>NC_139040.1:88059183-88762618 GCF_964662115.1 Mustela nivalis
ATCAATAGGATTGATAAACCTTTGGCCAAACTAATCCAAAAGAAAAGAGAGAAGGCCCAAATTAATAAAATTATGAATGAAAAGGGATAGATCACAACCAACAGCAAGGAAATAGAAACAATCATCAGAAGATATTAGCAATAATTATATGCCAAAGAGTTAAGCAACCTGGATGAAATGGATGCATTCCTGGAAAAGTATAAACTTCCAAAATTGAACCAGGAAGAAATACACAATGTGAATAGACTGATATCTAGTAACGAGATTGAAGCAGTGATCAAAACCTCCCAAAAACCAAGAGCCCAGGACCTGATGGATTCCCGGGGGAATTCTACCAAACCTTCAAAAGAAGAAATAACACCTATTCTCCTGAAGCTGTTTCAAGAAACTGAAGTGGAAGGAAAACTTCCAGACTCTTTTTAGGAAACCAGCATTACCCTGATCCCCAAACCAGGCAACGACCCTACCAAAAAGGAGAATTTCAGACCAGTATCACTGATGAATATGGACGCTAAGATTCTCAACAAGATCCTAGCAAATAGGATCCAACAGTATATTAAAAAATAATCCACCATGGCCAAGTGGGATTCATCCCTGGGTTGCAAGGGTGATTCAACATTCACAAATCAATCAATGTGATAGAAAAAATCAACAAGAGAAGAGAGAAGAATCACATGGTCCTCTTTTTTTAAAATTTTATTTATTTATTCGTCAGAGACAGAAGGAGAGCGAGCGAGCGAGCACAGGCAGACAGAGATGCAGGCAGAGAGGCAGGCAGAAGCAGAGGGAGAAGCAGGCTCCCTGCCGAGCAAGGAACCCGATGTGGGACTCGATCCTAGGACCCTGGGATCATGACCTGAGCCGAAGGCAACCGCTTAACCTACTGAGCCACCCAGACGTCCCACACATGGCCCTCTTTTTGATGCAGAAAAAGCATTTGACAAAACCCAGCATCCATTCCTGATTAAAATGCTTCAAAGTATAGGGATAGAAACAACATTCCTGAACGTCATAAAATCTATCTATGAAAGACCCACAGCAAATATCATCCTTAATGGGAAAAAGCTCACAGCCTTCCCATTGAGATAAGGAACACGACAAGGATGCCCACGCCCACACTCTTGTTCAACATAGTATTAGAAGTCCTAGCAACAGCAATCAGACAACAAAGAGAAATAAAAGGTATCCAAATTGGCAATGAAAAAGTCAAACTCTCTTTGCAGAGGACTCATATCAACTTTACATGGAAAACCCAAAAGACTCCACCCCCAAACTACTAGAATTCATACAGCAATTCAGTAATGTGACAGGATACAAAGTTAATGTACAGAAATAAATTGCTTTCTTATACACTAACAATGAAAATACAGAAAGGGAAATTAGAGAACTGATTCCATTTACTAGAGCACCAAGAACCATAAGATACCTGGGAATAAACCTAACCAAAGAGGTAAAGGATCTGTATTCAAGGAACTACAGAACACTCATGAAAGAAATTGAAGAAGACAAAAAGATGGAAGACCATTTCATGCTCTTGGATCAGAAGAATAAACATTGTTAAAATGTCTATACTTCCTAGAGCAATCTATACTTTTAATGCCATTCCGATCAAAATTCCACCGGTATTTTTCAAGGAGCTGGAGCAAACAATCCAAAAATTTCTATGGAATCAGAAGAGTCCCAGAATTTCTAAAGAAATGTTGAAAAAGAAAAACAAAACTGGATGCATCACGTTGCCTGATTTCAAGCTTTACTACAAAGCTGTGATCACCAAGACAGCATGGTACTGGCATAAAAACAGACACATGGACCAGTGGAACAGATTAGAGAGCCCAGATATGGACCTGCAACTCTATGGTCAAATAATCTTCGACAAAGCAGGAAAAAATATACAGTGGAAAAAGACAGTCTCTTCAATAAATGGTGCTGGAAAAATTGGACAGCTATATGTAGAGGAATGAAACTCGACCATTCTCTTACGCCGAACACAAAAATAAAGTAAAAATGGATAAATGACCTCAATATGAGACAGGAATCCATCAGAATCCTGGAGGAGAACATAGGCAGTAATCTCTTTGATATCAGCCACAGCAACTTCTTTCAAGATATGTCTCCAAAGGCCAGGGAAACAAAAGTGAAAGTGAACTTTTGGGACTTCATCAAGATCAAAAGCTTCTGCACAGTGAAAGAAACAGTCAACAAGATAAAGAGGTAACCCACGGAATGGGAGAAGATGGATTCTGATGGATTCCTGTCTTCCATTGAGGTCTTGCATCCATTTTGAGTTTATCTTTGTGTATGGTGTAAGGTAATGGTCAAGTTTCATTCTTCTATACATAGCTGTCCAGGTTTCTCAGCACCATTTATTGAAGAGGCTGTCTTTTTCCCATGTATATTTTTTTCCTGCTTTGTCAAATATTATTTGACCATAGAGTTTTGGACCCATATCTGGGGTCTCTACTCTGCTCCACTGGTCTATGTGTCTGGTTTTGTGCCAGTACCTTTTTTGTATGTCTTCTTTGGAGAAGTGTCTGTTAACGTCTTCTGCCAATTTTTTTGATGTGATTATCTGTTTTTTGAGTGTTGAGCTTGAGGTGTTCTTCATAGATCTTGGATATCAGTTTTGTCTGTAGTGTCATTTGCGAATATCTTCTCCCATTCCATGGGTGACCTCTTTGCTTTGTGACTGTTTCCTTTGCTGTGCAGAAGCTTTTGATCTTGATGAAGTCCCAAAAGTTCAGTTTCACTTTTGTTTCCCTTGCCTTTGGAGACATGTCTTGAAAGAAGTTGTTGTGGCCAATGTTGAAGAGGTTACTGCCTATGTTCTCCTCTAGGAGTCTGATGGACTCCTGCCTCACGTTGAGGTTTTTTATCAATTTCGAGTTACCTTTGTGGATGGTGTAAGAGAATGGTTAAGTTTCATTCTTCCATACATAGCTGTCCAATTTTCTCAGCACCATTTATTGAAGAGACAGTCTTTTTTCCACTATGTATTTTTTTCCTGCTTTGTCAAAGATTAGTTGACCATAGAGTTGTGGGTCCATATCTGGGCTCTCTACTCTGTTCCACTGGTCTATGTGTCTGGTTTTTTAGCAGTATCATGCTGTCTTGATGATCACAGCTTTGTAGTAAAGCTTGAAATCAGGCAACGTGATGCCCCCATTTTTGTTTTTTTTTTTTCAACATTTCCTTAGCAATTCGGGGCCTCTTCTGATTCCATAAAAAGTTTAGGATTGTTTGCTCCAGCACTTTGAAAAACGTCAGTGGGATTTTGATCGGGATGGCATTGAAAGTATAGATTGCTCTAGGCAGTATAGACATTTTAACAATGTTTATTCTTCCAATCCATGAGCATGGAATATTCTTCCATATTTTTGTGTCTTCTTCAGTTACTTTCATGAATGTTCTGTAGTTCCTCGAGTAAAGATCCTTTATCTCTTTGGTTAGGTTTATTCTCAGGTATCTTATGGTTCTTGGTGCTATAGTAAACAGAATTGATATTCTAATTTCCCTTTCTATATTTTCATTGTTAGTGTATAAGAAAGCAATTGATTTCTGTGCATTAATTTTATATCCTGCCACACTACTGAATTGCTGTATGAGTTCTAGCAATTTGGGTGTGGAGTCTTTTGGGTTTCCCATATAAAGTATCATATCATCTGTGAAGAGAGAGAGTTTGACTTCTTTGCCAATTTGAATTCCTTTTATTTCTTTTTGTTGTCTGATTGCTGTTACTAAGACTTTTAATACTACGTTGACAAGAGTGGTGAGAGTGGGCCTTCTCATCGTGCTCCTGATCTCAAGAGGAGGGCTGTCAGCTTTTCTCCATTGAGAATGATATTCACTGTGGGTTTTTCACTGATAGATTTTATGAAGTTGAAAAATGGAGTTCATTATAGATCCTGGATATCAACCTTTTGTCTGTACTGTCATTTGCAAATATCTTCTCCCATTCCATGGGTTGCCTCTTTGTTTTTTTTTTTTTTTGACTGTTTCCTTTGCTGTGCAGAAGCTTTTGATTTTGATGAAGTCCCAAAAGTTTATTTTCGCTTTTGTTTCCTTTGCCTTTGGAGACATATCTTGAAAGAAGTTGCTGTGGCTGATATCAAAGAGATTACTGCCTATGTTCTCCTCTAGGGGTCTCATGGATTCCTGTCTCACGTTGAGGTCCTTTATCCATTTTTTTAAAAATTAAATTAATTTATTTATTTTCAGAAAAACAGTATTCATTATTTTTTCACCACACCCAGTGAGTTTATTTTTGTGTATGGTGTAAGAGAATGATCGAGTTTCATTCTTCTACATATAGCTGCCCGGTTTTCCCAGCACCGTTTATTGAAGAGACTGTCCTATTTCCACTGTATATTTTTTCCTGTTTTTTTCGAAGATTATTTGACCATAGAGTTGCGGGTCCATATCTGGGCTCTCTACTCTGTTCCACTGGTCTATGTGTCTGTTTTTATGCCAGTACCATGCTGTCTTGGTGATCACAGCTTTGTAGTAAAGCTTGAAATCAGGTAGCATGATGCCCCCAGTTTTATTTTTGTTTATCAACATTTCTTTAGCGATTCGAGGTCTTTTTTGATTCCATACAAATTTTTGGATTGTTTGCTCCAGCTCTTTGAAAAATACCGGTGGAATTTTGATCGGAATGGCATTAAAAGTATAGATTGCTCTAGGAAGTATAGACATTTTAACAATGTTTATTCTTCCGATCCAAGAGCATGGAATGGTCTTCCACATTTTTGTGTCTTCTTCAATTTCTTTCATGAGTGTTCTGTAGTTCTTCAAGTACAGATCCTTTACCTCTTTGATTAGGTTTATTCCCAGGTATCTTATGGTTCTTGGTGCTATAGTAAATGGAATCGATTCTCTAATTTCCCTTTCTATATTTTCATTGTTAGTGTATAAGAAAGCCACTGATTTCTGCACATTGACTTTGTATCCTGCCACGTTGCTGAACTGCTGTATGATTTCTAGTAGTTTGGGGATGGAGTCTTTTGGGTTTTCCATATAAAGAAACATGTCATCTGTGAATAGAGAGAGTTTGACTTCTTCCTTGCCAATTTGGATACCTTTTATTTCTCTTTGTTGTCTGAAAAATGTTCCCTCTATCCCTATACTTTGAAGCATTTTAATCAGGAACAGATGCTGTATCTTGTCAAATTATTTTTCTGCATCAATTGAGAGGACCATGTGGTTCTTCTCTCTTCTCTTATTGATTTGTTCTATCACATTGATTGATTTGGGAATGTTGAACCACCCTTGCATCCCAGGGATAAATCCCACCTGGTCATCTTTTTATGTACTGTTGGATCCTATTAGCTAGGATCTTGCTGGGAATCTTAGCGTCCATATTCATCAGGGATATTGGTCTGAAATTCTCCTTTTTGATGGGGTCTTTGTCTGGTTTGGGGATCAGGGTAAAGCTGGTTTCATAGAAAGAGACTAGACGTTTTCCTTCTGCTTCTATTTTTTGAAACAACTTTGGGAGAATAGATATTATTTCTTCTTTGAAAGTATGGTATAATTCCCCTGGGAATCTGTTAGGTCCCAGGCTTTTGGTTTTTTGGGGGAGGTTTTGATCACTGCTTCAATCTCAATACTAGATATTGGTCTATTCAGGTTGTCCATTTCTTCCTGTTTCAGTCTTGAAAGTTTATAGATTTCCAGGAATGCATCCATTTCTTCTAGGTTGTTTAACTTATTGGCATATAACTGTTGGTAATAATTTCTAATGATTGTTTCTTTCAAAGAACCAATGTCTAGTTTCATTGATGTGTTCTACTGTATCTCTAGTTTCTAATTCATTGATCTCTGCTCTAATCTTGATTATTTCACTTCTTGTGCATGGGGTTGGCTAAATTTGTTCTTGGTTTTCCAGTTCTTTAAGGTGTAGAGACACCTGGTGTATTCTGGATTTTTCAGTTTTTTGAGTGAGGCTTGGATGGCTATGTATCTCCCCCTTAGGACCGCCTTTGCCATATCCCATACGTTTTGGACTGGTGTGTCTCCATTCTCATTCAATTCCATGAATTAAGTTCTTCTTTGATTTCCTGATTGAGCCATACATTCTTGAGAAGGTTGGTCTTTAGCTTCCAAGTGTTTGAATTCCTTGCAAACTTTTTCTTGGTGTTGAGTTCCAGTTTCAAAGCACTGTGGTCTGAGAATATGCAGGGAATAATCTCAGTCTTTTGGTATCGGTTGAGCCCTGATTTGTGATCCAGTATGTGTTCTATTCTAGAGAAGGTTCCATGTGCACTCAAGAAGAATGAGTATTCTATTGTTTTAAGGAGAAATGTTCTGTATGTATCTATGAGGTCCATCTGATCCAATGTGTCATTCAAAGCTCTTGTTTCTTTATTGATTTTCTGCTTGGATGATCTGTCTATTACTGAGAGTTGTGTGTTAAGATACCCTATGATTAATATGTTCATATCAATATGACTCTTTATTTTGATTAACCGTTGTCTTATGTAGTTGGCTCCTCCCATATTGGGCGCATAAATATTTACAATTGTAAGAGCCTCTTCATGGATAGACCCTTTAAAAATGATGTAGTGTCCTGGGGCGCCTGGGTGGCTCAGTGGGTTACAGCCCCTGCCTTTGGCTCAGGTCATGATCCCAGGGTCCTGGGATCGAGCTCCACATCGGGCTTTCTGCTCTGTGGGGAGCCTGCTTCCTCCTCTCTCTCTCTCTCTCTCTCTGCCTACATCTCTGCCTACTTGTGATCTCTGCCTACTTGTGATCTCTGTCTGTCAAATAAATAAATAAAATCTTTTAAAAAAAATGATGTAGTGTCCTTCTGTATCTATGACTATAGTCTAGCTTAAAATATAATTTATCTGATATGAGAATCGCTACCCCAGGTTTCTTTTGGGGCCCATTCGCATGAAAGATGGTTCTCAATCCCTTCACTCTCAGGCTGGATGTATCTTTATCTTCTAAATGTGTCTCTGTAGTCATATGGATGGGTCCTGTCATTTTATCCAGTATGCAACCCTGTGCCTTTTTATGGGAGCATTTAGGCTGTTCACATTGAAAGTGATTATTGAAAGATAAGTTTTTATTGACATCATGTTGCCTGTGAAGTGCTCGTTTCTATAGATTGTCTCTATAAATTCTGTTCTATGTCACTCTTGGATTCATTCTTCTTTTATAAGAACTCCCCTTAATATTTCTTGTGATACCCTTAATATTTCTTTTAAACCTTGCCAGTCTTAGAAGCTTTTTATCTCTCCATCCATTTTGAATGTCAGCCTTGCTGAATAAACTATTCTTGACTGCACTTTCTTCTCATTTAGTGGCCTGAACATGTCTTGCCAGCCCTTTCTGGCTTGCCAGGTTTCTGTGGACAGGCCTGATGTTATTCTGATGGACCTTCCTCTGTATGGAAGGAATCTCTTCCCCCTAACTGCCCTTAAGAACTCTTGTCTAAAATTATGATTCGTGAATTTCATAATCCAGTTTCTGGAGGTCTTTCTAGATTTGTTGATCTGGGGGGGTGCCCTTTCTGCCTCTTGGTCATGAACACTTGTTCCATTCCCCAAACTGGGGAAATTTTCATCCAGAGGTTAATCAACTATATCTTCTAGTCTTCTCTCTTTCTCCACCCCCTCAGGGATCCCAATAATTCTCACATTGGAACATTTCATGTCTTCACTTATTTCCCTAATTCTGTTTTCATGGCTTCTAAGCTGTTTGTTCCAGGCCTCTTCATGATCTTCCTTTTTTATCCATTTGTCCTACAGATCACTATTTCTATTTTCTGCCTTGGTTACCCTAGCTGCTATAGTATTTAGGTTAGATTGAATCTCATTGATAACATTTTTAACTTCTGCCAGATCAGCTTTTACTTCCCCACTTAGAGATTCTATGTTGTGACTAATTGTTTTCTCCAACCTAGCCATTGCCTGGATAATTGTTACACTGAATTCCCTTTCTGACATACTGTTTATGTCCATATCCAACAGTTCTGTGGGAGAGGACAGAGTCTCTGAATTTTTCTTCTGTTGGGTGTTCCTCTTTCTAGTCATTTTGGTGAGAGGTGGTTGAGGGGATGTATAGCTGAATATATCAGCCATGATCCAGGCAAGGTACACCCTCTCCACTGGTGTATTCTCCCTGCCATAGAGATCCAGAAGTGTATAATCTTAGACCTCAGGCTGGTTTCATGGGTGTTCATAGTGTTTTGGTAGATATTTAGTTCACTTTAGGGAACCAGTTGAAACAGGGTCTCCTACTTCTCCACCATCTTGCCCGTCCTCTCCACCCATGTCTATCAATAACTAATTTAAATGTAAATGGCTTAAATGCTCCAATCAAAAGAAATAATGTGGCAGAATGTATAAATAAATGAGATCCATCTGTATGCTGCCTACAAGAGACTCACCTCAGATCTAAAGACACATGCAGACTGAAAGTAAAAAGATAGAAAACAATTTACCATGAAAATAGAAGCAAAAAAAAAAAGGTTAGAGTAGCAATACTTATACCCAACAAAATAAAATTTAAAACAAAAGATGTAATGAGACAGAGAAAGGCATTACATAATGATAAAGGGATCAACCCAATAAGAGGATATAACCATTGTAAATATCTACACATCCAACAATGGAGCATCTAAATACATAAAGCAAATATTAACAGACATAAAGAGAAAAATTTATAGTAATAGAAGAATAATAGGGGGCTTTAACACTTCACTTACATCAATGGATAAACCATCCAGAAAGAAAATCAATAAGGAAATAGTGCCTTAGAAAGACACATTAGACCAGATGGCCTTAACATATATAGAACATTCCTTCCAAAAACAACAGAATGTACATCATTTTCAAATGCACATGGTACATTGTCTAGATTAGATCACATTTTAGTCCACAAAACAAGCGTCAATAAATTCAAGAAAATTGAAATCATACCATGCATCTTTTCTGACCACAACAGTATGAACCTAGAAAGAAATCACAAGGGAAAAAAATAGAAAAAAACAGAAACACATGGAGGCTAAACAACATGATAAAAACAACCAACAGGTCATCAAAGCAATCAAATAAGAAATTTAGGGGGAGGAGTCAAGATGGCAGAGAAGTAGCAGGCTGAGACTACTTCAGCTAGCAGGAGATCAGCTAGATAGCTTATCTAAAGATTGCAAACACCTGCAAATCCATCGGCAGATAGAAGGGAAGAACAGCAATTCTGGAAACAGAAAAACAACCACTTTCTGAAAGGTAGGACCGGCGGAGAAGTGAATCCAAAGCGACGGGAAGATAGAACCCGGGGGGAGGGGCCGGCTCCCGGCAAGCGGCAGACCAACGGAGCACAAAACCAGGACTTTTAAAAGTCTGTTCCACTGAGGGACATTGCTCCATGGGCTAAACCAGGGTGAAGCCCACGCGGTGTCAGCGTGGCCTCAGGTCCTGCAGGGTCACAGAAGGATCGGGGGTGTCTGAGTGTCGCAGAGCTTATGGGAATTGGAATGGGAAAACCGGCTACAGAGAAAGAGCTGAGAGGAAGCTCACAGCTTGAGGTTACCTTGAACTGGTCGCAGACTCGGTGAGCTAGGAGCTCGGCCAGAGGTCAGGCAGACAGGAGTTACTGGGTGCGGTTCTCTGAAGGCGCAGTGAGGAGTGGCGCCCGGGGCTCTCGACACCTCCGGGCCAGAGACCAGGAGGCCGCCATTTGTATTCCCTGTCCTCTGGAACTCTATGGAAAGCGCTCCGGGAACAAAAGCTCCTGAAAGCAAAGCCGAGCGGATTACTCAGCCCGGGCCCTGGTAAGGGCGGTGCAATACCACCTGGGGCAAAGACACTTGAGAATCACTACACCAGGCCTCTCCCCCAGAAGATCAACAAGAAATGCAGCCAAGACCAAGTTCACCTACCAAGGAGTGCGGTTTCAATACCAAGGAGAGCAGCAGAATTCCAAAGGAGGAGAAAGAAAAGCACGGAAATCATGGCTTTCTCCCTGTAATTTTTTAGACGTTCAGTTAATTTAATTTTTTTCTTTTTCATTTTTTTTCTTCTTCTGATAAATTTTTTTTAACTTTTAACCTATTCTTTTGTAACGTTTATTAACTACTTTATCTAATATATATATTTTTTCTTTTTTATACTTTTCTTTATTCGTTTACTTTTTTTAATTATTTTCTTTTCTTTTTTTTTTTCCTTTCTTTCTTTTTGAACCTCATTGTATACCATTTCGCCCCCCTCATGATTTGGGATCTTTTCTGATTTGGTTAGAGCATATCTTCCTGGGGTTGTTGCCACCCTTTTAGTATTTTACTTGCTCCTTCATATACTCTTATCTGGACAAAATGACAAGGCTAAAAAATTCACCACAGAAAAAAGAACAAGAGGCAGTACCGAAGGCTAGGGACCTAATCAATACAGACATTGGTAATATGTCAGATCTAGAGATCAGAATGACAATTCTCAAGGTTCTAGCCAGGCTCGAAAAACGCATGGAAGATATTAGAGAAACCCTCTCAGGAGATATAAAAGCCCTTTCTGGAGAAATAAAAGAACTAAAATCTAACCAAATTGAAATCAAAGAAGCTATTAATGAGGGGCAATCAAAAATGGAGGCTCTCACTGCTAGGATAAATGAGGCAGAAGAAAGAATTAGCAATATAGAAGACCAAATGACAGAGAATAAAGAAGCTGAGCAAAAGAGGGACAAACAGCTACTAGACCACGAGGGGAGAATTCGAGAGATAAGTGACACCATAAGATGAAACAAGATTAGAATAATTGGGATTCCAGAAGAAGAAGAAAGAGAGAGGGGAGCAGAAGGTATACTGGAGAGAATAATTGGGGAGAATATCCCCAATATGGCAAAGGGAATGAGCATCAAAATTCAGGAGGTTCAGAGAATGCCCCTCAAAATCAATAAGAATAGACCCACACCCCATACCTTAAAAGTAAAATTTACAAGTCTTAGTGACAAAGAGAAAATCCTGAAAACAGCCCAGGAAAAGAAGTCTGTAACATACAATGGTAAAAATATTAGATTGGCAGCTGACTTATCCACAGAGACCTGGCAGGCCAGAAATAGCTAGCATGATATTTTCAAAGCAATAAACAAGAAAAACATGCAGCCAAGAATACTATATCCAGCTAGGCTATCACTGAAAATAGAAGGAGAGATTAAAAGCTTCCAGGACAAACAAAAACTGAAAGAATTTGCAAACACCAAACCAGCTCTACAGGAAGTATTGAAAGGGGTCCTCTAAGCAAAGAGAGAGCCTACAAGAGGTAGATCAGTAAGGAACAGAGACCATATACAGTAACAGTCACCTTACATGCAATACAATGGCACTAAATTCATAGCGCTCAATAGTTACCCTGAATGTTAATGGGCTAAATGCCCCAATAAAAAGACATAGGGTATCATAATGGATAAAAAAACAAAACCCATCTATATATTGCCTCCAGGAAACTCATTTTAAGCCCGAAGACACCTCCAGATTTAAAGTGAGAGGACGGAAAAGAATTTACCATGCTAATGGACATCAGAAGAAAGCAGGAGTGGCAATGACTATATCAGATCAATTAGATTTTAAGCCAAAGACTATAATAAGAGATGAGGAAGGACACTATATCATACTCAAAGGGTCTGTCCAACAAGAAGATCTAACAATTTTAAATATCTATACCCCCAATGTGGGAGCAGCCAACTATATAAGCCAATTAATAACAAAATCAAAGAAACACATCAACAATATTACAATAATAGTAGGGGACTTTAACACTCCCCTCACTGAAATGGACAGATCATCCAAGCAAAAGATCAGCAAGGAAATAAAGGCCTTAAATGACACACTGGACCAGATGGACATCACAGATATATTCAGAACATTTCATCCCAAAGCAACAGAATACACATTCTTCTCTAGTGCACATGGAACATTCTCCAGAATAGATCACCTCCTCGGTCCTAAATCAGGACTCAACCAGTATCAAAAGATTGGGATCATTCCCTGCATATTTTCAAACCACAATGCTCTGAAGCTAGAACTCAACCACAAGAGGAAGTTTGGAAAGAACCCAAATACATGAAGACTAAACGGCATCCTTCTAAAGAATGAATGGGTCAACCGGGAAATTAAAAAAGAATTGAAAAATATCATGGAAACAAATGATAATGAAAATACAGCGGTTTAAATCTGTGGGACACAACAAAGAAGGAAAACATATAGCAGTACAAGCCTTTCTCAAGAAACAAGAAAGGTCTCAGGTACACAACCTAACCCTACATCTAAAGGAGCTGGAGAAAGAACAAAAAAGAAACCCTAAGCCCAGCAGGAGAAGAGAAATCATAAAGATGAGAGCAGAAATCAATGAAATAGAAACCAAAAAGACAATAGAGCAAATCAACAAAACTAGGAGCTGGTTCTTTGAAAGAATTAATAAAATTGATAAACCCCTGGCCCGACTTATCAAAAAGAAAAGAGAAAGGACCCAAATAAATAAAACCATGAATGAAAGAGGAGAGATCACAACTAACACCAAAGAAATACAAACTATTATAAGAACATACGATGAGCAACTCTATGCCAACAAATTTGACAATCTGGAAGAAATGGATGCATTCCTAGAAACATATAAACTACCACAACTGAACCAGGAAGAAATAGAAAGCCTGAACAGACCCATAACCAGTAAGGAGATTGAAACAGTCATTAAAAATCTCCAAACAAACAAAAGCCCAGGGTCAGACGGCTTCCCGGGGGAATTCTACCAAACATTTAAAGAAGAACTAATTCCTATTCTCCTGAAACTGTTCCCAAAAATAGAAATGGAAGGAAAACTTCCAAACTCATTTTATGAGGCCAGCATCACCTTGATCCCCAAACCAGACAAGGATCCCATCAAAAAAGAGAGCTATAGACCGATATCCTTGATGAACACAGATGCGAAAATACTCAACAAAATACTACCCAATAGGATTCAACAGTACATTAAAAGGATTATTCACCACGACCAAGTGGGATTTATTCCAGGGCTGCAAGGTTGGTTCAACATCCGCAAATCAGTCAATGTGATACAACACATCAATAAAAGAAAGAACAAGAACCATATGATACTCTCAATAGATGCTGAAAAAGCATTTGACAAAGTACAGCATCCCTTCCTGATCAAAACTCTTCAAAGTGTAGGGATAGAGGTTACATACCTCAATAGCGTCAAAGCCATCTATGAAAAACCCACCGCAAATATCGTTCTCAATGGAGAAAAACTGAAAGCTTTTCTGCTAAGGTCAGGAACACGGCAGGAATGTCCATTATCACCACTGCTATTCAACATAGTACTAGGGGTCCTAGCCTCAGCAATCAGACAACAAAAGGAAATTAAAGGCATCCAAATCAACAAAGAAGAAGTCAAATTATCACTCTTCGCAGATGATATGATACTATATGTGGAAAACCCAAAAGACTCCAGTCCAAAACTGCTAGAACTTATACAGGAATTCAGTAAAGTGTCAGGATATAAAATCAATGCACAGAAATCAGTTGCATTTCTCTACACCAACAGCAAGACAGAAGAAAGAGAAATTAAGGAGTCAATCCCATTTACAATTACACCCCAAACCATAAGATACCTAGGAATAAACCTAACCAAAGAGGCACAGAATCTATACTCAGGAAACTATAAAGTACTCATGAAAGAAATTGAGGAAGACACAAAGAAATGGGAAAATGTTCCATGCTCCTGGATTGGAAGAATAAATATTGTGAAAATGTCTATGCTACCTAAAGCAATCTACACATTTAAAGCACTTCCTATCAAAGTACCATCCATCCTTTTCAAAGAAATGGAACAAATAATTCTAAATTTTATTTGGAACCAGAAAAGACCTCAAATAGCCAAAGGGATATTGAAAAAGAAAGCCAACGTTGGTGGCATCACAATTCCGGACTTCAAGCTCTATTACAAAGCTGTCATCATCAAGACAGCATGGTACTGGCACAAAAACAGACACATAGATCAATGGAACAGAATAGAGAGCCCAGAAATAGACCCTCAACTCTACAGTCAACTAATCTTCGACAAAGCAGGAAAGAATGTCCAATGGAAAAAAGACAGCCTCTTCAATAAATGGTGTTGGGAAAATTGGACAGCCACATGCAGAAAAATGAAATTGGACCATTCCCTTACACCACACACAAAAATAGACTCAAAATGGATGAAGGACCTCAATGTGAGAAAGGAATCCATCAAAATCCTTGAGGAGAACACAGGCAGCAACCTCTTCGAACTCAGCCGCAGCAACATCTTCCTAGGAACATCACCAAAGGCAAGGGAATCAAGGGCAAAAATGAACTATTGGGATTTCATCAAGATCAAAAGCTTTTGCAAAGCAAAGGAAACAGTTAACAAAATCAAAAGACAACTGACAGAATGGGAGAAGATATTTGCAAATGACATACCAGATAAAGGACTAGTGTCCAAAATCTATAAAGAACTTAGCAAACTCAACACCCAAAGAACAAATAATCCAATCAAGAAATGGGCAGAGGACATGAACAGACATTTCTGCAAAGAAGACATCCAGATGGCCAACAGACACATGAAAAAGTGCTCCATATCACTCGGCATCAGGGAAATACAAATCAAAACCACAATGAGATACCACCTCACACCAGTCAGATTGGCTAAAATCAACAAGTCAGGAAATGACAGATGCTGGCGAGGATGCGGAGAAAGGGGAACCCTCCTACACTGTTGATGGGAATGCAAGCTGGTGCAACCACTCTGGAAAACAGCATGGAGGTTCCTCAAAATGTTGACAATAGAACTGCCCTATGACCCAGCAATTGCACTACTGGGTATTTACCATAAAGATACAAACGTAGTGATCCAAAGGGGCACGTGCACCCGAATGTTTATAACAGCAATGTTCACAATAGCCAAACTATGGAAAGAACCTAGATGTCTATCAATATATGAATGGATAAAGAAGATGTGGTATATATACACAATGGAATACTATGCAGCCATCAAAAGAAATGAAATCTTGCCATTTGCGACAACATGGATGGAACTAGAGCGTATCATGCTTAGTGAAATAAGTCAAGCAGAGAAAGACAACTATCATATGATCTCCCTGATATGAGGAAGTGGTGATGCAAAGTGGGGGCTTAAGTGGGTAGTGGAAGAATAAATGAAACAAGATGGGATTGGGAGGGAGACAAACCATAAGTGACTAAATCTCCCAAACCAAACTGAGGGTTGGTGGTGGGAGGGGGGGTTGGGAGAAGGTGAGCGGGATTATGGACATTGGGGAGGTTATGTGCTTTGGTGAGTGCTGTGAAGTGTGTAAACCTGGTGATTCACAGACCTGTACCCCTGGGGATAAAAATATATGTTTATAAAAAATAAAAATAAAAAAATAAGAAATTTTTAAAAATACATGGAAACAAATGTAAATGAAACACAACAGTCAAAAAGTCTTTGGGATGCAGTGAAAACAGTTCTAAGAGGCAAACATAAAGTGATACAGGCCTATTTCAAGAATTAAGAAAAAGCTCAAATAAACAATTAACTTCACACTTGAAGAAACTAGTAAAAGAATGAAGTGAAAGATGAATAGGATGAACTAAATAATAAAAATCAGAAAAAAAACAAATGACGTAGAAACTAGAAAAAAATTTTAAAAATCAATGAAACCAAGAGCTGGTCCTTTGAAAAGATAAACAAAATCAGCAAATCTTTGGCTAGAGTCTTGAAGCTAAAAAGGAGAAAGAAACAAAATAAATAAAATCAGAAACAGAGGAGAAACAACAACTGACACCATAAAAATACAAAGAATTATGAAAGCATACTATTAAAAAAAATCATATCCCAACAAATTGGACAACATAGAATAACTTGATAAATTCCTAGAAGCATACAATCTTCCAAAACTGAATCAAGAAGACATAGAAAATCTGGATAGACCTATAACTAGTAATGAAATCAAATTGGTAATTTAAAACGCTATGAAAAATATAGATTGCTCTAGGCAATATAGACATTTTAACGATGTTTATTCTTCCGATCCAAGAGCATAGAATGGTCTTCCATCTTTTTGTGTCTTCTTCGATTTCTTTCATGAGTACTCTGTACTGCCTAGAGCAATCTATACTTTTAATGCTATTCTGATCAAAATTCCACCAGTATTCTTCAAAGAGCTGGAGCAAATAATCCTAAAGTTTGTATGGAATCAGAAGAGATGCCGAATTGCTAAGGAAATGTTGAAAAACAAAAATAAAACTGGGGGCATCACATTGCCTGATTTCAAGCTTTATTACAAAGCTGTGATCACCAAGACAGCATGGTACTGGCATAAAAACACACACATAGACCAGTGGAACAGACTAGAGAGCCCAGATATGGACCCTCAACTCTATGGTCAATTAATCTTCGATAAAACAGGAAAAAATATAAGTGGAAAAAAGACAGTGTCTTCAATAAATGGTGCTGGGAAAACTGGACAGCTATATGTAGAAGAACGAAACTCGACCATTCTCTTACACCGTACACAAAGATAAACTCAAAATGGATAAAAGACTTCAACGTGAGACAGGAATCCATCAGACTCCTAGAGGAGAACATGGGCAGTAATCTCTTCGATATCAGCCACAGCAACTCCTTTCAAGATATGTCTCCAAAGGCAAAGGAAACAAAAGCGAAAATAAACTTTCGGGACTTCATCAAAATCAAAAGCTTCTGCACAGCAAAGGAAACAGTCAACAAAACAAAGAGGCAACCCACGGAATGGGAGAAGATATATGCAAATGACAGTACAGACAAAAGGTTGATATCCCGGATCTATAATGAATTCCTCAAACTCAACACACGCAAAACAGACAATCATATAAAAAAAAAGGGCAGAAGATATGAACAGACACTTCTCCAATCAAGACATACAAATGGCTATCAGACACATGAAAAAATGTTCATCATCATTAGCCATCAGGGAGATTCAAATTAAAACCACACTGAGATAGCACCTCACACCAGTTAGAATGGCCAAAATTAACAAGACAGGAAACAACATGTGTTGGAAGGGATGTGGAGAAAGGGGAACCCTCTTACACTGTTGGTGGGAATGCAAGTTGGTGCAGCCACTTTGGAGAACAGTGTGGAGATTCCTCAAGAAATTAAAAATAGAGCTTCCCTATGACCCTGCCATTGCACTCCTGGGTATTTACCCCAAAGATACAGATGTCGTGAAAAGAAGGGCCATCTGTACCCCAATGTTTATAGCAGTAATGGCCACGGTCGCCAAACTATGGAAAGAACCAAGATGCCCTTCAACGGATGAATGGATAAGGAAGATGTGGTCCATATATACTATGGAGTATTATGCCTCCATCAGAAAGGATGAATACCCAACTTTTGTAGCAACATGGACGGGACTGGAAGAGATTATCCTGAGTGAAATAAGTCAAGCAGAGAGAGTCAATTATTATATGGTTTCACTTATTTGTGGAGCATAACAAATAGCATGGAGGACATGGGGAGATAGAGAGGAGAAGGGAGTTGGGGGAAATTGGAAGGGGAGGTGAATCATGAGAGACTATGGACTCTGAAAACAATCTGATGGGTTTGAAGTGGCGGTGGGTGGGAGGTTGGGGTACCAGGTGGTGGGTATTAGAGAGGGCATGGATTGCATGGAGCACTGGGTGTGGTGAAAAAATAATGAATACTGTTTTTTGAAAATAAATAAATCAATCTAATTTTAAAAAGCTATGAAAAATAAAATTCCAGGACCAAATGGATTCACAGGTGAATTCTACCAAACATCTAAGAAAGAGTTATTTACCCAAACTCAAACAATTGCAAAAAAAAAAAAAGAAAGAAATAGGAAAGGAAGCTTCCAAATACATGCTATGAGGCCAGCATAATACTAATACAAAAATTAGACAAAGACCACAAATAAACTACTCCCCAATATCCCTAATGAGCATAGATACAATAATACTGAACAAAGTGCTAGAACACTGCATTGAGCAATACATTAAAAAGTCATTGACAACAATTGAGTGGAATTTATTCTGGAGATGCAAGGATGGTTCAATATTCACAAATCAATCGAAGTAATGCATCACACCAACAAACAAAGATAAAAATTATATGATCATGTCAATAGATACAGAAAAAGAATTTGACAAAATTCGATGTACAATCATAAAAACTCTCAACAAGGAAGGAACATACCACATCATAATAAAGACCATGTATGAAAAATCCACAGCTAACATCTTACTCAGTGAAGAAAAGCTGAAATCTTTTCCTCTAAAATTAAAAACAAGATAAGAATATCCATTCTCACTGCTTTTTTTCAACATAATATTGGAAGTCCTAGCCATGCCAATCAAACAAGAAAAAAAAGTAGAGGCATTCATATTGGTAAAAAAGAAGTTAAACTGTCCCCATTTGCAGATGACATGATACTACCTATAGAAAACCCTAAAGACTCCACCAAAATATTACTAGAAGTCATAAATTAATTCATCAAAGTTTCAAGATACAAAATTAATACACAGAAATCAGTAGTGTTTCTATACACTAACAACAAATTGGCATAAAGAGAAATAAAGACATCTGTATAACATTCTACTAAAAACAGCAAAATACACATTCATCTCACGTGTACATGGAACATTCTCCAAGGTAGATCATATTCTAGGCCATAAAATAGGCCTCAAGGAATTTAAAATGTTGAAGTATGTTTCCAACCATAATGGAATTAAATTAGAAATCAGTATCAGAAGGAAAGTTGAAAATTCATAAATATATTGAAATTAAACCATACATTCCTATGTAACTGATGGTTCAGAGAAGTAACCATAAAGGAAATTAGAAAATATTTTGAGAAGAATGAAAATGAAAACACAAACCAAAACTTACAGAATGCAGCTAAAATAGTGCTTACAAGGAGATATATAGTTCTAAATGCCTATATTTTAGAAAACAGAGAGATCTCAAATCAATAACCTAACCTTCCAGTTTACGAAACTAAAAAGAGCAAACTAAACCCAAAGCAAGCAGAAAGAATGATATAACAAAAACTACAGTGGAAATAAATGAAATAGATACTAGAAAAACAATAGAGAATATCAATAATTGGTTCCTTGAAAAGATCCACAATATTGACAAACCTGTAGCTAAACTGACAAAAAAAGAGAAGATTCAAATAACTAAAATTGGGAATAAAGAGATGACATTACTAGCAATTATAAAAAAGGATTATAAATTGATACTATGGATACTTGCCAATAAATTTAATAACCTATATAAAATGGGAAAATTTGTGGAAAAACAACAACTACTGAAACTTACTGAAGAAGAGAGAAAACATGGGAGTGCCTGTTTGGCTCAGTTGGTTAAGCAGCCAAATTTTGATTTCAGCTCAAGTCATGATCTCAGGGTCCTGGGATGGTGCCCCAAGTTGGGCTCTTCCTCAGTGGGGAGCCAGCCTGAGGATTTTCCCTCTCCCTCTGCCCCTTCCCCTATTCACACTCTCTCTCCCTCTCTCTCTAAAATAAACAAATAAATCTTTACAAAGAGAGAAAATATGAATAAAATATAACAAGTAAAAAGATTGTATTAGTGATCAAAACACTTCACATAAAGAAAAGTCCAGGAACAGATGGCTTCACTGGTAAATTCTATCAAACACTGAAAGAATTAGCACCAATACATTACAAACTCTTTCAGAATAAAAAGAAGAGGTTACACTTCTTGTATGAGGCCTGATGTGAAAACCAATGACATCACCAGGAAAGAAAACTATAGGTTGATATCCTTTAAGAATATAAATGCAGAGGCACCTGGGTGGCTCAGTCAGCTAAGCATCTGACTTGATCTCAGCTCAGGTCTTGATCTCAGGGTCATGAGTTCAAGCCCCGCATTGGGCTCCACATTGGGTGTGGAGGATATAGATGCAAAACTCCTCAAAAAAATACTAGCAAACCGAATTTAGCAGCAAATAAAAAGGATTATAAACCATGACCAAGTGGGATTTAGCCCAGGAATGCAAGGTAGGTTTAATATACAAAAATCAAGCAATAAAGGACAAAAATCATATGGTCAACACAATAGACACATAAAATCATTTGACAAAATAAAATACCCTTTCATAATAAAAACACTCAGCAAACTAGGAATAAAATGGAACTTCTTTAACCTGATAAAGACCATTATGAAAAACCTACATCTACTATCATACATAATGGTGATTATACATAATGGTGATACATTATGGTCTTCTAAGAAAGAAGACACACATGACTACTCTTGCCACTTCTGCTCAACATTGTACTGAAGTTTCTAACAAGTGTAATTAGGTAGCAAAAGAAACAAAGTGCATTCAGGTTGAAAAGAAAGACGCTAAACAACGTGCATTCACAGATGACATGACCTTGTATACAGAAAATTCTAAATAATCTATTAAAATCATTAGATCTAATAAGGGAGTTTTCCAAAGTCACAGGATACTAGATTTATATATAAAAATCCATTGTTTTTACATATACTGGCAATAAATAATTCAAAAATAAGATTAAGAAAGTAATTCCAGTTTTGAAAGCATCAAAAAATATAAAACACTTAGAAAAAAAGTTTAACAAGAGTGTAAGGCTAGTACACTGAAAGCTACAGAACATCATTGAAAGAGATTTTAAGAACTACATAAGTGGTGAGAATACTGTGAAAGATTTAATGTGGACGTCAATTTTCCCAAAATTGGGGTACATAATGAAATTCTTATCAAAATCCCAGAAAGATTTTTTTGTACATGTAAACAAGATTATTCTAAAACTTATATAAGGAAAGGCAAAGGAACTACAATAGTTAAAACCATTTTGGGAAAAAAGTAACAAAGTAGGAGGTTCCACTTCACTTAATTTCAAGACAATACATAGATAGCTACAGTTAGCAAGATATGTTATTGGTGGAAGGATGGATACATAGATAAAATAAAATAAAAAATAGAAGAGGAAGGAATACTTTCCAATTCATTCTCTTTTTAAATTTAATTTTATTTTTTTAGTGTTCCAAGATTCATTGTTTATGCACCACAACCAGTGATCCATGCAATACATGCTCTCCTTAATACTCACTACCAGGCTCACCCATCCTCCCACCTCCCTCCCCTCCAAAACCCTCAGTTTGTTTCTCAGAGTCCACAGTCTCTTATGGTTTGTCTCCCCCTCCAATTTCCCCCCACTTCACTTTTCCCCTCCTTCTCCTAATATCCTCCATGTTGTTCTTTATGTTCCACAAGTAAATGAAACCATATGATAATGACTTTCTCTGCTTGACTTATTTCAGTCAGCATAATATCCTCCAGGCCCATCCATGTTGATGCAAGTATTGTTTCTAATGGCTGAGTAATATTCCATTGTGTATATGTGCCACATCTTCTTTATCCATTCATCTGTTGAAGGGCATCTCAGCTCCTTCCACAGTTTAGCTATTGTGAATATTGCTGCTGTAAACATTGGGGTGCATGTAACCCTTTTTTTTCACTACATGTGTATCTTTGGGGTAAATACCTAGAGTGCAATTGTTGGGTCCTAGGATAGCTCTCTTCTTAACATCTTGAGGACCCTCCATAATATTTTCCAGAGTGGCTGTACCAACTTGCATTTCCACCAACAGTGTAAGAGGTTTCCACTTTCTCCACATCTGGTCAATATTTTTTGTTTCCTGTTTTGTTAATTTTTGCCATTCTAACTGGTGTAAGATAGTATCTCATTGTGGTTTTGATTTGTATTTCCCTGATGGTTAATGATGTTGAACATTTTTTCATGTGCCTGTTAGCCATTTGTATGTCTGCTTTAGAAAAGTGTTCATGTCAGGGCGCCAGGGTGCCTCAGTGGGTTAAGCCTCTGCCTTCAGCTCAGGCCATGATCTCAGGATCCTGGGATGGAGCCCTGCATCGGGCTCTCTGCTTGATGGGGAGCCTGCTTCCCCCTCTCTCTCTGCCTGCCTCTGTGTCTGCCTCTCTGCCTACTTGTTATCTCTCTCTCTCTCTCTGTCAAATAAATAAATTTTTTTTAAAGGAAAAGAAAAGTGTTCATGTTTTCTGCCCATTTTTTGACTGGGTTATTAGTTTTTCAAGTGTTGAGTTTGAAAAGTTCTTTATGGATCTTGGATACCAGCCCTTTATTTTTAGTGTCATTTGCAAGTGTCTTCTCCCATTCTGTCGGTTGCCTCTTTATTGACTGTTTCCTTTGCTGTGAAGAAGCTTTTTTTCTTAATGAACTCCCAAAAGTTCATTTTCATTTTTGCTTCACTGGCCTTTGGAGACATGTCATTTTTATTCTGCTTTTTATTTTTTATTTTATTTTTTCAGTGTTCCAAGATTCATTGTTTGTGTACCATTACCCCAAAGATACAGATGTAGTGAAAAGAAGGGCCATATCTACCCCAATTCTCATAGCAGCAATGTCCACAATCAGCAAGCTGGAGATTTTTCTTGAAAGAAGTTACAGTGACCAATGTTGAAGAGGCAACTGCTTATGTTCTCCTCCAGGATTTTGATGGATTCCTTTCTCACATTGAGGTCTTTCATCCATTTTGAGTTTATCTTTGTGAATGGTATAAGAGAATGGTCCAGTTTCATTCTTTTATACATAGTTATCCAATTTTCCCAGCACCAATGTTTAAGGAATCAATTCCATTCACCAGAGCAACAAAAACCATAAGATACCAAGGAATAAACCTAACTAAAGAGGCAAAGGTTCTATACTCTAGAAACTACAGAACACTTGTGAAAGAAATTAAGGAGGACACAAAAAGATGGAAAAATATTCCAAGCTCATTAATTGGAAGAATAAATATTGTTAAAATGTCTATCATCCCCAGAGCTACTTACAATTTCAATGCCATCCCTATTAAAATTACCATTGGCATTTTTAAAAGAGCTGGAACAAAAAATCCTAAAATTTGCATGGAACCAGAAAAGACCCCAAATTGCCAAGGGAAGGATGAAAAAGAAAACCCAAGCTGGAAGTATCACATTGCCTGACTTCAAGCTATAATTCAAAGCTGTGATCACCAAGACAGCATGGTATTGACACAAAAACAGACCCATAGACCAATGGAACAGAATTCCAAAAATTGACTCTCAACTCTAGGTCAACTAATCTTTTTATTTCATTTTATTTTATTTCATTTCATTTTAATTTTTTCAGTGTTCCAATATTCATAGTTTATGTACCACACCCACTGCTCCATGAAATACGTGCCCTCCTTAATACTCACCACCAGGCTCACCCATCCCCCCACCTCCCTCCCCTCCAAAACCCTCAGTTTGTTTCTCAGAGTCCACAGTTTCTCATGGTTCGTCTCTCCCTCTGATTACTAATCTTTGACAAATCAGGAAAAAATATCCAATGGAAAAAAGACAGTCTCTTCAATAACTGAAAAAATACTTTAAAACTGAGAGAGTGCCATGATTTAGAATACTGTGTGAGAACCTAATTTAGAAGGCATGACAAGTACTGTTGGTTTCCCACTCCAAATCATCACAAGCCCCTTTCTTTGCTGACAGAGATGCCCTCTCATCACAAAAACCCAGAGAACTAAACATTCACTTTCTCAGCCTCCTTCACAACTAAGGAGTAGGTATGTGACCCTTATCTGGCCAATGGCACATGAGAAGTCTGCTCTGAGGCTTCTTGGAGAGATTTCCCTTCCTGATAAAAATACAAAGAACTTTTCTTTCCTATTTTTTGATATCTGAAGACCCCTGAGGGGACTTCGGTTGATAACAAAAGCCAAAACGTTTTCTGCTCTTAGGCCACTATTTTCCTGGTCCTTTCCTTGAAGCTTTTCTTAAAGCAGTTCAGGGTTGGAGGCTTCTGCAGCACTCTATCCAATCAGAATATAGAAGACGCACTAAGGAAACTAAAGGAATTCACTGCTGTGTTGTTCCTCAAGTCCTAATGCCCCTAGGCAGTTTATCTTCCTTCCACCGTCAGAGTCTTCATATGCTTGTTTTTCGTGTATGTCCAGAGCTTATTAGTTGTATGAGACAAGACCTAGGGAGAATGGGATTATTCTACCTGGGAGAACTGGGAGTCCAGAAATTAGTTTTAAATGTTTATTCTGGTTGCTCTGTAAAGCTCAGTTTATATGGAGGCAAAGATAAAGCATGGATACTTAGTAGGAAACTGTTGCATTGTTCAGGACAGAGATGGTAGCTTGGACTAAAGTGATAGCAATGGAATCAGAAACAGACAGATTGGAGATATATGTTGGAAAGAGAATTAGGTGGACTTGCTACTGAAACTTGCTATTGCTATCCCCATTGGGAATGGGAAATGAGGAAAAGAAAGGAATCAAGCAGAAACCATTCAATATCTGGAATTTTCAGAGATGGAGGAGACTGAGGTAGAGCTGGTTTTCAAGGGGAGAGGAAAGGATAAAGCATTTTTGTTTTGAACATGTTAAATATGAAATGTCTGCGATGAAAGCAGGAATTAGAATTCAGCAAGGTGGCTACTGGATTTGGCAACATGGAGTTTACTTTTCATATTGATATATTTCAACTGGATTATGAGGTTGGAAGACAAGTTTGAATGGGCTGATGAGTAAAGGGAAGTAAAGAGGTAGTAGCCATAAAGAGTATAAACAATAAGTTTGAGAAGAGTGGCTTTGAAGGAGAACAGAAATATTCATTCATTTACTCTGCAAATGGTTGCTGAATGACTAACATAGGTTAGGTATTATCTAGGCTCTGGGGATGTATCTGTGAAGATGCCAGGTGGAATAAGCTCTAATATGGAAAATTACCTGGTTAAGAGGACTTTAGAGTTAGAAAAACTAGAGTATATCAATAATCCAGTTGAAAGAAAAATATTATTCTGCAGGAGAGTGCATAACACAAGAAGAAAAGTCCTTCAGAAGGCAAAAGATAATCATAGACTTAGAAAATATATATCACCAGTACCTTGTGAAAATTACTTGAAGATGATCTCCAAACAATGAAACAGAGTTTAAATATCAATTCTAAACAAACTGAGGGTTGCTAGGGAGTGGTGGGGGAGAAATAGGGTGTCTGGGTTATGGGCATTGGGGGGGGTATGTGCTATGGTGAGTGCTGTGAATTTTGTAAGACTGATGATTCACAAACCTGTAACCCTGAAGCAAATAATACATTATATGTCAATAAAAAATATCAATCAATCAATCTATTTCTAGTTTGAAAATAACGATTCTTTATCCATTCATCTGTTGAAGGGCATCTTGGCTCTTTCACAGTTTGGGAGCACTGGGTGTGGTGCATAAACAATGAATCTTGGAACACTGAAAAAATAAAATTAAATTTAAAGAAAGAAAATAATGATTCTTCAACATTTATTGTAGTTCTTTCAAGTATACAGAAAAATTATGAAAATGGTACAGTGAACATTCATATACCCACCATCTAGATTCTATAAATAATATTTAGCTAAATTTGTTTTGTCACATGCTTAGCAACTCATATTACTTTTTGATGCATTTACAAGTGTTAGAGACATCAATACACTTCATCCCTAAGCACTTCAGAATGCATAAAAGATAATGATTTCAGCACATGTGTTTAATTCAACTGAAACAACCTAAGAGCTATAAAGATAAGAAAAACTCTTTATAACTGAACAACAAGTAGAACAGAAAAACTTCTACAAGATAGTCAGATAAAAGAGGTGAGTGACCCACGATTTAACTCATCAAAGTAGGGGCTTATGTAAGAAGTAAGACGGATATCCACCCCCGCCCCCCAGAAGAGCTTTGGAAATGTGCAAAGTCAGCAGCTGAGAGTGGAAACAGAAGGAGGCCACAAGACAGACACCAGGGAGAAAACCAAGGGACTGATAACTGTTTCAGCATCTCATATGTGGACCAAGTGGCTCAAGTCTGACACCAGTCTTCATTTGCTGCAAATGGTAAGGAAAGCAGGAAGTGTTCCATAGCAAGATTCTTAAAAAGGTAGTTGAACCAGTTAGAGAAAGGGTGTTGTGCCCCTTCTAGCAATTATCACAATGATAATCACAATTGTCATTGGCACTTCCTTGCACTGTGGGCATATTTTCCATGGGCAATTAGATTTAGGACCCAATATAAGAGCTCTAAATCTCAGAGAGCAGGAACCTAAGAGTAGACTAAAAGGTCACTCTAGGGAAAAAATCCAAGTTAAGAGATACATTGGGCACTATACACCATAGTTCTGGCCCATAGAGTAGCTAGGAGAAAAAACTAATCATCTGACAAAATACTTAACTTCCCTGACCTTTTTGGTAGTTCATTTCATACTCTTCATGTCCCAATTGAATTCCCCCAATACAGCAAAATAAAACTACAGAAAATATAAGATTTCATTTTTTTTCTTTGTTTAGAATACCATCTCAGAGAAAATCTGTCTCAAATGTCAGGAATAGAAAAACATAGGCCACCTCTTCAGAATTAGCAGTCAAATATAAGTATTGAGCTTATGAAAAGATTAAAAAATTTAAGGGAGAAGACCATTCGGAGGAAATGTTTACCTTTGAAATAGACTCAATGTAATAAATAGGTGATAACTTTAGAAAACTACAGATTAGTATTCTCAGAGAGATTTGAGAGGACATTCCATTTCTGAAGAGGGAGCAATCCAAGCTTAATTTCAGATGAAAAACCTGATTGCTGTATTTGAAAACACAGTAGTGATAGTGAACAGTACTTTGGATATTACAGCAAAAAGTCAGTTATTGAGACAAAGGCTAAAGAAATTCTTTTATAACCTAAAAATTAAAAAGATGATGATAATGAGTCAAAAGAAAATCAACACAAAAGAATATCATGAGGAAGGAATGAAATCCTATGAAAATCTAGAGAGGAAAGAGCAGGTTAACCACAAAGTGAAAAAAAGTCAGGTCACTATCATATTTCTCTTCCACACCATAAAATGTGAGTGCTCACTTCAGCAGCATATATACACACCATAAAGTGTGAGAAGACAACAGAGTATTATCTATATAGAGTTTTAGGGGAAACCGAAGTTGTGACACAAGAACTCTATTATTTCACCAAACTATCACTTGTATGAAGGCAGAAAAAAAGACACTCTCCCAAATATTCAGGGACTCAGAAGGTATACACATTTATTTCCTCCATGCCCAATCCTGCTTTGTAGAAAAGCTTCCTTGCACACAGAACATGGAGAATGTCCCCAAATACCTGTCCATGGCTCTATGGACCAGCGCTAGATAGATACCCACAAACTGAGCGAGTCCGTTTATTCACAGAACTGGAAATGGATGCTGAGAGACTGGTGAGGGAGATAGCTCTGGACATTTGAGTCAAAAGGTTATTTAGAGTCAGGGTGGGAATCACCATATCATAAACCTGCAAGTTCAAATTCTGGTGCAGCAGTGTGTTCCTAAGAGAGAGGAAGAATCTGATTTGCAGAAACAAGCAGGAGAATGGAATGGGTTCAGAGAGATGAATGAAAGAAAGAAAAGTATTCAATTTGAAAGTATTCAGAGTGGCAAAGAAGTCAAACTCTCTCTTAGCAGATGACATGATAATTTATGGAAAACACAAAAATTACTAGAACCCACAATTACTAGAACTTGTACAGCCATTCAGTAATGTGGCAGGATACAAAATTAATGCACAGAAAACAGTTGCTTTCTTATACACTGACAATGAAAATATAGAAAGAGAACATAAAATATAGAAAGAAAGAATATAAAATACAGAAAGAAAATATAGAAAGAGAAATTAGAAAATCGATTTCACTCACATTAGCATCAAGAACCATGAGATACCTGGGAATAAACCTAACCAAAGAGGTAAAGGATCTGTACTCAAGGAACTACAGAACACTCATGAAAGAAATTGAAGAAGACACAAAAAGAACATTCCATGCTCATGGATAGGAAGAATAAACATTGTTAAAATGTCTATACTGCCTAGAGTGATCTATACTTTCAATGCCATCCCAATCAAAATTCCACCGACGTTTTTCAAAGTGCTGTAACAAACAATCCTAAACTTTGTATGGAACCAGAAAGGACCCTGAATTTCTAAGGAAATGTTGAAAAAGGAAAACAAAACTGGCGGCATCACGTTGCCTGATTTCAAGCTTTACTACAAAGCTGTGATCACCAAGACAGCATGGTACTTGCACAAAAACAGAGACATAGACCAGTGGAACCAAGTAGAGAGCCCAGATATGGACCCACAACTCTATGGTCAACTCATCTTCGACAAAGCAGGGGAAAAGTACATAGTGGAAAAAAGAAAATCTCTTCAATAAATGGTGCTGAGAAAATTAGACAGCTATATATAGAAGAATGAAACTTAACCATTCTCTTACAACATCCACAAAGGTAAACTCGAAATGGATAAAAGACCTCAATGTGAGGCAGGAGTCCATCAGAATCCTAGAGGAGAACATAGGCAGCAACCTCTCAGACATTGGCCACAGCAGCTTCTTTCAAGACATGTCTCCAAAGGCAAGGGAAACAAAAGTGAAACTGAACTTTGGGGATTTCATCAAGATCAAAATCTTCTGCATAACAAAGGAAACAGTCACAAAACAAAGAGGCAACCCACAGAATGGGAGAAGATATTCGCAAATGACACTACAGACAAAGAGTTGATATCCAAGATCTATGAAGAACTCCTCAAGTTCAACACTCAAAAAACAGATAGTTGTATCAAAAAATGGGCAGACGACATGAACAGACACTTCTCCAAAGAAGACGTAGAAATGGCTAAAAGACACATGAAAAAAATGTACATCATCACTAGCAATCAGGGAGATTCACATCAAAACCACATTAAGAGGGGCGCCTGGGTGGCTCAGTGGGTTAAGTCGCTGCCTTCGGCTCAGGTCATGATCTCAGAGTCCTGGGATCGAGTCCCGCATCGGGCTCTCTGCTCAGCGGAGAGCCTGCTTCCCTCTCTCTCTCTCTGCCTGCCTCTCCATCTACTTGTGATTTCTCTCTGTCAAATAAATAAATAAAATCTTTAAAAAAAAAAAAAAACCACATTAAGATACCACCATACACCAGTTAGAATGGCCAAAACTAACAAGACAGGAAACAACATGTGGAGAGGATGTGGAGACATTTTAACAGTGTTTATTCTTCCAATCCAAGAGCATGGAATGGTCTCCCATCTTTTTGTGTCTTCTTCAGTTTCTTTCATGAGTGTTCTGTAGTTCCTCAAGTACAGATCCTTTACCTCTTTGGTTAGGTTTATTTGCAGGTATCTTATTGTTCTTGGTGCTATAGTAAATGGAATAGATTCCTAATTTTCCTTTCTGTATTTTCATTGTTAGTGTATAAGAAAGCCACTGACTTCTGTGCATTGACTTTGTATCCTGCCACGTTGCTGAATTGCTGTATGAGTTCTAGTAGTTTGGGGGTGGAGTCTTTTGGGTTTTCCATATAAAGAATCATGTCATCTGCAAAGAGAGAGAGTTTAACTTCTTCATTGCCAATTTGGATACCTTTTTATTTCTCTTTGTTGTCTGATTGCTGTTGCTAGGACTTCTAATACTATGTTGAACAAGAGTGGTGAGAGTGGGCATCCTTGTTGTGTTCCTGACCTTACACCAGTTAGAATGGCCAAAATTAGCAAGTCAAGAAACAACATATGTTGGAGGGGATGTGGAGAAAGGGGAACCCTCTTCCACTGTTGGTGGGAATGCAAGTTGGTGCAGCCTCTTTGGAGAACAGTGTGGAGATTCCTCAAGAAATTAAAAATAGAGCTTCCCTATGACCCTGCCATTGCACTCCTGGGTATTTGCCCCAAAGATACAGATGTGAAAAGAAGGGCCATCTGTACCCCAATGTTTATAGCAGCAATGGCCACGGTTGCCAAACTGTGGAAAGAACCAAGATGCCCTTCAATGGATGAATGGATAAGGAAGATGTGGTCCATATACACTATGGAGTAGTATGCCTCCATCAGAAAGGATGAATACCCAACTTTTGTAGCAACATGGATGGGACTGGAAGAGATTATGCTGAGTGAAATAAGTCAAGTAGAGAGAGTCAATTATCATATGGTTTCACTTATTTGTGGAGCATAACAAATAGCATGGAGGACATGGGGAGTTAGAGAGGGGAAGGGAGTTGGGGGAAATTGGAAGGGGAGGTGAACTATGAGAGACTATGGACTCTGAAAAACAATCTGAGAGTTTTGAAGGGGCGGGGGGTGGGATGTTGGGGTACCAGGTGGTGGGTACTATAGAGGGCATGGATTGCATGGAGCACTGGGTGTGGTGCAAAAATAATGAATACTGTTATGCTGAAAATAAATAAAAAATAAATTTTAAAAAAAGTAGTCGTTTTCTGTTCACCTCTAAGGAGTAACCATTATTAACAGGTTGCTGTGTATTCTTTCAGACCCTTTGTTATGCATATAAAATGTATAGATAATCTCCACAAATAGGTTTGGTGAGGTTTTCTTTTTCTTTTTCACAATGATCAAATCAATAAAATAATACTATACGCTGTTTCAAACATTTTCTCTTAACTTTGCATGAGTGCTACACTGTGTTGACCAAAGCCTGCCAGGGGTTGGAGTCAGGGTATAGTCAACATGCTAATGGAAAGAGTGCTCTCCTAGGTGGTCTTCTGGGGATAGGAAAATGCTTTGCCTTCCAGGAGGCTTCAGCTGCCTGGGTACAACCTTGGCTCTGCACCCAAGGGCTTCTATTCACAAAGATTCCTTTGTTTCATCCTTCAAGCAATCACCCTTGACTCTCTTCTTCTAATGTTTCTATTATCTCTAAGCTTGGAACATCCCCTTCTCCAAGACGTCTCTAACTTTTGTAGCATTTTTTGCCTGTTTGTGTAATTCAAGGATTTCATTTCCTTTGTTTTTCCTTTTTTTTTATTATGTTATTTTAGTCACTGTACAATACATCATTAGTTTTTGATGTAGTGTTCCAAGACTCATTGTTTACATATAACACCCAGTGCTCCATGCAATATGTGCCTTCCTTAATGCCCACCATCAGTCTCACCCATCCCCCAACTGCCCTACCCTCTAAAATCCTCGTTTGTTTCTCAGAGTCCACAGTCTCTCATATTTCTTCTCCACCTCCGATATCCCCCCCCTTCACTTTTCCTTTCTTTCTAATGTCCTCCATGTTTTTCCAATCACATTTGCCTTCTCTCTTTCACAGATTCCTCAAAATACTAGCTCTCCTGGGGGACCATCTTCCAGTTTTCAAGCACTATATTTGTTTCTTTTAGAAATATATCATGTATGTCTTTTCCAAATATTTAGAGCAGGAGCAAGATCCTGGAGCATGTACTTAATTCTCCATCTTGATCTATTCCCCCTCATACTGCTTTGTGACCTATCTTTTTCATTCAGCATTATATAATGGGATAATGGTTAGAGTCCCTTGACTGCAAGGAAACAAGCCTGATATACTTTAACAAAAGAAAAAAAGGGAATTTACTGGAAGAAGAATGAGATAACTCACATAATCAAAGAAAAGCTGAAAAACTGAACCTCAGAAAGTACAAGAACCAAGACAACTTTTAGAATCTAGGAAATCAGTTCTAATGGACAGGATGCCATTGTTGAGATGAATCTGCTCCTACAGTAATTTTTTCCTATTTTTGTGATTACACTCAAGTTTCAAAGTTGCTGAGAGAGGCTTATTGGCCTTAATTAGGTCACATGTTCAAGACTTCACCATGGGAAATAAGACTTAATGTGTAGTTTAGTCAAAAGTGTATGTATTTATTGGGATAGGATAGCTCTCCTATCCAGGAAAAAAAAGGAGTTATTACTAAAAGAAGTATACTGTGCAGAAAAGAAACAATAGCTGTACACCATAGGCCATTCCTCATCTGCCCAATAGCCACCTTCTATACTTACAATTTCAAAAATGCCCCCTTACGTAATGTACCTATTCCATGTACAACTGAAACACACTCACCCCATTCCCCTAGAGAGTCAAAAGAAGTTTCATCAGTTGCTACACCCAGATCCAAGTCCAGGATCTCTGCAGGATGACTTTCTTTCTCCACTCCACCTTGATCCTAATGTTCTGTAATCTATGGACTAAATGATAATGTTCACCATCACATCCATCACTTCTACATAGAACAATAGAGGAGAGTAAAAGAAAAAAAATTTAAACATATATAAATATAGACACATGTATGTGTAACAAATGAAGTAAAATATTTAAATTAAAGTGTAAATATTCATTTCTACAACTGGTCAGGAGGCTGTGTTTGGTATTTATGACTTGCCTTCCCTATTACCCGTTCTACATTTTGAGCTGTTGGTAGGCCTGCCTATATGGAGTTGCTTTAGTTTTCCACTAGCTTCTACTTTTCAACATAGTAGTAGCAGAAAGTGTCCCAGAAGATCCACCAAGGAGGGCCATCATACTCACCCTTGTCCCATTGGGCTCTAGGAACCCGATTTCCCCTTGATAGAGTTGGTCATTTCAGCCTAATCAGTAATTTCCTCCCTTTTTCTGGCCTATCTCTCTAGCAGCATGAGAAGCTTGAAATGACAAGGTGGCTGTTTTCAAGTATACTTCAGGGGAAGCATTCCTGTCTTCAGTTTTTTTGTTTAATTTTTTATTTTTTATAAACATATATTTTTATCCCCAGGAGTACAGGTCTGTGAATCACCAGGTTTACACACTTCACAGCACTCACCAAAGCACATACCCTCCCCAATGTCCATAATCCCACCCCCTTCTCCCAAACCCCCTTCCCCCAGCAACCCTCAGTTTGTTTTGTGAGATTAAGAGTCACTTATGGTTTGTCTCCATCCCAATCCCATCTTGTTTCATTGATTCTTCTCCTACCCACTTAAGCCCCCATGTTGCATCACCACTTCCTCATATCAGGGAGATCATATGATAGTTGTCTTTCTCTGCTTGACTTATTTCGCTAAGCATGATACGCTCTAGTTCCATCCATGTTGTCGCAAATGGCAAGATTTCATTTCTTTTGATGGCTGCCTGTCTTCAGTTTTAAAAACTTCTAAACTGGTAGAGTTCAGAATCACAGAGACAGGAAGCAACATTTTTACAAATGATGCATTAAGTGTAATGGTAAGAAGGATCACTCCTCTTTTCATCCCTTGGTTCCTTGATCCATGTGTTCTGGCTATGAGATAAAAGCACCAAATGTTTATTAGTTACTGTAGAATGGCACTCTGTGTTAATAAGGTGCTGCCTCCCAACTGAGGCACAACTGTCCTCCCCATCCTCTAAAGCTAGTCGGTTTTAGGTGATGGGAAAAATGGTGACCTCTGAACATCAGTTCCTTGCCTGACATTTTCCTCTGTAGGACAAGTTTCTTGGTCAGAACAGTAACAGTGTTCTATGTAGATATCATAATGGTGGATGAGGCATTCAATAAACCCATGGATACAAGTATGGTGAACAAAGAAGGTAAATCTGTTTCCAGAACATTACAGACATTACAGAGACAACAGATCACTGCCTGTTCAATGAGAAAAGGGGTCTACTGTAATCAACATGCCACTGTGTAGCTGGTTTGTCCTCTCAAGCCATAATCCCTCATTAGAAGCTCATGACAAGCAATCAGCATTAACAACATGGTCATTCAGCAAAGACCAATTCAGACTTAGGAGAAGGAAGTTGGACTTCTTTTTTTTTAAAGAAGCAATGAATTAACTATTTTAATTGCAATTAGTCTCGTGCCTTGCTATTAATTTGTTTAACGTGTAGAAGGGTAGACTTGTTTTTTGTTTTTTAATTTATTTATTTGACATACAGAGATCACAAGCAAGCAGAGAGGCAGGCAGAGAGAGAGGAGGAAGCAGGCTCCCGGCTGAGCAGAGAGCCCGATGTGGGGCTCGATCCCAGGACCCTGGGATCATGACCCGAGCCAAAGACAGAGGCTTTAACCCACTGAGCCACCCAGGCACCCCAGGAAGTTAGACTTTTGTTCATGAGTTCATTTAACAAGCCCTGCAGTGGCTGGGAAAGGAGGATGACTGATGTTAATAGGATGGTTCATCTTGTTCACCCGATTATTGAGAGCTGCTTCTGTAGTTGAGAGCTATGATGAATATTCTAGAACTATAAAAACAGTCTCAAAATCTGGAACAATTTTGAGAGTTCTGTGTATGTGAGTCTTCCTTAGATCTCTATGCTATTATACCTCCAAACATGTTCTTTTCTAGTTTCAGATCCTCCGACCAAACCATTAGAAATTGCCTATCATTTGGTGTAGATCCAAACCTCTGACTGTTTCTCTTTCATGGAAAAGGGGAAAACCAGTTTTATTACTTAAAGTTCTGCTCACTGATAAGATATCCCTTCACCACTGTCCTTCGAAGCTGTCCATGAGTGAAACTATAACACTGTAGCAATCTACTTCTATCTGGCAACAGTAAATTAAAGATTGTGGAACAATCTGTAAACTAGGCCAAATAGGTTTTTTTTTTTAAATTCCTTTATAATCTGGCCATAGGTAATTCTTCATCATCCTTTAGGTATGGGATCCAGACAATGTAAGACACCTATTCATGCAACCTACTTGGGCCTCTAGGAATTTTTTGAGTGCATTCTTGAATTTACTTCCCTTTCATTATGAAATATCTGTGAGGACACCAATTTTATCACTTGGTAGATCAGAAAAAATTAATGACAAGCAGCTTAGGTTGTATACCTAAGGATGTTGTATTCCCAAGGTCAGCTATTCAGTCTCCACCAGAGCAAACCAAGATGTGCTACTCAAGAGGAGCTCAGTGCTTGGTGAAAGGGGCACAGATTAATTTCAAACACTTAAAAGTCTCAGTTGTGATTCCCCTATCAAGGTCTTCCATAGGATCCCTTCCCATTGCAGATTAAGCTGTTTGTTCCATATAGGAGATAGTGGAAGGAGCCTGGGTGGATTTCAGATTTTGAAGTGGCTGCTGTTCCCCCTTTCCCAGCCACCACCAGAGAGAAAGAGAGAGAGAGCCAGAGAGAAGAGAGCACTTTCTTTATATTCTCCCCATTGTTAGAGCGTAGGGTGGGGGAATTCCTGGAGGAAAATACAGCAAAAATGCCATTTTCTCTCCCAGGAGACCAATACTCTCATGCTAGTTCACAGTCCAGAAATTGCCTCCAGCAGTTCATCAAAATTTCTACTTTACTGTTCTTACTGGTTTATATGACATCAAGAAGTATCTGCTCCAGGAAAGCAAATTCACAGGTTCTGTGTTTCCCTGCAGGCAGCCATCTCTAGGACATTTGGTTTGAGACCTCAGTTCTCTGAAGGAGTCTTGAAAAGTCATTAATACATAGGCTTTCCAGTATTTTTCTTATGAGGGCAGGAGTGACATCTTTCTAGCTCTTCTACATCTCCAAGTTGAAACTGGGCATTCTTTGGAGACTTAATTTAAATTTCATACGATTTTCACATGCCACAAAACATTATTCTTCTTTTGATCTTTTGATCTCTTTATTTTTTTCTTTTTTAAAATTGTATTTTATTTTTTCAGTGTTCCAAGATTGTTTATGCACCACACCCAGTGCTCCATGCAGTATGTGCCCTCCCTAATACCCACCACCAGGCCCTCAAAACCCCCCACATCCCTCCCCTCCAAAACCCTCAGTTTGTTTCTCATAGTCCACAGTCTGTCTGTCTGTCTGTCTGTCTCTCTCTCTCTCTTATTTTTCCCCTTGGATTATTTGTTTCTTCAATGCCATATATTAGTGAAATCATATAGTATTTGTCTTTCTCTGACTTATTTCATTTAAGATAATACTCTCTAGCTCCATGCATACCCTTGCAAATAGCAAGATTTCATACTTGCTCATGGCTGTGTAATATTCTGATATACATATCACATCTTCTTTATCTATTCATCAATCACTGGATGCTTGGGCTGCTTCCATATCTTGGCTATTGTAAATAATGCTGCTATAAACATAAAGGTGTATGTATCACCTTGAAATAGTGTTCTTGTATTCTTTGGGTAAATACCAAGTAATGCATGTGCTGGATCATAAGATAGTTCTATTTTTAACATTTTGAGGAAACTCTATACTGTTTTCCACAGTGACTGCTTCAGCTTGCATTCCCACCAACTGTGCATGAGTGTTCCTTTTTTCTACATTCTCCCCACTGCCTGTTTCTTCCTGTGTTGTTGATTTTACCATTCTGACAGGTGTGATGGGATATCACATTGCAGTTTTAATTTGCATTTCCCTAATGATAAGTGATGCTGAGCATCTTTTCATCTGCCTCTTGGCCATCTGTGCGACCTTGGAGAAATGTCTATTCAAGACTTCTTCCCATTTTATAACTGGATTATTTGTTTTTGGGGTGTTGTGTCAATTCTTTATATATTTTGGATGCTAACCCCTGTCATGTGCAAATATCTTCTCCCATCCCCATAGGTTGCATTTTAGTTTTGTTGATTGTTTTCTTCACTGTGCAGAAACTCTTTTTTTCATTTCTTTTATTTCTTTTCAGCGTAACAGTATTCATTGTTTTTGCACCACACCCAGTGCAAAAACTCTTTATTTTGATGTAGTCCCAATAGTTTATTTTTGCTTTTGTTTCCCATGCCTCAGGAAACATGTCTCAAAAGATTTGCTACACAGCAAATATCAGAGAAGTTATTGTGTGTGTTCTTCTTTGGGATTTTTATGGTTTCATGTCTCACATTTAAGTTTTTAATCCATTTTGAATTTATTTTTGTGTATGGCATAAGAAAGTGGTGGAGGGATGCCTGGGTGGCTCAGTGGGTTAAGCCTCTGCCTTCGGGTCAGGTCATGGTCTCAAGGCCCTGGGATCAAGCCCCGCATTGGGCTCTCTGCTCAGCAGGGAGCCTGCCTCCCCCTCTCCCTCTGCCTGCCTCTCTGCCTACTTGTGATCAATATCCCTCCCTCTCTCTCTCTCTCTGTCAAATAAATAAATAAATAATATCTTTTTTTTTTAAAGTGGTGGAATTGTTATGTAGTTTTCCCAATACAATTTGTTGAAGAGGTGGTCTTTTTTCCATTGAATATTCCTTCCTGCTTTGTCAAAGATTAATTGACCATACAGTTGTGGGTTCATTTCTGGGTTATCTATTCTGTTTCATTGATCTATGTGTTTACTTTTGCGCCAGTACCATAATGTTTTGATTACTACAACTTTGTAATAGAACTTGAAGTCCAGAATTGTGATGACTCTAGCTTGGCTTTTCTTTTTGAAGATTGCTTTGGCTATTCGGGGTCTTTTGTGGTTCCATACAAATTTTAGGATTGTTCTAGCTCTGTAAAAAATGCTGTTTGTATTTTGATAGGTTTTGCATTAAATGTGTAGATTGCTTTGGGGAGTATAAACATTTTAACAATATTTGTTCTTCCAAGCTGTGAACATTGAATGTCTTTCCCCTTCTTTGTGTCATCGTCAATTTCTTTCATTCATGTTTCATAATTTTTTTTAATTTTTTATTTTTTATAAACATATATTTTTATCCCCAGGGGTACAGGTCTGTGAATAGTTTTCAGAGTACAGGTTTTTCACCTCTTTGGTTAGGTCCTAGTCCTAGGGATTGTATTATTTTTTTCAAAGATTTAATAACTTTATTTCATATAAAATTTAATTACAAAATATATAATATCTGAATATTTCTATAAAATCTTTACCTAGAAACTAGAGGAGTAGGAAAAAACTTTAGAAAAAAAAGTAAGAAGGGAATTGTATTATTTTTGATGCAATTGTAAATGGGATTCTTAATTTCTCTTTCTGCTGGTTCATTATTGATGCATAGAAATAGAACAGATTTCTATACATTGATTTTGTAACCAGTAACTGTACTGAATTCCTGTATCAGTTCTAGCAGTTTTCTGGTGCAATTTTTCAGGTTTTTAATATAGTATAATATCATATACAAATAGTGAAAGTTTTACTCCTTCTTTACTGATTTGGATGTCTTTTATTTCTTTTGATTGTCTGATTGCTGTGGCTAGGATTTCCAGTACTATGCTGAATAAAAGTGGCGAGAGTAGACATCTGGATCTTGTTTGTGACCTTAGGGGGAAAACCGAGGGGATTTCCCCACTTAGGATGGGGAAAAGTTTTTCCCCATTTAGGATGATGTTAGCTGTGTTTTTTTTTTTTTTTAATTTTTTTTAGGATTTATTTATTTATTTTATTTATTTTTAGTTATTAACATATAATGTATTATTTGTTTCAGTGGTACAGATCTGTGATCCATCAGTCTTACACAACACACAGAGCTCACCACAGCACATATCCTCCCCAGTGTCTATCACTGTGTCTATCCACAGTGTCTATCACTATCAGCCTCTCCATTACCCCACCTCCCTCCCGTCCAGCAACCCTCACTATGTTTCCTGAGATTATGGGTCTCTTATGGTTTGTCTCCCTCTTTGGTTTCACCTTATTTCATTTTCTCCTCTCTTCTCCTATGATCCTCTGCCTTGTTTCTTAAATACTACATATCAGTGAAATCCTATAATTGACTTTCATTGATTGACTTATTTCACATAACATAATACCCTCAAGATCCATTCATTTCCTTGCAAATGGCAAGATTTCATTTTTTGATGACCGTGTAATATTCCTTTGTTATCCATATATAATATATACCAGCTTTTCATTATCCATTTATCTGTCCATTGACATCTGGGCTCTTTCCATAGTTCAGCTGTTCTGGACCTTTACTAATTTATTTTTTTATTTTATTTTTTCAGTGTTCCAAGATTCATTGTTTACACACCACACCCAGTGCTCTATGCGATACATGCCCTCCTTAAGACCCACCACCAGGCTCACCCAAACCCTGGCCTCCCTCCCCTCCAAAACCCTGTTTGTTTCTCAGAGTCCACAGACTCTCATGCTTCATCTCCCCCATTCAATTTGCCCCAATTCATTTTTCCTTTCTTTCTTCTAATGTCCTCTGTGTTATTCTTTATACTGCACAAGTAAGTGAAATCATATGATAATAAGATAAATGATTCTTTCTGCTTGACTTATTTCACTCAGCATAATCTCTTCCAGTCCCATACATGTTGCTACAAAAGTTGGGTATTCATCCTTTCTGATGGAGGCAAAATACTCCATAGTGTATATGGACCACATCTTCCTTATACATTCATCCGTTGAAGGGCATCTTGGTTCTATCCACAGTGTGGCGACCATGGCCATTGCTGCTAGAAACATTGGGGTACAGATGGCCCTTCATTTCACTACATATGTATCTTTGGGGTAAATACCCAGGAGTGCAAAGGCAGGGTCATAGGGAAGTTCTATTTTTAATTTCTTGAGGAATCTCCACATGTTCCCCAAAGAGGCTGCACCAACCTGCATTCCCACCAACAGTGTAAGAGGGTTCCCCTTTCTCCACATCCCCTCCAACACATGTTGTTTCCTGTTTTGTTAATTTTGGCCAATCTAACTGCTGTAAGGTGATATCTCAATGTGGTTTTAATTTGAATTTCCCTGACGGCTAGTGATGATGAATAGTATTAGAAGTCCTAGCAACAGAGCGGGAAGAGTCAAGATGGCAGAGAAGTAGCAGGCTGAGACTACTTCAGCTAGCAGAAGATCACCTAGATAGCTTATCTAAAGATTGCAAACACCTGCAAATCCATCGGCAGATTGAAGAGAAGAAGAACAGCAATTCTGGAAACAGAAAAACAACCACTTTCTGAAAGGTAGGACTGGCGGACAAGTGAATCCAAAGCAACGGGAAGATAGACCCAGGGGGGAGAGGCCTGCTCCCGGCAGGCAGCAGAGCAATGGAGCACAAAATCAGGACTTTTAAAAGTCTGTTCCGTTGAGGGTCATTGCTCCAGAGGCTAAACCAGGGCCAAGCCCACGCGGGGTCAGCGTGGCCTCAGGTCCCCCAGGGTCACAGAAGGATCAGGGGTGTCTGAGTGTCACAGAGCTTGCGGGTATTGGAACGGGAAAGCCGGCTACAGAGACAGAGCTGACAGTAAGATCACAGCTGGGGTTACCTTGAACCGGTCCCAGGCTCAGTGAGCTCGGAGCGGGACTGGAGGTCAGGCAGACGGGAGTAACTGGACGCTGTTCTCTGAGGACACACTGAGGAGGGCTCTCGGCTCTTCCGGGCCAGAGACCAGGAGGCCGCCATTTGTATTCCCATCCTCCGGAAATCTATGGAAAGCGCTCAGGGAAAAAAAGCTCCTGAAAGCAAACCCGAGAGGATTACTCAGCCCCTGGTAAGGGCGGTGCAATTCCACCTGGGGCAAAGACACTTGAGAATCACTATACCAGGCCTCTCCCCCAGAAGATCAACAAGAAATCCAGCCAAGACCAAGTTCACCTACCAAGGAGTGCGGTTTCAATACCAAGGAGAGCAGCAGAATTCCAGAGGAGGAGAAATCAAAGCACGGAACTCATAGCTTTCTCCCTGTGATTTTTTTAGTCTTGCAGTTAATTTAATTTTTTTTTCTTTTTCATTTATTTTCTCTTCTTCTACTAAATTTTTTTTAACGTTTACCCTATTCTTTTTTAACGTTTTTTAACTAGTTTATCTGATATATATTTTTTTTCTTTTTTATGTTTTTCTTTATTCATTTTCTTCTTTTAATTCTTTTCTTTTCTTTTTTTTTTCTTTCTTTCGTTTTGAACCTCTTTTATCCCCTTAATCCCCCCTCACGATTTAGGATCTCTTCTGATTTGGTTAAAGCATATTTTCCTGGGGTTGTTGCCACCCTTTTAGTATTTTACTTACTCCTTCATATACTCTTATCTGGACAAAATGACAAGACAGAAAAATTCACCACAAAAAAAAGAACAAGAGGCAGTACCGAAGGCTAGGGACCTAATCAATACAGACATTGGTAATATGTCAGATCTAGAGTTCAGAATGACAATTCTCAAGGTTCTAGCCGGGCTCGAAAAAGGCATGGAAGATATTAGAGAAACCCTCTCAGGAGATATAAAAGCCCTTTCTGGAGAAATAAAAGAACTAAAATCTAACCAAGTTGAAATCAAAAAAGCTATTAATGAGGTGCAATCAAAAATGGAGGCTCTCACTGCTACAATAAATGAGGCAGAAGAAAGAATTAGTGATATAGAAGACAAAATGACAGAGAATAAAGAAGCTGAGCAAAGGAGGGACAAACAGCTACTGGACCACGAGGGGAGAATTCGAGAGATAAGTGACACAATAAGATGAAACAACATTAGAATAACTGGGTTCCAGAAGAAGAAGAAAGAGAGAGGGGAGCAGAAGGTATACTGGAGAGAATAATTGGGGAGAATTTCCCCAATATGGCAAAGGGAACGAGCATCAAAATTCAGGAGGTTCAGAGAACGCCCCTCAAAATCAATAAGAATAGGCCCACACCCCGTCACCTAATAGTAAAATTTACAAGTCTCAGTGACAAAGAGAAAATCCTGAAAGCAGCCCGGGAAAAGAAGTCTGTAACATACAATGGTAAAAATATTAGATTGGCAGCTGACTTATCCACAGAGACCTGGCAGGCCAGAAAGAGGTGGCATGATATCTTCAGAGCACTAAACGAGAAAAACATGCAGCCCAGAATACTATATCCAGCTAGGCTATCATTGAAAAGAGAAGGAGATATTAAAAGCTTCCAGGACAAACAAAAACTGAAAGAATTGGCAAACACCAAACCAGCTCTACAGGAAATATTGAAAGGGGTCCTCTAAGCAAAGAGAGAGCCGACAAGTGGTAGATCAAAAAGGAACAGAGACAATATACAGTAACAGTCACCTTACAGGCAATACAATGGCACTAAATTCATATCGCTCAATAGTTACCCTGAATGTTAATGGGCTAAATGCCCCAATAAAAAGACACAGGGTATAAGAATGGATAAAAAAACAAACCCCATCTATATATTGCCTCCAAGAAACTCATTTTAAGCCCGAAGACACCTCCAGATTTAAAGTGAGGGGGTGGAAAAGAATTTACCATGCTAATGGACGTCAGAAGAAAGCAGGAGTTGCAATCCTTATATCAGATCAATTAGATTTTAAGCCAAAGACTATAATAAGAGATGAGGAATGACACTATATCATACTCAAAGGGTCTGTCCAACAAGAAGATCTAACAATTTTAAATATCTATGCCCCCAACGTGGGAGCAGCCAACTATATAAACCAATTAATAACAAAATCAAAGAAACACATCAACAACAATACAATAATAGTAGGGGACTTTAACACTCCCCTCACTGAAATGGACAGATCATCCAAGCAAAAGATCAGCAAGGAAATAAAGGCCTTAAATGACACACTGGACCAGATGGACATCACAGATATATTCAGAACATTTCATCCCAAAGCAACAGAATACACATTCTTCTCTAGTGCACATGGAACATTCTCCAGAATAGATCACATCCTTGGTCCTAAATCAGGACTCAACCGGTATCAAAAGATTGGGATCATTCCCTGCATATTTTCAGACCACAATGCTCTGAAGCTAGAACTCAACCACAAGAGGAAGTTAGGAAAGAACCCAAATACATGGAGACTAAACAGCATCCTTCTAAAGAATGAATGGGTCAACCAGGAAATTAAAAAAGAATTGAAAAAAATCATGGAAACAAATGATAATGAAAATACAACGGTTCAAAATCTGTGGGACACAACAAAGGAGGAAAATATATAGCGGTACAAGCCTTTCTCAAGAAACAAGAAAGGTCTCAGGTACACAACCTAACCCTACATCTAAAGGAGCTGGAGAAAGAACAAGAAAGAAACCCTAAGCCCAGCAGGAGAAGAGAAATCATAAAGATCAGAGCAGAAATCAATGAAATAGAAACCGAAAAGACAATAGAGCAAATCAACGAAAGTAGGAGCCTTTGAAAGAATTAATAAAAGTAGGTTCTTTGAAAGAATTAATAAAATTGATAAACCCCTGCCCCGACTTATCAAAAAGAAAAGAGAAAGGACCCAAATAAATAATATGAATGAAAGAGGAGAGATCACAACTAACACCAAAGAAATACAAACTATTATAAGAACATACGATGAGCAACTCTACGCCAACAAATTTGACAATCTGGAAGAAATGGATGCATTCCTAGAAACATATAAACTACCACAACTGAACCAGGAAGAAATAGAAAGCCTGAACAGACCCATAACCAGTAAGGAGATTGAAACAGTCATTAAAAATCTCCAAACAAACAAAAGCCCAGGGCCAGACAGCTTCCCGGGGGAGTTCTACCAAACATTTAAAGAAGAACTAATTCCCATTCTCCTGAAACTGTTCCCAAAAATAGAAATGGAAGGAAAACTTCCAAACTCATTTTATGAGGCCAGCATCACCTTGATCCCAAACCAGACATGGATCCCATCAAAAAAGAGAGCTATAGACCAATATCCTTGATGAACACAGAAACACAGATGAGAAAATTCTCACCAAAATACTAGCCAATAGGATTCAACAGTACATTAAAAGGATTATTCACCACGACCAAGTGGGATTTGTTCCAGGGCTGCAAGGTTGGTTCAACATCCGCAAATCAGTCAATGTGATACAACACATCAATAAAAGAAAGAACAAGAAGCATATGATACTCTCAATAGATGCTGAAAAAGCATTTGACAAAGTACAGCATCCCTTCCTGATCAAAACTCTTCAAAGTGTTGGGATAGAGGTTACATACCTCAATAGCGTCAAAGCCATCTATGAAAAACCCACCGCAAATATCATTCTCAAAGGAGAAAAACTGAAAGCTTTTCCGCTAAGGTCAGGAACACGGCAGGGATGTCCATTATCACCATTGCTATTCAACATCGTACTAGAGGTCCTAGCCTCAGCAATCAGACAACAAAAGGAAATTAAAGGCATCCAAATCGGCAAAGAAGAAGTCAAATTATCACTCTTCGCAGATAATATGATACTATATGTGGAAAACCCAAAAGACTCCACTCCAAAACTGCTAGAACTTGTCCAGGAATTCAGTAAAGTGTCAGGATATAAAATCAATGCACAGAAATCAGTTGCATTTCTCTACACCAACAACAAGACAGAGAAATTAGGAGTCAATCCCATTTACAATTGCACCCAAAACCATAAGATACCTAGGAATAAACCTAACCAAAGAGGCACAGAATCTATACTCAGAAAACTATAAAGTACTCATGAAAGAAATTGAGGAAGACACAAAGAAATGGAATAATGTTCCATGCTCCTGGATTGGAAGAATAAATATTGTGAAAATGTCTATGCTACCTAAAGCAATCTACACATTTAATGCAATTCCTATCAAAGTACCATCCATCTTTTTCAAATAAATGCAACAAATAATTCTAAAATTTATATGGAACCAGAAAAGACCTCGAATAGCCAAAGGGATATTGAAAAAGAAAGCCAACGTTGGTGGCATCACAATTCCAGACTTCAAGCTCTATTACAAAGCTGTCATCATCAAGACAGCATGGTACTGGCACAAAAACAGACACATAGATCAATGGAACAGAATAGAGAGCCCAGAAATAGACCCTCAACTCTACAGTCAACTAATCTTCGACAAAGCAGGAAAGAATGTCCAATGGAAAAAAGACAGCCTCTTCAATAAATGGTGTTGGGAAAATTGGACAGCCACATGCAGAAAAATGAAATTGGACCATTCCCTTACACCACACACAAAAATAGACTCAAAATGGATGAAGGACCTCAATGTGAGAAAGGAATCCATCAAAATCCTTGAGGAGAACACAGGCAGCAACCTCTTCGACCTCAGCCGCAGCAACATCTTCCTAGGAACAACGCCAAAGGCAAGGGAAGCAAGGACAAAAATGAACTATTGGGATTTCATCAAGATTAAAAGCTTTTGCACAGCAAAGGAAACATTAACAAAATCAAAAGACAACTGACCGAATGGGAGAAGATACTTGCAAACAACATATCAGATAAAGGACTAGTGTCCAAAATCTATAAAGAACTTAGCAAACTCAACACCCAAAGAACAAATAATCCAATCAAGAAATGGGCAGAGGACATGAACAGACATTTCTGCAAAGAAGACATCCAGATGGCCAACAAACCCATGAAAAAGTGCTCCATATCACTTGGCATCAGGGAAATACAAATCAAAACCACAATGAGATATCACCTCACACCAGTCAGAATGGCTAAAATCAACAAGTCAGGAAATGACAGATGCTGGTGAGGATGCGGAGAAAGGGGAACCCTCCTACCCTGTTGGTGGGAATGCAAGCTGGTGCAACCACTCTGGAAAACAACATGGAGGTTCCTCAAAATGTTGACAATAGAACTGCCCTATGACCTAGCAATTGCACTACTGGGTATTTACCCTAAAGATACAAACGTAGTGATCCAAAGGGGCACGTGCACCTGAATGTTTATAGCAGCAATGTCCACAATAGCCAAACTATGGAAAGAACCTAGATGTCCATCAACAGATGAATGGATCAAGAAGATCTGGTATATGGGGCGCCTGGGTGGCTCAGTGGGTTAAGCCTCTGCCTTAAGCTCAGGTCATGATCTCAGGCTCCTGGCATCGAGCCCCGCATCAGGTTCTCTGCTCAGCAGGGAGTCTGCTCCCTCCTCTCTCTCTCTACCTACTTGTGATCTCTCTGTCAAATAAATAAATAAAATCTTAAAAAAAAAAAAGAAGATCTGGTATATATACACGATGGCATACTATGCAGCCATCAAAAGAAATGAAATCTTGCCATTTGCAACAACATGGATGGAACTAGAGCATATCATGCTTAGCGAAATAAGTCAAGCAGGGAAAGACAACTATTATATGATCTCTCTGATGTGAGGAAGTGGTGATGCAACATGGGGGCTTAAGTGGGTAGAAGAAGAATCAATGAAACAAGATGGGATTGGGTGGGAGACAAACCATAAGTGACTCTTAATCTCACAAAACAAACTGAGGGTTGCTGGGGGGAGGGGGGTTGGGAGAAGGGGGTGGGATTATGGACATTGGGGAGGGTATGTGCTTTGGTGAGTGCTGTGAAGTGTGTAAACCTGGTGATTCACAGACCTGTACCCCTGGGGATAAAAATATATGTTTATAAAAAATAAAAAAAAATAAGAAGAAATGGTACATATATTCAATGGAATATTACTCAGCTATTAAAAAGAATGAAATCTTGCCTTTTGTAATGCCATGGATGGAACTAGAGGGTATTATGCTAAGTGAAATAATTCAGAGAAAGGTAAATACCTTTATGATTTCACTCATATGTGCATTTAAGAAACCAAACAGATGAATATAAGAGAAGGAAAGAAAAAATAAAGTAAGATAAAAACAGAGAGGGACACAAACCATAAGACACTTTTAACTCTGGGAAACAAACTGAGGGTTGCTAGAGGAGATGTAGCAGGGGATTAGGTAACTGGGTGATGACCATTAAGGAGGGCACTTAATGTAATGAGCACTGGGTCTTATATGCAACGGATGCATCACCAAATTCTACCCATGAAAATAATAATACACTATATGTTAACTAAATGGAATTGAAATTAAAATTTTTCTAAAATTTTTTGGCCATAATCTATATGCAACAATTATAGTAAAGTCGAGCTATATAATTCTGGTAGCCATGTTACCACTGTTTTTGTAATAAAGTTGGTACCCAGGCATATTATTTCAGTTCTTATGGGTGTAACAGTGTCTGTGCCCTCTATCCCTCTGATGTACTCCCATGTCCCATTCCTTGTCTCAAAGTGTATTATAGATGATAGGAGTTCCTCCTCAACATAGTACAATAGATGTCCAGGGTGATCTGAAACCATCCTTTCATGTGCTACAGCATGTGCTAGCGCATTGGCTAGATGATTGTGATATACGGTCTTGAGGCACAGACAAAATCTTGTTTCCATTCATGTCACAAGAGAGCAGTGAGAAGGTTAGGTCCTGGGGTATATAGGTAGAGCAACTGTTCTGTCATGCAGATGGCTAGAGGAAAAGATCTCAAAACAGAAGGTGGTGTTTCCATTCATAGGATGGATACCCTTGAGACTTAGGCCCTGGCCATGGTTCCGTGTTTGGTTCCCTGGTCCAAATCAGTGTTTCTCATGACCATACCCCTCATCCATTGACCATGTCTTCTCAAGCCCTCCTCAGGCTATGTAACTACACCCAGTGGCCAGTCTCTATTACTTCATTTCATTTTTCTTTTCTTTCTTTCTTTCTTTCTTTTTTTTTTTTTTTTGCTATAGGGTTTTTATTATTTATGTTCTCTATTACTTTAAAGGATGGGTAAATGTTTTCATTTTTTCAAGGTCTCAGCTTGCACCCCGGGAAGGACTTCTTGCCATAATGTGCACGTGTGTGTGTGTGTGCGTGCACGCACTTATGTCATAATTTGAGCTCACACTACTACCTACTACGCTATGCTGCCCATAAAAGTCTTTGTGTTTCCACAAGGAAAATTCACTCCCCATCCCACAGCCCTCTCCAAGAGAAAAAGGAATGTGTTATTTCTTTATCTTTTTTTATTTCTATTTTTTTATTAAATTGATTTATTTATTTTCAGAAAAACAGTATTCATTATTTTTTCACCACACCCAGTGCTCCATGCAATCCATGCCCTCTGTAATACCCACCACCCGGTACCCCAACCTTCCACCCCCCCATCACTTCAAACCACTCAGATTGTTTTTCAGAGTCCATAGTCTCTCAAGATTCACCTCTCCTTCCAATTTACCCCAACTCCCTTCTCCTCTCTAACACCCCTTGTCCTCCATGATATTTGTTATGCTCCACAAATAAGTGAAACCATATGATAATTGACTCTCTCTGCTTGACTTATTTCACTCAGCATAATCTCTTCCAGTCCCATCCATGTTGCTACAAAAGTTGGGTATTCATCCTTTCTGATGGAGGCATAATACTCCATAGTGTATATGGACCACATCTTCCTTATCCATTCGTCCGTTGAAGGGCATCTTGGTTCTTTCCACAATTTGGTGACCGTGGTCATTGCTGCTATAAACATTGGGGTACAGATGGCCCTTCTTTTCACGACATCTGTATCTTTGGGGCAAATACCCAGGAGTGCAATGGCAGGGTCATATGGACCCTCAACTCTATGGTCAATTAATCTTCAACAAAACAGGAAAAAATATACAGTGGAAAAAAGACAGTGTCTTCAATAAATGGTGCTGGGAAAACTGGACAGCTGTATGTAGAAGAATGAAACTCGACCATTCTCTTACACCGTACACAAAGATAAACTCAAAATGGATAAAAGACCTCAACGTGAGACAGGAATCCATCAGAATTATAGAGGAGAACTTAGGCAGTAATGTCTTCGATATCAGCCACAGCAACTCCTTTCAAGATATGTCTCCAAAGGCAAAGGAAACAAAAGAGAAAATAAACTTTTGGGACTTCATCAAAATCAAAAGCTTCTGCACAGCAAAGGAAACAGTCAACAAAACAAAGAGGCAACCCACGGAATGGGAGAAGATATTTGCAAATGACAGTACAGACAAAAGGTTGATATCCAGGATCTATAATGAACTCCTCAAACTCAACACACACAAAACAGACAATCATATCAAAAAATGGGCAGAAGATATGAACAGACACTTCTCCAATCAAGACATACAAATGGCTATCAGACACATGAAAAAATGTTCATCATCACTAGCCCTCAGGGAGATTCAAATTAAAACCACATTGAGATATCACTTACATCAGTTAGAATGGCCAAAATTAACAAAACAGGAAACAACATGTGTTGGAGAGGATGTAGAGAAAGGGGAACCCTCTTCCACTGTTGGTGGGAATGCAAGTTGGTGCACCCTCTTTGGAGAACAGTGTGGAGATTCCTCAATAAATTAAAAATAGAACTTCCATATGACCCTGCCATTGCACTCCTGGGAATGTGTTATTTTCTAAAACTGATTCAAAAATTCCTGTCTGGTGGTTTCAGAATTGATTGAATTAGTAATCAAATAACATCATCAAAGGCACAGGGTCTTCCATTCCTCTTTCTGTCTTCCTCTCCTGACAGCAGATCTTTCTTCCTGGTTGCAAGATGGTTGTTGCAGTTCCAGCATTGCATGCACAGAAACATCTTGTTAAGAAAAGAGGAGTTTCCTTCTATATAGCTCCTCTTATTACTGAGGAAAACCATTTCCCAAAACCCCCCAGCATACTTTCCCTCAGATCCTAGGACATGATCTCCTCAGATCCTAGGTCACATGTCCATACCTAACCCAATTACTGACAAGGAGAATGAGCCAATTATTCTGACTATTTTTTTCTTTTTTTAAAATTTAGTTTAATTTAATTTTTCTTCAGTGTTCCAATATTCACTGTTTATGCACCACACACAGTGCTCCATGCAATATGTGCCTTCCTTAATACTCACCCAGCCCCTCACCCCCTTCCCTCCAAAACCCTCAGTTGACTTTGACTATTGAGGATTTCGTCACCACCATAACAGAGGACTGGGGTAAGATTCTTTCCCTAAAGGACATGACCACTTCAGGACTGTGTCAGCAAGGAAGAAAGGGGAGAAATGAATTCAGGCAAACAACTAGCACTGTCTGCTTTTTGCCCACTTACCTCCAGATGACCCATATATAGATTGGTTGGGTGCCACACAGGATTCCCCAGACGTGTAGGTGGGTGGACAGCCTAATAGGTGGCTATCTCCATCTCCCCAGTCAAATTCACCACCCAGTTCCCTCATTCTGATATTTTAGGTTCTGTTTCCCTCAATTTCAGACAAAGTTGAATCCCTCAAAGTATTAGTTCCTGCTTTCTGTTCTGGATACAAGGAGATTTTCCCCTGTCTACGCTGGGGTATATGGAGGTAGGTTTTCTAACCAATTCCTTTATAAGCAGTAACTTCATTTGGTAGATCACTTTATCTGGTCTTGACCCATTTTCTAACTAAACTTTGAACACAGTAGAGGGACTCAAGCTACCTTTCCACATGTTAGGAAGTAGTTGTCTAGTGATGGTTCACAGGGCAACCCCAAGTTTCACAGTAGGACTCAGGGCCTTATCACTTCTGAGAATTTTTTTCATTTTTCAGAGCAAAAACTCCCTAATATTTTTATAAATAGATTTCTTATCTTTGGAACCAAATGGCTACAATCAGAAAATGTATTCTGTTGCCTAATTTTGTCCCCATGTGCGTTCAGGTGCATCCCATCAAGGCATCAAAGGCAATGACTTGCTGAGAAAAGCACTTTAAATTCTCTCCGTCCACCCACCATCACCACCCACTTGCTCCCAGATCACCAAAGTTATCATGCCATGGTCTCTAGACAAGGAAGTTACCTTCTAAGGACAACACAAATTGCTTTCTCTGCCTTGTATAGGGCACTGAAACTCCCGGTACTGTCCCTAACACCAGCCATTAGGCAGTTCTCATTCCCTCCAATCTTGAAGCAAAATATTAAGGCCCTGAGAGAAATAGAACCTTTGTTTCTTTTTTAATCACTTTCCTCAGCTCAGGGTCAGCCCAGTCTGTCTTTCTCTACTCTACCCCCAAATGAGGTAGCAATGACTAACTTGGTGCCACATGACACTAGGCAGCCCCCAACCGTCAGCGTGTGCTGGGCCTTTTGCTACTCTTTTTGAGTGTACATTTCAACCCACTTCCTCTGGTTAGGGACTTCCCCATCTTGTGATTCTTGGAAGGAGGCAGAGCCTTCCTCCATAGGCTTAAGAAAGCCACATCTACTCTCCCTTGCAGCTAGGGTGTTCGCACATAACCTAGACCAGTCACCCTAGACTTTGTCTTAGGAATTAGAGACTTGGAGACTGAGTCTCTTTCTCTCTCAGGCAGCACTAGCATTCTCAGCAAGAGCTCCCTGCAGGGAAACAGTGGTGAAAGCTACAGAGTGGCGTGCTCAGAGGTGCTGCAGTGGGCTCCTCACCAGACCAGTTCTGCGGCGTGGCTTGAGTGTCGTTCCTTCCTGTAAACCTGCTTCTCCAGCCTGCCTGCTCATTCTAGGAGATGCCCAATATCCTTTAATGAATTCTTTTTCTACCTAAATCATCCAGAATCCAATTCTGTTGCTTGCAATCAAGGATCTGGACTATTACACAGCTGTATCTCCTTCAGGAATTTGTCCTAGTTCCAAGAAGTCCCAAAAGGCTCTCTTTGTCCCCAGGGAGAGTTGAAGGGGATTCTTTGCAGATTTCCATTTTGTTATAGATACCAAAATTAGAAACAGTAAGGCTACCCACTATTGTCCCACAGTATCTAGTTTAGTATCAGTGGGCACATATGCTCTGAGCAATGCTGGAAAGCCCCTTTTAAAGACATTCTGTCCTGTCAAAAGACTTTCAAATGCCTCTTGAAACAGTTTCATGACATCTTTTGTATAATAGACCTTATCTCTGTGAACAAATTATTTTGAAATGGGGATTTAAATTGTGCTTTGGCAGGAACTAAATCTTCAAACGCAATGAGTGTAATTGACTATAAGAATGTTTCTTTTGAGATGATGCAATAACTGCCTGGTACTGAGCCTGCTTCACCAGTGTGTGTTGGCAGGAAGGTTTTCAAAGTTTATATTGGTACATTTGAAATCTAGCGAGTGATTGGTTCCCTTTCTAAGCTCTGGGGTAGAATCCAGCCCTAAATGATAAGGCACTAACAATGTCCTAAAGCCTGACCAAAACAGGGCTGGAACACTTTTCTGGAAATTTTATTTTCAGCCATGTCAGTCTGTCTGGGAAGACAATGGCGCGATCCCTCCTTTCATGACTGCCAGGATCCACCTTTCCCATTTACCTCCACCTGCCGTGCCCACTTCAGGAGGGTCAAAAGCTGCCTCATTAGGTGTTGCACCAAAACTATCCACAAACACTAAGCATCTGGGCCTTGAGGGAATGGATGGAGGGTTTCTGCATGTCAAGAACATAAGAGCTGGGAAGGGAATTTGGGGGAATGATGGAACTGCTCTGTAGCTTGATTGTGGTGGTGGTTATGATTCTAGGCTCTGTCTAAAATCATAGAAATGTACACCAATAATAAATTTTTATTATATGTAAATTAAAACTAAATTTAATTTTTTTCTTTAAAGAAAAGGGGTGCTGGAACATTCCATGTGTAAATTGTGGCTATGCAGTGGCACAGCAGATAGACACATGACCACAGTGGAGGACAGTGTCTCCAACTAATCTGAAAGCATGATGTGACTGTCAGTTAACACGTAAATTAGCCACCTCAAACAGGAAATTCTAAACTTTGTGAGTAACCACACACTTCAGGGCCAGGAATTTAAATTTGTGAGAAAGGTACTGGGTGTGGCTTTCTTTCAGGTTCCTACTGGAAGCTGAAAGAATCTGTTCCCCTTTTCTGTTGATATAGCGCTATTTATTCCTAGACCCTAAAAACTAGGGTCTAAAACTAACGTGTATATACATAATGAAAAGCTTAGTAGGATCACCTAACACTGAGAAAGCAATTCGCACTGAACAGCCCATAGGGCCCAACTTCCCAGTAATAAGACCAAATTTCCCTGAAAGTTTTGTGGGGTGGCTGGATTCCCACCATTCTGCTACTTAGTTGGTGAGAAGCCCTGGTCTCAATCATCTTCGGGAGCTGAGCCACACAACTACTGGTTGACCTCCTTTCCCAGTAGCTCTCAACCTTGGATGTAATTTAGAATCACTTGAGACCCAGGCCACCACCCAGACCAGTTGGATAAGAATCTCTGGGGTGCAGGACTTAACGTCAGTGCTATTTTTTTTAATTAAATTTATTTATTTTCAGCATAACAATATTCCTTATTTTTTCACCACACCCTGTGCTCCATGCAATCCGTGCCCTCTATAATACCCACCACCTGGTACCCCAATCCCCCAACCCCCCACCACTTCAAACCCCTCAGATTGTTTTTCAGAGTCCACAGTCTCTCATGATTCACCTCCCCTTCCAATTTCTCCCAACTCCCTTCTCCCCTCTAACTCCCATGTCCTCCATGCTAACATCAGTGCTATTTTTAAGAACACCTCAGGTGACATCTATACTTCTGAAAGAACATGGGAAAAGGCATGTATTAGTCTGCTTTAGGCCACCATAATAAAATACTTCAAACTAAGTGGCTTACACAGCAGAATTTTTTTTTCTCACAATTCTAGAGGCTAGAAGTTCATGACCAAGGTGCCAGCAAGGTTGGTTTCCCCTGAGTTCTCTTCTTGGCTTGCGCATAGACACCCTCTTGCTGCCTCTATCCCAGGTAATCCCTCTGTGTCCTGCACTCCTGGTATCTCTTTATGCATCTTAATCTCCTCAATTTGTAAGAACATCAGTCAGATTGGATTAGAGTCAATCCTAACGGCCTCATTTTAATTTAATTTCCTTTTTAAAAGCTCTATCACCAAATATATTCAGTAGTGCAATTGCAGGGTTATAGGGAAGCTCTATTTTTAATTTCTTGAGGAATCTCCACTCTGTTTTCCAAAGTGGCTGCACCAACTTGCATTCCCACCAACAGTGGAAGAGGGTTCCTCTTTCTCCACATCTTCTCCAACACATGTTGTTTCCTATCTTGCTAATTTTGGCCATTTTAACTGGTGTAAGGTGGTATCTCAATGTGGTTTTAATTTGAATCTCCCTGATGGCTAGTGATGATGAACATTTTTTCATGTGTCTGATAGCCATTTGTATGTCTTCATTGGAAAAGTGTCTGTTCATATCTTCTGCCCATTTTTTGATATGATTGTTTTGTGTATGTTGAGTTTGAGGAGTTCTTTATAGATCCTGGATATCAACCTTTTGTCTGTACTGTCATTTAAAGACCTCAATGTGAGACAGGAATCCATCAGAATCATAGAGGAGAACATAGGCATTAACCTCTTCGTTATCAGCCACAGCAACTTCTTTCAAGATAGGTCTCCAAAGGCAAAGGAAACAAAAGCGAAAATGAACTTTTGGGACTTCATCAAAATCAAAAGCTTCTGCACAGCAAAGGAAACAGTCAACAAAACAAAGAGGCAACCCACGGAATGGGAGAAGATATTTGCAAATGACAGTACAGACAAAAGGTTGATATCTACTGGGATTTATCAAGAGATTAATGATGGCACTCAGTTTACCCTGTGGGGGAGGGTGGAGTTCCCTGCACGGTTGCTGTTACCTCTCTCAGAGAGTGGCATTTGAGACAATCTTGTCTGCTTGAAAAGTTGAAAGATTTTTTGCGGTAGCACTCCAGTCCTTAGGTCATCTTTGTGGCTCCTTTCCTCAACCTCCTCTCTATTGTAAACCACTTAATTCCCATTATGAACCCAATGCTCTTGGCATTCCACATTTCCCTAAGGATGGGCTTTGTTTGGTGACCCAGCCTCCACACTGAGCGGTTACATGCAGTAAGCATGGCTCTGAACATGGTTCAGAATCTTGCTGCAGAAATTTTCTATTGCTGTGGAAACAAATTTCCACAAACTTAGTGGTTTAAAACACACATGTATTCTCTTACAGTTCTGAAAGTCAGACGTCCCATGTGGGTCTCACTGGCGATAATTAAGTGTCACCAGGCCTGCCCCTGTCTGGAAGCTCCTGAGGATCTCATCTGAGCTGTTGGCAGAATTCAGTTTTTTGCAGTTGTTGAACAAAGGTCCTCATTTTCTTGCCTGCTACAAACTGAAGCTGACTACATTCCTTGGTTTGTGGCCCTCCTCCACCTTCAAAGTCACCTATATGGTTCAAGTCCTTCTCACACTGAATCTCTCAGACCTACTCTTCTTCCACTTTTAAAGACTCCTGTGTTTAGACAGGGCTATCTCTGTTTCTTACCCCAGAAGTACTCCTTTTTTGTTAGTTTTCTACTTCAGCCATCCATTTTTTAAACTTTTTTAGGTTTATTTATTTAATTGAGAGAGAGAGTGGGGGGAGGGGTAAAGGGAGAGGGAAAGAATCTCAAGCAGACTCCCCAAGGAGTACAGAGTCCTATGTGGGGCTCTATCTGACAACTCTGAGACCATGACCTGAGCTGAAATCAAGAGTTTGGGGTTTAACCAACTGTCTCAGGGACCCTGTTCATTTTTTTAACATTAAAAATAGTTTATAAAAATGCAGGACTACTATCTCAAATTCAAGCAAACTAAAAAAGACATTACATGCAATGCCTGAAACTTGACTGGATCCTGGTTTTTAAAAAAGCTATGAAAACTATATTAAGATATTTGCAATAAAGGACAAAAAAATTCCCCAATGGGAAGCTAAAGGACAGTTTCAAATAAATCCCAGTTTCAAATAAATCTCTGGGCTACCTCATTGTCCTGGCCAAATAATAGTATGAGATTTCTTGAGACACTGTGTCTCTTTATGCTTGTGTTTTATTTAGTGTTCATTTGGAGAGAGGCTTTCTTTTTCTCCTACAATCAAGAAGTGACCAAATGATACTGACACTTTGGATCATGCAGCCCTGAATATTTCAGAACCATTTTCTGGGTGTTTGATAAAAGAGTCAGAAAGTTCAAAGTTATGGAGATTGCTAAATTTAGGGAGAAATGTAACTTTAATTCACTGTTTTTATGGCAGCATTTGGAATAGTATAGCACGGTTAGAGAAAGTAGGTTAAATATACTAATAAGATCTCATGAAACCAGGTAATAATTTTATGGAACTGGAATAATCTGCTTGAACACATGCCTTACTCTTATCTTCTTATGTTATTCTTTTAGATGCTCTATGTTTTAATTAGCTTCTTTCCTGGTGTTATTATCCATTCAATAGCAATGAGAATTCAATAGCAATGAGAAGCAGTATACTCTGCTCCAACAATAATCCAGATCTGATGTTGAAAACTGCTTTCCATTAAAAGGATTCAAGACTTCTTGATTCCTTATTTGGTGCAGGAGAATTCAAGATGATCCCATGATCTCTTTTTATTGTCCGAAATCAAGGACTCACTGAGAGGTAGCAGGATATCATTAAAAACAACAATGTGGTCATCATCTAAGGAGAGCTGCTATAGTGACAATTGGAGAACCCAAAAGGAAGTGATAATGAAAGCTAAATGGATACAGTTGGGTCTAGGTAAAATCAAAAGGTATGATGCTTTAAAGAATACACAGATATAAGAAAATACACAAATATAAATTGTACTAGAAATAACCCTATATGGTCCAATTCTTGCTGTAAATATGGGGGACAAATCACTCAAATAATAAATTTGAAGTGCTTTAAGTTGTAAAACCAATACAATATCTTTCTTACACGAGGAAGTATAAATAGATGTTATGGTGAAATGATAATATATTTATTTTTTCTTTCTATATACGTGAAGTGGTAAATTTTTTTTAAGATTTTATTTATTCATTTAACAGAGAGAGAGAGAGAGATCACAGGTAGGCAGAGAGGCAGGCGGGCGTGGGGGAAGGAGGATCCCCACTGAGCAGAAAGCCTGGTGCAGGGCTGGATTCCAGGACCCTGGGATCATGACCTGAGCCAAAGGCAGAGGCTTTAACCCACTGAGCCACCCAGGTGCCCCGTGAAGTGGTAAATTTTATAAACATTCCCCTGTATATGGGTTTGTTTTGTTTTGTCTTTTATATAACCACGTAGATTTCAACTTTCTCATCTTTGCTTAGTCAGTTACAATTTTTCAGCAGCTTTCCATCTTTAAAAATTTTGTTGATCTCTTGTTTACTGCTGTCTTTCTGGTTTACTTTTTTTATATTCCTTAATTGTAATTTTGGTAGAGTTTGAATAAGAAATAGCAATGTAAGTGAATATCCATTCAATTATGTTTAGTGCGTAAGTAGGAGTCTGTTTGTCTGTTTTTAAGAAATAAAGTATTCCAGTTATGGAAGGACATTTTGGGGACAACTAGGGAAATATTTTTTTTTAAGATTTTATTTGTTTATTTGACAGAGAGAGAGAGGTCACAAGGAGACAGAGAGGCAGGCAGAGAGAGATGGGAAGCAGGCTCCCTGCTGAGCAGAGAGCCCAATGTGGGGCTTGATCCCAGAACCCTGAGATGTGACCTGAGCTGAAGGCAGAGGCTTAACCCACTGAGCCACCCAGGCGCCCCAACTAGGAAAATCTTAATATGGACTTGATATTACTAGATTATATTAAAATATTACTGTGAGAAAATTATTGCTAATTTCCTTAGATGTGATAAAGGTTTTGGAATTAGGTAGAAGAATGATCTTTCAAGATGCACATTGAAGTTTTTAGGAATAATGTAACTCAACTCACTTTCAAATGATTCAAAAAATTAGATACACAATGATAGATACAGCAAATATGGCAAAATGTTAACAGTTGAAACTGAGTGGTGGGCATAATGATATTCATTGCACTATTCTATTCTATTCATTGCACTTTTCTACACGTTTGAGATTTTTCACAATAGGAAACTGGGAACATTTTACACTAGACTTCTAGGTATCTGAAACAGGGCTGAGGGCAGGTTTTAGCAAATGCCCAAGTCCCCATCTTGATCCAGAAGCTCAGCTAAATTTTTCATGTTTTAATCTGCTTCTTAGGCTGGTTATCTTTCCTTCTCTAAAGTGTATGTGGCTATATTAGTTAAGATATGGATTCAGCTTCTTGTAAGAGACACCCAAATTGACAAAGTCTTAAATAAAACAGAAACGTATTTCCCTTGAATGTAACAGACCAGAAGAAAACAGTCCAGGACTAGTGTGGTAGCTGTTCTATAAGGTTATTCAGAGACTCAGTCTCCTCCTCATCAAGCAGAATGGTGCTCCCATCCATATGGTACAAAATGGCTCACATTTTAGCCAGTAGGATGAAGAAAGGAAAAGCTCTCAACTTAAGAGATCTATGCAAAAGTTGTACACATCATTTCCAGTCACATCACATTGGCTAATATTTAGCCACACCTAGCTGCAATGGAGGATAGGAAATGCAAATTTTTATACCCACTTAATATTATGATTTATAGTAGTTTTCTACTGCTGTTGTAACAAATTACCACAAACTTCAAGGCTTAATTTTACAAATTTAGTGTCTCACTCTTCTGTAGATCAGCAGTCCAGATTGGTTCAACTGGTTTCTCTGCTCAGGATTTCACAAGGCCAGAGTCAAGGTATCAGCCAGCTGGGCTCTTACTGGGAGACTCTGGAAGTAATCTACTTCCAACCTCATTCAGGTTGTTGTCAAAATCTAGTTCTTTCCACTAATAGACCTGAGGACCTAGTTTCCTTGTTGGCACTGAGCTAGCAATGGCTCTTAGTTTTTAAAGGCCTGTTTCTGCCCTTACACATGGGCCCTTTCATCTTACATTTGGAATTCCTCTGACTTCTCCTTCTACCATATCTTTCCTGCTGCCAGCAGAAGTAGGTTTTCTGATTTTAAGAGCTCATGCTATCAGAATGTGTCTACCTGGAAAATCCAGAGTAAACTCCTATCTTAAAGTCTGTACCCTTAATTATGTCTGCAAATTTCCCCTTGTCATGTAATACATCATATTCACAATTTCTAGGGATTATACTGTAAATATCTTAGGGAGGGGCATTTTGCCTATTAAGCTGAGGTCTTTAAGGTAGGTCAGCTTTCAGAGAACACCTTTATATGCAAATACTTGCCCGTAGCATTGTAGATCTGGACTCTTGCTGGTAGAGTAATTCCCGCGTGTTTTTTCTTCTCTGTCTATCTCTCTTTGGTCTTTCCGGAACTCAGGAAACATCTTTGACCTAGTAACAATTAAAGTATCTCCCTGTTTTCTAGTTACATCTAGTTGCTAGTTCAACTTCAAGAATTATTAACACTTTGTCAATTTTAATTCATCTTTTCATACTTTTTTCTTGAGTATTTTGAAGAAATCTTAGAAATCATATCATATCACTCACACATGAATAAGCGTAAAGCATTATTTTGAAAGAAATCCAATACCTCTTTGATTTTGTAAGCAAACCCTATTCTTAGAAAATATGATCTTTAAAGTTCTTTTGCCTAGTCTTTGGAACTTTAATAATTTTGAGACTTGCATAGAGCACTGGGTGTGGTACATAAACAATGAATTTTGGAACACTGGAAAAATTAAATTAAATTTTTAAAAAAGACTTGTTTCTTCCCCTCTAAACAAGAAGATGCTATGTCCTATATATGATGAGGACTCCCATTTCTCTATGTGTACCTTGATTAAAAAAAAAATAACCTGCCTTCCTAGGTAAAGCCAAGAGTCTGAGTCTTTAAAATCTAAAGTTATAATCATGGTTCATGTAATTAATAAGTTCAGTGCCAACCTGATACCATGCGGAGGTGGTGGTAGTGGCGGGGGGGTGTGTGGAATGAGTCTAGGAATCTGTGGATGTGCCACAAAAATTCAAGAAGGCAGCTCCTCCAGAGTTTTTTCCTTGCCTCTGTAACAAGATGCAATTCAAATCAAGATAGACAGACAGAATTGATAGAATACAACCTACTAAATATAACATACATAATCTCATTCTTTAGTACTTTGTGGTTCAGATGGAATTTAGCTACTTTTTCAGCTTAAAGCCCCAGATTGTAGTCTTGACTGAGAAAAAGGAAAAAGGGAGCAAAAAATTTTCACTCTTCTGATACTGAAAAGCCTGATTATTAAAGCTGTGCTTAACATGAAACTAATGTAACATTGTGTGTCAACTATACTTCAATAAAAAATAAAAAGCTGTTTTAAGGCAAACCTAACCAAGACCAAAATATTCTTTTTCTGAAACTCTAATCCCTGTCTCAGCCACAAAAGCAAACACAGTCTGTTCTTACTAGGGTCCACTTGGTTCCACCTGCCTTTAGACACCAGCCACAGTTGTAAGGTCAAAAACCTCTGGGCCCTGCGCTGTCTATTAAAATCGTTGCATGCCTGCAGACACCAATAATGTAAACTGTTACAAACTCCCAAAGTCAATGATGCACATGGCCAGCGCTTTCCAGGGCTGCCCTTATGGGAGAAAGAAAGAAAGGGGAAAAAAAAGAAAGAAAGAGAGAGAGAGGGAGGGAGGCAGGAAGGAAGAGAGAGAGAGAGAGAGAAAGAAAGAAAAAGAGAAAGAAAGAAGAAAGAAAGAAAGAAAGAAAGAAAGAAAGAAAGAAAGAAAGAAAGAGAAAACCGGTTGCAACATCTGTGTATACTGGCCACCACACTCCCACAAAGAAAACTGCCTCCCTCAAATGTTATTGTAGATCTCAAATGCCAGTCATTGTATTTGTTTCTCAAGGTTTCTCCACCCATACACCATGGGGTCTCGCTAAAGGTCCTGCAATCACATCACTGTCTCCCTTGAATTCCAAACTAATTAAGAAGTAGACACAGGAGTCAAAGAGGGATCCAAAAATTGAGGTTTATTGTTGACAAGACTAGTTTGGAGAATTTCATCCCAAACCTGGATTTTCGCACCTTCCTGAAGGAATAGATGGGTCTGTACAGCAGAATCTTACTCCTGCTAAGCTGGCCTTAGTGGGGCTTGCCCACATGAAGGGCAGGGGCTCAGCAGGGGCTGAGCAATAAGCCCTCAATTAAATTTTGGAGTCTTACCAATCAGTCACTGTGGGGAGAAGGTGGTAAGTGAAAGAGGTAGGGTAGCACACAATGGAGACTAGAAAGCTCTCTTCCCAACACTTCCAAAAGGGCAGAAATTTCCAGTTCATGTACAGATGGGAATACTAGAGAGGGAAACATCACATAATTAATAAATATGGTGAAAGGGGAAGAACCAAGAGAAGGACTGCTTCCCCAGTGCTCATTCCGGTGGCTAGCCTTACATATCACTCCATGACTGGAACAAACCAGAGTGCAGTAGTATGTAGAAATGAGTGCTACAGTGTCCAGTAGAAACTCTGGAACGTACTGGTTTTGCTCCATGAACATCCCTTAAGAGTCTTGCCTCCCATATGGGAGGGAGAGAAAGTTAGACCTAATTTAAGCCCAGTTATTCGTGGATTTTTGTTTGTTTGTTTTTGGTTTTGTTTTGGATTTTTTTTTTTTTTGCCCCAGATAGCAGAAGACATCAAATCCAAATGAAAGACAGAGGCTAAAAGAGAGCTTAAAATAGAGCTTGCAAAATGGTAGCCAGCTGAACAGATCCAGTCTACAGATGTGCTTGATTTGACCCATAAGAATTTAAAAAGATATTTTTAAAATTACTTGTCAGCATATAAAAATTGTTAGAGTCCATACCAAAAAACAAACAAACAAACAAACAGATTCTATGGATCTCCGGAAAAGTTGGAAGATTCCAGCCACGTGAATGTGCATTTCTGTATGGCAAAATCAGATGGACAGAGTAGCCACTCCTTCTTTTAGGAAGGGAAGCAGTGCCCAGCTAGCCTTTTGCATGACCTGCCTATCCCCTGCGTACATTTGGGTTTGTAATCTCTGATTTAAATTGACCAGCATTAGCGGTTGTTTGTGATCTGGAAAAAAAAAATGCAAATCACCCATCTCCGGGAGTGTTTAATCATGTCAGAGTGTGCCAAGAATCTGACCATCCATTAGGAGGGGGAGGGATGAGAATACATCTGTCTATGTAATGAGGATGGAAAAATTGTTATGAAAGGCAGGAGAAAAGGGGGCCAGAGCCGGCAGTGTGGAGAAGCAGTCTAGGCTGGAGCAGGTGACAGCGGGAGTCAATTACAGCCAAGTGTTGCTAGGGCAACTCTGTCTCCATGAACAGCCTGGAAGGCCTCTGGCCTTCTCACTGCTAAGGCAGCTGATTTAGGAGCCCAGAGCTCTGAGGTCAGAGAAGCTTATGAGGAAAAAGATAAGGTTGCTGAAGCATTGTCCTTGGTTAGGGCTCAAGCGTTGCTAGTAGATATAGAGGGAGCCACAACATCCCACATATGGCCTCTCTAAAAGTCTCTGGAATTAAGAACCATCACGTCTCCAACCTTAAGGGCACTTCTTTCCAAACTGCAGGTTGTAAGTCATTGGTAGGCTACCCAATTAATTTAGTGGGAAAAGATCAGCACTTTTTAATGAAAAAATGAATACAATTTTTAAAACAACAGTGTACTGCACAGAGTAAATACCGTTTTGTGAAACAGTAGTTCCAGATGTCTGTGTGTTTGCATGCATGTACTGAATTGTGATGTCAAATCTGTTCCTTGCTCTGTTAAATTGAGCTAAAAAAAAGTTTTAAAGGCTCTGTCCCAGGCTACAGATTCAGTCACGGTGGCCAGTTGACCGGATGTGTCTCATTTGGCAGGTCTAGAGGATTTTTTTGCTCTTTTGTTTTTGTTGTTGTGAGCAAGAATCGCAGATGTAGGCCAATTATAACCTCCTAAGGAGGAGTCTCTGGTATCTGAAAAAATACAGGTAATGTTGGGCCAGCTGGAAAACAGGTTTTGAGGTGTGGCTTCTCAAAGGAAGTGCAACTCCACCTGCCTGCTTGAGACTTGACCCACTGGGAGTGGTAGCACTGCAGGTGATTGTACAGGTGAAGCCAAAAGAAGAGCCTGTTCCACAGTAGTGAACCCAAATTATGTTTTTGTCTGGAATTTTCCAGGGTTTTTTCCCCTCAAGTTTTTTTTTTATAAATTTATTTTTTATTTATTTTCAGCATAACAGTATTCATTATTTTTGCACCACACCTAGTGCTCCATGCAATCTGTGCCCTCTATAATACCCACCACCTGGTACCCTGACCTCCCACCCCCGGCCCCTTCAAAACCCTCAGATTGTTTTTCAGAGTCCATAGTCTCTCATGGTTCACCTCCCCTTCCAATTCCCCCCAACTTCCTTCTACTCTCTATCTCCAAGTTTTGATTTAAATTCCATTTAGTTAACATACAGTATAATATTAGTTTCAGGTGTACAATTTAGTGATTCAACACTTCCATACAACACCCGGTGCTCATCACAAGATCCCTCCTTAATCCCCATCACCTGTTTTTTGTTTGTTTGTTTGTTTTGTTTTTTAACGATTTTATTTATTTACTCAAGAGAGAGACAGTGAGAGAGAGCATGAACAAGGAGAAGGTCAGAGAGAGAAGCAGACTCCCCATGGAGCTGGGAGCCCGATTCAGGACTCGATCCCGGGACTCCAGGATCATGACCTGAGCCGAAGGCAGTCGTCCAACCAACTGAGCCACCCAGGCGTCCCCCCCATCACCTGTTTTATCCACCCCCCCCAAACCATCTTCCCTCTGGTAATCACTAGTTCTTTATAGTTGAGTGTCTGTTTCTTGGTTTTCCTCTCTTTTGTGCCTCTTATGTTTGTTTGTTTCTCAAATTTTGCATTTGAGTGAATTTGTCTTTCTGACTGACTTATTTCACTTAGCGTATATACTCTCTAACTTCATTCATACGATTGCAAATGGCAAGATTTTATTCTTTTTATGGTTGAGTTAATATTCTATTATACATATACATATAGTTTATATATATAAAATATTATACATATAAAATATTTTTTATATATGTATATATACATTACATCTTCTATATCCAGCATTAGTCAATGGACATTTGGACTCTTTCCATAATTTGGTTATTGTTGATAATGCTGCTATAAACATTAGGGTACATATATCCCTTCAAATCAGTATTTTTGTATCCTTTGGGTAAATATACAGTAGTGCAATCGTTGGATCGTAGGGTAGTTCTACTTTTAACTTCTTGGAGCCTCTATACTGTTTTCCAAAGTGGCTACACCAGTTGCATTCCCACCAGAAGTGTAAGAGGGTTCCCCTTTATCTACATCCTCGCCAACACCTGCTGTTTTTTATATTGTTAATTTTAGCCATTCTGATTGGTGTGAGGGGGTATGTAGTTTTGATTTGTGTTTCCTTGATGATAAGTGATGTGTCTGTTGGTTATCTGTGGGTCTTCTCTGGGAAAATGTCTCTTTGTGTCTTCTGCTCATTTTTAAACTGGATTATTTGTTTTTTGGGTGTGAGTTGTATAAGTCCCTTATATATTTTGGATACTAACCCTTTATCAGATACATCATTTGGAAATATCTTCCCCATTCTGTAGGTTGCTTCTTAGTTGTTTTTCTTTTTTTTTTTTTTTTAACAATTCTATTTATTTGACAAAGAGAGAGACAGTGAAAGAGGGAACACAAGCAGGGAGAGTGGAAGAGGGAGAAGCAGGCTTCCTGCTCCCCCCCACCACCATGTAGGGCTCAATACCAGGACCCCAGGATCATGATCTGAGCCCAAGGCAGACGCTTAACTGACTGAGCCACCCAGGCGCCCCATGCTTTTTAGTTTTCTTGATTGTTTCCCTCAACGTGCGGAAACTCTATTTTGATGTAGTCCCAATAGTTTATTTTTGCTTTTATTTCCCTTGCCCCCAGAGACATATCTAGTATCTAGCAAGAAGCTGCTATGGCTGATGTCAAAGAGGTTACTGCCTGTGTTGTCTTCTAGCATTTTACTTATTTCCTGTTTCAGATTAAGGTGTTTAATCCATTTTGGTGTAAGAAAGTGGATTTCATTCGTTTGAAAGTTGCTGTCGAGTTTTCCCAACACCATTTGTGGAAGATATTTTTTTTCCCATTGCGTATTCCTTTCTGTTTCGTTGATAATTTATTGACCATTATAGTTGTGGGCTCATTTCTTCATTCTTTTCTGTTCTATTGAACTAAGTGTCTACTTTTGCGTCAGTGCCATACAGTCTTGATCACTACAGGGTTTTTTAAAGATTTTATTTATTTATTTATTTGAGAGAGATAGAGAATGAGAGAGAGCATGAAAGGAGAAGTCAGTGGGAGAAGCCCGCCCAGCAGGGAGCCCAACGCAGGACTCGATCTCAGGACTTCAGGATCATGACCTGAGCCCAACCAACTGAGCCACCCAGGTGCCCCTGGATCACTACAGTTTTGCAATATAACTTGAAGTCCAGAATTGGGATGCCTCCTGCTTTGCTTTTCTTTTTGAAGATTGATTTGGCTATTTGGGGTCTTTTGTGGCTCCATACACCACAAAAGCAATTTTAGGATTGTTTTGTTCTAGCTCTGTGAAAAATGCTGTTTGTATTTTTTTTTAAGATTTTATTTATTTATTTGACAGACAGAGACCACAAGTAGGCAGAGAGGCTGGCAGAGAGAGAGGAAAGGAAACATGCTTCCTGCTAGGCAGAGAGCCCCATGTGGGGCTCGAGCCCAGGACTCTGGGATCATGACCTGAGCTGAAGGCAGAGGCTTTAACCCACTGAGCCACCCAGGTGCCCCACAGTTTGTATTTTGATAGGTTTTGCATTAAATGTGTAGATTGCTTTGGGGAGTCGAGGCATTTTAACAATATTTGTTCTTCTAATCCATGAGCATGAAATGTCTTTCCATTTCCTTGTGTCATCTTCAATTTCTTTCATCAGTGTTTTATACCTTTCAGAGTACAAATCTTTTACATCTTTGGTTAGTTTTATTCCTAGATATCTTATGTTTTTTGTGCAATTGTAAATCAGACTGATTCCTTAATTTCTCTCTCTGCTGCTTCATTATTGGTGCATAGAAATGCAACAGATTTCTGTATGTTGATTTTGTCTCCCATACTTTACTGAATTCATGTATCAGTCCTCGCAATTTTTTAGTGGAGTCTTTTGGGTATTCTAAATAGAGTATCATGTCATCTGCAAATAGTGAAAGTTTCACCTCTTCCATACTGATTTGGATGACTTTTGTTTGGTTGTCTGACTGCTGTGGCTAGGACTTCCAGTCCCATGTTAAATAAGCATGGGGGGAGCGGACATCCCTGTCTTGTTCCTGACCATAGAGGAAAAGCTCTCAGTTTTTCAACACTGTGAATATTAGCTGTGGGTTTTTCATGTATGGCCTTTATTATGTTGAGGTGCGTTCCCTCTAAACCTACTTTGTTGAGGGCTTTTATCATGACTGGATGTCGTACTTTGTCGAATGTTTTTTCTACATCTACTGAGAAGATCGTATTGTTCTTATCTTTTCTCTTATTAATGTGGTGTATCACGTTAATTGATTTGCAAATGCTGAACCATCCTTGTAGCCCAGGTAGAAGTCCCACTTGGTTGTGGTGAATGATTCTTTTAATGTACTGTTGGATTCAATTTGCTAGTATTTTACTGAGAATTTTTACATCTATGTTCATCAGGGATATTGGCCTGTCGTTCTCTTTTTTTAGTAGAGTCTTCATCCAGTTCTGGAATCAGGGTAATGCTGGCCTCATAGAATGGGTTTGGAATTTTTCCTTCCTTTTCTATATTTTGGAATAGTTTGAGAAGAATAGGTATTAACTCTTCTTTAAAAGTTTGGTAGAATTCCCCGTGGGGCCATCTGGCCCTGGACTTTTGTTTTTTGGGAGATCTGATTACTGATTCAACTTCTTTGCTGGTTATTTGTTCCAGTTTGTATTTCTTCCTGTATCAGTTTTGGTAGTTTATATGTTTCTGGGAGTTTATCCATTTCTCCCAGGTTGTCCAATTTGTTGGCATATAGTTTTTCATAGTATTCTCTTATTATTATTTCTATGTGTTGTTATTTCTCCCCTCTCATTCATGATTTTATTTATTTGGGTCTTTTCTCTCTCTCTTTTTTTTTCTTTTTAGATAAGTCTGGCTAGGGTCTTATCAACTTTACTAATTTTTTCAAAGAACCAGCTCTTGGTTTCATTGATCTGTTCTTTTGGATTTTTTTTTTTTTAGTATCTATATCATTTATTTCTTCTTTAATCTTTATTATTCACCTTCTGTTGGCTTTAAGCTTCATCTTCTAGCTCCTTTAGGTGTTAGGTTAGGTTATTTATTTGAGATTGTTCTTGCTTCTTGAGGTAGGCCGGTATTGCTACATACTTTGGAATTTTCCAGGGATTTTAGGAATTCTATCATTCCCACCATTTTTTTTTTCTTGGCCGACATTGTTGGTACCCTACCCAACTGCCATCTTTCAGTTTCTTCCTCCCTAATATACCTTGATTTCTGTTCATATTTAGGACAACCCTGATTGCTTCTTGGCCTTTTGGCTAAGATCAAGTGTAGGACAACCCTAGATTTCATGGGAGCTGGGATCTCAAATGAAGACCTACAAAATGCCAGCCCCCAATTTTTATTATATTCAAAAGACATCAAATTACTCAGTCGACTTGTTTTTAAAAGTTTCTACATGTGTAATCTCAATTTCTGCACTTAGTTGTCCTAGACTAATAACCAACATTTTGTAGACCAGCACCAGCCCAGGAACCAAATTGTGAATAGCATTGGTCTGACCTGACTCACCATGATAATTCTACTTATCTTGCCAAATGATTGATTTGGGCGTAGACAAGAAACATGATCTCTGGCCATTAAGATACGAGGGGATGTCTACTGGGACACCTGGGAAAAGTTTGGTCTTAGTAAGGGACAAAAGACAGTTATGATCTTTTTTCTAGCCTCTTGATGTTAGTATATGACCATGTGATGCCTGAGTAGCTGCAGCCATCTTGGGGTCATAAAGTGAAGGACCAATAGGCTGAGGAGAGTGGAACAGGATGGAGGGACACTGCATTCTTAATGATGTTGCTAAGCTGATGAATTACCTACTCTTGAATCCCTATATGTCTGGGAGATAATAAAATGGCCTTATTGGTTGATCCACTGTGTGTTGTTTTTGCTGTTAATTGCAACTGAAAGAATTCTAACTGATGCACCTTGAAGGATATAACAGGGTTAACAGCTTGGGTACAGAGGCTTGTCTGTATTTAGGATATTTTATGGTGACCTTAGAATTCCCAGAAGAAATTATAAGGATAAAAAATGGTTAAATGAAGTTATGTTGTGTACTGACCCACCAGACGTAGCAGGTATCATTCCAAAATTAGCATCATTTTTTGTTTTTAATTTTAAATTAACACACAGTAAATTTGATTTTTTATGTGTTTATAGTTCCATGAATTTTAACAAATGCAGAAATTCATATAACCACCACCATAGTAAGGATACAAAATAGTTTCATCATCCCATAGGAACTCCATCATGCTATTGCTTTGACCTCACACCCTCTCCCCACTCCTAACCATTGATCTGTTCTCAATCACTATATTTTTGTCCTTTCAAAAATGTCATATAAATGGAAGCAAACATGAAATCATGAAATCATCTTCTTTCATTCAGCGCAATGGTTCTGAGATTCATCCAAGCTGTTGCATATTCATTCCTTTTCACTGCAGAGTAGTAGTCCATTGGATGGCCATATCACAGCTTATTTATCCATTCATCCCTTAAAGGATATTTGGGTGCTTTCCAAGTTTTGGTGATTATATGTAGAACACTTTTAAAGCATTTATGTACAGATTTTGTATGAGCATAGGTTTTTACTTCTCTAAGACAAGTACCTAGGCTTGGGATTGCTGGGTCATATGGTAAGTGAATATTTAACTTTACAAGAAGCTGCCTGTTTTCTAGGGTGGCTATCACATTTTTCATTCTCACCAGCAATCTAAGAAAGTTCCAGATGTTTCCTTATATTTTCCTTGAAAAATCTTATTGTTTTATGATTTACATTTAGTTCTGTGATCCATTTTGAGTCAATTTTTGTATTAAGTGTGAAGTTTTAATCAAAATTCATTTTTTATATATTGATGTCCAGTTGTCCTAATATCATTTACTGAAAAGACTATCATTTTCCCATTGAATTCTTTGTATCTTTGTCACAAACCAATTGACCATAATTGTGTGGGTCTGTTTCTGCATTCTCTATTATGTTGCATTGGTCTATATGTCTATCCCTTCACCAATACCACACTATTTTGATTACTGTGCCTATATAGTAAGGCTTAAAATCAGGTTGTGTGACTCCTCCAACCTTATTAATCTTTTCAAAATCATTTTGGGTATTCTACTTCCTTTGCCTTTCTGTATGAATTTTAGATTCAACACATATGTATTTACAAAAAATCTGAGATTTTGATAGGGGATGCATTAAATCTATAGATTAATTTAGGGAGAACTGACATCTTTAATATTTTGAGTGTTCCACTCCATAAACATGATATATTTGTCCAGTTATTTAGGCCTTTGGAAATTTCTTTCATCATAATTTTATAAACTTAAGCATACAGATCCTTCACATGTTTTGTTAGATTTCCCCCCAAGTATTTCATTTTCTGGAGCTATTATAAATAGTATTTTTTATCACTACTATGTAGAAATGTGATTGATTTCTGTGTGTTGACCTTGTATTCTACAAAAATTCACTTATTAGTTCTAAGTGTGTGTGTGCATGTGTGTGTGTTATTTGGGGTTGTCATCTCTGAATAAAGTTGGTTTTATTCATCCCCTCTCCTTTCTTCTCCTCTCCCTCCCTAACTGCCTAGAGTTGAGCTGCCTAATTCAGGTGAAATATAAGGATAAATAGCGTTGTTATAGGCCACCGGCAAATTATTCAAGTTGCTTAGAAGTTTTTCTACAACAAGGTGACCAAAATATTACATGCAGATGATGCAATCATATAGCTATGAAAATGGTAAAACAATAATAAAAATCTACAATAATAAATATTACAAAAATAGTAGTACTTCTTATGTGCCAGGGACTGTTCCAATTATTGTACATAAACAAACTTCTGTAATCACAACCTATGACATGGATACTATTATTCCCATTTCACAGATGTACAAGCTATAAATGGCAGAGCAGTGTACAAAACCAGGTAGCCTGGCTCCAAAGCTTGCACTCTTAATCATTACCCATTGGAACAGAAGATTCTGGAAATGGAATCCAAAATATCCAGGAGATTAGTATGATTTCAAATGAATGAGTAAAATATTGACTATTCAGCAATTATATAGAAATAACTGGATAGCTATTGGGAAAAATTAAAGTTGGAAACCTATATTTATATTGTACATCAAAATAAAACCCATATTGGACAAGTATTTAAAGGCAAAAATTAAAACCATAAAGGTGCTAAAAAACATAAAGACTTTTATAATCTTTTTTTTTAAAGATTTTATTTATTTATTTGACAGAGACATAGAGAGCACAAGTAGGCAGAGTGGCAGGCAGAAGGAGAGGGAGAAGCAGGCTCTCCACTGAGCAGGGAGCCCGATGCAGGGTTTGATCCCAGAAACCTGGGATCATGACCTAAGCCAAAGGCAGACGCTTGACCAACTGAGACACGCAGATACCCTAAGAGTTTTAAAATCTTGAGGTAGGGAAAGCTTTTCCACGTACAGCACAGAAGCCAACTATTATAAATGGAATAATCAGTAATTTGATTGTATAAAATATTTTAAATGTGTATAGTCTAAGAAATTTACAAGGGTAAAAGACAAATAAAAAACTAAGAAAAATATGTGACAGAAAGCCAAAGTGTTGTTATCCACAACATAAATAGAGCTATTCCAAATCAATAAGAAAATACTAAATTCAATGAAAACCTGGGCAAGCAACACAAACAGGCTACATATTCGAAAAAAGAATTCATACGTCTAAGAAACAAATTAAAAGGTGCTTGATTTCACCAAAATGTCAAAAAATATGAAAATGAAAGCAATGACATATCACTTTGTACCAAATTAGCAAATATAAAATGAAGGGAATTACACAGCTTTGGCAAGAGTATGGGGGGGAGGACATTCTCATGCTCTGGTACTAGGAATATAAATGTGTATAATCTCTTTTGGAGGAAGATTTGGCAATGTCTATCCAATTGTAATATGTGCATACCCACTGCAACAATTCCATTTTCAGGCATTTGTCTTAAAGGAGTACATACATGTGCAAAGCTATTTATAAGGATGTTCATTTTAGTAATCTAAAATAATGAAAACTCAGCAACAATCCAAAGAAGCACCCATCCCTTGCAAATAATTTAAAAATAAGGTATATTGACATATTAAGAAACCCATAATTGATTGTTATCTCATCCATTTATTTCTGAGGATCCTCAAGGGATTTCATATAGGATGATTAAAATGGGTATAATCATAATACTTGCCTGATAGGGTTTTTTAATTCATTCAGTCTTTCAAAAAATATTTATTGAAAAGATACAATTGCCAGACACTACACTAGGTACTGAGGTACAAATAAAACAAAAAAGATATGGGCCCTGCTCTCAAGAAGTTTACTGTTTAGTATAGGGTGTATGTATAGGGGGGCAGGGAGAAGGAACAGCCATTAATCACACAACTATACAGTTGTCTTGGGTACCTAGGGAGGAAAATAGCTGAGTATCACGAAAGTGTATTACAGGGTGTCCTGATCCAGTTTGGGGGGGAGGTCAGGGAAGGCTTCTCTGAAGTGATATTTAAATTAAGAAGGAAGGTGGTGATGGGCCAGGCACTTTGTATAAATGCCAGCTCTAGAATTAGTTTAAAAGAATAAGGTAGAGTACAGATGGCCCTTCTTTTCACTACATCTGTATCTTTGGGGTAAATACCCAGGAGTGCAATTACAGGGTCATAGGGAAGCTCTATTTTTAATTTCTTGAGGAATCTCCACACTGTTCTCCAAAGTGGCTGCACCAACTTGCATTCCCACCAACAGTGTAAGAGGGTTCCCCTTTCTCCACATCCCTTCCAACACATGTTGTTTCCTGTCTTGTTAATTTTGGCCATTCTAACTGGTGTGAGGTGCTATCTCAGTGTGGTTTTAATTTGAATCTCCCTGATGGCTAATGATGATGAACATTTTTTCATGTGTCTGATAGCCATTTGTATGTCTTGATTGGAGAAGTGTCTGTTCATATCTTCTGCCCTTTTTTTTATATGATTGTCTGTTTTGCGTGTGTTGAGTTTGAGGAATTCATTATAGATCCTGGATATCAACCTTTTGTCTGTACTGTCATTTGCAAATATCTTCTCCCATTCCATGGGTTGCCTCTTTGTTTTGTTGACTGTTTCCTTTGCTATGCAGAAGCTTTTGATTTTGATGAAGTCCCAAAAGTTCATCTTTGTTTCTGTTTCCTTTGCCTTTGGAGACATATCTTGAAAGAAGTTGCTGTGGCTGATAACGAAGAGGTTACTGCCTATGTTCTCCTCTAGGATTCTGATGGATTCCTGTCTCACACTGAGGTCTTTTATCCATTTTGAGTTTATCTTTGTGTACTGTGGAAAGAACCAAGATGCCCTTCACTGGACAAATGGATAAGGAAGATGTGGTCCATATACACTATGGAGTATTATGCCTCCATCAGAAAGGATGAATACCCAACTTTTGTAGCAACATGGATGGGACTGGAAGAGATTATGCTGAGTGAAATAAGTCAAGCAGAGAGTCAATTATCATATGGTTTCACTTATTTGTGGAGCATAACAAATATCATGGAGGACAAGGGGGTGTTAGAGAGGAGAAGGGAGTTGGGGTAAATTGGAAGGAGAGGTGAATCATGAGAGACTATGGACTCTGAAAAAAAATCTGAGGGGTTTGAAGTGGTGGGGGGGTGGGAGGTTGGGGTACCAGGTGGTGAGTATTATAGAGGGCACGGATTGCATGGAGCACTGGGTGTGGTGCAAAAACAATGAATACTGTTACACTGAAAATAAATTTAAAAAAATTAAAAATAATGAATATGGAAATGAATTCTTCCCCAGAGCCTCCAGATAAAAGCCAAGTCTTGGGACACCTTGATTTTGGTATTGTACAGACCTAAGCAAGAACTCAGTTAAACCCACCAAGACTTCTTACATACTGAACTGTAAGACAAGAAGGTATTGTTTTAAACTGCTTAATTTGTGATCTATTGTGGGAAAATAGAAAATACAAAATACTTGGGGCACCTGGGTGGCTCAGTTGGTTAAGCAGCTGCCTTCAGCTCAGGTCATGATCCCAGAGTCTTGGGATTGAGTCCTGTGTGGAGCTCCTTGCTCAGCAAGGAGCCTGCTTCTCCCTCTGCCTGCTGCTCCCTCTGCTTGGGCTATAAATAGATAAATAAATGTGCAAGTGAATAGATAAAATCTTTTAAAAAATATAAAATACTTTACATCCATTAAACAATGAGATATGTAGCCTATCAAATTTTCAAAGGTTCAAAATCCTTTAATGACCCGGTCATGGATAGAAAAATGACTCACCCATACTCCCAAAGGATATGTAAATTGGTAAAATCTTTCCTAAAGTACACTGGGCCCCTAAAATGTGGATGTGCTTTGTCTTTTTGAAACTTATTGCAGTTGGATAATCATAGTGGTGAGCAAAGATTTTTTCTGAATATCCTTTACAGAACTGCTTATAACACTGGACAATTAGAAACAACATGACTTTTTCCTGATTTGTGAAAGATTAGTTGACCATAGAGTTGAGGGTCCATTTCTGGAGTCTCTATTTTGTTTCACTGATCTATGCATTTGTTTTTGCACCAATACCATGCTGTCTTGGTGATCAATGTACTATATGGTGGTTAACTGAACATAAGAAAAAAAGAAAGAAAGAAACGACATGATTATACAGCAATAGAAGACTGGTTTGTCAAATATAATATCCTATACCCACTTGATGAAATAAACTTATGCAAGCAAAACCCCAATAGAAATTCTTATAGAACTTTACAAGCTAATTTTCAAATTCATCTGGGAAAGAAAATGCACAGAAATAGTTAAGAGATTTGTGGGAAAAAAAGAGAGAAGGTCTTACCCTTGCAGATATGAAATAATAATGTAAAACTCAAGTGTTAAAAATATGTGGTATTGATGCTGGTATGGATTTTAGGACTATTGAACTGATGATTTATGTCCAGACCCATATACATACTTAGGAATTTCATTTTTCATATAGGGAAAGAATGATCTGTTGAATATATGTTTAAGTCCAAATGAAAAATACTAATAAGTAATTGGTATTACAAGGGAATAATAGTCATCTATTAAGCATAATATTGTAAGAATATTTAACAACTTAGAAAAATGTCTACAAAAAATTCCAGAAAATTAAAGAGCCAAACATAAACAATTCTAAAATAATACGAGGAAATACAGAACAATGTTCCTAACCTTGGAGTAGAAAGGCCTTCTTACACAAATTCAAAATGCAAAAGCCATAAAAGAAATAATTGGTAAATCTGAATACATCAACATCTAAAACAGTTTATACCCCATGAGCAAAATTTAAAAATAAGCAGAAGTCTGCAAAACATCTCCTACACGTGTAACAAAGACTTATATCCAGACTACATAATTCAATAACAAGAAGCCAACAAGCTGATTCAAAAACAGATAAAAGATATGAATAGGCAAGTCACAAAAAAAACAGAAGCGATAGCCAACAAACATATGAAACTGTCCCTTAACCTCACTAACAATCAGGGAAATGCAAATGATGAGACATTTTTCACCCATCACATTGGCAAACTATTCAAACAATTGGTTAATCTGTTTTGTTTCTTAAATTCCACATATGAGTGAAATCATATGGTATTTATCTTTCTCCAACTGACTTATTTCACTCAACGTAATGCCCTCTAGTTCCATCCATGTCATTGCAAATGGCAAGATTTCATTCTTTTTGATGGCTGAGTAATCTTCCTCTATGTGTGTGTGTCTGTGTGTGTGTACCATGAACATAGGGGGAGGGAAGGAAAAATAAAATAAGATAAAAACAGAGAGGGAGGCAAACCAGAGGAGACTTTCAACTATTAGAAACAAACTGAGGGGTGCCTGGGTGGCTCAGTCGATTAAGCATGCGCCTTTGGCTTGGGTCATGATCTTGGGTTCCTGGGATTGAGTCCTACATGGACTCCTTGCTCAGTGGGGGGCCTGCGTCTCCCTCTCCCTCTGCTGCTCCCCCTGCTTGTGCTCTCTCTCTCTCTCTGTCAAATAAATAAATTCTTAAAAAAAAAAGTAAACTAACTGAGTGTTGCTGAAGGAGAGGGAGGTGAGGGACTGGGGTAATTGGGTGATGGGCATTAAGGAGGGCACTTGATATAATGACCACTGGGTGTTATATGCAACTGAAGAATCACTAAATTCTACTCCTGAAACTAATAATACACTATATGTTACATAAATTGAATTTAAATAAGAAATTTTAAGAAACAATTGATTGATAGTGTGGATAAAATTTAGGGAGATGGCTATTCTTTTTTTTTTTTTTTTAGATTTTATTTGTTTTTTGACAGAGATCACAAGTAGGCAGAGCGGCAGGCAGAGAAAGAGGAGGAAGCAGGCTCCCCAGCGAGCAGAGAGCCTGATAAAATTCGGGGCTCAGTCCCAGGACCCCAGTATCATGACCAGAGCCAAATGCAGAGGTTTTAACCCACTGAGCCACCAGGCGCCCCAAGGGAGATCGTTATTCTTATTCACTGCTGGTGAAGGTATAAACTGAATCATTCTACAAGACAGTTTGGCATTAAATATTGAAATTTCTTTCTTTGAGCTACCTATTTCATTTTTCCATATTTGTCTTACAAAAATATTTTAGCATATGCACAAAAAATGTACAAGGATTTTCACTGCAACACTGTTAATAGTAAGAAAAAAGAACACTCTAATAGTAAAAGATTGAAAATAATATATATTCATCAATAGGTGGCTATAGCAAGACTTAACTATAGTATACTCAGTCAATGGAATACTATACAGTACATAAAACAAATGACATAGATTTATAGATACTAACATGGAAAGATCTTCAAGCATGGAAAGAGAATAAAGCAATTAACAGAACAGTACATAAAATAGGATGCCCTTTACATCTTTAAAAAGTAAACAACACAAAATGCTATGTATTTCTATAGGAGTGTGTGAATGTAAGAGGAACTTTAAATGCATCTGTGGTAAGTGTTTTTGCAAAAATGTACTCATTTGTGTGTAATTAGGAAAACCTTTTTAAAATGAAAAGAAGAAAAACAAAGCTAATTACATGTTAAAGAAAGGAATGTTTCATGTTGCCATTAAGATGATGTTATAAGATAAAATGTTATAGACAAATATTTAATTACTTAGCAAATATTTACGAGGTTAGATAAGATTTTTGTTTAAAACTATAAATATTATATAATGCATTATAAAAGGCATTATTAGTGTTTCTAAGTGGTGGGGTTACAGGTTTTTTATCTTTTGGTATTTTCCTTATGCTTTCATATATTTTCTGAATATTCTACAATAAGAAATAGAAGTGTGTGTGTGTGTGTGTGTGTGTGTGTGTGTCGCACATGCACGTGCCTGTGTCTGTAGGGGGATGTTGGTTGGAATTAAGACTATAAAAGGACTGGAATTGGCAAGTAAACTGAAGACTCCTACAGATTGAAATTATAATGAAGATTGTGGGGTATGTGGGATTTTAGAATTAGGAGTTGAAAAACTAGACATCATGGGGCCTAAGAATTAACAGTAGAAATGTAGGGGTTAGGACTAGGTACAGAGCCAATAGATTATTAGAACTAATGCAGATGCTGTGAGAGATTAGAATTAGAGTCAAAGGGTTTACTAAATTAAAAAGTTTTTTTTAAAGATTTTATTTATTTGTCAGAGAGAGAGCACAAGCAGGGGGAGCAGCAGGCAGAGCAGGCAGAGGGAGAAGCAGGCTCCTGGCTGAGCAGGGATCCGGATGCTGGACGTGATCCCAGCACCCTGGGATCATGACCTGAGCAGAAGGCAGACCCTTAATCAACTGAGCCACCCAGGTGTCCTAAAAAGTTTTTTGAGGACTGTAATAGCACTATTGGTGAAGATATTAGAATATCCAAATAAACTGGAATTTTTATATATTTCTGATGGGACTGAATAGTTTTACAACTGTTCTGGAAAACCTGTCATGTACTTTTTAGGAGCAGTGACATCTTGACGCTATCTTTTCCATTTCTACAAATTTCCTGAGAGACATCTTAGAAATATGCGTATATATAGTTACATCAAAGTTCATGTCTGTATTTCTTTTAACAAAAAAAAAAAGTCCTAAACATGGGATCTTGGTTAAATAATTAACATTAATGGAGTAACAGTCACCTACTAAAAATAGTACTGTAAAAATATGGATCCATCTCTCTCAAAAGGGGCCTCCATAAAGCCGAGCTCATACACAAAATTTTTGTATAAATATATATTTGGCGGGCAGTGGATCCATTCATCAGATACTCATTTCCGGGCATGAACCACTGTTCTGTAAGGTTAGAATTAAAACTGGAATTACAGTTTTTATTTCTTCTACGTCTCAAGAGTATTTTGGACAGTGCTTTTGTGTATATACTTAAAAATACTGAGTTAATACATGCTTTTCTGAAAACAAACAAACAAACAAAAACAACCAAACTCAAACCTTACCGAAAGTTGCAATTCAAAGCTCCCCTCTCCTCTCACCCTCTAACCTCATTCTGCAACCCAGATGACGCATGGTTAATAGGGGTATCTCCTATAAAATTATTTTTATTCCTATGCATTCACAGGTGCAAATCCTTTATAAACTCTGCCAATCGCACTACCACCCCAAATAATACCAAGAGGAACAATAAAGAGAATGTTTATTGAGAGCTTACTATGTGCCTGGAGAAAGTGTTCTAAGGGTTTGCCGGGGGGATTCACTGTAGTGGGCGTCCCCGTCGTCTCCAGCACTCCACACCGTGTCCCTGCTTGCCCTCTCGCCCCCATTCTTCACAAGGCAGCTGGAGAGATTAATTTTTAAAGGTAAATCAAATCAAATCAAATCACGTCACCCTTCAGTGGCTCCCATCGTACCACGAATCAAATCCAATTCCCTAGCGACCCTACTATCCTCTACCATTGGGTTTGTTGGACCGCGAAGAGCTCAGGCGCAGTCCCCTAAAGGGGACTCTGCTCCACCGCGGAGGGAGTGCCCGCCGGAGGGGCAGGGGCGGGGCTTCTCAAGCGAGGGGGTGGAGCCTCAGATCGGGTGTGGGGAGAGCCGGAGGGGTAGGTTTTCCGCGGAGGGCGAGCGAGGGGAGCAGGGCTGAAGCGGGGCTGAAGCAGGGCCGAGGACCTGGCACCCTTCTGCGGGCCCCGCGGAGCTACTGCCACCGAGGTGAGCGTCTTCCCCCGGGTTGGGGGGCGCGCTCTGCTCGCGAGGCGGTTCTCTGCTCCTTGCGGAGGGTTGTTCCCACGGGACCCTGCGCGGAGTGGCGGAGGTGGCGGCCTTGGGGAGCCAGCCCGAGAGGCTGGTGAAGGGGCCCGGTGGCCTGCCCCAACCCTCCCTCAACCCCGCCTTCTCTCCCCTCCCCCAGGCCTCAGCCGGCGCCAGCAGAAAGCTAGCTGCATCTTCAGGGGCAGCAGGGCAGCGGCAGGCAGCGCGGCGGGAGAGCGGCTGACAGTGCTGACAGTGGGGATGCGAGGTACCGGCATTAGTCGTGGCCAAGTGGCCCTAGAGAGGGAGTAGAGGCCGGGCCTTCGGCGTTTCTCTCACAGGCTCTCGGAAGGCGGCCTCAGAGGAGGGGGAAGGTGAGGGGCAGGCAGGCAGGCTTCGCGGGTAACTACTAGGTGTTGTATATGTATGTTTTGGTATCTAAATGGTACTACACACACACACACACACGCACATTCATTTCGACTAATTGCTTTTTAAAAACTTAATATGTCTTGTAGATCTTCCTATATCAGGGAATCTGAATTTATCTCATTTGTAAACAGCTGCATTGTACGATTGTACTACAGTTGATTTAACCATTTCCCGATTGATATACATTAGCTTGTTTCCCTTTGAAGGGGGGAGGGGGCTATTACAAGCAATGCTATAATGAATGGGTTTGTATATATACATTTCATGCACATGTATGAGTATTTCCGTAGGAGAAATTCTTAGAAGAGTAATCGCTACTCTCAAAGTGTATATGCATTTGGAATTTTGATAGATTTGTCCAAATTGCCTTCGCAAAAGGCTATACTGTTTTACACTCTCCAATGTTGTGCAACATTGCCCATTTTTCCACAGATGTGCCAACATGAATAATTATCAATCTTTGTAATTTGGGCCAATTTGAAGTGCAAAAAATGGTATGTCATTGTTTTCATTTGCATTTTTCTGATTACTAGTGAAATTGAACATATTTTTTATTTGTCGGATTACAAAAGTACGCAAATATCAAATATCTATAAGCGATAAGCATTTCAAAAATTTAATATAATAACCCCATTCGCAGTAGCAAGAAAAATGAAAAACAAAAACCCTAGAAGTAAACTACAAAACTTTATTGAGATATATAATAAAAGAATGTTTGCATACACGGAGAAGGGATACCATGCTTCTTGATAAGAAGGTTCAATTTTGTAGTGATGACCATTTTTCCTATGTCGATTTATACAATTGATGGAATGTCAATAAATATGCCAAGTTTTTGGAACTTAATGTGATTCTAAAGTTCATCCAGAAAAAAAGATGGCTAAGAATAACCGAGAAAATATTTTAAAAGATAAGATGGGAGTATTTGTACTACCATCTATTAAAATGCACTCCAAAGGAACAATATTTAAATGAGAATGGACAAAACAATGCATTAGAAGAGAAAAGCCCACAAATCGAGCCAGATTGGATCCAAGATTTATTGGAGAAACATTGTTGGCTAGACGTGGAAAAACTGCCATATTAAAAACTGCAAGCACGCCCCCCCCCCCAAGCTTGAATTTTCCTTTGAGGGCATACTCCTTTGTTTGGCGAAAAACACTTTATGATCTTTTGGTTAAGCCAAAGTAAAGCGTCCGGAGTTAAAAATTAGTGGCTTTAGTGCTGGAACTAACGATATGAGCCTTTCGTTACGTTAAAATGGATTCAGGTTAACCTGCAGTGCGGCGAGGGAAAGAGGATATTATGTCTTAAAAAAATTTTTCCCCGATCTAATGGGCCAAAAATGTTATGTCATTGTTTTCATTTGCATTTGCGAGCTTTTTGTGAGACTGAACGTCTTTTATGTGTTAGTCCAGGATAATATGTGATTACTGGTGGCAGGTAACAATGGGGGACCCATTGCTCCTCTTCCAGAATGGAGTTTGGCTAATTGGTACAGCTCTGCCCGGAAGCGTGAGAATAAACAGGTTGACTTTTTAAATTTTCCTCAAGCACTAGGCTCTAGACACCTTAGATCGGGGGCGGAGGCAGTTTTCAGGACATGGCCGAGATTTGGCGCTGAGCTGTGTCATCGCGATGTTTGGCAGCCAGCTCCGCAGTGGGTCGGAAACCTCGTGGTAGGCGAGATCCCTGCAGGACGGGAGGTTCCTCCCTTCCCCCGAAAAACTCCCAGTCATTTTCATTGAAACCCCGCCTCTCTCCTTTTTAGGAGCGTGCGCTAGGTCTCGCGAGATCTCGTGTTTCCTAAAGGCGAGGCGCGGGCGGCATCCTGCGGTGAATTCGAAGGTCTCGCAGAGACTAAAGCGTAATATCGCGATAGTTTTCTCGGCGCATGCGGGAGCCGGCGGCGGCAGATTGGCTCCGCCCCTCAGTGCTTCGTGGGGTTGTGCGTCATTTGCTTTTCGCTTCGCGTAGGGTGAGAGCGGATCCGTAGCGACTTCGGCTTTGGTGGGAGGAGGGGTCTGGGAAGGGCTGGGCTCAGGCTTTTCCCGTCCGGTAAGAGGTTCTCGCGGGATCGCGCGGAGGCGGCCGCGGTTCAGCTACGGACTGCAGCAGCCGCGGAGGCGGCAGCAGCGTCTTCGACTCGTGCTGTTCTTAGCCGGTGAGTTCTCGCGCGAGCGGGGTTACGTCCTCGTGGGATCCGTTGGAGGTGGCGGAGGTAGCTTGGGGTAGGGGGGGGCAGTGACTAGGGTCGGTCCGCCTGCTGTTAAGATGGCGGCGGAAGCTGATGTCTGTCCGGCCAGGACCGGAGACTGAGGTGTTGGCTATCCGCGTTTGTGACGCTTCCCAAGCACCCAACGTTAAGGAGGTGACTGTTGGCGAAACACTGAGGTGCTGGTAAGCCGAACCTGAGGCAAAGACCACGCCGTCTCTGTGCGAGGCGACACCATTTCCCGGGCCTCCGTCGCGTGTGGGCCCGCCTTTGCCCCACCAATCGGTCAACGCCTCCGTTGTTGCCACCGCAGTGGGCGGGTTGGGAAGGGTGGGGGGCGGGAGTCCTGGAGTGAGTTAGAGAGTGGGGCTGGGGGTTAGATTGGGCGGTGGGGGAAAGGGGACCAATCAATGACGACTGGTTGTCTCCCTACTACCTTTTTTCAGGCCTGCCTCTGTTCTCCGCCCCTTCCGCAGCCCAAACGAATCTAATTTTTCTTGAGTTGAGGTGGGCTCCAGTTGTCCAACTGCTTTGGTCTTTTAACTAAGATTTAGGGGTCAAGCTTCGGTGTCTCTGACGTACTCCTCCCCCTTTTCCCCTAATTCTGACCTCATCCACATGGATATTTAGTGCTCGTATTTAATAAGAGGAGACAAAGCTTTTCCCTGTAACCCCCACCCCAGCCCTTCTAAGGAAGAGCTTAGTCCAAGCCCCTTAACCAGGACTGTCTCCCTCTTCTATTGGTCCCCTTGACGCAAGACTTGAGTAGAGCCTTTCACGTTCCGTGCATTTACTCCCATCTTTGTGGATGGAATTATATGGTAGCCTTCCATTTCCTCGGGTCTTCATGCTTGTATGACCCTGATTCGTACAGGACAGATTTCTGCATCTTTGCAGACTGCTCGACCGCTCTTAGATGGAACAATGAATGGGTTGGTGACTGGATGATTGCAGACCTCTTGTTCTTGGGGCTCTTAGCCTTTCCTTCCTCATAACACCCCTCTTCAAAAAAAAAAAAAAAGTAAAGAAAAGGCTGTAGAAGATAATCCTCCAGTAAACCAACTTTTTGTCCTTCTCTGTCCCCTGCCATCCCTCTTTGCAAGCTCGGGAACCTCCCCTTTTCCCTGCCTTGCTCTGAGTTCTTGAGTCCTCTAGGTCTGTGGACCTCTGTCTTTGCTACTAACCATATCTTAACATGCGTCTCATTTAATTATCTTCCCACCCCCGTGTTCTTTTTTCAAGAGATGAATCCGCTAGAGAGAAGATACCCTCCTGTCAGGCTCCACTACGTTTCCCCTCCTCCATGTGCTAGAAAATAAAATAGCTTTGATTATTTTCTGACCCTCAGTCACTGCCCTGTTCTACTTTTTTCTCTTCCCTTCCCCCATTCCACCATTACTATGGATGATTCCCTATCATTTGTTTTCTTTGTAGATTGCTTGTCGGCATTGTTTTCTGTTAACCCCAATGTTGAGTAGATTGAGGAGACCTCAACATTGTCCATTCAAGGGAGGCACCCTGGTATGGTAGAAATAACTGTGTGCTTTGTGTTCACGTCGAACTTTGGGCAAATTTTCAGATTCTCAGTTTTCTCATCTGTACAATAGATAGTAACACTTACAGTTACTAGAATTCGACAATTTGTAAAGTGCCCAGCTTATGGGAGTACACAATAAATTGTGGTTACTTTTTCTAGGTGTGAGAATAGGTTGGAAGACTGATCTGTGTCATATGATAGTTTTATGATCTGGAAAAGAAGAAGATTTTTTATTCCTCTAATTGTACGTTTTCAGTATCTTTCTAGGCCAGCCCCGTCATTTTTGTAGTTTTTTCCTACTCATGGGCCAAATCCTTTATTTCCCGTGGTTCTTGGTGTTTGATTGTGATTTCCACCTCTCTTAATCTACTAGTCTAGGAATTTAATTGCAAAGTCACTAGCTTGAAATAACCACTGGCCATAAGGTTCCTGTCAAGAACCACACCCAGGTGTTCTGCCTTTTAGAAAGAATGCCTCATCCCTTGCCCAGTCCCTCTTTCCACTGCTTCAAAAAGAGTTTGTTCTGTTATACACTCAAAGATGAAATTTGTTGCTATGCTTTTCACAGTAATCAAGGAACTTCTGCCAGCTAGTTTTCAAGTGTTCATACTGCTTTTCCCCAGCTTCCTTTCTTTGGTTCCTCAGATCAGTGTGGGGATCTGCTATTTGGCTATACCTGCACAGGGTAATTCCTATCTGAGAGAATTTAGGAAAGTTGTTTGGAATACCAAGCTTATTTCCCATAATGAATTACTACCAGTTCTTTAATGCACTACCTCCTGTTGTGTTTTGCCATTTTATATTTTCCAGCATTCTTTTTAAATAGAAGTGAGTGTATTCGATTTGGACGTAGTTTTTCTTACTGTTAATATTTTGATTAGACCAATATTAAACTGAACACTTTCATCTATTACTCTTAACCTTGGGCAGGTGATGGGGCTTGAAACAGGAACATGATGGTGAAAAGTTTATGTAGGATTAAAGATCTACCATGGGAACCATCTGGTAATTAACTGTGTAGACACTAGTTTTGAGCTTTAGGGTTTGCTTTGTTCAATTTAAGGTGCTTTGGAGGTAATAGAATATTCTCTTTTTCATTGGCGGACAGGAGATCACTTTCTGTTTTGAGATACTGCCTTGGAGTTTTTTACAGTGGGTCAAGCAATGAATCAGTAATTAACTAAATCTTAATTTGATTCTTGTCATTCAGGACTAGAATAAATCTGGAAATAAATAAATCTAGGTGTGACCTAAAAGGTATAATTTATTCTAGTAGATCTCTAAGGAGAGAGAGAGAGGAAGGAGTGGCAATAGCAGTCAGAAGCTTTGTCTAAGCTTCAGTGGTAAAGTTCAACCTGTTTCCCAGGTGTTTATCAGTTGTCTCCCAGTATGCCCAAAAAGCATGTGTGAAGGTGAAGAGTAGTTTTTATGAGTGCAGATTTTTTTCCACAAGAAAATAATAAATTTAATATTGCCTTAGTATCAGTTTATAGTGAGGATATAAAATTGTAATTACTATCCCCTATCATTTCATTTGGGTTGAGAACTGAGTTGAGTTTTCAGAGTGTTGGCTGTTGATTCTGAATTCTTGTTGCTGCTTAAAGCAGGTCCTTAAAAATAAAAATTGGTATGTGTGGGCTATTGCTTAAGAAATAATAACTGTGATCATGTTTGAACATTGATATAATGGTTAACTCCCCTACACCCTAATAAATGTGTTATCTCTTTCTCCCCACCCTTTTTTTTTGGTAGGTCCTCCAGTAGTCTGACCTGAGTGGGTTAGTACTCCAGAGGAACTAGCAGACCAACTTCGTCAGAAGGTTCAGGAAGCTGTTGGAGAAGTTTGAGATTTCCCACCAGGATGAGTATGATTGGCTGTGATTTTAGGTTAGTTTTTGTAGATCTTTGGGTAGTATTTATATTTTACTTCATGGAGTGGAGGTGGGGGGTATATATTTCCATTCTGTAATTGAGCTACTTTGGTTTCTTTCATTGTTTGGATCTGATGTGGCATTGGCTGCTTCTCTCGTTATTGTTTAAATGAAGTCCGTCTGTGTGTGATTTTTAAATCACTTAAAGCTCCATTCAAAAAAAGTTGTAAGATATTATGTCTAATCAATTCTTTATCAAAGAGTTATGAAAAATCAAACATACAGAAATCAGGTAGTATAATGATCCCTCTGTGTATCTATCACCAGTTTTAACAGTTACCAGCTTGTAGCCATTCTGCTTCATCTGTACTTATACCTACTGTCCCCATCTATTATTTTGAAATAAATCCCTGCTGTCATATTTTTACTTGAAAAATATTTATATGCCTGAAAGAGAAAGGCTCTTTTAACATAACCTCAAAAACTATTATCACAACTCAAAAAATTAACAGTGATTTTTGAAGATATCAAATATGAAGCTAATGTTCATATTTTAGTTTGAATTAGGGTCCAAAGAAAATCCATTTATCACAAAGGTGGAGATGTATATTTCTTAAATCTACTTTAATCTGCAGACTCTCTACCTTTTTTTCTTCTGATATTTTGAAGAAATTGTTGTGCAACTTCCCTCACATTTGGTGATTGTATCCCAGCAGTGGTATCTAACACGTTCTTATTAAGTTAAAGACCTTGGAGGACCCCCATTATAATGGAACAAAAGCAGTAATCTCCTGTATCCTAGTTGGAGTTGATACTGCTGGCCTAGGCACTATCCCAAAATAACTAGTCATGGATTCCCTTTTCTGTGGCAGAGTCTGATTTAATTGATACCTGACCTTGGTTCCATGTCTTGGCCCTGCTTACTGCTCCACATGAAAAGTAGGCCTCCTTATGGAAGAAGCTAATGTTTCCTAGATAATGACTTAAGTGTGCCTTTGGGATTTTTCATGGTTTCAATTTCCTTAGGTGGTTTAGTTATTTTTATACTATCTTACAATGTTGCTTTTTATTCTTTTGATGTTGGTATCTCAGCTGCTCTGACCCATAACTTCTAAGCTGTTAAGACTTAGTGATGAGTTCTTTGGCTCTAATAATAGTTTTTGAAATGGCAGTACTAACCAGTTTTTGAGAGCTTCTGCTTGCATCCTGATTTTCAGCTATTAATATGCAACCATAGTTTTTCTGTTGTTAGTTTTCATTTTATTTATTTTGGAAATGGTGATCGACAGCACAAATTCCTTTAAACTGTTCATTTCTTTCCCGGTGTAGAATTGGTTATCTTGGGATCTATCTGTCCCTTGCATAGTCAAAACCTGGGGATGGAAGTTGGACATAAGCACAAATATTGGCAGAGAAAGGCCACTTGAGCCTACCTTTAAAATGAGAGTGATTCCAAGTTGAAGGGCAGAGAGGGTAGAGATCATGAATGAAAGTTTTTGAGGTATTTAGATAAAAGTATGATTTTGAATCACCAGTGCTATGGATCATGAGTTCAGGCTTTTCAGTTCTTTATTCATTATGGCGAAATCAGATCGCTGGTTGAAAAGTGACTATTTAAAGAAGTGATTTCTTGGGAATTCCAGTGAAGTCCATTCATTTAACAAAAAAATTTTGAGTGTGTTGGATATCATGGTTAGATATTTACTCCTGTCTTCAGTTTTCTATAGTTACTAGAAGTTTGAACAAGGTCACTTACACCTTCTAATCCGGAGTTTTGAATCTGGGATAACTAGATTTTTGGAACAGAGTTTTATGCAGTAGGCATTTCAATATTTGAATTGTTTCCAGGGTTCTTAATAGCTACAAGTTTATAATGGAAATGCTGTTGGTTTTTTCTCTTTTTGTTGTGTTTTTAGCCATGGGTTCAAAGTATTATTGAAATACCAAACTTGGTTGCTTTGAAAATGTTTGCCCTCCACATTCCAGGTTACCTTTCCTGCTGTTAAATTGTTAAAATTTGCTGTGTAGCTGTAACCATATTGCGCTGCTTTACAGTGGTCTCACTATCTATAAGGTTGATAGTCCCAAGTGCTTGGGCTCTGGGTGTTTTGCTGTATTGTTGTTCTCTGACTTGTTTCCTCAATGACTGGTTACCAGATGTTTACATGTTAATGTCAGGGATAATTCAGCTCAGAAGATTCTTTGGAAGCTCTCTCATTTGATGTGTCATAGGGGTTGAGTTGCTAAAACTTGATGTACTTGTTAACCAGCTTGGTCTTCTGGTTATAGAAATGTTTTCAGATAGTGTGAAAGAGTGGCTCTCTGTGACTAAAACAACTGTAGGTTTTGTTTTGGCTGTTAATATTGAACATTTTCACATTTTAATGCCCTTAAAAAGTTTTTAATCATTTGGCTTTAAAAATTACAGTGGTGACATGGGATTGATCCCAGGATGTGATTTTACAGAAAGTTGGGATTTGTTTTTTAGGTTCTTAATGAATATCAGAAGATAATATAAGAAGATCATTATTGTAGATGGTTCAGCCTGGATTGCTGATTGGACTAGAGGAATGTGAAAGTTCTTTTTCAACCCCTACATTCTGACTGTACAGTGACTAAAAGGGACTAGGAATAGGGAGATTCAAATTATTCTGGAATGACCTTGTAGTATATAATCATTTAGATTTTAAAGATTGGTAAATGTGAACATAACTGCCTTGAATTTATGTGCCATCTTTAGCGTAATCCAGATTTTAAATCCTTATAATTAGATATCTGAGATCATTGTTCTGGAAATACTGGGATATATTGTATTTGATGGCTGCTTATGTTTTGGAATGCTTTTGGAAGATTGCTTTTTAAAAAAAAAAAAAAGATTTTATTTATTTATTTGATTGAGATCACAAGCAGGCAGAGAGAGAGGAGGAAGCAGGCTCCTTGCTGAGCAGAGAGCCCGTGCAGGGGCTCGATCCCAGGATTCTGGGATCATGACCTGAGCTGAAGGCAGAGGCTTTAACCCACTGAGCCACCCAGTCGCCCCTGGAAGATTGCTTTTTTAATGACAACATTATTTGCTGTGATTATTTGCCTGTGTTTTTAGTGGGACATATTTCTCCTGGTCTTTGTATTTTTTTCTTCCACTAATTCTTCATTATTGCATTCTGCCAGTTGAGTTCTTGTGGGTGGAAAGATATTTCATCATAGTGATTAAGAGCATGGACTCTGGAACCAGCCTCTCTAGGCTCAAGTTCTGACTTCATTTTTTACCATTTGTCATCTTGTGCAAATTATTTAACCTCTGTGCCACAGTTCTTAATCTGTAAAATGCTAATAGTATTACCTACTTCATAGGGTTTTGGAGTTTAGCTGAGTTAATGCATATAAAGTGCTTAGAACAATAGCTCTGAAACTTTTGGGAATGTCAGAATCACCTAGAGGGCTTGCTCAAACAAATTGCTGAGCTCCAACCCCAGAGCTTCCTATCCTATAGGTCTGGAAGGGGCCTGAGAATTTGCATTTCCAGCAAGTTCCTAGGAGATGCAGATGTTGATGGTCAGGGAATCAGTTGGAATAGAACAGTGCTTTGCAGAGTGTTAACTTTTTTTTTTTCCTGGACTGTTTTCTCAGTCCCTGAGTAAAACACTTCACTTTCCAGTGCTGTTTAGTACTACTTTGAGATATAAGCAGTTTTGAAATCCCTTGGTGCATTGGTTCTCAAAATGTGGCCCCCAGATCGACAGCAGCAGCAGCATCTGGGAACTTGTCAGAAGTGCAAGTTCTTGGGCTCCACCCCAGGCTTTGTTTTAAACATGTGTCTTGGCTTAACAGGATAATTTGCTTTGTCTTAGACTTTTTAAAAACAGTTTTATTGAGATACAATCCCCATGCCATATGATTTGCCCACTTGAAGCATACAGTGATTTTTTTTTAAAGATTTTATTTATTAATTTGACAGAGATCACAAGTAGGCAGAGAGGCAGGCAGAGAGAGAGAAGAGGAAGCAGGCTCCCTGCTGAACAGAGAGCCTGATGCGGGGCTCGATCCCAGGACCCTGGGATTATGACCTGAGCTGAAGGCAGAGGCTTTAACCCACTGAGCCACCCAGGTGCCCTGCATACAGTGATTTTTGATGTGTTCACAGTTGTACAGCCATTACCACATCATTTTTTAAACATTTTCATCACCCCTAAGGAAACCCAGTTCCCATTAATAGTGACTCCCCTTCTCTCTCCCAACCACCCCAGCCTTTGGCAACCACTAATTACTTTATATTTCTATGATTTGCCTAGTCTAGGCATCTCATACAAATAGAATCGTACCATACATAAGCAGCTTTAATGTGAATATAGTGGTTTCCTTTTATTGTAAGAAATAGAATACAGATAAAGCAAACCACCCATAAACAAGTTTACAGTTTAATAAACTAAGGCAAACACTTTTGTCACCATTACCCAACTCAAGAAATAGGACTTTGCCTGTTAAACCATAAGTCTTTTCATGTGCTCATCCCAGTCACAGCATCTTCCCTCTCCAGAAAGTGTCTCCTTTTCTGACTTTATAATAATCTCTTGTATTGTTCTGCTTTTATCATCCAAGTGTGCACCCCTGAACAGGATAATTTGCTTTGTCTCCTTTTTAAAACTTGATGTATTTTAAATACCTATAACTTTCCTTTCTTTCTTTCTTTTCCTTATACTGTATCTGTTGAATAACTTAGGCCGTTTGACCTGTGGAGTTTCCCACAGACTGAATTTCTTTATTGCACACTCAATACAGTTATTACATTTGTCTGTCCTCTGTATTTCCTGCAAATTTACAGTGGATCCAGAGGCTTTTATAAATTCAGGTTCATGTCCTTTGGCAAGAATTGGCGGTGGTGTATTTATGCACAACATTCATTAAGTTGTAATGACGTCTTGTATTTTTTTTATATTAACAGCCATTTCTGCCTAAAGCTTAGATGGATTAGTTTATTGGAAATATCAAAATGGTGATGTTCTAGCTCTGTCATTTTGTTTTTGTGTATTAGGTGGAATAATTTTTTAAGGTTACTCAGTGATATAATTTGTACAAGAAGGGTAGGATAAATGCTGAATTTTAATTTTTTTATAGTTCTGTCATATTGGGCAAGTTAACCTATCCATTGTTTCATCTGGGGAAAACGCTTTATTTGTGGGGTTAAGTGGGGTAATTTAGGTTGTTAGTATACTCTATGTGGTCAGCAGATGGTCATTTCTTTAACAATTTCACATAACCCCTTCAACAGCTCAGAGATGGGCAGTCACAGTGGTGAATTGATGGCCAGTTAGCAAAGCCTATCTGGACCCTTCAGCTCTGTGTTAGGATCATCAGTGGTGGGGAAGAAAAGGGTTTATATTTTGGTCATTTTGGGGCAGACTTTGTCTGGCCCAAGATAAGTGGGTGTTACCAGAGTGGTTTTTCTCTTTGCCAAGCATTAGGAGTCATGTTCATACCCTCTAAAGGGTCGTATCTACTTCTGTGGTGATGTGTAATACGTTGGTTGCCTTGATCTCCTTACATCTACATAGCCCCCTACTGTTCAACTTTGTTCTGTTCAAGGTTCTGCTGTAACCTTAGTAACCTTAACCCATAATGAGTCTTCCTAATCGTCATCAGTATCACCACTGTTAATATACTTGAGTAGCACCGTATCTAGCAGATTAGAAAAGAGGTAAATATTACCCTTTTAACATTTTATATATTATCAGAAGTATAACACATGGCACATAGTAAGTGCTCAATAAATTTTAAAGCCATTTTTTAAAAATTAATACATCTTTTTCCCTCGCATCTTAAGCTCTTTTTAGTTCAGTAACCATTTACTGAGTGTTCTTAAGTTCAAGGAGCTAGGGACATAAAATAAATGAGAGTTGGTTTCTTCACTTGAGAAACTCACAATCCATTTAAGGACTGAGGTAATGTTTAAAGTTCCTTAGCATTTTCCTTTATGTTGTCACTTTTCCACCTGCTTTGTCCATGTGTGATGTAACCTTATTGTTTTTCAAAGCTCTCCTTAGCTCTGTATCCCCAGCCTTTGAGACTGCTGATCTGTGTGAAAGCCTGCAGTTGTCTTCTGTGAATAGAGGGTAATATCAAGAAAAACCTTTGGGCCAAGGTCGGATTTCAGAGTGGCACATGTGGTTGACACTACAATATCGGTTTATGGTCCTCAGATGGACCTATAAACTGATTTTCAGTCTCTGTCCTGTTGCTTTAACTGTCTTCCTTTTGTCTTCTCCCTCCCCCATCATCATTCCCCAAGATGTTTGCTACATAAAGATAGAGGGTCCTATATCCAATTAGTGATTTATGAAGTATGTAAAGAGACAGCTGAACTTCTTATAAACTAGGATTTGTGTGTGCCCCATATTTCATTCTCACCTATGAAATGGTAATCAAAAAGCCTACTTCATAAATAAGTTGCTGTGGGCATTAAAGTGAGATGATACATTACTTAAAAATGTTTAAATTATACAGTATACTACAAAGTTATGGCCATTGTAATTTATGTAAAATAAATACTTAATAGCTATGTTACTTGGGGCAAATTATTTCATCACTGAGCTAGTTTCCTCATCCTTTAAATAAGGATGATAACTCATTCTCTCAACAAATATTTGAGGACATACTCAATAATGCCAGATACTGTAAATTCCAAGATAAGCAACTAGGGAGTGGAGGGTAGCATGGTCTCCTAGGGGAGGGAGACTTATAAATCATAGTCAGAGGGATTAGTACAATGAGGAGGAGTGAACAAAATGTGCAATAGCAGTTTATAGGAGGGCTTCAGCGAATGTAACCCAGAATTTTGTTGGGCTTAAACAAGATACATGAAAAGTACATCATGATCTCAAAATATGCTTTCTAAAAATGAAGTTAGTTAATGTATCCCAAATGAATCAGTAGCCTCAACCAGTATTTCATTTCTTAACAAGACTTGTGCTTTAGGTGTGTTTATTTCTTTAAGCTGGATTTTATGAGTTCCTCTAGGGTGTTATGTGCTCCTATAATAGGGTATCCTAAAAGTACTACTTGCATCTGAAAGTCTTTTTTTCACCCACTTTTATAATTTTCTAGTTTCTGTTACTGAATTAATTTAGGAAGAACTAGAAAATGTGTTCTTATTTTGGGAAAAGATTCATACTCCCACAAAAATTATTCAGTCATCATTAACATTTTGGTTGGTGTGTTCCTGTCTTAATGATAAGAGTAACATTTTAAAAATAAAAGCAGTAGAAAATTAAGGACAGGCTTTTCCCAGAATAGGAACTAAAACTGTCTGGTAACAAGAAAAGATACTCAAACTAAATACTAGAAATGCAAATTAAAATGAGATATTTTTTAACCATTAGATTGGCAAAACATAATTAGGTACAGGTTATGGCAAAAATACAGGGAAGAGTATGGTCTTAGAATACTGCCCACAAGTGGTTTAAGTTAATACAGCTATTTATGTGAAGATACTTGGCAAGCTGTAAGATAAGTATGTACTATATGTTGCTATTTATATATTAAAAACTAGGGTAAACTGATTTTTTGGAAGGAGTGGTCAAGAGGACCTTTTGCTTTTTCTGTAATTGCATTTCTTTTTCTGAGAAACTTAAAATACACTAAAGAATACAGAGAATAATAAAACAAAACCCTTCGCCTATCCGCCTCTCCTCATGAACTGATAACTTGAACATTTATTTTTGCCTCCAATCTTTTAGTGGGGGGGTATGATTTGAGGGGAAATTCTTTTTTTTTTTTAAGATTTTTATTTATTTATTTGAAATAGAGAGAGAGATCACAAGTAGGCAGAGAGAGGGAGAAGCAGACTCCCTGCTGAGCAGAGAGCTCGATGTGGGCCTCGATCCCAGGACCCTGAGATCATGACCTGAGCCGAAGGCAGAGGCTAAACCCACTGAGCCACCCAGGCGCCGGAGGGGAAATTCTTAAGTACTTTAACTCGGTATTCCCCTTCCCACTCGATCTTTACCATGAATTGCTTGAATTTTCATATTGTGAGAACGGTATAAATTACTCATGTAAGTAGAAATTTAAAAACTGTGATGTTCACACAGCAATTTATTACTTGTGTGGAATTGTTTACATACTTATTTAGTTTGTAAAATCATTTAATAAGAATGCTTTGGGAGTGGGCCTTTAGTCATTTGTTCATTTTATTGTAGTTCTTGTTTGAAAATGTCTTCCTGCCTTTATTTTTAAGTAATGTTTCTCAGGATTATAGCAGTTTATATGGTTTATTTTTGAAAACATACACAAATAAGCACAGAAATCTCCTGCCATTCAGATAAATACTGTTAGTATGCTGGTACACAATATATTCTTCCAAGGCTTTTCTTTATCCCTGTGTAGCATAAGCATACTTTCTCTCCCCAAAACTTTACTCTTTAAAAATGTAATTCATAACCTTCCCTCCAGCTTTTTATTGTGAAAATTTTCAAACATAAAAATGCTGAAAGAATAGCACATTAAGCATCTGTATATCACTGGCTATATCCAATAATAGTTAAAATTTGCCATATTTGATTTATGTGTACATATATGTGTTTAATTTTTCTGAAGCATATGAAGTAACAGTGACATTTCATCTTTAAAAAAAAGTGACATTTCATCCTTAAGTCCTTCGGCCTGCATGTCTTAAGAAGGACCTACAATATCTACAATACTGTTTATCACACCTAGGAAATTTGTTCATTACCTTAATATCTAAATAGCTAGTCTGTAGTCACATTTCCTCAGTTGTCCCTAAATTGTCCTTTTTTTTAAAGCTGTTTCTCCAAACCAATATAAAAATGGTATTTTTAAATTGTTGTTACCACTATATTGATCTCTGTTCCCTGTCATAATGTATTATGACAACATAATACTTCTCATGGCTCTATTATTTTCTGTGATGTACATAATTTATCATTTATTAACCAGTTTCCTATTTTCAGACCTATAAGTCCTAGTTTTCCATGATATTTAAAGAATGCTTCCTAGCACACAGTAGGCCATTTGGTAAGTAAGTATTGAATAAAGGAAAGAAGCTTAAGAACATCTGAGTGAGATGTCTTTGTGACATTATGTTTACTTCCTTAAGAAATTTCTAGAACTGGAATGCAAAAATATAAAAGGCTTTGGATACTTACTATCAAATTGCCCTTTACAAGCACTGTCCTACATTATTCACAATGGTGAGTTTAGTGTATGATCCATGTGATTTACAGTATGATAGCTTCTCAGGGTAAGCCTTGATAGGTTAGTGTTAGAGAAGAGCTTAAATCTGGACAGATCCAGTATCATTGCTATAGGTGGCTCTCTCCTTACATCTATATCTACTTCTGTATTTTGTAGGGGCTGGCTTGACTCCTCCAATCTATGGTGCCTTGTAGTCTTTTGACCTAATCTGGGGCTCCATTTCCCTGCTATTTACATTTCCTTGAGTGTCTTGGCAAGACCATCCTTAAGAGTATAATCCGGAGGGGCGCCTGGGTGGCTCAGTGGGTTAAGCCGCTGCCTTCGGCTCAGGTCATGATCTCAGGGTCTTGGGATCGAGTCCCATATCGGGCTCTCTGCTCAGCAGGGAGCCTGCTTCCTCCTCTCTCTCTGCCTGCCTCTCTGCCTACTTGTGAACTCTGTCTGTCAAATAAATAAATAAAATCTTTAAAAAAAAAAAAAGAGTATAATCCGGAGGGATGTAGATACCACTTGAAGACAACCTTTTACATAGATCTTACATAGATTTTTGCTTTTTAAAAGTAAAGTCACACTGCCTGCACAGTTAATTCAAATCTCTGCCTCTAGCAAAACAAATAACCAGTGGCTTTAAAATGGCACTCTTCTCCATGTGCAACAGAATAGCTGAATAAGAGTCTGTATTTGATATTACTGTATCAAACTCCTTTTACTTTATAGGCCTGGATTAGGGGAAATGATTTGTCCAAGATAACAAAGGTTGCTGGTTAGTGGTAGAGTTGGGCATTGAATCCAGGTTAACCTAGTCCAGGATTTTCAGTATGCTATACTATAATCTGTTTCTAAATGTGCCAGCAGATGTCACCCACAGAAGCACAGAATAAGAAGTTACCCCCCAAAATGGGGAAGCTTTGGGGGAGTAGAAAGAGTAGAAAGGTAAATGAGAAGTCCCCCCCAGAAAGACCTTTTGACTAGGGCTGTTACTTTTCAACATGGGGTCAATTTTGAGCTCTTTCATGGGACATTTCAATTTGGCCATGTGTTTTTGTGCATATTTATGGATGCCATAAGCCTGTAGCTAGGACTGAATTTCCTGTTCATAAAACTTTGAAATTAAAGTGTTGTTTTATAAACCCATCTTTTTTTTCTCCTGAGCCCATCTATATATCCCTTTTCTATTGTTTTAAATTATGGAAGTGTTTCCTGTTAAAGATTCAAACAAAATAAACATTTTTGTTAAAAATTAGTCTCTCCCCTCCCTAGATGATAGTCTTGTTTTATTGGTACCACATTTCAAAAGTCTGTTGACAGTTTGTATATATTCTTCTATATCTTTTAGCATTTAAATACTGTGCTTCTCCGTTGATGTCCTATGTATATTTTTGTATGTTAAAACATATAGCTCAACTCCATTCTTTTTAATGGTGCTTTGCATTTCAAAGCATGGATGTCCTATAATTTAATCATTCCCTATTTGTTGATCCTTAGAAGTAGAGTTCTTTCTGGGTCAAAGGGTGGTGCCATTTAAATTTTTTATGGATACTGCCAAAGCGACCTCCAGAAAGGCTATATTGAATTGCCATTCACACCAGCAGTGTCTGTCAGTGCCCTTTTCTCTACCTATATCTGCCAATACAAAATAATCTTTTCAATTTTAGCCAGTCTGATGAATGAGAAATAGCATCTCCTTGCTTTGACTGGAATTTTTGTATTATTAGAGAGGATGAGCAAATGTTAGTATCTTATGCAGATTGCAAGTTTGTGGTCTTTTACTTGGTTTTCAATCAGATTATTTGTTTTACTGAGTTTTGAGAGTTGTTTGTGTATTAGAAATAACCAGCTCTTTCTGTATCCTTTTAAAAATATTTTCTGTGTTTATGGTTTGGAATTTTTGTGTAGCCAAATCTTCCCTTTTTATTTCCTTTATGGTTTCTAGATTGTGTATCTTTCTTGGAAGATCTTTTCTTTAACAAGATTACAAGAATATTTAACTGCATTATTTTCAAATACTTTTATAGTTTAGCTTTTTATGTTTAAGTAATGGTGTGAAGTAGGTGTGTGCTTTTATTTTTGTCTATATGGTTAACCAGTAGTCCTGTTTTAGGAAGGACTATTTGATTTTTAAACATAAGATCAGCTTAAAACTGAATTATTTGGAAAAATGTAGTTTGTTAAAACAGAAGTTGGAATTTGTGCCAAGTAGAAAACAGACTTGGTTACTTTTTGGTCTTTAGTTTTTGAGAATAATTCCAGTAGTTCACGTTTAATACTTAACATTTGTCTTCAACTGGAGGCAAAGTGTTAGAGACAGTGCTTTGAGAGATTTTAGTTCTTTTATTTTCATTTTACATGTTTGAAGCTCAGATTGTCCTAAGGTCACAAAGTCAGTTGGTGGCAGGGAACTATAGTATCTATGCATACTGTTCTTTAATTTTCAGCAAACATCTTTCATGTTATAGATATAAATGTTTTAAAGGAACAGATTGTTCACATTATTCGGTTTATTTAAAGAACATTGGAAGGGCTGTGTGTGTGTGTGGTGCTGTTAAATTTATAGAGCCAGTTTTGTTTATATGTTGGGACATACTTTTTTTTAAATTTTTTTTTTAAAGATTTATTTATTGGACAGAGAGAGATCACAAGTAGGCAGAGAGGCAGGCAGAGAGAGGGAGGGGGAAGCAGGCTCCCGCTGAGCATAGAGCCCGATGTGGGGCTCGATCTCAGAACCCTGAGATCATGACCTGAGCTGAAGGCAGAGGCTTAACCCACTTAGCCACCCAGGTGCCCCTGGGATATACTTTTTTGTAAAAGCATTGCTTTAAAGTAGTCTTGTCAATGAATTAATTTTTGCCTCATAATAAACCTGTGAAGTTGGAGTTACTTCATGTTGAAAGGAATTTGCTGCCATGTTGATAATTGCCATAATTACTACTGTTATTTAAATCATGTAGAAGAATCTTGGTGTCTCTGCATTCCAGATTCATTTGAACCAGGTCAGAATAGCTCAGATCCACTTTAAATCTCTGATTCTTAAGTTGTATGGCCCAGACAGTATTTAGTGGCCTGTTTAACCTTTGGAGAACTATAACTTACTTGAGAAGGAGATCCAGAACTTCCTAGTCTCATCATCAAAGTTGAGTTTGACTTTTTGCTTCATGTCATTACTTAAAGCTAACAGTTTCAATACATGCTTTATGTTCTTTCATATTCAGATAACATGTAGAAAGTTTGAAAAGACCAGCTCTTGTTTGCTTTGGGTGTGTGTGTGTGTGTGTGTGTGTGTGTGTGTAATATCCGGCATAAGAATGCTGCCCTTAAATTAATCTGGAGCTAAAAGAAATAGAACAAATAATAATATGGCTTACTCATTGCCAGACACAGTCCCTTGAGGTGGACTGTATTGTTTATTTTATGGAGGTTACTGACTCAGTGAGGCATAGTAACTTGTCTAAGATCATACAGCTAATAAATGGAATTTAAGCCCATTTGCGTCCCAACTCCCAAGCCTTTCCACTATGCTGTTGTCCTCTACTTCATTTTGACTTTCTTCCAGTTGTATTCCTCAATCTCTGCCTTTAAAATAAATTATCCACAATATACAGTGCAAGTAAATACATTACTAATGTCTCTTATCTTCTCCCCATACAGATATATCTTTCGTCAGAATATTTTAAGGCATTAAAACCTAGCTTTTAGGGTGCTTGGGTGGCTCAGTGGTTTAAGCGTCTACCTTCAGCTCAGGTCGTGATCCTAAGGTCCTGGGATCGAGCCCCGCATCGGGCTCCCTGCTCCTTCCTCTTCTCCCACTCCCCCTGCTTGTGTTCCCTCTCTCGCTGTCTCTCTCTCTCTCTCTCTCTCTCTCTCTCTGTCAAATAAATAAATAAATAAAATCTTTAAAAAAGAAACTAGCTTTTATTTAGAAATACACTTAATCTAGGCTTTTTATAGAAGGTTTGGGCCTTTTCTGCCTTTCTTTGGGATACGGACTAGAGGATTTTATCCAGGAACACAGGATTCTCTCCTATACAGAGGTTCAATCTTGAGAGATGCTGCGTATTTCTTCTTAAACCCAGGGATATGAGATAACTGGAGCTGAATAATGCAAAAGGGTTGGAATTCTGTTTCTTTGGTTTCCTGTACTATCTTTATTATATTTGACAGTAGCCTATCATGTGACTTTAGGGGAAATACCATATGCCTGTGTTTCATAAGTGAAAGTGAAAACATTGTAGTCACTTAAGTACTAAGCAGTCTTGGATATCTTGTGGGGTGATGGTTCCTACTGTTGCAGGTCATGGATCACTTTAAGAAGCCACTGAAAGCTATCAACTGTCTTTTCAGAAAAATTCCAACATATGCAAAAATTTTCCGTAGAACTTCAGAATTTTTATGGAAATCCCTCAGTATAGGACAAGAAATCCATAAAGATTTCTTCACCTGCTTTAAAATGATGTCCAAATTGCTATCTATGTATATATTTTTCTAGACTAAAGCACTATGCCCAAAAAGTGAAACTGGGCTAATTGTTTCAGTTTTGCTAACAGTGTACTCTGTTGTATGCAACTTGAATCTCTAAAAATCCAAAATTTTTTAAAAAGCAAGAGGATTATGTTTGGTGTTCTATAAGGATTTATTGTATGTATTTTGTTGATCTCTTGTAATTGCGTTTGCAGCTTTGCTTAGGCCACTAGGAAGTTGTAATTTGATTGTGTACTGTAATTTGATTATGTTTTGTGTACTGACTTTTCATAGCTTTTATACTATCATTGCTTCTAGTTTTCCTTTTTCCTCTAATTTATGTTTCTGAATACCTGGCTATCTCATAGCACCCTTTGCAATGCCCTGCATTTAGTGTGTCCATACCTATATGTTGATTGGAAAAGTGCAGATTGAATGAATTTTATAAATTGGTTTTGTCAGTTGGAAATTTCACCAAGAGTCTGTGACTTGGATTTTTAAGCTTCTTTAAATGTTTACTGGATAGTCATTGATTCATCTACTAAGTGACAGTTCCTGTGCTGGTGACAGGAATGCAAAGATAAATAGACACAGTCCCACTTATGCAGAACTCACCCTAGTGTTGAGACTGACAGGTAAATAAAGAAGTATGTTGATTGAGGGTATATGCAGGACACAGTTGGAGGGGGCACAAAGGAGGGAGTGATCGATTTTTCTCTGAGGGAGAGGATATCTGAAAAGGCCTCATTGAGGTGACATTTAAGCTCAGCTCCAGGGGATATGCCGAGAACAGCCATTTTAGCAGAAAGCGCAATCTGAGTCAAAGTATTTGAAGTCTTGAGTGTTAGGGGAACTGTAAAAGCCTCATGTGGTTAAACTATGTGGGGAGCCAAGGGGAATATTATGTAATGCTGTGGCCCTGGTAAGAGAGGTGAACAGGTACCAGGTCCTAGAGGTCTTGGATGCTGGATTAGGTAAGGAGTTTGCACTTGATAATGTAGGTAGATTTTGAGTTTGAGGGGAATTGTTCTGGTAGTAATGTGAAGGATGGAATGGAAGGATCTGGCAGGATAAAGTCTTAATTTAAAATATTTTAATTTATGATATTTTCAAACCTATACAAAAGTTAGAGGATAGTATATTGGAACCCCAATGTACCTGATACCTAGCCTCAACAGTTATCGACACATGGCTATTCTTGCTTTATTTATAACCATTCTATCCCCGTTCTCTTTTTTAAGATTTCATTTATTTGACGACACAGATGCACAAGCGGGGAGAGCAACAGGTAGAGGGAGAGGGAGAAGCCCGGGGCTTGATCCTAGGACCCTGCTGGGATCATGACCTGATCCAAAGGTAGCCGCTTAACTGACTGAGCCACCCAGGCACCCCCCCTCCCCCAGTCTCTTAAAGAAAATTCCTCAGTGAGTCACAAATAGGCAAAGGATAATTAATATCTAATAAAGTGGCTTTTAAATCTGGCTGTGCAGCTGTATCACCTATACAGTTTGAAGAAAAAAGTTCCCACCTCATATTTACTAAGTCAGATATTTGTATAACCAGACATTTTTAGTTTTTGACTTTGCATAGTCAGGGTTGAGAACTCTGAATTTAATTTTTTTTTAAAGATTTTATTTATTTATTTGACAGAGAGAGATTACAAGTAGGCAGAGAGAGAGAGAGGAGGAAGCAGGCTCCCTGCTGAGCAGAGAGCCCGATGCGGGACTCGATCCCAGGACCCTGAGATCATGACCTGAGCCGAAGGCAGCGGCTTAACCCACTGAGCCACCCAGGCGCCCTCTGAATTTAATTTTTAAGTAAATTATTTTGAAGGTAATTTTTAAGTAGGTTGATTTTTCTGGCAATATGTTTTTCCTGAACTCACTAAATGTTGCCTGAGGCCCTCTTTATCACCTATTAGAAAGTGATAGCTTTTCTGTGGTTAAGTTCTTGACATTAGTTTGAATAAAGAGTATTAGTTTAGTTTAAAGGCTGATATCTTCATTTTCTGTTAGAGGTGGGCGAGACTGAAAAGGCAATTGCATCTTTGAAATTGGATGTGATGACATAGGGAATAACCATTGTTACAGTTGATTTTTTGCACCAAATCCAGCTACAAGGAAGGAAGGAGATGGGAGACAGATCAGTCTTTGAGGGTAGATGAGGATTATTCCAGAGCACCAGTTGAAAATGTGTAGACAAGGAATCTCTTCCTCTCCTCCTTAATTTGCATAATTTCCATGTAGACATTGCTGCTTGTTTTTTGTTGTTGTTGTTGTTCGGAATGCTTATAAGGGGCTACTTGGCATGCTGCCCTTTCCTTTCTACTGGCAAAACTGATCTACAACTATTTTGTTGCCTGATTCTTCTGATGCCAGTTTATCTCTCTTAAGTAATTGGGAGTAATGACTTAAAGAGTAACTCCTGGATGTGCACCTTCCCAGGGCTGTAGATAGATCATATATAGAGGATGTGTTCTTAAACATCATTCTTACCTCCAGAGTCAGTGTTAGAGGTTTCAGATTCCTCCTTCTTGGTATCCCTGTAAGAGATTTTCTTTGAATATACTGCAGAGCAAGGAGAGCAAGGATACACACTTACCTTAGGTATAGTGTTTACAGATTTTGAAGGAGGCTCTATCAAGGTAATTCTGCAGATTATTCCCAGATTTGGCTTGGGTGAATAATGGCTGTTTTTTGGGGGTTGCTTTATTATTGCATTTTACTATCAGTGCCCAAGAAAATCTAGGTCAGCCGTCCTCAGGGTCATATTTTATATGGCTCAATGATAAGGATATTGGTGTCTGTAGGAGGGGGGTGTGGCAGGGTGGACTGTGCTTATAGACATTTTGTGTACTGTGGAATCATGGAGCAAATTTGGTTTTGTTCAGGTTTACCACTTACTGGGTATGTGGCTACTCTTGGACTTAGTAAGCTGGAAACAGTCTTCATCTTCAAGGATTAGAGATAATGCATAATTAGGTGGTAAGTAAATACTAGCCGTTGTTATTATAATGACAAATGGGTTCTCTGAATATTTGTTGGATTGATATTAATGTAAACAATCAGAAACTAGGCTGGATGGAAATGTGTTCCCTTTAAGAAATCAGTTAATGTGATGTCTGTGTCTCTAATCAAATAGTATATAACAGAGTGGGTTTTAAGATTGTTTGCTGCTTCCTGAGATAATGGATGGTCTGGGCAGTTCTCACCTGAATTTTCTCTGAGAGACTTCATAGAGGCAGAGGCTTTTTGCCTTGTGGCATTTTGGAGTCTAGTGTGCTCTGAAAACCTTTTTATGTAAAAACGGCCAAATTGGGGCACCTGGGTGGCTCATTGGGTTAAAAACAGCCAAATTGCTTTTCCATGATTTCAGTGGGAATTTTAGGCTGACTTTGATTCATCCACACTCCTATATGTGTTTGCAGCATTTCTTAACCTACCAATAATAAATTAGTAAATACTGAGTCCGTGCTATGTGCTAAACTTCAGAAGCTCCAAGAGCACTTTAGCAGCCACTACTACAAGGCATTTGTTTAGATGTTGCGTTCTTAATTTGATGCATGCCATTTGGATTAGGGGTCACTCTTTTCTACCCTAAAGAAAAATTGCACAAAAGGAAAATTCTCATAAATGGATGTATGATTATAGAAAGTTTGAAAGAACCTGAAAAGCATGAAGCATAAATTAAAACTGTGTTATCCTGCCACCTAGAGGCAACCACTGATAGTGTATATTTTTTCCCTTCCCAGGTTTGTGGGGTTTTGTGTGTATGCTTGTTTTAAACTTCCTTACCCTGTGGCAAGCATTTTCTCATTAGTTCTCAGGGAAGTGATAGGTACAGGGTACAATGTAAGCACATACAGAGGACACTCAGTCAAGTTTTAAGAGATTAGGGAGAGGATTGTCCTAATTCTGGTTAGTATTTGAGCTTTCAAAACCCACAGGGGCGCCTGGGTGGCTCAGTGGGTTGAGCCTTTGCCTTCAACTCGGGTCATGATCTCGAGGTCCTGGGATCGAGTCCCGAATTGGGCTCTCTGCTTGGCGGGGGGCCTGCTTCCCCCCACCCTCTGCCTGCCCCTCTGCCTACTTGTGATCTCTGTCAGGTAAATTAATAAATTTTTTAAACAAAAACAACAACAACAACCTACATGAGTGTTCATTATATTAAGGTGAAATAGAGGTTAAAGGGTCCCCTACCCTCAGCTTTCTTAGGAATTTTCTTTCTGTTATCTCCTCTTCCCCTCTGCCATTCAGTGAACCTGTAATTCTCTGCTTATATCTACAGACAACATTTTCAGAAGAGTTTTCTACACATGCCATCTGTATTGCCTCATTTTCCATTGATTCCCTGACTCACTCCATGGCTTCCCTTCCCATCACCTCACTGAAACTGTTGGTGGTCAAATTATCTCTATTCCCAATTTCAGTGTACATTTTTCTGGGCATGACTCATCTTAACATTGGACACATTTGATCAGTTTTACCATCTTTTGTCTTTCATGATACCATGATAAACTGGTTTTACTTCTACATCAGCAAGCTCTCCTTTTCTGGGTTCTCCTTTTTCTTACCTTTAAATGTTAGATCAAGTGGGAACTCAGTTCTGGGTCTCTTTCCTTCCTTCCTTTGTAAGTCATCATCTCTAGACCAATGGCTTCAAATACTGTCTATATGCTGACAATCACAGATTTTTATTCTCAGTTCATACTTCTTTCATGAAGATATTTGCCTACCTATATCATGTGGTAGATGCTTGTGCTAGATGCTGAGAGCTTAATACTGTAGAAAATCAAAGTAGTTACATTGATATTGGCTATGAGAGAAACAAGCAGGGTAGTGCTTGTTAGAAAAATAAGACTAGCTTTAGGTGAGTTACCTTCGGAAGCCACTTGGGGTCTTAAAGTCAGTTCTCAAATGGAACTAGCTATGGGAGGAAATAGGAGTGTGAAGTAGAAGCTTTCCAGTGGGGATAGCACTTGTAAAGGTCTGGAGGACAGAAGGAACTTAGAGCATTCTAGAAAGTAAAGGGAAAGACTAAAGTAATTGTGCAGAGAGGAGATTGGAGAGAGTTCCAGTAGCTAAATCATGCCAGGGCCCTGTGAGTCATGATTAGAGTTTGGATAGAGTTCTAGGAAATCTGTTGAAAGGTTTTAAGCAAGGAAGTAACCGTGAGCTGATTTATGTTTTAAGAAGATTACTTTTGCTGCTCTCTGGAGAATGGATTGGATGAAAGAAAATGTGGAAGTGGAGAGATCAGTTATCCCTATTTCACAGTTGAGGAAACAGGAGTACACAGAGGCTGCTCATACAGTGAGTAAATGATATAGCAGGAACCCTAACCTGGGATTCCTTATTTTGAGCCTGTATTCTGAATTGGTGCTTCTCAGACTTAAGGTAATAACCTGAAGATCTTATTAAAATACAGATTGATTCCTCAGGTCTGGGTGGGCCTGAGATTCTGCATTTTTCATAATTCCCAGGTGATGTCAGTGCTGCTGATCCTTCAACCATACTTGGAATTGTAAGGCTAGACTGCTGCTACACTCCTATTGAGCCAGATTTGGGAACTACAGGTGTCTTCTGCCCTTAAGCTGATTCAGTATTGAAAGTCATTCTAAATTTGATCAACTGAAGATGATACTACAAAGTGAGCTACCCTTTGAAGAGCGACTTCCCCTTAATATATTTTAAATGAACACACTTGTCTTATTTAAACCCACAAAACCAAGATTCAAACCTCAAAGGTAAATGAAGTTTGGGGGAAAGGAGGAAGGGGGAAAAGTGGTTAATTAAATAGAAGTATTTAATTAACGTATAGCTATGGGTGGTGGTTCATAGTAATTCATTAATTTCCTTAAAGCTGATTTTTTTAACCTAGGTTTAGGAAGAAATTTTTACTACATGTAAAGATTATTTGGTGCTTAGAGTTCTGGTCCGACCCAACAAAGGCAGTAGGCCATTTCCAGGGATTTGTCTAGAATTGCCTTCTTTTTGTTAGAGGCTTTTTTATATAATGGGATTTTTACCCATTTAACTTCTAAACATTAGGTATAACTCATTCCCTGGTTACTGTTCTGATCATTAGTGTGATTTGACGGTATCTCAGCTTCTTACCTTGTGCCCCCGCTTTCTCTTTTGCAATAATTTTTTGAACATAGGATCCAATAGTGTAGAAGAGTCTGTCACAAATCTATATTTTCATCTACAGGGATTTATTATAATAAAACTAGTAAAGTAAAAAGCATGTTATGAAAGCATGGACTTTGGAACCAAAAAGGCCTGGATTTAGATCTTGGTGCCGGCATTTACTAACTAGGCATAAGGTACTTAATTTCTCTGAGCCTCAGTTTTCTATCTGTAAATGGGGACAAAACTTGGCTTGAGTGGTGAGGATTGTATGAAAGACTATAATATGAAGCCCTTTGGGCAGCATGTCTCAAAGTTTGTTTTTTGGGATACTTAAAGGGGTAGGCTTTTAGTAAATAACACGGGGAAAAAATGGTTTTGTGCCCTAATAAGTTTCTTCTACCCAAGATTTCTTGGAGCTGTTAGTAATGTCAGTCAGCTACATGACCATCCTAAAGGAAGACAGATTCCATTTTTTAACATTTCCCAAATTGCTGGAACCTTGTCTTCCTTCATGGAGCAGAATGCTCTAAAATGCTTTAGGAAACACAAGCTCATTGTCCAGCTTGTAGTGAGTGCCCAAAAAATTCTTTCCTTCCCACTGCAAAGCCAGCTTAGAAAGAGACTAATTAGGAACAAAAAAACTTGAATTTTCTTAATTGATGTCTCATGGACAGTAATAACCTTTTAAAACTATAGATGTTTCTTGCAACAAAATTATAGAAACCAGGTTAACATTGCACTTGTTAGGGGAACGTGTGTGTTCATTCATTTGTTTTGGCTTGGTTATTTAATTGGGTGCCTCTCATCTCAGTCTGTTTATGAAAAGTTTGGAGCCCAAACACTGGAAATGGAAAAAGCCAAATGTATTTGCTCTCCTTGAACCTTGACAGCTAAGCCTTGGGCTTAGGACCTACACTTGACCGATTAGATGCTCACACTTTTTGTGTCTAGAGCCGCTGATGCAAATAACCTGACACTGTTCAGAAATCATTCTGCCACCAACAGTACCTTCCGGGCATCTAGAGTCTGGTATTGGCAGTAGAGGCACCCCCAACTAAGCTGTGGGAGTTTCTTGGCTGTAGTTCAAGGCAGCATAGCTTCCTTGGTTCCTCCTGTTTTCTGAATGTGGTTCTGTAATACTTCCTATTGATTCCCTAAGCTGTTATCCTTCTAGTAAATCACTTTTCTGCTTTGATCAGAGTCTGTTGTTCTCAGCCCAGATCCTTAACTGGTACAGAATTTTCCAAGTCAAAACAGCTGTAGTTAAAGTGAGACATGTGTGAAGATTTGCCAGTACCTCATCTACACTTTCTTAAGTCAGTAAAAGAGTTCGAGTTGTTTATTAATGCAAGTTAATTAGTGCACTTGTTTTGGAGGATAGTATGGTTTTTTATTGTTGAATACTGAGGTTCTTTATATATTCTAGATACTATATATAGCTTGCAGATATTTTCTCCCAGTGAGTTTTATACTTTTACATTTAAGTCTGTGATCCTTTTTTTAACTTTGAATTTTTTAAATTGAGATAACATGACTTATAATGGTTTCAGGTATACAACAGTGATTTGATACTGTATCTATTGTGAAATGATCATAGTAAGTCTAGTTAGAATTTTTTTCTTAAGATGGAAACTTTAAAGGTCACTCTCTTAGGAATTTTCAAATATGTAATTATATCCCCATAACCTATTTGTTCTATAACTAAAAGTTTGTACATTTTGACCACCTTTAGCCATTTCACTCACCCCTACCTACTTCTGGCATCTACCAATCTGTTCTGTGAGTTCAGTGTTTTGGGACTTCTTTGTTATTTTCGTTTATTGAGATTCTGTATGTGAGACCATGCAGTATTTGTCTTCCTCTGACTTACTTCACTTAGCATAGTGCCCTCAGGGTGCAGCAATTTGTGACAAATGACAAGATTTCCTTCTTTCTTACAGTTAATATTCCTGTGTGTGTGTGTGTGTCCACTCATCCATCAGTGGATAATTAGATTGCTTCTGTATTTTGGCTGTTGTAAATAATGCAGTAAACCTGGGGATGCATAGATCTTTTCAACTTAGTGTTTTCATTTCCTTTTGCTAAATACCCAGAAATGGAATTGCTGGATCATATTTTAAATACTTTGAGGAATCGCCATAGTGTTTTCCCATATTGGCTGCACCAATTTACATTCACTCCAGCAGTGTACAGGGGTTCATTTTTCTCCACATTCTCACATGATTAATTCTGAATTAATTTTTATGTAAAGTATGAGGCTTTCTTAGGCCAAAGTTCATCTTTTGCCTAAAGATATCTATTTCTCTGGCACCATTTGTTGATGAAACTATTGTTTGAATTGCTTTTTCAACTTTGTCAAAAATCATTTGGGTAGGGATGCCTGGGTGGCTCACTTAGTTAAGCGCCTGACTCTTGATTTTGGCTCAGGTCACAGTCTCAGGGTCTTGAGATTGAGCTCCATGTTTGGGCTCTGTGCTGGGCATGGAGCCTTTTTAAGATTTCTTCTTTCTTTCTCCCCCTGTGTTCGCTCTCTCTAAAAAAAGAAAAGAAAAGAAAAAAATCAGTCTGGCATATCTGTAGGAGTCTGTTTCTTGAGTCTCTATTCTGAATCATACATGTGTCTATCCCACCTCCAGTACTACATAGACCATCTTGATTACATATCGAGAAATTACATATGTAGGTCATGAAATTGGATAGAGTGATTCCTCCCTCTTTTTCAGAATTATTTTAGCTATTGCAGTTCCTTTGTCTTTCCATATACATTTTGAAGATTTATTTATTTTAGTGGGGGGGGGCAGAGGGAGAGAGTCTTAAGAAGACTCTGTGCTGAGTGTGGAGCCTGATGTGGGGCTTCATCCCACGACCCTGAGATCACAACCTGAGCTGAAGCCAAGAGTCAGACACTGAATTGACTGTGCCACCCAGGCACCCCATATACGTTTTAGAATAATCTCTTTATTTACAGGAAAATTCTTGCTAGGCTTTGGACAGGATCTGCATTAAACCTGCATATGAATCTTGAGGGGAATTGAATTCTTTGCTGTGTCAAGTCCTCTTAATCTATGAACATAGTTTATCTCTTCATATATTTAGCTTTGATTTTTTTAAATCAGCATTTTGTAGTTTTGAACATACAAGTCCTGATTTATACCTAAGTATTTCAAGATTTGTTTTAGCAATTGTGAGTGGGGGAGTTTATGTGTTCATTGCCAGTATATGGAAATGGATTGATTTGTGTATGTTTATCTTGGATCCTGAAACTTTACTGAGATCATTTTTTAGTTCTGGGAGGGGTTTTGGGGGGGTACATTTGGGGGATTTTCCACTAGATAATCCTTTGTCATCTGCAATTAGGGAGTTTTGTTTTTCCTTTCTGATCTGTATACCTGTTATTTTGTTTTCTTACCTTATTAAAATGGCTAGAACTTCCAGCACTTTGTTGAATGAAAGTGGTGGAAATGGACATCCTTACCTTGTTCCTAATTTTGGAAGGAAGGCATTCAGTGATTTGGGGTATATGGTGTTGGGGCTGGCTGCTACTTCCTGCAGTAGAGGTAGTCTCAAAGCCTCCCAGCAAATGACTGCAACCACAGTAGTGTGATAGCTGCTTGTTTTAGGTAATGTGTGAGTGTGAGTTTTGTGAGGAAAAAGCCACAACTGAATACAAGTAGCTCACTTACAGTTTCCACTAAATGAATGAGATCATTGCCAGAATAACATTGGTCTTGTTTTAGATATTTGGAAGTTGTAGGCAGCAGGCATTTTGTTCATTTTCTTTTATATGAAGAGGTAATTTTTTAAAAAGTAATCTGGAATCTCATATCCTAACATGTGAACCATAGAGGGAAAACTTTTTTTTTTAATCTCTCCAAAAGCATTTTAGAATATACTCTGGATGTTTCACCAGTTCTTCCTGAGTGCCCATTGGTTAAATAGATGCCAACCATGTAGGCAAATATACTTTATTTTCACAATACTGAGTATGTTGGACTAATCTAGGCCAAAAGCCACCTGAAATTTACACTTGTGCTTGGTTAGCTTTTTCTTATGACAGCTGTCATAACATACTGACATTCAGTTACTGCTGTGTAGCAAATACATTATTAGTAGGAGAATCCTTGGTATGTAAATAGCTATCAGTTCACCTCTACTTCTGTCCGGGTGTCCTTGTTGCTAATGGGAGAAACCTGTATTTCTTCCTGTCCCTTGGTCAGAGCATCTTGAGGGATCTGTCTGCCATGAAGGATCATGTAGGTTTATACTGTGGGTTGCCCACTTTTGTGCCTTCTAAATTAAATGGGTTTAGTAAAAATGATTGTGTTCTGTGCTTAGAACATTTGTAGTGGGAGTCTTACACCTCATTTTCTAATTTAAAAATAAAGATGTTGTGTTGCCTTTGTCCTTATAACACAACTAATATATTTTTATCGGTTAAAACAGTAGAAGATACAGATGTGGGTATACATAATCATTTTGGTTAGTGAGTTAACATTTTGATGCATACCCCTTCTAAGCAGTTTAGACATAGGTTTATACTGTTTGTTTTATAACCTTTTTATTTCACAATGAACATCTTTTTGTTATATAATTGTGTGCAATGTTTATAACAGTTGTGTAATATTTTAAACCAATCCTTTTTTGGACGTTTGGTCATTTCCAATTTTTCACTATTACATATGGTCATACAGTATAGAGTCCTGTGGTTAAATATTTGTGTACATCCTTATGATTTTCTTTGGATAAATTCCCAGAAGTGGAATTGCTAAATTTTCCAGAAAACTGCAAGGATATGGTGAATTTTTTCCATCCTGAGGTGTGTTAAACAGTGTGATCTTTTAGTTTCAATTATGAGTTTGAGAGGTTTTAAGAAAAGGGTTTTAATTTTGGCTTAAATTGATTACAGTCTTATGCAACATATGGATGTGGGCCAATTTTGTCTGGAGAGATTCCTTTTTCTTCCCTACCTCATAGCTGTGCGTCTGAGTTGGCATGGCGTCATAACTCCAGAGTTTTTGCTTTAAGCATTTTGCATGTTCTTCATTCTGTCTTGTTTATGTCATTCATGTAGTGCTCAAGATTGCTACTTTAAGTTCTCACTTTTTGGGGGAATTTCTTTTTTCAGGTCGTAAAACGGAAAATTGAAAACATGAAAGTAGACAGGACTAAACTGAAAAAGACACCTACTGAGGCTGTAAGTATCCAGAAGTATGCTCTATTTTTTTCATTTCAGAAAAAAGTCATAGCGGTCAGTTCAACCGTAGTGATCTTCAAAATATGTCACCACTTATATATACAGAGTGCAGTAAAATAGCAAGGTGTCTTGAAACAGTCATATTTACTTTTGAACTTACCTTGATTAAAAAAGTGAACAGGCTAGACGCCACTGGAAATGAACACTAAACTGTTTGTGGCTTTATGTACATAAAGTGGGCTCCCTGGCTGCTGTCCTATGCATTGGAAGGCAGTATGGTATAATGGAAAGAGCGGATGTGGATTCAGATTCTCTCTGTACTTGTGGGGTCTTTTTCAATTTTATTTTCTTGAAAATTAAAGTGGTAACACCTTTCTTAAGTAGATTTTTAAATTATGGATTCTTATTCATACAGTTCAACTTAACCTGTATTAACCTGTGTATTGGGTGACCATGTCAGTTGTTCCTGTGTCAGCAGTAGAAATCCCAGCTTTTAGTCCAGTATTCTGTCAGCTGGCTTAAACTGCATTTTGAGATTAAGAAAGTATTGCTTTGTTAAGACTCCTATAGATCCCATTATGCTGTAGTTCAAGGACCACGAGCTTTGAAATTAGACATGAGTTTAAATCACTAGATTTTTGTGGCCTGGTTTTCTTTTTTTTTTTAATATAATTTTTTATTTTTTATAAACATATATTTTTATCCCCAGGGGTACAGGTCTGTGAATCACCAGGTTTACACACTTCACAGCACTCACCAAAACACATACCCTCCCCAATGTGTGGCCTGGTTTTCACAGCTGTAAAACTTGGTTGATAATTTTTCTCTTCTTGGTGTGAGGCAGATGCTTAGCCAAGGTACCTGGCACATAATTAGTTCGTTTTCTAAATACAGGCCACTTGGTTTTTAAAAACTGTAACTACCTGGCAAGTATCACCATGGATATCACTATTAACATTTTGCTATATTTCTTCTAGTTTTTTTTTTAAAGATAATTGCATGGACATTCTCCTGCCCTTTTTTTGTTAAGCATTATACTAATGAATGTGAGAAATGCTATCTTCCCATATCCTCATCAACAATACAGATTATCTTTTAGATTTTTGTTAATAAGTGGAAAATATTTCATGGTTTTAATTCTCATGCTTTAATTAGGTATATTTTCAAATTTATTGGCCTTATATTGGTTGTCTGCTCATGCTGGTCATTTTGTATTTGACATTGGAATATTCAGGTTGTTTCTTATTGAGTGCTGTATATATCAAGTATGTTCACTTTCATATCTATTGAAGATACTTTCCTTTTGATTTAGTTTTTAATGTGTTTTGGCATCTTGAATTTTTGACAGTTATATACTCATTATTTTGAAACTAAAGAACAAAAAGAAAACTTGCCTTAAGAAACTACACAAATTACAGGGTGCCTGGGTGGCGCAGTGGGTTAAGCCTCTGCCTTCAGCTTGGGTCATGATCTCAGGATCCTGGGATCAAGCCCTGCATCAGGCTCTCTGCTTGGCAAGGAGCCTGCCTCCCTCTCTCTCTCTACCTGCCTCTCTGCTTGCTTGTGATCTCTCTCTCTTCCTGCCTGCCTCTCTGCCTACTTGTGATCTCTTTCTCTGTCAAATAAGTAAATAAAATCTTAAAAAAAAAAAAAACTACACAAATTAAAACACTGGCATCAAGGCACCTGGTGGTTTTTTTGGTTAAGTGTCTGCCTTTGGCTCCAGTCATGATTCCATGGTCTTGGTATCAAGCCCAACATTGGACTCCCTGCTCAGTGGGGACTGCTTCTCCCTTTCCTGCTCCTCCTGCTTGTGCTCACTCGCTCACTCTCTGTCAAATAAATGCAATCTTTTTTAAAAAATAAAGCAGTGGCATTGGTGTAAGAAGATAACCTAGGAAAGCATGCTAGTGTGCATGTGCATAAGAACTTAACATATGATAATTATAGGAATTATTGGTTGATAGGGAAGGACAATATTAGTCAAGAAGCCGTGTCAGGAAAATTGTTTATGACTTTTGAGTGGGGGTACTATTATAATGAAAGAAATTCTAGATAAAAGTCAAATATTTTTAAAAGAAATAAATTACAGGTGAAATGTAAATGAATATTTACTTGGTTTTTGATTGGGTTGGCCCTTCCAAGCATTGAAAGAAAGGGGAAAAAAATAACAAGCATTAAGTAGTATATCAAAAGTAAAAAGGCACATGACGAGCTGCAGAAAATACTTATAATAACCTAATACACAGTTGACCCTTGAACAATATGGGTTTGAACTGCAAAGTTCTCCTTCTGTATGGATATTTTTCAGTAAATACAGTATTATAAATATATATTCCTTACTCTTTTCCTAAAAATCATAACATTTTATTTTCTAGTTTATTATGAGAATATAGTATATAATAAACATACCATAAAAAATACGTGTTGAGTGTTTGTGTTACCAGTAATGCTTCTGAAAGTCAACAGTAGGCTGTTAGTAGTTAAGGTTTTAGGGAGTCAAAAGTTCTACTTGGGTTTTCTACTGCATGGGGGGTAGTCCACGCCTCTAACCCCCATGTTGTTCTGCAGTGAACTGTAGTTGATATCTGTAGTAGCTATATCAGTAGGAGAGATGAATATCCCAATGACAAAGTGGACATAGGTCATTTCAGAAAAGAACAAATTCAGTAAACTTTCAGAATAATTTAACCTTGTAGATAATCAGGGAAATGCAAATTAAATTTTTTCTTCTTTTACCTAGTGGATTCTTACAGATTTGTTCTTGGGGTGACACATATACACACATATCCTGGCTCAAAACATTTGATAGCTCCAAGCAAATTACTTAAAGTCCTGGAATTGGAATTTTTAGATCACTGCCTATATATTTTTTTCTTAAAGATTTTATTTATTTACTTGAGCGAGAGCTTGAGTGAGAGGGAGAGAGAGTAAGTACAGAGGGAGAGGAAGGAGCAGACTCCCTGCTGAGCAGAGAGCTCCATGAGGGGTCCTGAGTTCATGACCTGAGCAGAAGGCAGACACTTAACCAACCAAACCACCCAGCCGCCGCCACCTCCCACCCTATACATTTTTAAGGCTTGAAGATGCCTACTTTACTTGAGCAGCATACCTAGTTGTCTGTATTGTGGTTAATACTAGATATTATTTTTAAGAAGAGCATTAGAAAAAAATTTTTTAACCTTTTGACCCCCTTTACCCATTTTCCCACCTGTCCATCTATTGCAGTCAACAGTCTGTTCTCGTATCTATGAGCTTGAGTCTTAAACTTGTTTTTTGTTTTTTAAATCCTGTGTAGAAGTTGAGATTATATGGTGTTTTGTCTTTCTCTAACTTATTTCATTTAGCATAATGCCCTCAATGTTCATCCATGTTGTCACAAATGGCAAGAATTCATTCTTTTTTATGGATGAATAGTATTTCACTGTATATGTATACCGTATCTTTATCCATTCATCTGTCAATGGATTTAGGCTATTTCTGTATCTTGGCTGTTGTAAATAATGTTACAGTGACAATGGGGGTGCATATATCCTTTCAAATTACTGTTTTCTTTTCTTGGGTTAAACACCCAGAAGTGGAACTGCTAGATCATATGGTAGTTCTGTTTTTAAGTTTTTTGAGGAATCTCCACAGTTTTCCGTATTGGCTACACAAGAAGGACATTTATTGATCACTTTGTATATCAGCAACTGTGCAAAAGCGTTTTCCCCTAGATTTGATACCTTTACTGGAAGAAATCAATGTGAACCTTGGCAATCAGTATGCATCCATTGAACTGGCAAGTGCTTTCTTTTGCATTACCAGGAGAAGGAAAATAACAATCAGTTGCATTTATATAGCAGGAACAAGATGGTAAAGATAGACTTTTGTCCCTGGAGCATTCTGGAAACTATAAAATCCAGAGGGACCTTGATACTGCTGATAAAACAGAACATGATACTGCTATATTAAATTGATGCTGACTGAACCTTGTGAGTAGGAAACACAAGTACCTTAGATGCCTTAGGCATATGTGTGACAGAGACTGACTTCCCTTTGAAGCGTGAGGGTCTTCTACATCAGGAAAGTTTCTAGGGGTCCAGAAGTCTGGGAAGATTCCCTTTCTAAAGTGAGAGATGAATTGCTGTACCTTGTACCATATACCATGAGACAGAGGAACAACATATGAGGTAGGTGCCTCTTTGGATTGTGGAGCCAGCATACATCAAATTTGGACTTGCTCTTTTGATTATTTACTGGATAACCTCTAAAGTGATAGTGATGTCTGGATCTAGAAAAGGCTCGGAAAGGTTCAGGTCATGATATAAGCTGCCCTACTACGTGGACATTTTGACCTAGTAGAATAAGATGTCTGACTTTCGTATCAGCTAAAGATGCCTCTGGCAAGCTATGATAGGAGAAGTACAGCTGAGATTCCTAGAATTTTGGCAAGGCTGTTTTCTGCCAACAACTATTCTAACATTCAGAAAAGCAACTTCTGGCTTGCAACTGAAACTTGATAAAGACTGAATGCCTGATTATGAGATACCAAGTGATAATAGGATTCAAATGTTCATCATGAATTGGGTGTAATCTAACTCACAGAATCAAAAAATTGGATCTGCATAACTGCATTCTGTTAGATATTGAAGTGGTATAATTGATACTAAGCCTGAGTAGGTCCAGAAGGCACAAGTGAACTACATGAGTAGGTGGTACAGACTCACATGTTATGTTTCTCTTGCTCCATCATCTCTCCCTCCATCTATATGACTTCAAAGAGAGGAGAAAAAAGTACAGGCCTGGTTATGGAAGTATTTTATGCCAAGTATTTTCTATGCATTTAATTACCACAGAAATTTGAGGTAGCTCTTAATAATGCTTCCTCAGAGGAAAGAAAAGGTTGGGGACTTAGCTTCAAGAAAACCTTTAAACTCCTGTTTTTCCCTGTTCTGTTTTGGATACTGAAAATACCTCTAGTTATATATCACAACAATATTGCTGGATAAATAGGTGGTGGTGGTTCATTTTGCAGAAGAGGATACTAAGATTCAAAGAGGTAGCTTACCAACTATCTAATTCCAAAGTTCATACTCTTTGTAGTGATATGCTGTTTCTCAATATTTAAGCTCCTGTTGTATGAAGTAAGTGCTAAAGCAGGTAGGTGGCAAACATTTGATTCTCACGTTACCAAGGTAATTATTAGGTCTCTTTTCCTGGTAAGAAAACTGGTTGAGAGATTGGAGTAGCTCATGATCAAACAGCTTATTAAACATCAAGATAATAAATGAACCCAGTTTTGTTTGATTGCAAATCTAGGCCCATTTCCAGGATACCATATTGCTTTACAGGGAAAAAAAAAAAAGCAAGTGTAATCATTTCCAGTTGCCATCCATTAATAGAAGACATCTCTGTCCCAGTCCCTAGCCTTCTTCCTCCTCCACTTTCAGAAACTTTACTATAAGCTTTCAGTCCACACCTTGTTACTGGAAAAACAGGCCCTTTCATCAGTAGAAAGAGAGCAGGAATATATGGCAATGGGAATCCAGTAAGGATGAAGTCCCAGTTTTACAAAGTTAGAAGGTCTTTGCCTTCTACAGTTAGAGGGTTTAATGTTGCAGAAAAATACAGCCAGTGTTAATTTTCACCTTTAACTGTGAATTCACTAGGGCTTTTCAGTGTTCCCGATTCAACATTTCTTATCAGGCATTCTAGTTAACTTTCAACTGTGGTACAGATTCTTCATTTTGTTTTTATTGGTGTCTAGCTCATTTCCTTTATTTCTGTTGTGTGTACCCTTCCAAGTAGATTGTCTACGTGTACAAGTTTATCCAAGTTAAAAATGCACAGATGAATTGTTTTATTGTAATATTTCCCTTTAATCCCAAGTGATTGGCAAATTTCCCATTTTCTAATGTTGTATATTCTTTAAAACGTTAAATTGCTAAGTGTGTTGGCCTAAAGATTCCTTTTCCTATTCTTTGTTTTTGTGTACCCCTCATCCTCCAAAACACTCTTTGTGAATACCTGTTTTCCTCAGCCTGCAGACTGCAGAGCCTTAATAGACAAACTCAAAGTTTGTAATGATGAGCAACTCCTCTTGGAACTGCAGCAGATCAAAACATGGAACATTGGGAAGGTATGTGAACCCATGCTCCCAAAAGACAGGGCTCCCTGGACTATTACATCTTTTTGTATTCTCTGTATGGGAAGAGAAGCCACAATGAGGTAGCATCATTCATCAGTTACTTAATGATTATCTTCTGTATGTCTAGTACAGCTCTAGACCAGTAGCTTTTAGCTTGTGAACACCAAGGAAATTGTGAAAGAAAATTTTGCTAGCTGAGGATGAAGAATGTTTACACAGGTATTGATAAAGAATTTCAACCACAGGATTCCATCAGTTTGATTGACAATATAAGTTTGAGATAGTTAAAAGAGTCTTCTTTAGAGAACTCTAAAAATGAACACTTCTGATAAAATGGGTTCTGGCAGGGAGAGTCATTGTGTTCGTAGACCTCAGAATGTAGCCAGAATTCTCTCTCTGAAGACCTAATTAAGGTGTCTACTGGTGTTAGTACATGTGTACTTTGATGGATATAATAATGAACTCAGGTTTATATGCCTCAGAGTATGATATTTCTCATACGGGTTTCTGTACTGAGGTGGGGGGGTTAAAGAGAAGCAGAGGTAGGAAGTGAACTTGTCTAGGTGTCTTGCTCAGCAGTCCATTGTAGCAAAGCACCCACAAAGTACTTAGTACTTTATTCTTTGATGTTCCTCTTTCTCTTCCCTTCTCCAGTGTGAGTTATACCACTGGGTGGATCTGTTGGACCGCTTTGATGGAATCCTGGCAGATGCTGGACAAACAGTGGAGAATATGTCGTGGATGCTCGTATGTGATAGGCCGGAAAGAGAACAACTGAAAATGCTTCTCTTGGCTGTGTTGAACTTCACAGCCTTGCTCATTGAGTACAGCTTTTCCCGGCATCTGTACAGTTCCATAGAGGTAGGAGAGGTTCAAGCCTGTGTGGTCTCTTCTCAAGTAGAATTGTTCATGTCCAGAGATAAATTGCTATTTCTTTCTGATAATTGCTTCTTTCCTTTTCATTATGGAGGTCTAGGGTTTTCAGTGTAAAAGACAATAATGATGTTTCTTGGATATAGATACCCTTCATAGGTTGTTGGGAAGGTTCTTTACCTTCACTCTACCTTTCCAGATTCAAGAAATTAGTGAGAATGTAATACATGTATTGATGTATTCTTGGGAATTTCCAAAAAAAATTGATCTTTGTTCCAGGTTATTAGAGCAGGCCCAAGTCACTTAAACTATTAGAAATAGTTTTATTTCCTTGATACATTACTCATTGCCTAAGTGCCCTGTTAGTGTTAATTTCCCCAGGTCTTTGGTAAAGAAATAGGGTAATAATTGAAAGGAAATGGCTTGGGAAGAGTGGAATAACTCAACTAAAGTGTAGCACCCACAGTTTTAAGTGAGAAACAGATAAGCAGTCTCTTAAAGATAAAATAGATTAATTGCAAAAGGAAATCCATAGCCTTCAGGATTATCAGCAACCAGAAATACCTAAGTTTTTTGCCCTCTAAATGACATAATGATTTTAACACTGACCAAATGCTTCAATATATTGATGAACCTTGATTTTATTTTAAAAAAAATAAGTAGTCACTCTTGGGTTACTGTTACATACACTATACTGTAACAGTCATAAACGCCACTAGCTGTTGTTGATATCTTTAGCTTCTGTATGGAGGACCCTGTTTTATGTTTGTCTCAAAGGATACAGAGGAACAATATAATTATCTTTCTTTCACAGTACTTACAGTCTGCTTAGAGACTTAATGTTCTTGAGTTCCACTATATATTAAAATATCACTTTTGTCTCTTGTAATCCTCTGTGGGGATACCTGTGCAATTTTGAGCTGTTGCTCACTTTTTAAAAAAACTTTTGTTGGACTTTCTGGCTTACTGCTAGATTATAAGCTGCTTATGGACAAGGTTGCATGTTGTAGGTGCTCAAATATTTATAAATGGTTTTTTTGTACTGTTAAACTTCTTGATAGCTTTGTATATATAAACAAATCTATTACTACATAAGCATTTTAAGTTTTCAAGGCCTAGTGTGCCCAGTACCATGAACTTGCCCTTTTTGTTCCCTGTAGCATTTGACAACTTTATTGGCTTCCTCTGATATGCAAGTGGTGCTGGCAGTCCTTAATCTTCTGTATGTATTTAGCAAAAGATCAAACTATATCACACGCCTTGGATCTGACAAGAGAACCCCACTGCTAACCCGGCTGCAACACTTAGCAGAGGTGAGTCATGGGTAAAGAGTTGGAAGGGCACAGAAATCAGACCGTATAGTTCATTTTCAGAGGTGTTTTTTATATTGTCAAAATGGATAGTAATCCCTAAGTTTATTGGCCTAATTGAATAGAATTATGGGGGCCCCCTTAACTAAGTAACCCCCAAAACCTAAGAAGTATTTTCATTTGTTACAAAGCAATTTTGAGGGATTTCATGAATTCCTACTCATAAAGCAGAATCACTCTTTGTTCCAAAATGACAACAACTTTTCTAGAAAGAAAGTTCATAATCAGATTCTACTTAGGAATTGTACTATGGTACAATCTGGATTTGAGTCTTGTCCCTGCTTATTAGCTCTGAAACCAGTTTTCTCATAGAATTTAGTATATCTACCTTAAAAGTGTTTCAGAATAAAATAAAATGTAGGTTACTTAGTGCTATGCTCAGTAATTGGTTTGTGATGGTAGTAATTAGAATTGAAGGCAAAAGAAAAAACCCTCTCATATAAAAGTTCAACTCAACCAAACTATTGTCTAGTGTTAGAGACACAAATTGATCATATGTACTTAAGGTTTGAGAGAGGTAGAAGGCTTTGCTAGAAAGCTTGCTTATAAGAAAATTGAGGGGCACCTGCGTGGCTCAGTCAGTTAAGTGACTGCCTTCAGTTCAGGTCATGGGATCAAGCCCCATATCATGCTCTTTCTTCTCCCTTTCCTCTGCCTACCACTCCCTGCTTGTGCTCTCTCTCTTTCTGTCAAATAAATAAAATCTTAAAAAATTGGTAAGGCTGACTTCTTAAAAGCCAATTAATGATTACCTCATAAATAATAAAACTTAATTTTCAGGCTATTTTTAGGTACATGATTCCTTAAAAATCTTTTTTTTTTTTTAAAGATTTATTTATTTATTTTAGAGAAGGAGACAGAGTCGGGGTGGGGGTAGAGGGGTAGAGACAGAGGAAGAGTGAGTCTTAAGCCAACTCCATGCTGAGTGGGAGCCCAACACAGGGCTCAGTCTCACAACCTGAGATCATGACCTGAGCTGAAACCAAGAGTTAGACTCTACCACCCAGGCACCCTTCCTTAAAAATCATTTTTGAATAATGATGTGTGACATGTATTATGAAAATTCTAGGACGTATAGAAAAATGAGAATATTAATCACTTTTAATTCATGCAGATGGAGCTCCCTTCAAAATTTGAGCAAATTTTCTTCTTGTATTTGCAAATATGTATATACAGATGTGCAGCCTGTTTTCTTAACACAATTTTCTCATGTTATTAACAAATGTAAGACAGTTCAGTATTGGCTCCCAACTTAACAGTAAGAGAAAGAAGCCATATTTCAATAGAAGCTTCAAAAGCATTTGATAAAATTCAGCATGTTAATTAAAACTAATACAGACTCTTAGAAAGCTAGGAAGACAAACTTTATATAAATCATCTACCAGAAGTCATAATGGAAAAACTGAAGCATTGTTGTTGAGTCGAGAGTCACATAAAAATACTATTACTTTTTGCCACTTAAATTTATAGTAGAAGTCCTAACAAATACAAGAGAAAAGAAGGAAATGAAGGATACATATTAAAATAGACAACTGGTGGCCCTGGCTGGCTCAGTCAGTTACGTGTCTGCCTTTGGCTCAGGTCATGATTCTGTGGTATTGGGATCCCTACTCTGCAGGGAGCTGCCTTCTCCCTCTGCCTCTCCCCCTGCTTGCGCATGTTCTTTGTCAAACAAAGTCGTAAAAAAAAAAAAAAGAAAGAAAAAAAGAAAACTTGATACTATTTGAAGGTGATAGGATTGAGGCTTTTGGTTTTCTGCGGAGGTGGTATAAAATTATTAGAACTAATAAAATTAGCCAGTAAATAATCACTATACAGAAACAAACATTTCTTCCATACATTGGTAATAACCAGTAAGATGATTAGAAAAAAGACCCCATTCATGGTATCAACAAGTGTATTAAAATAAGCCATACTGGATAAAGCCATAATTTAAGGAGAAGGTAATGTAGAACGTTATAGTGTGATTTACTAGTAGGGAAGGAACTCTTAAAGCATAAATCTTAACTGTAAAAATTTGAGTTTGATAATACAAAATTAAGATTTCCCTTTCAGTGAAAAACATAACTCCCTACTGGTACTTAAATTGGAATGTAAATCAGCGTACTGCTTCTTTGAACAAGAAAAACATTAGTTGAAATAAACAGTGTACTTACTGATATGGTTGACTAACATTTCTGGTGCAAACTCATTTTGTCATGGACCAATACCACATTCAAACAATTGGTGCAATATCAGCTGGCCTGTGTACAACATTAAGCAGCACTGCCAAAGATAAAATTTAACAGAGTAGTAAGTGATAGATCGAAAGTGGTTAGCCATGTTCTAAGACTATCAAGTGGGGGCGGGGTGCTGCAGTGGCTCATTCAGTTGAACATCTGACTCTTGGGTTTGGTTCAGGTCATGATCCAGGGTCATGGGATCAGGTCATGATTGCAGGCTCTGCACTTGGGCTCGGTATCTGCATGAGTGCCTCTCTCCCTCTGTTCCTCCCCCTCCCCACCAAAAATAAATTAACAATTTTTTTTAAAGTATTGTCAAGGGCCTGTGTTAGTGTAGTATATTTAAGGGACACCTCCAAATTAACAAGGATAAACAAAGGCTATGCATAGATAATTCAGTGTTGAAACTCATTAGTAATTACAGGAATACTTACGAAACTTATTAGTTTATAAAGCTATTAAACTTTTTTAAATTATAAAATTAATTATAAACAGCTTATAAAACTGTCATGAATAGAAATTAGAAAACTGTGTATTGGTTAAGTGTTAGCAGGCACGTGAGGCTATGGGAACCCTTGACTCTTACTCCTGGGTATATATCCCAAAGGTGGTATCACAGTATTCCTTAAGGTAACATCTGGGAAAATATTGCATCATTGTGGCAATTAGTAGATTGGGTACCGGAAAATGTGGTACATGCATATTATGGAATATGTAGCAGTTAGAAGCAGTGAACCAAATAATACATGTAGCAACATCAGTAGCTTTTAAAAATAATGCTGGGGGGTGATGAAAAATGTTTATTGGTCAGTACCATTTCTGAAACTTAAAAATGTACACACACAGCAATGTAAAGTTTTGAAAAAAATTACAGATATCAGAAGTGAAAAGTGTTGTCTTTGGCAAGGAGAAAGGAATGTGAATGGGCAATAATCAGATGGTTTACATAAGTAAGTAAAAGAAAATAAACTTAATCAGCAGTATTTAAGATCTGTTAGAACAAAACTAAACCTTTATCTACAAATTTAAAAGATCTAAATTTGTGAGCAGAGACAACCATTTTTTTGCATGGGAAGATGCAGTATAGAAGAAGCTCTTTGATCAGATTAGGGTCAATAGTTGTTAGGTTAGTTATTGTTAAAATGTTAAAGCAGATCTTTGTTAAAAATGTCATTAATACATAACACTTTTTTAAAAATTTTTATTTATTTGACAGACATCACAAGTAGGCAGAGAGGCAGGTGCAGGGCAGGGGAGGCAGGCTTCTGAGCGGAGAGCCCAATGCGGGGCTTGATCCCAGGACCATAGGATCATGACCTGAGCCAAAGGCAGAGGCTTAACCCACTGAGCCACTCAGGTGCCCCTACATACCACTTTTTTAAAAAGATTTTATTTTTAGAGAGGAGAGTGAGCGGGGAAGGGGGCTGTGAAGGGGGCAGAAGGAGAGAGAATGTCAAGTGGACTCTAGACTGAGCATAGAGCCCAGTGCAGGGGAGTTTAATCCCATGATGCCAAGATCATGATCTGAGCCAAAATCAAGAGCCTGAGGCTTAACTGACTAGCCACTTAGGTGCCCCAGTGCATACAATTTTTTAAAAACTGAAACAAAAATGGCAATTCCTTTTCCTCCTTCTAATGTAAGGCCATAGACACTACTTTGAGTGAGAAATAGTCTGTTCTCTTACTTACATAAACTACAACGATCATCTCTGATTTTAAAGTAGAGCAACAGTGTAAAGACTTCTTTGTAAAGGAACCTGAATGCAGAATTAGAAATTTTTATAATTTACCCCTGAATCTCTTTTTCCTAATTTGACACTTTTAAAAATCTTACCTTTTAGCTTTTGCCAAATATTTGGATTAGTTTTAATATAGTTTCCTTTACAGTTTAAATCATTGTTCTGTGTAGTGTTTTAACTTCCTTGTATACAACTGACATAAATGAGTTTAGAGATAAACGCCTGATTTGGTACACATACAGATAACTGGTGGAAGCAAAAGAGTGATTGCAAGCAAAACATATATTCAGTATGTTTTAAGTTTTTTAATTGGTATAGGAACAGACAAATATGTCTGCAGAATAAAATAGTAAGCCCCATGTTGTTTATAAAGAAAAGTGGGACAATTCAAGAGAAAAATGTGTTTAGATCATTTCTTTACACTATTCACACAAATCCTACAAATCTATTTAGAAGTAAATATAGGCAACTCTTTAACATCTTTCATGAGGAAGGATTTCCTAAGTCAGGAAACCTATAAGCCATTTTAAAAATTGACAGATTTTATGTGAAAATAGTAAGACTTCTGTATGATAAAATAGTTATAAGTAAAGGGCAGATGACTTCTTTCTTAACCTGGGAAAAAGTATTTGACTGTGTACAACAAAGGAGTAACACATTATGTAAAGCTTTTACAAATCATTAAAAATGTAAATAACCCAGTAGAAAAACATGCAAAAGTATATGGACAGATAATTCATAAATGAATATGAAATCACTTTTAAACTGTCAAGAAAACATGAAAAGAGTACACCAGTAATAATGGGGGAAATGTACATTATGTGAGATCATTTTTTACCATTTGATTGCCAGCATTATCTACAATTGGCTAGGTTGTGGGGAAACAGGTACTTAGGTACTTATAAACTGTTGGTGTAAAAATGCCCTTTTGTAAGGTTATTTAGCCACACCTTTAATTTTAAAATATATATATTTTATTTCATTCAGTAGTTCTATTTTAAGGAAATTTTGTTAGGAACATATTCAGATATGCTCAAAAATTATGCTTAAGTATTCTCACTGCACCATTGTTTGGAAAAAAATTTTTAAAACATCATATTTAACAAGGCATGAGCCTATATGTGACCCTAATAGAGCTCCTCAAGGAAAGGATCTCTTAGCAAGAAAAGTTAGTTGAAGATCCCCATTTATGGTTTTTTAAAAGTCCAAAAGTAAAACTATATTAATAAAGTGAAGAAAGAGTTACATATCTTAATTGTAAGCTTAGATAGGGAATTGAATTGGGGGAAAAGATGATGGGTCAGTTTCACTTTTTATATTCTTTGCTTTAAATGTTTTATAGCTATAATATACTATATATTTTATAATTAAATGTGAGAATTTGTAATAACTTTGTAGATCTATCTTTTTTTTTTTTTTTTTTTTTTTTTCCAAAAACTAATGATGTATTGTATGGTAACTAACATAACATAATTAAAAAAAAAAAAAAAGGAGGGGAACAATACCTAACACTCAATCTTTGCTAGTTTCTTGTTTACCTCCTTTTTTTTTTTAATATAATTTTTTATTTTTTATAAACATATATTTTTATCCCCAGGGGTACAGGTCTGTGAATCACCAGGTTTACACACTTCACAGCACTCACCAAAACACATACCCTCCCCAATGTCCATAATGTAGATCTATCTTTAATGACTGTAACATTCCATTGTTTGTGCTATAGTTGTTACCTAATTTAATGCCTACTATATGTAATCCTCTTAATACTCTGGGAGTATGAATTCTTACACTCATTTTACAGGTGAAGAGTATGAAGTTAAAGCAAGCTGAAAGGATTTGCTTATAATTCCCATAATCAGACAGTGATTTGGGGTTTGAAACCTGATCTGTCTGCTTATACGAGTTATACCCTTTCTGGGGATGTACCATATTGAATGGTTTTCAGATTTCAGAACAAGCTTTACGTTTATAGATGGAAGAAGAGTACTCTAGTTAATTTAGTATTTTGTGTAGAGCCATAACAGCACTTATCAGAATTAATATCTTGTCAGATCATAGCACCCCACTTAGAGGCTGATTATCTGTAAAACTAATACTACTATATTTAACTGTTCTGACCATTTAGAAAGTAAAAGTTAAGATGCATACTATACTTTTACATGGCACACATATGCAAAGTGTGGAATTTTTTTGCTGTAGTTTTTGGGTAGTTTGGGGTTATCTTGTTCTTTTCTTCCCTTGGATCATTCTATCACCAGGAAGGATTGCTTAAATGATTGCTGTTACAGTAGTCTCCCCCACCCTATCCACAGGGGATACATTCCAGGACCCCCAGTGGATGCCTGAAACCAGAAATAGTACTGAACCCTGTATATACTATGGTTTTTTTTTTTTAAGATTTTATTTATTTATTTAACAGAGAGAGATCACAAAGTAGGCAGAGAGAGAGGAGGAAGCAGGCTCCCCACTGAGCAGAGAGCCCGATGCGGGGCTCGATCCCAGGACCCTGGGATCACGACCTGAGACAAAGGCAGAGGATTTAACCCACCGAGCCACCCAGGCGCTCCTACTATGTTTTTAGTCTGTAAATTAGTCACAGTAAGAGATGAATAATAATAACTAATTGAACAGTTATAAAAATATACTGTAACAAGAGTTACATGAATATGGTTTCTCTGAAAATACTGTTACTGCATTCACTCTTCATCTTATGATAAAACGCCTATATGATAAGTGAGGTGAATGACTAGACATTGTGATGTAGTTGACCATCTGATGGTATATCAGGAGGATCATCATCTTTCAGACTGCTTTTGACTGTGGGTAGCTGAAACCATAGAAAGTGAAACTTCAGATAAGGCGGGACTGCTGTATGTTCTGTTGTGTTTTGGGCTCCTTGTACCGTATGATAGATGTGTGCCCCCTTTTTCCTCTGAATTGTGCTAAACGTAAAGACTATAGATGGAAGGTTAACTTTTGAGTCCCAGACAATTTAGAATCTTGATGGGTGTGGCTTTTGTTATATTATGTGCTTGATGGCTTTGTTATTACAAATAAGAGCATCTTAATGTTTTCGAGGGTTAAGATATAATATGCTAGGTATTCAGTAATAGTAGCTACCATTACTCAAACTACTGTTAAAATTTTTAAACTTAATTTTTCTCAATTTACACTATGTAATTTGTAATGTAAGTTGTTGACACGGGTTGCTTTCTCCTATGTCTTCTTTTGAAATGTGACAGTTCTTCTAATAGTGGTCTTTGATAGACATTTTGGTTTGTGCCTTTTCATTTTTTAGATTGCTTCCTGAATCTGAATTCTTTCTTTTATCAATGCCCTGTGCAACAACTACATGTATTCACTTGCCTGTGGTTAAGAACTTGGGTTTAGAAGGACCTAGTTCTGTCAACAGATCAGATTAATCTCTATATATCTGTAAATTGGGGATTATGGTATCTGCCTCATAGTTTTGAGGTATAAACTAAATGAGGTCTTAAATAAAATTCCTAGGTTTAATGCTGAGCATGTTGAAAGTACATAATAAATGGACACTATCATTGAAGATGGTTGTCAGCACATAAACTAAATAAGTCCCTTTTATATTTACTTTCTTTTAAAACTATATATACATTATTTTGCATAAGTACATATTGCCATGCAGTTTATTTGGTGTAGTGTGTTTTTCTCTTGGGTCATCTTCCTACAACCTAAAATGTATCCTGTACATATAAAAATATGTATGTATTTTTATCTTCTCATTATATTGACAATGTTTAGCATATTTTTATCTTTGAATTATAAAGGCAGGATAATTTTGCATCTCAGTTTTCTTATTTAATGGTTTGTTAAAAATTCACTAAATCACTTATATAACTATGTCTCTTTTAATGGCTACCTAATATTCCATAGTTTGTTCCATAATTTATTCAACTGTTTCCCTATTAATGCATATTCTATTCTTTCCTGTTATGAACAATGATTGCTACATTAAGCAGTTTTATATATGTCCTTACTTACTGATAATTTTGATTCTTTGTAAGAGTCCCAGTAATCTCCATGTTACTTTAATTGGCCCTTACTCAATGAGTAGTGAATTTGACCATCTTTTCATGTTTGGCTATAAGAATTTGCTCTTGTGGGATTATCTGTTCATATGCCCATTTTTCTCTAGGTTTAGTGTTTTTCTACCAAAGTTCTGTTGGAGTTATTAGCTCTTTGTCTCTTTTAAAAGTATTTTCCCCAAAATCCTTGTGTTCTCTTTGTTTATTGTGTTTATGTACATACTGTTTTCAAAAATGGTTCAAAAGAAGGCAGATGGCTTCTAGACGAAATGTTGAACATCATGTTTTGATCTTTATGAAAAAATGACTTTGTATGTGGTATCTTTTCTCATGATAGTTTTTTTGGTGACTCCCTTAACCCAGTGATGTGGGCCAGTTGTGAATATGAATAGTGGTTCGTTAACTGCAAATATAGAGGAAGTTCTCCAAGAAGACTTAATGAATTGTTGAAAGCTAGTTGATTTTTGTTGTTACTGTTGTGGTTGTTTTAAATTTATTTAAATTCAATTTAGTTAACATATAGTGTATTATTAGTTTCAGGGGTAGAATTTAGTGATTCATCAATTGCATATAATACCCAGTGCCCAATACTTCAGGTGCCTAATGCCGATCACCCAATTACCCCATCCTTCCACTGACCTCCCCTGCAGCAGCCCTCAGTTTGTTTCCTGTAGTTGAGTCTGTTATGGTTTGCCTTCCTCTCTTTTTATCTTATTTTATTTTTCCTTCCCTTCCACGTGTGAGTGAAATCATAAGGTGGTTATCTTTCTGTGACTGACTTACTTCACTTAGCACAATACCCTCTAGTTCATCCGCATCTTGCAAATGGCAAGATTTCGTTCTTTTTGATGGCTAAGTAATATTCCATTATATATTTTTTATATATACACACACACTACATTTTCTTTATCCATTCATCTGTTGATGGACATTTGGGCTCTTTCCATAGCTTGGCTATTGTAGACATTGCTGCTATAAACATTGGGGCTCAGGTACCCCTTCAGATTATAACGTTGTGTCCTTTGGGGAAGTACCTACTAGTGCAATAGCTGGGTCATAGGGTAGCTCTATTTTCAACCTACTGAGGAACCTCCGTACTGGTTTCCAGAGTAGCTGCACCAATTTGCATTACCACCAACAGTGTAAGAGGGTTCCCCTTTCTCCACATCCTTGCCAACATCTGTTTCCTTAGTTGTTCATTTGAGCCATTCTGACAGGTGTAAGGTGGTATCTCACTGTGGTTTTGATTTGTATTTCCCTAATGCCAGGTGATATAGAGCACTTTATCATATGTCTGTTAGCTATATGTATGTCTTCTTTGGAGAAATGTCTGTCCATGTCTTCTGTCCATTTCTTGATTAGATTTTTTTGTTCTTTGGGTGTTGAGTTTGATAAGTTTTTTTAAAAGAGTTTATTTGGGGTTTTTGGGTGGTTCAGTCAGTTTAGTGGCTGGCTTTGGCTCAGGTCATGATCCCAGGGTTCTAGGATCAAGCCCCCGCATCCAGTTCCCTGCTCAATGGGGGAGCCTGCTTCTCCCTTTCCCTCTGCATGCCGTTCCCCCTGCTTGTGCTAGCTCTCTCTCTGTGTCAAATAAAATCCTTTAAAATGTTGTTTTTATTTTTAAAGATTTTATTTATTTGAGAGAACACAAAGAGGGGAAGGGCAGAGGGAGGGAGAGAAGCATACTCCCAGCTAAGCAGGGAGTCAGATAACAGGGCTCTATCTCGAGACCACTCATCTGTTTTGAGCCAGTTGGTTTTGTGAAGGTCTAGTACACTGGTTCTCAAACTTGAGCTTGTATCAAGTAATTTTATTATTGGTCTCCCCCTCCTGTTTATGATTCAGTAGGCCCAGAACAAGGCCCGATAATGTGCATTGTTGTTGTTTTTTTAAAAATTTTTATTCATTTGTTAGAGCTAGTGAACACAAGTGGGGAGGGCAGGGAGAAGGAGAAGCAGACTCCCGGCTGAGCAGGGAGCCCGACGTGGGGCTCCATCCCAGGACCCCAGGATCATGATCTGAGCTGAAGACAGACATTTAACCAACTGAACCACCAAGGCACCCCGATGTCCATTGTTTACAAATTTCTAGGTGAGATTAAGACAACTGGTCCAGGGACCACACTTTGAAAACCCTGGTCTAGTCTATCCTATTGTGTAAAGTTATAAAATCTTACTGAATTCTTACAGCCGCATCTCAAAGAATATCAAGCCTTTTTCCTGATGTCTGAATACTTACTCTTTAGCAAATCCCATCTAGTGAGGCGGTGTCAAATGTGCCTCTATGGCATGGTTGGTAAAATAGTTATTTATTGGGTGTCTGCTTAATTGCTAGGATCATGGTAACACTATGGGTAGGTGAGCATAATGAAATTCAGAAGTTACATTATTTTGGGGAATAACCTGTGGGCTCTTAGCCTCTGATGAACTGTGAAATGTATTATTTGTTGTTACTGTGGTAGGGGTTATATAGCATAGTTTGGAATAAAAATACAGGTGTGTCAGCCTGAGACTGACTCTTAAATCCACACCCAAACCTTCCAGTTGATACCATTTAAGAGGTATGTAACCAACCCTCTGCTGGATGTAATACAAAACATGTTCTTTTCTTTATAAAGCTCACATAGTTGAGAAAGCAGATATATGTGCATAATAAAAAGGACAAAGAACTAGTTACTCTGAGTAGTCTAATAAATACCCTAGAATCTCAAACATTCCATAGATTTACCTTGCTGGCTGCAAAAGAAACTTTTCCCCATAATAAAAATATGTGGTCAGTATTTTTAAATATTTAGAAATGTACAAAAGATAATTTATCATGACCATGTGCTATTCTTAGCATTTTGGTAGATTTTCATAGTCTTTGTTTTATGCGTATTTCTTTACATAGCTGAACACATGGTATATATAATTTTATATAAGTTTAATGTATTAGCATTGTTTTTCCCCTATTAACTTTACATAATTTTCTAAGAAATGTTTCTTCATGTGTAATATCATAAATGGCACTGGGTCACACAGTTTCATGAATCAGGTTTGGTTTGGCACATGGTTTTTTAAGGATTCCAGCTTAGCACAACTTTCTAGTCATTGGTGCTCTATTTTTATCAGATTACAAAAAACAAGGAAAGATTTTGCCGTGACACATATAAGTATGCTAAAGCAATTAGTTGTGACAACAGAAGAAACAAGAGGAACAATGTGAAGGTGTATACCCTTTCAAACTTACCCTGCCTTGCAAATTCAGATCTTTGGTTTGATCCTGGGTCTCATTCTCTCTGTCTTTTCTGTGTGGCACCAAATCCTCATTGTTATCAGCAAATTAAATGTTTTTTTACTAGAAGTCCTGGGAATAGCCAAAAAAGTAGAAAATGTAATGACAAAGTATTTTTCTTATTGGGTATTAAACTTTTTAAGTAAAGCTGTATGAATTAAGGTGGCATGGTAGTAACAGTGGAATTCAGTTGAATATTTATACAAACAGATCCAACACATAGGACTTGAATTTATAGTAACGACAACATTTCCCATTAGCAGAAAAAGTAGCTATTCAATAAATAATATAACAACTGGCTAACTATTTGTGGGGCAATTAAGGTAGATACTGCCTCAAAGTAAAATTAAGATGTATTAAAAAGTTGAGTGTTAAAACCATGAAGCTAAAAGCATTCAAAGAAAGTATAACTACGTGTTCTCAGTTGTTTCGGGTGGGCAGTCATTTGGGGAATGAAACCAATACCATCAGAGAAGAAATAGATATAAAAATAATGGTTTTATACCTTCTGTAAGTGAATATTTTAAGTACTCTCAACACCAGCATATGATTATCTCCATTAACAGAACATTTCTCATTGTTTGGGTAATTTTTCAGTATTTTTCTGTTGTAAATAATGCCACGATGACTGTCTTTAATGCATCAATATTTGATAACCGATGCCTTTATCAAATTCTTAATGAATGTTGGACCTTGTAATTTATACATTCTTATCTCATGTAATCATCAGAAAGATGCTATAAGCATCATTTTCTCAATTTTATACCTAAACTCAATTTTGAGATAAAGATTTAAAAAATTGAGTATCTTATTCTTACTGTTGAAGATGATGATAATAGCCAGCTGCCTTAAATCTTTACCTTTTCACTGGTTCCTCCTATCTATATGTATATTTGAAAAAGAGCAAGAGAGAGCAAGAACATATATTTTTTTTGGTCAGTCTAAAAGCATGTCTATTTCTGGTGATTTTTTTTCAAAGAACCAAAATTGGTTCACTTGATTTCTGTTTCATTTATCTCTGCTATAATTTTTGCCATTTCCTTCTTTTTGTTTGCTTTCGGTTTGGTTTGCTCTTTTTTCTGTAGTTCCTTAAGGTAGAAAGTTAGGTTACTGATTTTAGATCTTTCTTTTTTTAAAGGTAGGCAATTACAGCTGTGAATTTTCCTATAAGCACTGCTTTCAGCAAATCCTATTAAGTTTTAGTATGTCATATTATTCTCATTCATCTTGGGGAATTTTCTAATTTCCCTTATGATTTCTTCTTTTACTCATTGGTTCTTAAGAGTGCGTTGTTTAATTTTTACGTATTTGTGAATTTTTCAGATTTCCGTCTGTTTGGGATTTCTAACTTGGAAATGATGCCTTTGTATGATTTTATTCTTTTTTTCTTAAAGATTTTATTTACTTATTTGAGAGAGAGACAGAGCATGAGAGGGGAGGTCAGAGGGAGCAGACTCCCCATGGAGCAGGGAGCCTGATGCGGGACTCGATCCCAGGATTCCGGGACCATGACCTGAGCTGAAGGCAGTTGCTTAACCAACTGAGCCACCCAGGCGCCCCGATTTTATTCTTTCTTAATTTCTTTCATTTATTTATTTATTTATTTATTTATTTATTTATTTATTTATTTATTTATTTGACAGAGAGAGATCACAAGTAGGCAGAGAGAGAGGAGGAAGCAGGCTCCCCACCGAGCAGAGAGCCCGATGCGGGGCTTGATCCCAGGACCCTGAGATCATGACCTGAGCCGAAGGCAGCGGCTCAACCCACTGAGCCACCCAGGCGCCCCTCTTTCTTAATTTCTTAAAGTTTGGTTTGTTGCCTAACGTGGTCTATCTGGGAGAATGTTTTATATGTACTTTAGAAGAATGTAGGGGCGCCTGGGTGGTTCAGTGGGTTAAAGCCTCTGTCTTCTGCTCAGGTCATGAAACCAGGGTTCTGGGATTGAGCCCCGCATCGGGCTCTCTGCTTGACAGGGAGCTTGCTTCCTCCTCTCTCTGCCTACTTGTGATTTCTGTCAAATAAATAAATAAAATCTTAAAAAATAAGAAGAATGTATTCCCATTGGATGGATTGTTACATACATTTATCTGTTAGGTGTAGTTAATTTAATGTTCAAGTCTTCTATCCTTGTTTTTTTGTCTAGTTATAAACATTTTCCTTTTGGATTAGACTAACACTTGAGTAATGAAGAGTTAGTTTGAATTAATACTTAGTTTTAATAGTACACAAAAAATTTGGTCCTGTATAGCTCTGTTTCCCCGTTTTGTGTTGCCACAAATTATATCTTCATACATTGTGTGCTCATCAGCATAAATTTTTAATTACTGTTTTATATAGTTGTCTTTTAAAACACAGAAAACGAGGGGTTATAAACTTAAAAATATGTTAATACTGACTTTTATAATTTACCTATGTAGTTACATTACTGGTGTTTTTATTTCTTCACATGGATTCAGGTTACTGTCTTGTGCCCTTTCATTTCAACCTGAAGGACTCCAATTAGCATTTCTAGAATCATGTGTACCAGCAACAAGGTCCCTCCGCTTTTATCTGGAATTCTTAATTTCTCCTACATTTTTGAAGGATAATTGTGTCAGATCCAGAATTTTTTTTTAATTTTTTATTTTTTTATAAACATGTATTTTTATCCCCAGGGGTACAGGTCTGTGAATCGCCAGGTTTACCCACTTCACAGCACTCACCAAAGCACATACCCTCCCCAATGTCCATAACCCCACCCCCCCTTCTCCCAACCCCCCTCCCCCCAGCAGTTTGTTTTGTAAGATTAAGAGTCTCCCTCCCAATCCCATCTTGTTAGATCCAAAATTTTTGATTGGCAGTTCTCTTCTTCTAGCACTTGGAATATCTCTTCCTCCATGTACTCTGACCTCCATGGTTTCTGATGAAAAAAATCAGCTATTGATCTTACTGAGGATCACTTGTACATGACAGTTTCTTTTGCTCTTGCTGCTTCAAGCTCCCCCTGAATTGGATTTGTAGATCACGTCTTTGGTGAAATTTGAGGTGATTTTAGCAATTATTTCCATAAATAATTTCTCTCTTCCCCTTTCGACCCTCTTTCTGGGACTCTCATTATGCATACATTGGTATACTTGATGGAGTCCCACATATCTCTTTGACTTACTTTTGATATTCCTTCTTTCTGCTCTTCCAAGTGGGTAATATCCATTAACCTAGCTTCAAATTTATTGATATTTTTTCACCTTCCAATATTTATTTGCAAATATACTTGTCTCAGAATTTTTACAAAAAGTAATACATGTTTAGTATTGAAAGTACATAAAATTGTGAAGAAGAAATAACAGTCCTCAGTCACCATCATGTACAAAAAATAAACAATAGCATTGTGTTCCATATCCTGCTTTTCCCTCCACATAACCCATGGTGAGTATTTTCCCACAGCATTAAATATTTCTTTGAAAATGTAATTTTTAAAATAGAACTACCATATGATCCAGTAATCACATAACAGGGTATTTACCCAAAGAATACAAAACACTAATTTGAGAGGTTATATGCACTCTTACGTTAATTGCAGCATTATTTACAGTAGCCAAACTTTGGAAGCAGCACATGTCCCATGAATGAATGGATAAACAGTGGAAGGATATTCAGCCATAAAAAGAATGAAATCTTGCCATTTGTAACAACATGGATGGAGCTAGAGAGTATAATGCTAAGCAAAATAAGTCAGAGAAAAACAGATACCATTTGATTTCACTCACGTGGAATTTAAGAAACAAATGAACAAAGGAAAAAAGACAAATCAAAAACCAAACAGTTCATAGCCTGAGGGGAGGTGGGTGAAATAGGTGAAGGGGATTAAGAGTACACATCTTCGGGGTGCCTGTGTGGCTCAGTGGGTTAAAGCCTCTGCCTTCAGCTCAGGTCATGATCTCAGGGTCCTGGGATCAAGCCCGCATCCAGCTCTCTGCTCAGCAGGGAGTCTGCTTCCCCCCCCACACACACACACACCCTTGTGATCTCTGTCAAATAAATAAAATCTTTTTTTTTTTTAAAGACTATACTTCTTGATGAGAACATAATAATACATGAAGTTGTTGAATCACTGTATTATATACCTGAAAGTAAATTAATACTGTATGTTAACTGTACTGGAATTAAAATAAAAATTAATAAATGTGTTGACTTAAAGATTTAAAAAATAATGTTTGTTTTAGTACTTTGTAGGAAAATAGAAAATGTAAAGAAAATAGAAAATGTAATGAAAATTTTAAAGATTAGGTGGAGGTCTTGGCTTCAAAACCACCTCCTGGTCCTCCTGAGTTTCCAGAACTGCCCTTCTGTGTCTCTTGGCGAGTACCTCCTCCTGCACTCAGCCTCTGAGTGTTAGAGTGGCTCAGGTATCCACCCTTGGCTTTCTTGTATAATTGCTGACTCAAAAATCTTTACTGGGATAGGCACCTGGGTGGCTCAGTGGGTTAAAGCCTCTGCCTTCGGCTCAGGTTACGATCCCAGGGTCCTGGGATCGAGGCCCGCATCAGGCTCTCTTCTCAGCTGGGAGCCTGCTTCCTCCTCTCTCTCTGCCTGCTTCTCTGCCTACTTGTGATCTCTGTCTATTAAATAAATTTAAAAAAAAATCTTAATTAAAAAAAAAATCTTTACTGGGTATATAATAGATACATCAGTTGTAATGTGTACAGTATCAAACTTCTGACTTCTGCCATTTGTTTCCCCCAGGCTCGGTCTATTCCATGTACCTGGCCCCTTTCCTTTCCTGGACAGTGCTAGGTACACTCTTCCTGCAGGATCTCTACACAGCTATGTTCCCAATCTATGGCTTGCTCCTTCATCTTTACCACTATCTCTGCAAGGTCTTTCCTAACATCCTGTTTTAAAATTGGAACACCCTGTGTACTCTTTGTCACCCTCTTTGCTTTTTTTTTCTTTATAACACATAATTACCTACCACCTGATGTTCTATGTATTTAATTAGGTTAGTCTCCCTGCTTACATCTGCTGGTGAAACACTCAAAAAGTGAATATTTTCATTTTTGTTTCTGTCCTTTACAATGTTGTTATTTGTTTGCTTCCTTTTTTATAACCTCTTTGTTGATATTTGATGAAATATTCTCATGGCTTCCTTTAGTTCTTTGTGTATGATTTCCTTTAGCCCTTTGAGCATATCTAAAATTATCTTTGCCTAGTAAGTTGAGTATCTGGATTTACAAACAGTTTTTGGGTTTTTCTCTAACTTTATTGAAATATATTTGATCTATAATGTGTAAATTTAAGGTTTACAGCATATTGATTTGATACACTTGAATGTTACAAAGTGATTACCATACTAGGATTATCACCTCACATAGTTATTCCTTTTTTGGGGGGAGAACATTTAATATTTACTCTGAGCAACTGATAAATATATAATACAGTATTAACTATAGTCACCATGCTATACATTGGATTCCTAGGTTTTACCATAAAACTGGAAGTTTGTACCCTTTGACCAACATCTTTCCATTTGCCCCAGGCCCTAGCCCCTGGCAACCACCATTCTGTTTCTGTGAGTTCAGCTTTTTAAATTCCACATATAAGTGATATGATACAGTAATTGTCTTTCTGTATCTGACTTGACAGAATAATACTCCTGTGTATGTGTGTCATATTCTTTATCCATTCATCCATAGATGAACACTTAGTTTGTCACCATACGTTCTCTAGTGTGAATAATGTTCCAGTTAATAGGAGAGGGCAAATACCTCTTTGATGTTTTGATATCATTTCCTTTGGATATATACCCAGAATTGGGATTGCTGGGTCATATAGTAGTTCTATTTTTAATTTTTTGAGGATAGCTTTTTTCATAGTAGCGGTACCAATTTACATCCCCACCAACAGTACAAAAGGGTCTCCTTTTCTCCAAATCTTAACCAATACTTGTTAATCTCTTGTCTTTTGGATAGTAGTCTAGATTCTAACAGGTATGGAAGTATCTTATTGTGGTTATGATTTGCATTCCCTGATAAATAGTGTTACTGAACACTGTTTCATATACCTGTTGGTCATTTGTAGGTCTTTTTTGGGAAAATGTGTACTTAAACCCTCTGCCCTTTTTTAAATCATTTTTTGTGTATTGCTGAGTTGTAATGAATTCTTTTAGTGTTCTCTCCCTTGTTTTTTGCCTTTGTTGCTTGTACTAATGGTATCCAAAAAAAGTAATTGTCAAGACCAGTGTCAGGTAGGTTTTACTGTTTTCTTCTAGTAGTTTTACAGTTTCAGGTCTCATGTTGATGTCTTTAATCCATTTCAGGTTTATTTTTTTGAGGGGTAAAAAGAAAGGAGTACACTTTCATTTTTCTGCATTTTGTTAACCAGTTTTCCCAGCACCATTTAGCAAAGAGTCTGTCTTTTCCCCCATTGATTATTCTTGGATCCCTGTCAAATATTAGTTGACCATATATATGAGGGTTTATTTCTGGGCTCTTGTTTCTGTTCTGTTGGTGTATTTGTCTGTGTTTATGTCAATACCATGCTGTTTTATTGCTCTAGCTTTGTAATGTTTGAAAGCTAGCATGATACCACTAGCTTTGCGGTTCCTTCTCAAAATTGTGTTAGCTATTTAGGGTCTTTTGTGGCTCCATGTAAATTTGAGGATTTTTTTTTCTATTTCTCTGAAAAAATGTCATTGGAATTTTAAATAGCAATTACATGCATCTGTAGATGGCCCCTGGATTCTGTGGACTTTTTAACATTCTTGTGATTCATGAACACAGGATATCTTTCCATTTGTGTCTTTAATTTCTTTCATCAGTGTTTCATAGTTTTCAATGTACAGGTCTTTCACCTTGCTTAAATTTATTGCTGTTTCTGGTGCTACTATAAATGGGATTGTTTTCTTTTTAACCTTTTTTGGGGGTGGGGTGGAGAGTGAGCAGGAGTGGGGCAAGGAAGGGCAGAGGGAGAAGGAGAGAAACCCAAGAATCCCAAGCAGGCTAAACACCCAGCACAGAGCCCACCCTGGGGTTCAGTCTCACAACCCTGAGATCATGACTTGAGCTGAAATTAAAGAAGAAATTAAAGATGTTTAACTAGCTGAGCCACTCAGGTGCCCAGGGATTGTTTTCTTAGAAATTTCGTTTTCATATAGTTTATTGTTAATGTATAGAAATGTGGCTGATTTCTGTACATTGATTTATATCCTGCAGCTTTGCTGAATTTATTCTAATGGGTTTTTTTGTGTGGTTTTTAAGGGTTTTTTAATGCATAAGATATCACTTATAAATGGAGACAGTTTTACTTCTTGTTTTCTGAAATGGATGCCTTTTATTTCTTTTCTTACCTAATTGTTCTGGCTGGGATTTCTAGTACTATAATTGAATAGGAGTGTTAAGAGTGGGCACCCTTGTCTTGTTCAGGATCTTAGAGTGAGAGCCTTCATCTTCTTACCATTTGAGTATGATGTTAGCTATAAACTTGTCACATATGGCCTTTATTACCTCGTTTTTTACTTTTTATCATGAAAGAATATTGACTTTTTGTCATTTTTTTTCAGCATCTATTGACATCTTGGATTTTTGTCTTTTATTCTCTTAATGTGGTATGTCATTTATTGGCATGTATATGATGAACAGTCATTGCATCCCAAAAATTAATCCTACTTGATAATTGTATATGATCATTTTAATGTACTATTTCAATGTGGTGTGCTAGTATTTTGATGACAGTTTTTATGTCTTCATTTATCAGGGATGATAGCCTGTTTTCTTGTAGTGTCCTTATCTGGCTTCGCTATCAGGGTAATTTTGGCTTCTTAAAATGAGTTTGGAAGTCTGGCCTCTTCAATTTTTTGGTAAGAAATTGAGAAGGATTGGTGTTAATTCTTTAAATGTTTGATGAATATATACCAGAAAAACCATCTGGTCCTAGGCTTTTCTGTATTGGGTATGTTTTGATTACTGATTTAATCTTCTTTACTCATTATCGGTTTCTTCTGATTTTCTGTTTCTTCATTATCCACTATTGGTAAGTTCTGTTTTTAAGAAATTTTCCAATTCTTACAGATCATGCAATATGTTGGCAATTTGTAAATATATAGTTTTTTCTTTTTACTAAGTTTTTAAATTCTAATTCGAGTATAGTTAACATACAGTGTTTTATTAGTTTCGGGAATACAGTATAGTGATTCAACAACTCTTATAAAAAAATTTTTAAGATTATTTATTTATTTGAAAGAGATCACAAGTAGGCAGAAAGGCAGGCAGAGAGAGAGAGGAAGGGAAGCAGGTTCCCCTCTCAGCAGAGAGCCTGACGTGAGGCTTGATCCCAGGACCCTGGGATCATGACGCGAGCTGAAGGCAGAGGCTTTAGTCCACTGAGCCACCCAGGCGCCCCAACAACTCTTAACATTACTCAGTGCTCATCATAAGTGTACTCTTACACCCCACGACCTATTTCACCCATCTCTCTCCCCACCTCCCAACCAGTAACCATCAGTTCTCTATAATGAAGACTTGGTTTGTGTCTCTCTCCTTTTTTAAATTCCACTTACAGGTGAAGTAATTTCACTTATCCTTTCTATCTTAATCTTTTCTATCTATATGGTATCATTTGTAATGCCTCCTCATTTCTGATGTAAGTTTTCACTCCTATTTTCTTAGTCTATCTAGAATTTCATCTATTTCATTTATCTGTTCAAAAAAACCCTTGGGTATTTTGTTTTGGTTTTTTGGGGGAGTCTCTATTTCATTTATTTCTGCTGTGATCATTATTATTTCCCTGCCTTCTACTAACTTCAGGATTTGTTGGTTCTTTTGTATCCTTGAGTTATAAAGTTAGGTTGTGTATTTGAGATCTTTCTTGTTTTTTACTGTAGTCATTTATCCCTATAAACTTCTCTCTTCTACTTTTGGTAGAAGAGTTTTGATAAGTTTTGATAGGCTTCCATTGTCTTTTGACCTGGTATTTTTAAATTTCCCTTTTGACTTCTTTTTGACTTTTTTTTTTTTTTGAGTCATTGGTTCTTCACAAGTGTATTGTTTACTTTCCACATATTGTGAATTTTCCAGTTTTCCTCCTGTTAATTGATTTCTAGTTTTATACCATTGTGGTTAGGAAAGATACTTGGTGTAATTTCAGTCTCTTCAATTTGCTAAGACTTATTTTGTAACTTATATGTAATCTATGTGGAAGAATGTTCTATGTGCAGTTGAGAAGAGTGTGTATTCTGCTATTCAGTCAAATGTTCTGTATATTCCTGGTAGGTTGCCATTTCAATAATATGGATGGAGCTTTCTAGAAAGTATTACGCTAAGTGAAAAATCAGAGAAAGACCAATATCATAGGATTTCAGTATATGTGGAATTTAAGAAACAAAACAAGCAAAGGGAAAAGATAGGCAAACCTCTATAGAGAACAAACTGATGGTTACAGGGTGTAGATATTGGGGGGTTGGGTTAAATAGGTAATAGGGATTAAGCAATACACTTGTGATGAGCACTGACTGGCTGTTGAATGAAAGTGTTGAATCATTATACTGTACACCTGAAACTATCACACTGTATTAACTGGAATTTAAATAAAAACTTTTTTTAAAAGGTATAGTTTAAATTCAACGTTTCCTTATATTCTGTTGGGACAGTTTATCCATTGGCGAAAAAAGTAGAGTATTGACATCCCCTATCATCTGTTATTAATCTGTTTCTCCCTTCAGATCTGTTAGTATTTGCTTTTAATGTATTTGGGTGCTCCAGTATTGTATGTATATAATTTACAATTGCTATATACTCTTTGAATTAACCCCTTTATTATTATATAATGACCTTCTTTGTCTTTTTTTTTTTTAAGATCTTGTTTATTTATTTGACACAGAGAGAGATCACAAGTAGGCAGAGAGGCAGGCAGAGAGAGAGGGGGAAGCAGGCTCCCTGCTGAGCAGAGAGCCCGATGCAGGGCTCCATCCCAGAACCCTGGGATCACGCCCCGATGCAGGGCTCGATCCCAGAACCCTGGGATCACGACCCGAGCCAAAGGCAGAGGCTTAACCCACTGAGCCACCCAGGTGCCCCTCTTTGTCTCTTGTTATAGGTTTTTAGTAAAAGTATTTTGTCTGATACAAGTACAGCAACCCATGCTCTCCTTCTGTTTCTGCTGCATAGAATATCTTTTTCATTCCTTCACTTTGACTCTGCATGTATCCTTAAAGCCGGAGTAAGTCCCTTGTAAGCTGCTGAGACTTTGTTTAAATTTTATTTAAATTCAATTAATTAACATATATGTTATTTGTTTCGGGGGTACAGGTCTGTAATTCATCAATCTTATATAATATCCAGTGCTCTTTTCAACAGATACCCTCCCCAGTGTCCATCACCCACTTAGCCCAACCCTCCACCCCTCTCTACTCCAGCAGCCCCTCTCTACTCCAGCAACCTCCATAAGAGCCCTTATGCTTTGTCTCCCTCTCTGCGTTTGTCGTTTCATTTTTTCTCTCTTCCCCTCTGATCCTCTGCCTTGTTTCTTAAATTCCACGTGTCAGTGAGATCATATGATAATTGTCTTTCTCTGATTGACTTATTTCATTTAGTATAATACCCTCTAGTTCATCCATGTTGTTGCAAATGGCAAGATTTCATTTTTGATGGCTGCATAATATTCCTCTGTGTGTGTGTGTGTGTGTGTGTGTGTAGTTATATACCACATCTTTATCCATTCATCTGTCAGTGGACATCTGGGCTCTTTCCATAATTTAGCAACATTGATGCTATAAACATTGGGGTGCAGGTGACCCTTCAGATCACTACATTTGTATCTTTGGGGTAAATATCCAGTAGTGCAATTGCTGGGTTGTAGGGTAGCTTTATTTTATTTTCAACTTTTGGAGGAACCTCCATACTGTTTTCCAGAGTGGCTGCACCAGCTAGAAGGGTTCCCTTTCTCCACATTCTTGCCAACGTCTGTTGTTTCCTGATTTGTTAATTTTAGCCATTCTGACTGATATGAGGTGGTATCTCATTGTGGTTTTGATTTGTATTCCCCTGATGCCAAATGATGTTGAATACTTTTTCTTGTGTCTTTTGGATGTCATCTTTGGAGAAATGTCTCTTCATGTCTTCTGCCCATTTCTTGATTCGGTTTTGTTTTTTTAATCCAGCCAGCCATACCGTGCCTTTTAATTGGAAAATCAATACATCTGCATTTAGAGTAATTATTGATAGGGGAGGACTTAGTAATGCCATCTTACTGTTTTCTGGCTGTTCTGTATTTTCCTGTCCTTTATTCCTCTCTCCCTGCCTTTCTTTGTGAATTGATGGTTTCCCATAGTAGTATGCTTTGATTCCTTTTTGTTTATCTTTTTTCTATCTAATCTAGGTTTTTGTTTTGTGGTTACCATGAGCTTTACATAAAACATAGATAAGTTTTTTTTAAACTGATAACAACTTTGGTCACACACAAATACTCTACCCTTTAACTTCCAACCTTATTTTATGTTTTTAATGTTCAGTTTACCTCTTCTCAAATTGTATATTCATTAATAAATTATTTTAGCTCTTACTATTTTTTAATATTTTTGTCCTTTGAACTTTATCATCCATGGGTGATCATTTGTTTGTTTATTTTTTTTGTTAATTTTCACAAACCCTTGTGTCAGGGTTGACTTTCAATAGATCACAGTGAGGATTCTGCTCTCCCGACCCAGAAGCAGGTCATCTATGAATGGTTTAGCTCCAGGTTCCCACAAATGTGCATTGTGTGACAGCAAGGGGGCAGCCCTCTTTCTGGCCATATCCCATTTCCTGGGATGAGCAGCTATACGCACCGGACCCTGGCCCCAACAGGTGGCAGGGACGGTGGGGAACTGGCTGGCTGAGGCCAGCTGAGGCCCCATGACCCTGCTGTATTATTATTCCGCCTGGGTGGGATCCTGACTTAGAGGCATTCAGTCATAATCCCACAAATCATACCTTCACCCATGGGTGATTCTTTAAGACCATGTTCTCCTGGGGCTCCTCAGAGTGTCAGTAGCTGGTTCATAGGCCACTGCAGGGTATGTAGCTGGGACCAAGGTCTTTTAAGTCTATTACCCAGTAGGCAATTGGATGAGACTCTCCACCACCCCCATCCTTGGGTTTATGGGGCTAGGTTCCCCAACTCCAACAAAGGCACTTTTGTTCATGGGTGGATGCCAGGTGTTGCATAGGGGCAGTGAGATATGTCTTATTTGGCCATAATGCTGACATCACTGCTTATGCTCATGTTGCTGTAATTTCTTTTTCCTTTGTGTGTTTCATAGTCTTGTTTCTTTGTATACCTCATAGTTTTTTTTTGTTGTTGTTGAATGGTGGACATTTTTAATACTATAATGTGGCAACGTTGGAAATCAAATTCTCACCCTTCACCAGGGTTTGTTGTTATGGTTTGTTGTTGTTTCTTTAGACTTTCCTGACCTGATTTCATAATTATGTGATCATCAGAATCTATGCTCTTAGATTAGTGGTTAGCTAGTGATTTGCCTTAAACTCCTGAACAAAAAAAATACATACTTCCCTGCACAGGTAGGTTCTGTGTATATGTTAGTATGTTCAATGGCAATACTCATATCTTCACTGCTTAACCAGGATGTTTACAAACTCTGCCTTAGCCTTCACTTGTGACTTGAACGGAGCCTGATGACCACCCAGGCATGTAGAACTTAGGGCTTTCTCGGGACTTTCCTGAGAATGTGCTTAACCTTGGACATACATGTGGCCTCCTAGATTCCCAGGAGTCTGTGAAACTTTTCCAAGCCCTTATTCTCTGAAGCATCTCACACCCTAGCCTTTTCCCCTCAAGCTTTTCAGTTTGTCTGTTGTTGAACGCAATTGTTTGCCTTGTCCCATGAAGCAGGTATTAATGCATTTGCTATTTAATGTTTTCAACAAATGTTCACCCCACCCTTGGGAGCATTCCAAATCAAGCAAAAATGTTTGATATCTTAAGCACTGTTGAAAATGCAAGCGAGTTTATTAAGCAAGAATATATGGCTGGAGGTTTGGGTTTGAAGGCCAGTTAATAGTGCACAATTTAGTCATTCTCCCCCATTACCTTAGAGGCTAGTGTTGATGAGTTTTTAGACTTTGTGGTGGCAGAGCTTAGTAGAGTCTTCTCCTTTGCAGCTTGGTTCATGTTTAAAAATGGGACCTTATGGGGTGCCTGGGTGGGTCAGTGGGTTAAGCCTCTGCCTCCAGCTCATGTCATGATCTCAGGGTCTTGGGATTGAGCCCCGTGTCGGCTTCTCTCTGCAGCAGGGAGCCTGCTTCCTCCTCTCTCTCTGTCTGCCTCTCTACTCGTGATCTCTCTCTCTCTGTGTCAAAAAAATAAATAAAATCTTTTTTAAAAAGTGGGACTGTAGAGCATGTGATTCCTCACTGTAGTGAAGAAGGTGATACAAGCTGAGAGCATGGAAAGCATAATGGAGTACTGAAGGCCTGATGGGATAAAACTGACCTGTCAGCAAGTATGACAACAGGCATTTACAGTGCAATAGTTGCTTATGTTCTTCCCAGTAGCATCCTTACAGAAAGTGAAATTTATCTCATTGGAGAAATCCCCTTTAGGCAGACCATCTTGCCTTGGGTCTTAAGTCCTTGCTTCTATTTGCTCCCTCTGTTGGACTTTCACAGTGGATGTCTTCTCAACACCGTATTCCAGGCAGCCGCATACTCTTAAATATTTTATACACAGGGCTAACTTTAAGCACTATTTTAACACTGTCTTTTTCCTTTTTTAAGAGTTGGGGTGGAAAGGAGAACGGCTTTGGACTTGCAGAATGTTGTAGAGACTTGCATATGATGGTAAGTAATTCTGGGGTATTGGTGTCTTTTGGCAGAGTTATGTGTGGTCTCTTTTTGAGCCTTACTTTATGGTAAGGCTCAAATATATGGTATATTAAGTTGCCGCTTCAAATCAGGACCTTTGAGGAACCTGAGCTCAATTGAGACATAACACACCTCATCTAGAAATGCTTGGGCCCTCAGTGTGCTGACAGTAGGAAGAATCTCAGAAACACAGTGTATGTTCATACCCAGCTCTTGAGTAGAAAGCTGTATTTGGTAAATAGGTTTAAAAGTGTTGAAAAATCCCAGAAAGTGTATTTGTTTGCATTCTCTTACTGGAACTATTGGAACTCTGGGCAGTATAGCATGGTTTTTAAGAATGGATGCTTGGGGAATAGTCCTGCCATGAAGATTATTGAGAACTTAAAATGTTCTGTGTGTTTTAAATGTTTACTCTTCATGTTCTGTCCTTATACCTTTCATCCATGCTTTGGATAAAAGGTTAGGGCATCCTCCCTTCTGCTTTGATAGGTTGTTTTGGAACCACAAGGCACAATTGGATTTGTTAAAAACGGTTCTGTGCCAAGAAGCAATTATATTTTCCAACAGATGTTGGAAAATTTGTCAGTTTGTCATGCACAGGACAAATAGCTGTAATGAAATTTAGTGAATTTATCTTAGCAAGCTTTTCCCCCCTGGGAAGATGGGTTTTTTTTTCTGGTCGAAGAAAACTACAAATTAAAATAAATTACTTTCCTGCCTTAGTTGGTATACTTTCGGTATACTTTCTTTAGTGTGTGTTATATGAATGAATATTGGGTAATACGGAGGTTAGTGTTATCTATTTATTAAAGCTACATAAATCTTAAAGAGTATTCAGCTTGGAATTCTAATTAAGAGAAAATAACTTTCATCTTAAATTTGGTTAATTCTGAGCCTCCTTTTGTATATCAAGCTTGTTCTTTACCCTTTGTCAAAACAGTGTGATAACACTGTACTGTTTGTATGCTGTCTGTCTGGGGCCCAGTCTGTGTTAAGAAATCACACATCCTTTTATTTATTGATATTTGGTATATCAGTGAGACTTTGAAAAATATGTGTATTTTAAAAGGGAGTAATACATATGCATGTTTTTAAAAATACATATATACATGCAATTTTAAAATAATTGTATACTGTAATTCTTTCGATTTTAAAAATTTATATAATTCTCCATTTCAGAGGCAACCACTGCTACTGGTTTCTTTTAAGGATTCATTTTAATGGGCATGCTGTTGTCATCTTAATTTTGTTTTTGCTTTTCAGAGTTAAAGTGGATTTTTGTCATGGTCTGATTTATATTGACTTGGTATTCACCTATGCAGAAAAGCATTTTGAGACCATGGGAAGTGGTGTAGAATGGTATGAAAGGGTATTTAAAGAATTAAGAAGGCACAGTTTGAAAAAATATTTCAAACGGTGGTGATATACACTAAAGTTTCCATAAAAATGTTCTTTTCCACTCCCAAGTTGGTACTTAGACCCTTGTATTTGTTCTCCATCCTTTCTTGGATTCTTATTCATTATTGCTTGGCAGACTTGCCTCTCCTTTTCCTCTTGAGAATAGCCACAGTCAGAATTAATCTCTTGAAATAAAGGGCGGCTGATAACTTCTAAGTAAGAAATGTGAAGGCTTTTGGAGCTCTGGTCGCCATCATCCTGATTTTGTGTTATAAGCTATCTGAGCTCTGCTAAGATGAGGGGTGAAGGCACTGTAGCTGCTGACTACACTGCTCATTCTGCTGCTACAGTGAGTTGGACAGGTGGTTAGGACTTTGGAGGAAGATTTGAGGAGAAGACATTATCTGATTCTTTCATGTGCTTTATACACAGAAATACCCACCCAGTGCAACTACACTACACTTTGAATTCTATGCAGACCCTGGGGCCGAGGTCAAAATCGAGAAAAGGGTGAGTCTCATTGACTTGTTCTGATAGAGTCTATGATGTACTGTAACTGGGGTTGACTTCTGGGACTCCTCAGTTAAATTGCTGCCCTCCCAAATTAAACATAGCTAGTACCTTCTCAGAAATAACTATTCATTGTATGCCCTGCTCTGATAAGTTTACTTATGTTGGAGCTGCTGAAAGACAGGACTCCCCTGTGAGGCATTGCCATAACTTGGTGCATTTTTCTCTACTTAGCCAGTTTGTAAGAAGCCTGTATATTGCTTACAAGGTCCTGCTTCAATTATCTAGTCATTCCATATTCTTTGAGGAGGTACTAAAATTCAGTTTTGTTTATAAGTAGCTTAGTGAATAGATTTTTTTCTACCTGTAGCATAATTTCTAGATCAATGGTGCCGTGAAAACGGCTGTAGTGCATATTTAGAGTGGAAGCCATTTTCATGGATTTGGTCTTTGCTATGAATACAGAGGCTGTGGGAATTAAGCTAGGTTTAAAAAAAGGGTAAGAGAGAGAAAAGAGACAAAACAGACAATACAGAGAACAAATTGGTGGTTGCTGGAGTGGAGGTGGGTGGGGGAGTTAAATAATAAAGGGAATTAAAAGTAACCCTTACCATGATGAGCACTGAGTAATGTGTGGAAGTGCTGGATCATTATACTGTACACTTGAAACAAATACAACAGTGTATGTTAATTATACTTCAATTAAAAAATAAAACTTTTAAAAGGGATAAGGAAGAATATTATGTCTGACTGTGTGCATTATATTTTGATACTGTTGTCTTCAAAGAAGCTTTTTTGAGAATATTCTGTATATAAAATGGGTATTTTGGGGGACTCTAAAGTTACCTTAATTTTAAGAGCATTCAGTTTGGCTTCAACCTAGGGTGACATCTTAGTATTCAGACAGCTCTCTTTTAGTCTTATGGAACGGGAAGCTAAGGTATTAACATTGACTTCTGACAACTCTATCTTTTTAATTTCAGACAACTAGTAACACACTACATTATATTCACATAGAGCAACTTGACAAGGTAAGAGGAATCTTTGACTGTTGGCCAGTTTCCTAACATTCAGTTTACTTTTTGTTCCTAACCAGTTTTTTTTTTCTAATGTAGATTTCAGAAAGCCCTTCCGAAATCATGGAATCGCTTACCAAAATGTATAGCATTCCTAAGGACAAGCAGGTATGATAGGTCCTAATATTTATCTAAAGGGTGTGGATTGTCATCCATGTAGATTAATGGTACTTATTGGGCTGGGAGACAGCATATCAGAAAGGAAGGAGTCAGATCATGGGTAAATTAGCCTCTGAGCCTTAGTTTCCTCATCTTTTATGAGGCCAGCACCTGCTCACTTCCTAGTTAGGTTTTTATGAGAATTGAGAAACACATAAGCTGCTTTACTCATCATGCAAAATGGAGTGTTAGTATCAACACTTTACATATGAAAGAGAAAACATTTAGTTGTGTTTTTTCTGGCCATTCTTATGGTGATAAAATATTTGATTAATAACAATCAGAACTCTTGTGAATGTCTTCAGCTTGTTGCCAAGAACTATCACTATACCATTTTACCAAATACCCCAGTAGGTAAGATTTAGCCATTAGAAAGTACATTCTCCATTTTCATTGGTTTCCTGATTTAGGTCTTCTATTCCTACACAGATGCTGTTATTTACACACATACGGCTGGCCCATGGCTTTTCTAATCACAGGAAACGATTGCAGGCTGTTCAAGCCAGGCTGCATGCAATATCTATACTAGGTAAGAGACTATAACACTATAAATAACAGGCCCTGATTAGGCAGTTTAGACATGATTTCCTTTGAGCTTCATCTGTGTCTTTGTTGCTGTGAGGCTTAATTGTAGTTATCTAGGTGGCAAATTAATTTGTAAAATTGCCTGCATTTCTAATGTTCACTATATTCATCATTCTTGAGCTTGTTAATGTTGTATTAGAAAGCAGTATAATACTTAACAAATGTATTGCCTGGGTTTAGTCTGGATTTTGGCCCTTTTTCTTTTAGATGGATGTTCAGGTAGTCCTCTCTCCTAGCCCCTATTCGTCCTTTTGCCATTTCATCTTCCTCTTCTGTCCTGTCAGTAGTACAATTTTGAAGTTAGAAGATATTAATTAAGAAGTCAATACTGTGCATTTTACTTTTACTTCAGAGTGGTAGAATGGAAAGGACATTGGTTTTGGAATCAGTCCTGGGCTCTCATCCGGATTCTGCAGATGATTAGTGCTACATGTTTATGCTTTTGGCCTGTTTCTTCATTTAATATTGGGATAGCGCTTACCTTATAGACTGATACAAGGATTAAATGAAAACCTATAAAGCACCTAGCACAGGCTAGGCACTTAGAAGGTATGAAATGGTAGCTGCTGTTAATATTACCAGCTTTTGTTATGTTATTTGTTTTTCTCCTCTTTTAAACTATGAGTTCTTGAAGTGAAATTCATACTCTTCTTTTTGTACTCACACCTCGCATAACTTCTGGCACATTAATGGATACATGTTTGTTTAACTAAATGAATGTGTTTGAATCCATTAGTTGCACTTCAGGAGACGGTGTCTACTATTACGTCTGTGTGGGATTCATTGAAAGTGGATTATACACATTCTCAACTTTTACTCCACAGTGTCATTTACAAGTTTCTGACTTAGTCTGCGGTAGTCCAAAATTCTGTTCTTTACAGCCTATATAAGTGTTTCCAATGAAAAAACAGAAGTATCACATGAAGAGACTAGTCTTCGTGTGAAGTCTACACGAAAGGCATAATAGTTGCTCTATCAAGTAGTGATACTATAAAAAATTAGCTCTTCACTTTCTCTTCATACTTCCATTCCCAAAAATCCTTGCTCATGACTACCAGTACTAATAATAGGAGAATCTGTCAATTTGGAGGATATTTAAGGCTTATCACCCTATTTGATCAATCTTCCAAAATTCAGTGATTCTGCCCTCCAATGCTGGTTGGAAGGAACTCTTTTCCCAGAATCAGTAGGTGCCAAAGGTTTGTCATTGGGCAGTGGCTTGACCACTGCCTTCTTGCCTAAAGTGTTTATTTCTCCTTTTGCAGTGTATTCCAATGCCTTGCAGGAGTCAGCAAACAGTATCTTATATAATGGGTTGATAGAGGAGTTGGTAGATGTCCTTCAGATAACAGATAAGCAGCTTATGGTAAGTATTAATATTCTAATGTGTATGTCAGGCTCGTGTGTATTTTGTTTATTTTCCTTTTGGTTTCTCCCAGGGTTTTTTTTTTTTTTTTAAGATTTTATTTATTTATTTGACAGAGAACACAAGTAGGCAGAGAGGCAGGCAGAGAGAGAGAGAGAAGCAGGCTCTGCACTGAGCAGAGAGCCTGATGTGGGGCTCGATCCCAGGACCCTGGGATCATGACCTGGGCCGAAGGCAGAGGCTTTAACCTGCTGAGCCACCCAGGCGCCCTCTCCCAGGGGTTTAGAATGAGTTCCAGAAGGGGAGTTTAGTTGTGTTACATCTTCCTCTTTGGATATTTAGCTACAAAATTAAGGGCTGGATTTTCAATGTTATTCTCAACAGACCTCCATCTACCCCAAGCCTTTAACAGTAGAATGACCTTAATTTTGAGTTCTGGATATTAGCAACATGGTTCAATCATCTACCTTTTTTTATTTAAGATTTATTTTATTTATTTATTTTAGAGTGTGTGGGGGAAGAGGTGGAGGGAGAGGATCTCAAGCTGACTCTGTACTGAGCACAGGACTCAATCTCACAGCCATGAGATCATAACCCGAGTGGAAATCACGAGTCAGATGCTTACCTGACTGAGCCACCCAGGTGCCCCCAGTCATCAACTTATTTAATATATCACATGTTTACCTTCTGTTTTCGTAGGAGATTAAAGCTGCTTCTTTACGAACATTAACATCAATTGTCCATTTGGAGAGAACTCCCAAACTCAGCAGTATTATTGACTGTACTGGAACTGCCTCTTACCATGGATTTTTGCCTGTACTTGTGCGGAACTGTATCCAAGCCATGATTGGTAAGTTTTGATGATTATTCTTTAAGCTAGCAGAAACTTCATCCTTGATTTTATCAGTCTTTGTTTAACATCTTGCCCTCTTAACATCATATTCTGAGCTTGCTTTTTTTCTGTCTCTCCCAACTTCCCATATAGATCCTTCCATGGATCCATACCCTCACCAGTTTGCCACTGCTCTCTTCTCTTTTTTATACCATCTGGCCAGCTACGATGCTGGTGGTGAAGCCTTGGTCTCCTGTGGAATGATGGAAGCCTTATTGAAGGTGCCTTGTTTTTTTGTTTGTTTTTGGGGTATTTTTTTTTTTAATACATCTGTGGGGAAATCAACTAAGAGCAGGTGTAGAGTTACAGGTTTGGAACGGTGAGAGCAGATAGCATAAGGAAGCTTACCCAGAAAATGTTCTTAATTTTTCTAGTTTGGTATTCTAGTTATCTATCTCATTAACAGCTTTTAAGTGCAGCTTAATTATTAAGAATTGATCATAGTGTAGCTTGGTCTGAGAGTCAGGAGGCTCCAGGTACTCTCCAGGTACTAGTCATGACTAGCCATATCTTACCATGACCTTAAGCTGTTACTCCAAAGAAAAAATATGTAAAGGTACTTTGTAAATTGTGCTATTAAGGTACATTGGTTTTACTTTGTGCTTGGCACTGGACACCAGCTTTTTTCTCCGTGAATATTTTATTTAAACTTAAAATTACTTTTCATGTCCCCATTACCTCAGGAAGTTGAGTCCCAGAAGTAATAGAGCTAACATTTGACAAACACCTATTTTCCTCCCACACAGTATTTGCCTCCTTGAGACCCTAGACTGCACGTTTCCAAAAGAATACATTATTCACAGTTTTGTGTCTCTTCTTTTGATTGGCTTTTTCTTTTATTTTTCTCTCCTCAATAGGTTATAAAGTTTCTTGGTGATGAACAAGACCAGATAACATTTGTCACCAGAGCTGTTAGAGTGGTTGACCTTATCACCAACCTGGACATGGCAGCTTTTCAATCCCATAGTGGACTTTCTATCTTCATTTATAGACTCGAGGTATTATTATACAAGGAGTACTTGGCCTAGACATACCCAGCCAGTAAAAGATGAACCTAGGAAGTATCCTAATAACTCTAAAGAGCCATCTTAGCCCTTTTCTGTTTTTAGAAACCAATTTTATAATCTGCCTGTGACATTCTTTCATTATAATTATTTTTAACTCCTGGTATATATGTAGGATTTTCTTACTACTTTTCCCTTGATTGTAGCATGAAGTAGATTTGTGTCGGAAAGAATGTCCATTTGTGATCAAGCCAAAGATCCAGAGACCCAGTACTACACAAGAAGGAGAAGAAATGGAAACTGATATGGATGGTAATTAACAGTTACTAAGTCAGTATTTTTGTGCTTGGCATTTTCTTATCATCCAGCCCCAATTTTCATTCTTCCTCCTCATAAATTCCAAAGTGCACAAGTGACTTGAGTGTGTATTTTCAGCAACAAAACAGTATTTTTCTACATAAGTAATTTGTGTATTTTTCGTGAGGATAATTATAAAAGGAGGAGGCACAAGTTGTTGGGAATAGCAGTGGAAAGTGAAGCAGATGGTAGAGCTGCAGTAGAGCACTACAGTCACTCTATGGGATGTTAATCTGTTTTATTTCAAGGCTTAATAGCTGCTTTCTAAGTATTGGTTCATTATCTTCCTATTCCCACTAAAATGTAAGCTCCATGAGATCAGGGTACTGTTTTGTTCACTGCTCTATCTTCAGCAGTGCCTGATAAATCGTAGGTGTTTAAATAATGTGTTTGAGAAAGATAAGGAGAATTAGACCCTAAAATGGAAACTGTCGGGTTATTTTGAGAAGGAACAGGAGAGGTGAAGAAGTTGTTGAATAGGGAACATATTTTAAACCATAAAGCCAAAAAGCTAGATAACCAGATATTCTTAATCTTTGGGTGTATCATCATGTGTGTCCTTTTTTTTTTAACACTCTCCCTGCCCCCCCATGCATAATTCATAGTAATAGTAATAAAAGCAAAAAACCATTCCCCAAAACAGCTTTCTTAGAATTCAGATTCTTACCTTAATGACCCAGGATGTCATTACATGAATCTGTTATCATGCTTATGATAAAGGTACCAGAATTCATAATGGTTTCATTCTTAACACTCAGTACCCATAGGATACTGTTCCTTGTTTTCTGTTATCTTTCCTGAACACAGTTATTTACATGCATTGTTGCCCCTAGAAACTCCTTTACCCAGTTTCTTTTTTTTCTTTTTTTTTTTAAAAGATTTTATTTATTTATTTCTTTGACAGAGAGAAATTACAAGTACACTGAGAGGCAGGCAGAGAGAGAGAGAGAGAGAGAAGGAAGCAGGCTCCCTGCTGAGCAGAGAGCCCGATGTGGGACTCGATCCCAGGACCCCGAGATCATGACCTGAGCCGAAGCCAGCGGCTTAACCCACTGAGCCACCCAGGCGCCCCCTTTACCCAGTTTCTGTCTCTGGTTTATTGTGGGCAAACTGGCATTTGAGTTAATGGGTGAGATCCCAGAGTGTTGATTAAAATGTGACATCTACTAAATAAAAGACTATTTAAAAGCCTCATTATTTATTATAAATCAGGTGTTACCAAATTTGAATATGCATAAGAATAAATTAAAGTGCTTGCTGAAGATGTAGATCTCAGGGGCACCTGGGTGGCTCAGTTGGTTAAGCGTCCAACTCTTAATTTCAGTTCAGGTCATGATCTCAGTATCCTGAGATTTAGGCCCACATCAGGTTCTGTGCTCATTGTGGAGTCTGCTTGAGATTCTCTCTCCCTCCCCCCACACCCTGACTTGTGCACTTGTGTTCTCTCTCTCAAATAAAACAAATAAAATTTTTAAAAAGTTATAGATCTCATCTGCAATGTTTGATTCAGAAGTGTGCAAGTGTAGACCAGAAAGATCCACACTTTAAAAAAATTTTTTAAAGATTTTATTTATTTAGAGAGAGTATGTATAAGTTGGTGGGTGGGGACAGGAGAGGGAGAGAGAATCTCAAGCAGGCTCCCTGCAGAGTGCAGAGCCCTACTTGGGGCATGACACCATAACCCTGAAGATTGTGACCTGAGCTGAAAACAAGAGTTGGACTCTTAAACAACTGAGACACTCAGGCATCCCAGGAAATCCACATTTTTAATAACTAATCCAGATGATTCTGATGTATTTGTAGAGGAAACTTTATATTCTATAAAAGGGTTACAAAACTATGAGTGTGTGCTGCCTTTATATAAGTAGGCACAAGTATGTATGTTTGTGTATGTATAAAAAGGTTGGAAGAAAGTATTTCCAGTGTAAACAGTGGTTTAATACTGTAGAAACTGTATTATATTTTTTAAATTATAAGAAGTAATTATGTATTTTGTACTTCATTAAAATTAGAAAAAGCTTTACCCATAGTCTGCTACCCACTAGTAGTGTGTGAAATTGCATGTTTTACTTACCATTGTTTCTCCTCCCACATTTGGTGGGTGAGAAATATTGAAGGGGATTTCTTTTGAAGGATTGTTTTTAACTTGCATTTCTTAAATAACTAGTGCTGTTAAATATTCTTCTATTTGTGGAAAGCTTACATTTTTATTTTGAGTTTCGATATCTGTCACCATTTTTTGTATCATTTATCTCACCTTAATGGGAAAAATTTTTTCATTCTTTTGGCGGTGCTTTATTCTAACAAGTTTCTTTATCATAACTTTTACTTTAGTTACAGATGTGACTATGGAAAGTAGTCCAGGCTCATCCATCCCTGTGGAGCACCGGCTAGATGTTGAATTAAGGGCATCCAGTTCTAGCAGCAGCACTAGCATCTCCTCTGGCTCTGGCCCTGGCCCCCGTCCTGGTGGGTAGACAAGTAGATACACAGTCTTCCACAATGTATTACTAAACTAGTCAAGGAGGTACTTTGGGAACAGCTTTAGTGATACATTTGGAGGTTTGTTTCTTAGGACTATGCATGTTACTTTGCCTTTCTGGTATCCATTTTCTCATATTAACATTTATTTCATAGCATTTCATAGTTTTCCAACTGTTCACATGTTGATTATTTTATCAAAGCACCCATGTCAGCAGATAATATCTAAAACAGAAACTGAGGATCCCAGAGTTAATCTTTTTACTTGTCTTTTCCTTTTAGTATTAGTTTTGTGTAGCCCTTGGTGATTTATTTTCCCATTTTTAAAGCTTAATAAGTATGTACTCTTCCCAACATCCAGAGATCTCATTTCGAATATCTGCTGGTGTTGATATAGTGTATATGCTTCTCTTAAAAATTTGTTTTATGTGCCTACTTATTGTGGTCTGATGGTGAACTCAGTATAATCCTCCATCTTTCTCTCTTGCCAGGAGTCCAGTGTATTCCACAAAGAGCAGCACTTCTCAAATCCATGTTGAATTTCCTCAAGAAGGCCATTCAAGACCCAGCTTTCTCAGATGGCATACGACATGGTATTTGATTTTAGATTCTTTCTTGAAGGATATCTGACTCTTTCCAAAGATGTAGTTCTTTCGATACTGATGCTACTCTTGTTTTATAAGACAGGCTTAAGAAAAGGCATGCCATGCTTTTAGTCTTTTAGTGTCACTTTTCCTAGACCTAAGGATTCTCTAGCTATTTTCATAATGATTGACCTATTTTTTTCCTTCTTCAACTTTTGACTCTGTGCTCACTTCCAGTCTGCTACTCCACTTTGTTTATGTCTGTATTCTTTTGTTCTTTGACCCACTGTTAAGAGGCTATTTCATGGACAAGGAATAAATAATATAGGAGGAACTAAGTAGAAACCATTAGACTGGAATCAACACAGGATGTTTACCACGTTTACCACAGTGGTGGTATATATAATGCATTGTTCTATCATCTCTACCTATCAGACTACTTCTATGATGATCATATTCTCTTTGATGTTCACTTTTCTTTTCTCTTAGTGATGGATGGTTCTCTCCCTACCTCCCTGAAGCACATCATCAGTAATGCAGAATACTATGGCCCATCACTCTTCCTCCTCGGTAAGTGGTATTATAGTTGGTTATACCACGCTGGAATAACCTGGCAGAGTTCTCTGTGTATGTTATATCCTTATAGGATATTACTGTCCACATTTGTCCACTGTGTTATGTATCTTTCTAGTTGATGATGAAATAGAGAAAGGTCAGAAATAGAGAAAGGTCAGATATTCAAATACCCATTTTTTGAATATCAAATATACTTTCTATAAGAAGTATATTATAAATCATTTGTGATAAGTAATATTGTACTTTGTGTTGTACTTAACATTGCAAGTATGATAAGAAGCATGTCTTAATTCAATGGTTGGTCCCTCATCTTGGTCTGGAAAATTCAGTCAGAATGGTTTCCATTCTTAGAATTGAATGACAGACCTCCCACAAACTGTAGTATAGAAAATAGTTTCTCACTGTAGAAAATTCAGTTGGGGAAGCTGTGGTTCTTTTGTAATTATTTGTAAAAATGCCTGTGCAACTTTATTTTGGCAGTATTCTGTGTATTGCTATTGTTAAAACTTCATTTTTTTTTTTTTTCATTTTTTGGGTGCCATACATATTCAGGACATTGAGATACATCAGTGTCTAGAATTCTCCTTAAAACTAAAGGAATGTAGTGGGAAGTGTAGAAATAAACAAAACCTCCTTGTACCAGTAGCACACTTTGGGGTATCTGGAGGTAGTAGTTTTGGCTACTACAATTTAGGTACGTGGTCCCTTGCCTAAAACAAATTGGGGTTTTATATTTTAAGTTTGTATCCTGTGACCTTGCTAAATTCACTTAGAAGTTCATAATTGCTTTGTTAATTTCTTAAGATACTCTATATAGGTTTCTCATCTACAAGCAGTTCTTTTTTTAATAATCATTTTGCTTTTTATGTCTAACTGCATTGGCAAAGATTTCCAATATAATGCCAAATAGAAGTGGTGAGAATGGGCCTTTTCGCTTTATTCCTGAACTCAAGGGAGGGGAGCATTCAGTATTTCACCATTAAATCTGAGGTTAGCAGAAGGTCTTATTCCTCTTTATCAGGGTGAGGAAGTATTCCCTTGTACTATAGCAACTCCATCTTGACATGGAGAGACACCCTCCCAAGGTTAGGTTCATATGGCAGAACTCATGGAAGTAGTTCTTTAGTAAAATCAAAGATTTCTTATACAGGTGGAGAAGTCCCAAGTTACGGTGCAGGGAAGAAGGATGGCTCTCTCTGGGAGAAAGCCCCAAAACAGAGAAAAGCAAGTACACAGGCATCTTGCAAAGGGAAAGTTTAAAGGAGGCAGCAAGAGGACATGTATGCTTATGGGGTGGAGGCAGGTAGCAGGTAAGCCTTCAGAATGACACAAGAAGCCAGAAATGATATTTAGAGCACTAAAGCAAACATAGTGGAGGTCAGAATTCTTCTCTAGAGTCTTATACTTCATCCCTGCTATTTAAATTAGCATGATAACTTTCCTGGTTTCCTGTAAATAACTTGTATTTGAGAGGGACCAAATTTGCAAAGCCAACTCAAAATAATTAGGCCAGCAATTATTATTACAGCTCCATAAATGATAGTGTAGAGCCTTTCGCTCTAGCCAGGAGACAGCCAGGAAAAGAAATTAATGGGGGTCTAAGAATCTGCTGGCACATTTTTTTTAATGTAGTTGGCTATTTATTTTGTTGCTGTTGTTGTTGTTGTTGTTGTGTTTAAGATTTTATTTATTTATTTGATAGAGATCACAAGTAGGCAGAGAAGCAGGCAGAGAGGGAAGGAAGCAGGCTCCCTGCTGAGCAGAGAGCCCGATGCAGGGCTCAATTCCAGAACCCTGGGATCATGACCTGAGCTGAAGGTGGAGGCTTTAACCCACTGAGCCACCCACACGCCCCTTGTTCTTTTATTTTAATTCTTCTGGATACCTTACTTGTATTTTTGACCCACCTGCAGAAGGAAGTCCCCTAAGGCACAAACGCTGCCTTAAAGTGACAATAGTTTAATACTCATCTGTTTTAAGAGTTTATTTATTTATTTTAGAGAGAGAGAGAGTGCACACTCTTGCTCAAGTGGAAGCTGGAATGGGGAGGGAAGGGGGAACAGATCTCAAGCTGACTCTGCACTGGGTGCGGAGCCCAATGCAGGCTTGATCCCATGGCTCCCAAGATCGTGACCTGAGCCGAAACCAAGAGTTAGACGCTTAACCAACTGAGCCACTCAGGCACCCCCAATCTTTTTACTAATTATAGCAGCTAGACTGCTTTGTCCCTCATTAAGGGCTTCTAAGGCTTGAGCTCTTTGGTTTATATGATTGGCTAGGAGTTGTGCCATTGTTTGGGTAGCCTCTGTTAAGATGCGTCTATGTCACAGAATTAAAAACACCTAATCTTGTGCCCATTATACCAAAGATGGTGATGCAGCCCAGTATAAAAGTTAAAAAGGTGGCCCAGTGCTCCCTTTTGTGGCAAGAATTGATCAACGAACTAGACATTCTGGTTTGATCTAGGGTACCTGGATACTAAATACCCATAGGACACAGGTCAGGGTGTATGGACTAGAAGGGAGCAGTTGGTGGAGTAGAGTGTATGACCTTGCTGAATAGGAGTTGTGTCCTAGGAGATCCAGTAGCCCAAGGGGGCTGGAGGGTGGAGTTTCTAGTGGCCAAATTATATCACGGCAGACATGCGAGGGCAAAACAGTCTCAACAAGAAGGGCATCATGGTCTAGACTCTGGATTGGTGGGGAAGGCTAGGAAGTGCATGAAGAAGTCAGTAAGGAAATACCTGGTGAGGTTGTGCTGTCCAGCTGCAACAATTCTGTGCTAAAACCAACCAAATAAGGATTCTGACTCTTCCCAAATTCAATCTCTGACTCTTCTGCCCTACTTTTATACCCAACTATATTCCTAAGTTCCCCAGCTACCTTTTCTTCTCTTAACTTCCTGTTTAAGTCCATATTCCCTGAGCTTGTGCTCTGTTCCTAGATTAGCTAATGTCAACACCATGATGGTTGTTATGGACTGCTTAATCAGGGGGGTGACAGATAGTATGAATGTTGAAGACCTTTCAGGGAATAAGAGTTGTTTGTATAACTAATTGCCTGAACCTGGGCACCTGTTAACATTGCTAGAGTTTTAGTGCTCAGGTGACATTCTCTGTTACTATTATATAAATATTGTCTTTCAGGTTGAGGAAGATGGGCAGTGTTGATGCAGTGATGGTGGAATAATGGAAAGTGAATTGTGAGACTGTCAGATTAAAGAAAGTCAGCTGATGGGGCCATTGGAATTGTGATGAGTGATGTGGCCACCCATTATAGGGGCAGTTAAACATTTGGGGCTGTTACCACGGAGGCTGGGACCACCGATTGTGCTAACATCATCCTCTAGGATACTGGGTTCATGGGAGTCCTGACCTAACCCCATAACTTTGATGGAAGGTTTCATACATTTGAGAAATAATTACAGAAGTGATTTTCAGTATTCCTTCGTCTCTAGGAGTTACAGAGTAATTCCTTACAGGGAATTGTGGACTGATTGAATATCCCCAAACAGTCGAGGTCACAACATGGACATAAAGGAGTCCAAGGAGTTTGGCACTGAGTTGGAATTGTAGACTCCCAGATGCAGGCCATGAGCCAAATCTGGCATTGCTAGGCCAACCAGAACCAGAGTGTTCCATAATATTTTCAGACCTGTTGAGATCTATAGGCTTGGCATGATGGAGGTGTCCATTTATTTATGGAAGTCACAGGCATTGTTATCCCAGGTCCTGTAGTGGCTTTCCTTTCATTAGCTCTGTAATTAGGGCTGTAATAGGGTGGATCCAGAGCTAGCATCCATATTTAAGAATGTTAGTACTGAGAACTAATTTACGATCTTCCTTTCCGTTTTAGAAGAAGCATAAAATTGTAGGTGTGGGAACAGGCAAGACTTCCATTTCTTACAAAGAGGGAACTCCAGTTAGTGAACCTTTAAAACTATTATATTGGGAAAAGACTTTAGCAGAGACCACCTTTGTGGCATACAGAATAGTCTGAAAGGGCAAAAGACCTCAATTTTCAGTGGACCCCATTCTGTAACCCACTCTAAATGGAGGTACCAATCTAGCATAGGTTGCACCAAGTACAAAAAGGGGGCAGTGTCTTTAAGTGAGAAGAGACTCTCTTTGGGTATTATAGATTCATACATGGCAGGCATTCGTTTCATAACTAGAAGAATAGGAAGGTCGTTGTTATATTTTGTTAGGATGGCATGTGACTTAAAAGGTTGAGAGTTCAGGATAACTAAGATAAAGTGGTTAAGAGAGAGACCCATTTAGGAGACCTTTTGTCCTTTTAAAGGACCTTTTGTCCTTTTTTTTTAAAATTTAAGAGCATGCCCTTAAGTAGGCTATTATGTTTTTGTGTTAAGTCTGCAGTCTGCAGACGATAAGACAAATCAAAAGTTCCAGATGATGCCTTGTTTTTATTGCCAGTGCCCAGATTGAATGAATAAAATGTGTACCTCCATGAGAGTCAGTGTTATTTGGAAGCTAAAAGGGGACTAACATTTAGTGAGACCTATATTAACTGCCAGCAGTAGCGTGGCAGGAAGGATAAACCAAGAACATGGTTGTATAACATTAAATCTTTGTGAGGGAATAGTACCTTATATCCCCAGATTGGGGCAGTGGCTCAATAAAATGAATTTGCCATTCAGAGAGGGAGTGTTTGCTCCTCTGTATGGATTCCCATTGACCATGATGCTAATGGAAGACAGAATGCACAGATCACACTGGTATGCTAGAGTTTGGGCCATGGCCAGTAGCATTGGATACTATGGCACAGAGCCCAGCTTTAAGGATCTGGAGACTGCAATCACTGGAGGTCTCATTGAGCTGAGTCAGGGAGTAATATCTGAGCTTATTTGAGAAGTGTGAACAAATTAGTCAGCTATGGCGTGAAAATGAGTTTCCTGTGTGGCTGCCTTGGTATGAGTTGAGACAACAGACTTTAATTGTAATACGTGATATCTGAGCAGCAATATATTCGCAATGTAGGAAGCCTAATAGAGCACGATACTGAATGTGGTAACTTGAGCCCATTGACCTAAGACCCGGGAATCTATAAAAATATAAACAGTGTTCATACCTTTATTGAGGTGTCCTCCAGTGCCAGAATGACTGTGGTCTGCTTTCTAGTTGGGCTGACTCTTGACCCATCCTTTATCAGGAGTAACCTGATCATGGGTTGGAAAGCACCAACTTTCCAGCAGGTTCCATCACATGTGATTAGTGTTAACTGCCTTCTATAATAAATGGACTCCCTTTCTACTGGATTTCCTATTCACTATGTCCCTGTGTTTTTAAGACAAAAGCCGGAGGCTGTGAGTCCACATTTTCACTTATTTTGGACCTTTAACTATAGTTTACTTTGTCTGCCCTTCACATTTAAAAAGATATTTCAGGTGTTTAATCCAGCTTTTAGTTCTTTTCAGCAGAATGATTTATTAAAATATTGTGCCTTTTTATCTTAAAAGGAAGAATTTTCTATGTTGATGTATTTTTTGTGATCACCAATATTTTTCTTTCTACTAAAGTCTTGTGTCTTATGTTAATTTTTTTCATATTCTGAATCTTACACTAGTTTTCTTACTCCTTTTTTGTAATGGTTATTTTTATATTTTATTGACATCTAAACTTAAAAAATTTCTTACTCTGTCTTCTGCCAGACTGGAACAACAACATAAGGTCTTCAACCTGCCTTCATGTCACCCCTTTCTCATCATTTTTTTTTTTGTACTTTTTTGACTTTCCTTTTCTGATTCATGTTTTAGTTTTGTTAGAGTACATCTTTGGGTAATTTTTAAAGTGTTACACTTCTTTTTCTTTCACAGTTTTGTGGACATTTCTCTATTGTCTTCTAATGTTATGCCTTGAAGATAATAACGATGTTAAACTGGTTCTTGTTCTTTTGTAAGTAACCTCATTTTCTCTTTACTCTAGGAATTTACAAATTTCACCAGGACATACTTGGTTCTCTTTCTTTTCAGTATTCTCTCATAGCAATTGGTTAGGCCTTTTTAAAAAACTGATAATTTTTCTTACTTCAGGAAAATTCCTTTGGTTCCTTTTAACTTCTATATTCTCTCTCAGAAATCCTACTGTATAGCTATACGCCTGCCATGTTGATTTCATGTCACTATCTGAGAGAATTTCTTTGTATAACCTTTCAAGATGCCTATGGCAGTATCAAATTTTAAACAGTTTTTACAAACTTTGTAAATTTCTATTTCCTTAAGGGACCCTTTGTCTTAACACATTATTGCTGTTTTATGGATTTTGTAGGTTCTGTAATGTGGTTTTTGTCATTAACTTTTCAAAATAATTTTTTATTTTTTTATTAACATATAATGTATTATTAGCCCCAGGGATACAGGTCTGTGAATTGCCAGATTTACACACTTCACAGCACTCACCATAGCACATACCTTCCACATTGTCCATAACCCTACCACCCTCTCCCTACCCTCCTCCGCCTGGCAACCCTCAGTTTTGCTTTGCAAGATGAAGAGTCTCTTACGGTTTGTCTCCCTCCTGATCCCATCTTGTTTCATTTATTCTTTTCCCACCCCCCAAACCCCCACATTGCCTCTCAACTTCCTCATATCAGGGAGATCATATGATAATTGATTGGCTTATTTCGCTAACCATAATAACCCCTAGTTCCATCCATGTCATTGCAAATGTCAAGATTTCATTTCTTTTGATGGCTGCATAGTATTCATTTGTATATATATACACTACATCATCTTTATCCATTCATCTGTTGAGGGACATCTGGGTTCTCTCCATAGTTTGGCTGTTGTAGACATTGATGCTATAAACATTTGGGTGCACATGCCCCTTCGGATCACTACATTTGTATAGGTTAAATACCCAGTAGTACAATTGCACTATAGGGTAGTCATAGGGTAGCTCTATTTTCAGCTTTTTGAAGAACTTCCATGCTGTTTTCCAGACTGCTTGCACCAGCTTGCATTCCCACCAGCAGTGTAGGAGGGTTCCCATTCCTCCACATCCTCGCCAGCATCTGTCATTTCCCGACTTGTTAATTTTAGCCATTCTGACAGCTGTGAGGTGGTATCTCATTGTGGTTTTGATTTGTATTTCCCTGACACCGAGTGATGGTGAGCACTTTTTCATGTGTTTGTTGGCCATCTGGATGTCTTCATTGCAGAAATGTCTGTTCATGTCCTCTGCCCATTTCTTGATTGGATTATTTGTTCTTTGGGTGTTGAGTTCCTTAAGTTCTTTATACAGGTTAGTAAGCCCTTTATCTGATAAGTCATTTGCAAATATCTTCTCCCATTCTGTCAGTTGTGTTTTGGTTTTATTGACTGTTTCCTTTGCTGTGCAAAAGCTTTTGATTTTGATGAAGTCCCAATAGTTCATTTTTGCCCTTGCTTCCCTTGCCTTTGGCGATGTTCCTAGGAAGAAGTTGCTACAGCTGAGGTCAAAGAGGTTGCTGCCTGTGTTCTCCTCAAGGATTTTGATGGATTCCTTTCTGACATTGAGGTCCTTCATGTATTTTGAGTCTATTTTCATGTGTGGTGTAAGGAAATGGTCCAGTTTCATTTTTCTGCATGTGGCTGTCCAATTTTCCTAGCACCATTTGTTGAAGAGACGGTCTTTTTTTTTTTTCCATTGGACATTCTTTCCTGCTTTGTCAAAGATTAGTTGACTATAGAGTTGATGGTCTATTTCTGGGCTCTCTATTCTGTTCCATTGGTCTTTGTGTCTGTTTTTATGCCAGTACCATACTGTCTTGATGATGACAGCTTTGTAGTAGAGCTTGAAGTCCGGAATTGTGATGCCACCAACTTTGGCTTTCTTTTTCAATATTCCTCTGGCTATTCGAGGTCTTTTCTGATTCCATATAAATTTTAGGATTATTTGTTCCATTTCTTTGAAAAAAAAATGGATGGGTTTTGATAGGGATTGCATTAAACGTGTAGATTGCTTTAGGTAGCATAGACATTTTCACAATATTTGTTCTTCCAATCCATGAGCATGGAACATTTTCCCATTTCTTTGTGTCTTCCTCAGCTTCTTTCATGAGTACTTATAGTTTTCTGAGTATAGATTCTTTGCAGTGCCTTCTTAGCGCAGTAGGCAGCGCATCAGTCTCATAATCTGAGTATAGATTCTTTGCCTCTTTGGTTAGGTTTATTCCTAGATATCTTGTGGTTTGGGGTGCAATTATAAATGGGATTGACTCCTTAATTTCTCTTTCTTCTGTCTTGTTGGTGTATAGAAATGCAACTGAGTTCTGTGCATTGATTTTATATCCTGACACTTTACTGAATTCCTGTACAAGTTCTAGCAGATTTAGAGTGGAGTCTCTTGGGTTTTCCACATATAGTATCATATCATCTAAATATAGTATCATATCATCTGCAAAGAGTGATAGTTTGACTTCTTCTTTGCTGAATTGGATGCCTTTAATTTCTTTTTGTTGTCTGATTGCTGAGGCTAGGACTTCTGGTACTATGTTGAATAGTAGTGGTGATAATGGACATCCCTGCCATGTTCCTGACTTTAGTGGAAAAGCTCTCAGTTTTTCTCCATTGATAATGATATTCGTGGTGGTTTTTTCATAGAAGGTTTTGATGATATCGAGGTATGTACCCTCTATCCTTACACTTTGAAGAGTTTTGATCAAGAAAGGATGCTGTACTTTGTCAAATGCTTTTTAAGCATCTATTGAGAGTATCATATGGTTCTTGTTCTTTCTTTTATTAATGTATTGTATCACATTGATTGATGTGTGGATGTTGATCCAAACTTGCAGCCCTGGAATAAATCCCACATGGTCGTGGTGAATGATCCTTTTAATGTACTGTTGGATCCTATTGGCTAGTATTTTGGTGAGAATTTTTGCATCTGTGTTTATCAAGGATATTGGTCTGTCATTCTCTTTTTTGATGGGACCTTTGGTTTTGGGATCAAGGTAATGCTGGCCTCATAAAATGAGTTTAGAAGTTTTCCTTCCATTTCTATTTTTTGGAACAGTTTCAGGAGAATACGAATTAATTCTTTAAATGTTTGGTAGAATTCCCCTGGGAAACTGTCTGGCCCTGGGCTCTTGTTTTTTGGGAGATTTTTGATGACTGCTTCAATCTCCTTACTGGTTATGGGTCTCTCTTCAGGTTTTCTATTTCTTCCTGGTTCCGTTGTGGTAGTTTATATGTCTCTAGGAATGCATCTATTTCTTCCAGATTGTCAAATTTGCCAGTGTATAGTTGCTCATAATATGTTCTTATAATTTTATTTCTTTGGTGGTGTTTGTGATCTCTTCTCTTTTGTTCATGATTTTATTTGTTTGGGTCCTTTTTTTTTTCTTTTTGATAAGTCTGGCCAGGGGGTTATCAGTCTTACTAATTCTTTCAAAGAACCAACTCCTAGTTTCATTGATGTATTCTGTTGTTTTTTTGCTTTCTATTTCATTGATTTCTGCTCTGATCTTTATTCTTGCTCTTCTCCTGCTGTGTTTAGGCTTTCTTTGTTGTTCTTTCTCCAGCTCCCTTAGGTGTTAGGTTAGGTTGTATATTTGAGACCTTTCTTGTTTCTTGAGAAAGGCTTGTATCACTGTCTAATTTCCTTGCAGGACTGCCTTTGCTGCATCCAGGACTGCTTTTGCTGCATCCCACAGATTTTGAACCGTTGTGTTTTCATTAGTATTTGTTTCCATGAATATTTTCAATTCTTATTTAATTTCCTGGTTAACCCCATTCATTCCTTGTAGGATGCTCTTTAGTCTTCATGTATTTGGATTCTTTGCAAATTTCTTCTTGTGATTCAGTTCTAGCTTCAGAACATTGTGGTCTGAAAATATGCAGAATGATCCTAATCTTTTGATACTGGTTGAGACCTGATTTATGACCCAGGATGTGATCTATTCTGGAGAATGTTCCATGTGCACTAGAGAAGAATGTGTATTCTATTGCATTGGAATGGAATGCTCTGAATATATCTGTGATATCCATCTGATCCAGTGTTTCATTTAAGGCCTTTATTTCCTTGTTGATCTTTTTTTTGGATGATCTGTCCATTTCAGTGAAGGGGGGTGTTAAATTCCTCTACTATTATTGTATTGTTGTCAATGTGTTTCTTTAATTTTGTTATTAATTAGTTTATACAGTTGGCTGCTCCCATCTTAGGGGCATAGATATTTAAAACTGTTATATCTTCTTGTTGGACAGACCCTTTGAGTATGATACAGTGTCTCTCCTCATCTCTTATTATAGTTTTTGGCTTAACACCCAATTGATCTGATATAAGGATTGCCACCCCAGCTTTCTTCTGATTTCCATTAGCATGGTAAATTGTTTTCCACCCCCTCACTTTAAATATGGAGGTGTCTTCAGGTCTAAAATGAGTTTCTGGGCGCCTGGGTGGCTCAGTGGGTTAAGCCGCTGCCTTCGGCTCAGGTCATGATCTCAGGGTCCTGGGATCAAGTCCCACATCGGGCTCTCTGCTCAGCAGGGGGCCTGCTTCCCTTCCTCTCTCTGCCTGCCTCTCTGCCTACTTGTAATCTCTCTCTGTCAAATAAATAAATAAAATCTTTAAAAAAAAAAAAAAAATAAAATAAAATGAGTTTCTTATAGGCAACATATTGATGGGTTTTGTTTTTTTATCCGTTCTGATACCCTGTGTCTTTTGATTGGGGCATTTAGCCCATTTACATTGAGAGATAAATTTAGTTCTATTGTATTGCCCGTAAGGTGACTATTACTATATATTGTCTCTGTTCCTTTCTGGTCTACTACTTTTAGGCTCTCTCTTTGCTTAGAGGACCCCTTTCAATATTTCCTGTAGAGCTGGTTTGGTGTTTACAAATTCTTTCAGATTTTGTTTGTCCTGGAAGCTTTTTATCTCCCCTTCTATTTTCAATGATAGCCTAGCTGCATATTGTATTCTTGGCTGTATATTTTTCTTGTTTAGCGCTCTGAATATATCATGCCAGTTCTTTCTGGCCTGCCAGGTCTTTGTGGATAAGTATGCTGCCAGTCTAATATTTTCACCACTGTATGTCACAGACCTCTTGTCCCGGGCTGCTTTCAGGATTTTCTCTTTGTCGCTAAGACTTGTAAATTTTACTACAAGATGTTGGGGTGTGGACCTATTCTTACTGATTTTGAGGGGGGTTCTCTGCACCTCCTGGATTTTGATGCTTGTTCCCTTTGCCATATTAGGGAAATTCTCTACAATAATTCTCTCCAATATACCTTATGCTCCCCTCTCTCTTCTTCTTCTGGAATTCCAGTTATTCTGATTTTGTTTTGTCTTATGTTACCACTCATCTTTTGAATTCTCCCCTCATGGTCCAGTAGTTGTTTGTCATTCACACATTGAAACACATTGACAATAATACAATAATACAATAGTGATATATAAGACCAAATGACAGAGAATTATATATATCGTATAATATATATGTACATTATATACATTAATATACATATAAATTATAATATATAATATATGTCTATATTATATATCACTATATATCACTAATTCTCTCTTCTGCCTCCTAGCAGTAAGAGCCTCCATTTTTTATTGCACCTCATTATTAGCTTTTTTTATTTCAGCTTAGTTAGATTTTAGTTCTTTTATTTCTCCAGAAAGGCCTTTTATTTCTCCAGACAGGATTTCTCTAATATCTTCCATGCCTTTTTCGAGCCCAGCTAGCACCTTGAGAATCGTCATTCTGAACTCTAGATCTGACATATTACCAATGTCCGTATTGATAAGGTCCTTAGCCTTCCAGTACTGCCTCTTGTTCTTTTTTTTGTGGTGAGTTTTTCTGCCTTGTTATTTTATCCAGATAAGAATATGTGAAGGAGAGAATAAAATACTAAAAGTGTGGCAAAGACCCCAGGAAAATGTGCTTTAATCCAATCAGAAGAGACCCCATATCGTGGGGAAAGAAAGGGGGTACAGAGAAGTTCAGAGAAAAAAAATAAAGAAAAAAATAAAAAAGAAAATAATATATATTAAACTGATGAATAGAACAGAGTCACCCACTTATTTTTGGGAGTATTTTGGTCTCTTAGAAGAAACTACCTCCCAAAATCTTAAAGAATGAAAAATTATATATATATATATATATATATATATATATATATACACACACACACACACATACGTACAATAAGGGTAAACACAATGAAGGAATGGAATATGACTATAAATATGACAATTTTTTAAAAAAATTTCTAAGAAAGGAGTTGATAAGATAAGTTGTTTGGGAGAATTAAGGAAAAGAACCTGGAGAGAATTTGCTTAGTCTGGATACTAGAACAAAAGCCCTGTGCTAGATTTAGGGTATATTTTGATAAAGTAGAAGAAGTTGTATTCCCAATTTTTTAGAAGAAAAAAATCCATGTATATACAAAAAATAAAGTGAGATACAATGAAGGATAAAATATAACTATAATAATGAAGGTTCAAAAATACTTTTTTGTGAAAGGTGTTGTTAAGATAAACTAGTTAAGAAATCTTAAAAGAGGAAAGTATAAGTTAATTAAATTTTAGCATAAGAAAAAATAAAAGTAAAAAAAATTAACTTTGCAAAACTAAAGAAGCATGGGGAGAAATCTATGAATTCCATGCTGCTTTCTCCTCCTCTGGAATTCTGCTGTTCTCCTTGGTAAGTGAACTTGGTCTTGGCTGGATTCCTTATGATCTTCTGGGGGAGGGGCCTGTTGTATTAACTCTCAAGTGTCTTTGTCTTAGGCGGAATTGCAAGGCCCTTACCAGGGGCCTGGCTAAGTAATCCTCTCTGGTTCACTTTCGGGAGCTTTTGTTCCCTGAATGCTTTCCATAGAGTTTCGGAGGACGGGAATGAAAATGGCTGCCTCCCAGTCTCTAGCCCTGAGGAGCCGAGTACTCGGGGCCCCATTGCTCAGTGCACCCTCAGAGAAAAGCACTCAGTCACTCCCATCTCTCTGACCCCTGGCCGTGCTCCAAGCTCACCCAGCCTGTGACCAAGCATCTCTGTCTCTGGCACACAGCCCCAGCTGGAGTCTCCAAACCCAAGCAAATCCCTGAGCTCTTCCAGGGAGGGTCTCCCCAGATCTTGTGGGGTCCCTGCTCAAAGAGCAGTGTCTTGACTTTGCCACGGATCACAGTTTAAGGTAACCTCAAGTTGAGAGCTCACTCCTCGTCTCTGTCTCTAGCTGGCTTCCCTGCTCTAATAACTGCAAGCTCTGCAACACTCAAGACAACGCCAATCCTTTTGTGACCCCACGGGGCCTGAGGCCACATTGTCCCCACGTGGGCTTCACCTGGCTTAGCCTCTGGAGGGATGTCCCTCAGTGGAGCTGACTTTTTTTAAAAGATCTCATTTTTGCTCTGTTGCTCTGCCGCTTGCCGGGAGCCAGCCCTTTTCCCCGTGGTCTATCTTCCCATCGCTTTAAATTCAATTCTCCACAGGTCCTTCCTTTCAGAAAGTGGTCGATTTTCTGTTTCTAGTATTATTGCTCTTCTCTTTGATCTCCTTTGGATTTGTAGGTGTTCGGAGTGGTTTGATAAACTCTCTAGCTGATCTGCTACCTGATCTCATCTCAACCTACTACTTGTCTGCCATCTTGACTCCTCCCTATCATTAATTTTTTAAGAGTTAACTTAGTAGTCAGTTGCTAGGTTCCACATGGAGCCAGTTGGTTTTTGTGTTTCCTTTTTAAAAAATTCTAATATTTGGTCATCTGTTAATTTTAAAAGAGGGTTTAAACTGTCCCATTGCACAGTAGCATTCTGACATAGCATTATAGTTAAGACTATGGTAAAATAACAGATTTGATTTCTTAGTAACGTCTAGTAGAACACTAATTTTAGTTTATGAATACTCAATTTTAGTAACTTCTGTTAATTTAGACATTTGTTTTAAGAAAAAGTCTGTGGAAGATTCTATTACATATCAGTAGGAACCCAAAAAATGACTTATAGTTTCCATAAGTTTGTAGTCCCATCAGAAGTCCCAAAGGTCATTGACAACTGTTGGTCCCCAGTAATTGTCATATATTTGCCCATCTCAATGACATTTGGAGTAGATGCACCCCTTTGTCAGGTTTTAAAGTCAAAATTTTTAAATCTCATAAAATGAGTTGGGAAGCCTTGTCTTAATTGCTCCTAGAAGGTTTAATAATCTCACATCTAAAATTGTTACTTTTGGGACAGTTGGGTGGTTCAGTCTGTTAAGCATCTGCCTTCAGCTAAGGTTGTGATCCCAGGGTCCTGGGATCGAGTCCCACATTGGGCTCCTTGTTCAACGGAGAGGCTGCTTCCCCCTCTGCCTGCCTCTCCCGCGCGCCCCGCTTGTATGCACACTCTCTCTCTATCTGACAAATGAATAAATAAAATCTTTTTTAAAAATAATGAAACTGTTGGTTTGGTGCCTGTTACTTGGTATTTTTACTTTTAAAAATGGTTAATGGGCTAGGCTGCGTTGCTATCACTTCTTGAGAGTCGATTTTTTATCACATTTTCTTACAAAAGCATTACATTTCACTTGTAAGCATACAGTTTGTAAAAGAATTTTATTCTAAATCTGGTCAGATCTCCTTTTTTAACTGCTGATATACTGCCAGCTTTTCTTGGATTTCACATAAGCTTGTAAGCTTTTTCAGTCTTTTCAGAGGGTTAGTTGCAGGTTTTAATTATTCGTCCTATTGGCTTGCAGTTCACTAAATGCTGTTTTTTTCTATTATTTCTAGCTTTGCTTTTGGTTACCTTTAATGAATGCATTAATTTTTTCTTGAGCACTGCTGACCATCTATACAGCCCATGTTAAATACAATATTGTCAAAAGTTGGGCAGATTACATACCTAAGAACTCTTAACATTGCTAATGGTATTTTAAAATTGCTAAAAGGCTTTTGAGAAGACATTTTGTCCATTCCATCAGCTGTTTACTTCAGTCCGGAAACCACCCCCCTATCTTAGATATTTTCCCTGCATTTTAAGCAAAGGTTGCATTTTTAGATTTGTTAGTTCTCATAATCGTGGTCTGGTTTATATCCGCAGTGGTTCATGTATTTAGTGGAGTGGTATGCAGCCATTCATTTGAATGAAGTGTAGTGTAATGACAGGGAAAGAAAAAGGAGAATATATGGCGTATATTATAATTTAAAAGAAACAGGTTATATAGCAGTGTAACCTCAGTGGTATAAAAATGTGCTCCTAAAATCTTAATATGTTTTTCATTTATATGTATTTCTTGAATTATATATGTTTAAGATGTAGAACATGATCTGGTATATGTAGTGAAATGATTTCTATAATCAAGCTAATTAACAAATCATCTCACATAGTTACCTTTTTTATGTGAGGAAAGCACCTAAAATTTCTTGGTATATTTTTCAGTGTTCAGTATGGTATTATTAATTATCATTATACCTATACATTGCCCATAAAAATCTTGAAGGTTTTTCACCTAATTCTTAATAGTGATCTTCTGATGGAGCAGTATTAGGAGCTTTCGTTTCAGAGTAAGTGTAAGTATTTAAATTATTGTACATTGGGTATGTTTTTTTAAGCCTTTGGAGTTTTATTGTTAATACCTGTTAACAATATCTGAGTTTTTCCTATTTCTCATCTTTTTTAGCTACTGAAGTGGTGACTGTGTTTGTATTTCAAGAACCATCACTTCTCTCCTCACTCCAGGACAATGGATTAACAGATGTCATGCTTCATGCACTGCTTATCAAAGATGTGAGTCCTTTACTCTCTCTCTGTAAAGAATGCTCTTTGCATACCCTTCCGCATGATATGCACCTTCCCACAATATACCCCTCCCCTATTACCTCTCTGTGCAATAGCCTGGTCAGAGGTTCGTGGCATCTATACCTGAATGCTTTTAGAGGTCTTCAAATTCACTTGATCTTCTCTCTAGGTTCCTGCTACCCGTGAAGTCCTTGGCTCCCTCCCAAATGTATTCAGTGCACTCTGCTTGAATGCCCGAGGTCTTCAGTCATTTGTGCAGTGTCAGCCTTTTGAACGTCTTTTCAAAGTTCTTTTGTCTCCAGATTACCTCCCAGCCATGCGAAGGAGGAGGAGTTCTGATCCTCTTGGTAAGTCACCAGGATTTATCTTACAATAATTGGTTTGTTGTTGTGCTAAGATTTTAGGTGATTATTGAGCCACCAGTTTGAGAAGAAAACCCTTTTTTGACCTCACATTTCTCTGGCTAGGTGTTCTAAGCTTAATGGGAATTATCAATATAGTTATTACTATATCACTATGTACATTGTATAGCAGGTAGAAAAGAATACTTCAGGGGCACCTGGGTGGCTCAGTGAGTTAAGCCTCTGCCTTTGGCTCAGGTCTTGATCCCAGGGTCCTGGGATCAAGCCCCACATTGGGCTCTCTCTGCTCAGTGGGGAGCCTGCTTCCCCCTCTCTCTGCCTACTTGTAATCTCTCTGTCAAATAAATTTTAAAATGAAATCTTCAAAAAAAAAAAAAAAGAATACTTCACCTTTATCTTCTGCTCATATTTTCATGTTTCTCAGCAGTTCAGTGTGTGTGTGTGTGTTCAGAAGTTCAAAGTTTTAATCCAAATTTGTACAAGTGTTGGGAAAACCTTTTCCCTTCCTGGGCCACCAAATGGTCCAAATCACGTTCCTAGGTGGCCTAAGTGGCTCCAGATCTTCAGGTGATCCCTCCAGACCATGCCCTCATGTTCCAGTTGGCTGTAGCATTTGGGCGGGTCAGAAGTTGAACTGTGGAGTGACTCACAGAAGCTGCCCCCCTCTTCTTGGGTTAGGGCAGGAGGGGCAGCCCTGAATTCCCAGGTGGACTACCAGGAGGCAGGACCTACACTGCACTGCTCCCTCAGTGGGATTACCCAGAGGAGCAGGAATTATCCAGTGGAGATCTTGGGGGCAAGGTCACCTAGGGCTTGGGGTCTGGCACAAGAGGGAAAGGTCTCCTTGGGAAATTTCCACCTGTCATCATTTCTGTGCCACTTGGACACCTCAGTGGCCAGAACTTGAGAGAGGCTGAGGACTTCCTTCCAGTGACCTTTGGATGTGCAAATAAGAGGTAGTGTTCCTCAGACTATCAAAGTTCATTGTTAGATCTGCTGTCATGGTGCTAGTGAGAGACGGGTATTTGGGGCAGTATATTTCCAGATCTACTATCTAGCAATAGGAGATACAAAGTCCTGAGGTGTTGATCTTAGTAGACTTCTATTCTAATCTAAGTCCCCAGAATAGTCACAAATGAATAGATTTCCTTTCCAGTGTATTTGAGACCATATTATTGAGGAATAGTGAGGAGGTAGGGTTCTAGAAAGAATCCAGTTTTCATAAGTGTACTTTGTCTTTCGAGCTGCCATTGTCATTCTCTATTGGGGCAGCCGAGGATTAATGATTTTATGCTTCTTTCTTTTCTCTCTCTCTTTGCTACTTCAGACCTTGGTAGTAGAGATTGCAAGGGTAGAATGTAATGTACGTGGTTATTTTTAAATATGCTCAGTAGACTGATGGGGTTTTTTTCTTCCTCCCCAATGATTTACTTTCAGAAGTTGGTGTGAATTCATTTGAGAAAATGTGGCATTAGAAAAATCACAACCACCAACTCAGTTTCTTCTTTCCTCCTCATTGGCAAAGAAGATAGCTCAAATTCTATTCTTTCAGTCTTTCTAACAGTTCATTTTTGCTTTAAGGGGATACTGCATCTAACCTGGGGAGTGCTGTTGATGAGCTCATGAGACATCAGCCCACCCTCAAAACAGATGCAACAACGGCGATCATCAAGGTAGGAAGTGATTAAGACTAACCATGAGCATGAGAGAGCAGTTAAGGGGGTTTTAAGAAAAAAACTTGGCCTGCTGGAGGTCATCTGGATTCTTGGGCTAGGCCTAAAAGAGGATTATATCTGCCTTATTTTCTCCATGTCCTTGGGTTTGTCCTTTGTCCCGGACCCTCCCCCAAAAGTCACTTAAGTATTATGTTCTTCCATAAGATATTAACAAGTTGCCAGGATTTAACTTCATTTGTAAAAGCATGTTACTTTTTCTAATCTTTGTTTCTTGATATTTTTTTCACATTTAGTATCCCTGCCAGTTGCCTGTATGATGTAGGAGTTCCTAGTTATTGTGAATTGAGACATGAAGTCAGATTAGTCATTCGATCACTTAACATCTGTGTTAACAAGTTATTTAACTTCAGAACTTCAGTTCCCTTATTTGTAAAATGGGATTGATGACTATATTTCATAAGTGATATATTTTACATACATACATTTATATAAAATGTTTTGGTACTTCTGTGTATAACAGATAAAAAATGCTCTAAAAGTGTTAGTTGTCCCCCGTTTCTTATTTACTAATAAATAATCCTATTTTCTGTGTCTTACAGTTACTTGAAGAAATCTGTAATCTTGGAAGAGACCCTAAATACATCTGTCAGAAGCCATCAATCCAGAAGGCTGATGGAACTGCAGCTGCTCCTCCTCCAAGGTCTAATCATGCTGCAGAAGAGGCCTCTAGTGAAGATGAGGAGGAGGAAGAAGTACAGGCCATGCAGAGCTTTAATTCTACCCAACAGAATGAAACAGAGCCTAATCAGCAGTAAGTATTGACAAGACAGGTTTCCTAGCCTTGTGATCTTAGGCATGTCATTTTCATCCATAACATGAGGGAGTTGGTTCATTACAGGATTCTTCCAGCCCTGAGAGTCTAGTTTTTTCTTTCTTTGACCATTGTGCATCATTTAGGCTTTCATAATTAATTGTATGGATTGCCTTAGCAAGGTGTCTTTCTTTAAAATTTGTTCATGGAATTGAATCCACTATATCAAGTTTATGGGTTTTTCTCAGAGGACTTTTTCCCCATTGTTGATTTGGTATTTGCATCATTGTTTGATTGTTTGCATAAGTGAGCACATAATGAAACATTGCACTTTTGAAGCCTGTCTCCAAAGTCCTTAAAAATTACAGAGATTTGTTGTTGGTTGATCTTTGCTTTTGTTTGATTACTATCTGTTTATTTTAGATAAATCATAAGTCTTTGGAATATACGATATTATTATAACCAGGCACGGTAGATTTTCCTTCTTATTTCTGTTTTGTTTTACATAAAAATTGACTACCTGAATGGTGAGTTGGGGATGGGCTTAAAGACTGCTTGCTGGCTGGTGGTGCATAGTCTACCAGGCTCTTTGAGCTTATATTGTCGCATGCAAGGGGTGAAATGTAACTTGTAGCTGTAACTTTTTAAAAAAAATTTATTAGGCAGAGAGAGAGAGGAAGGGAAGCAGGCTCCCCGCTGAGCAGAGAGCCCAATGCGGGGCTTTATCCCAGTCCCCTGGGATCAACAACGGGAGCTGAAGGCAGAGGCTCTAACCCACTGAGCCACCCAGGTGCCCCCGTAGCTGTAACTCTTAATCATATTCATGCCAGAAGAGGGTGTGATACCTCTGAGCTGTCATGCATTTATCCATTTAATAAGTGCTCTTCTGGTTTATAGATACCTAGTTCTGAGAAAAACAGGAAATGTTTTAAGTGTGGATATGAATGGGCTTGGGCTGGTCTTGAATGACAGTTTGGAACTTAAGAGAAAATTATGGCAGAATACACAGAAGGAGGAAAGTCCTGGACAACAAAACTGGTGTGCCCTCTTGGAGCTCTAGGAAGTGATGAGCCTGTTGGTATGAGGTTTGTTTGGGTTTTGGTTTTGGGGGGGGTTGTTGTTTTTTGGAGGAGATTCATTAACTACTAAGTTTGTTGGGCACATGTGTCTTACCCTTGTCTGAGATGGCAACTTCATTCTAGCAGCATCTTCTAATTTTGATTAAAACATTCTCTTTTGGAAGAGACCTGAAAGAAAACAAGATTTTATATGCAGAGGAGTCAGAATCTGTGCTTACTTGCCACACCCTTGATTGTCAGCCACCCTGCCAGAGAGAGAGATACTGTTTCCTTTCCTGACTACAAGACAAGGGAAGGATTTCTTAAACTTGAGGAGTGGGAGGGTGGTTTTGAGTGAGGTTGCACGTGTTCATCTGCATAAAACTTTTTCTCTACCAGAATACCTTAGAATAAAATGTGCCCACATTTTAAGCTATCATAGTAAATTGATGTTTTCACACACCCTTGTATTTTTTCACTCCGTGCTTTTCATGGGATATATGTCACTGTGTACTATTTATATTTGTCCCCACCCCACCCCAAATTATCTTATCTCCTTCTTTTCTATCTACTAAATTCCTGCTTAGCCAGTTCAAACGTCACATTCTTAAAGGAGCTTTTCCTTTTACCTCCGAATGGGAAGTCAGTCTTTTGTGTTCTTCCCAAAGTTTGTTGGAATTATTCATATTTTCTAATGGTTTCTCCCATTAATCTGTGTGCTCCTCCAGGGAAGGGACAATGTCTCATTTTACAGTGTATCCTAATTACTTTGTATATAGCGGATAATTGGCCAGTAAATGTTCATTTGGTGCTTTGATGGAATGACTCTAGAGCATTAGATGAAGGATTTCCTGAGTTTTAAATGCCAAGAGAGGTGGATCCTAATGAAACATGAATGAGAAGAAATAGTAAAAATACAGGCATGCATAGCATTAATAGTCTACCATAGTGTTAGTCATATGTAGCTTCTAAAGCTATAGAGGACTCTAGCAATTGCTATTCCATGGTATTGATGTTTTGCTATACTCTGTGTGGTCTGGGTGTTTATCACTACCTCATTCACATAACGTATCTAAGAGTCTCACAAATGTTGACACATGTATACTTTCCCAGTTCTGCCACCTTCAGAAGTCTCAATTGGGTTACTCTGGATTATTAAGGCTGGAAGGAAAAGTAAGAAACTGACTAAACTCAACCTTCATCTCGAAAGCCATAATATATTAAAGGGAGTTCTTTTATCTCCCTATCCCAGGTAGTTGTTATGGTGGGAGTTACTATGTACTTTCTGCCAGTATGGGAAGAGGCTTAGAAAAATTTATAGTGTGTGCCATCCCTTCTCTCCAGAAGTCTTATTTGTGTCCCCCAACTCACCCCCAATGCAGAATTCTTCAGTGGGACTCTCAAACAAATTCCAGTCTCACATGTCCTCATCTGTTGTCCAGTGCCTTAAATAAACACATGAATAAATTTTTTCCTGTTTTTTAATTAAGGTTTAATTTCTGTAAACTGCACAGATCTTAAGATTCCAATTTTTCTACCCTAAAGCAGGACAGCTACTTATTTTTTTTTTAATTTATTTATTTTAGAGAGAGCGTACATTGCCAGGGCATGGGCAGAGGGAGAGAATCCTCAAGTAGATTCCCCACTTAATGTGGAGCCCAACTGTGGGGCATTATCTCAACCCTGAGATCACAACCTGAGCCAAAACCAAGAGTCGGACACTTAATTTATTGTGCCAGCCAGGCGCCCCTACTTATTTTAATCATCACTGAATAAATTTGTATATTCTAGAATATTCTATAAAAACAGTATATGGAGTCTCATATGTGTAGCATACCTGATGTATGTACTTTCTTGTATCTGGCTTTCTTATATCTGGCTTCTGTTGTTCAGCGTGTTTTTGAAATTCATGAGAAAGGAATCTCATTGTTGCATCTCCAAGTTGGTTTCTTTTCATTGCTGAGTAGTGTTTCATTGAATGAATCCACTCCTGTGGATGGATTTTTGAGTTTTCTAGGTTTTTCCAGGATAAAATAATATTTTTTTCTTTATTTTTTCTAAAATCAGCAGCTTGCATTTGAAAATGCTGTTTGTATTTGATCTTGAGACATGTGGTTTTGTGCTCAATCTGGAATAAGGAAATTTAGGCACTACAGTCTACCCCAGATACATGACAGTTTGGTCTACATCCAAAGACATTCACAAGTAATTCTAAATACTTGTGTTTTGGCCTCTTTCTTCTGCCTTCTAAACTGTTCTCATGTCAGTAAAACTGATACTGCTGGGGATGAATATACTTGCCAATGAGTAACCAGGGCTTTTAGTGAAGGCACCATGGTTTATTTTGTGGTGGATTCCATTTACTTTGCCTAACTTAACTGCCTATCCTGAACAACTTGAAAGAAATGAGATATATAAATCCATGTCGTCTCTGGAACTTGAATAGCAAGTGTCTGGGCTTTAAAGGCAGCCAATTAGAAAAGCAGCTGTTTCCTTAATTGTAGCTCACTGGGAGGACTTCTTTGCCAAAGGCAGCTGTGTCTCCTCAAGAGCTGGAAGAAAGAGATGATTCACCCCACCCCACCCCAAATAATTCCCTGAGACCTGTTGTTCTATACACTGTAGTATGACACACAATTGGAATTTTTCTTCTGTGCTTTTTTTTTTTTTTTAGATTTTATTTATTTATTTGTGAGAGAAAGGGAGAGAGCATGCGCACAAGGAGGCAGAGACAGAGAGAGAAGCAGGCTCCCCACTGAGCAAGGAGCCCAATGCAGGACTTGGTCTCAGGACCCTGGGATCATGACCTGAGTCAAAGGCAGCAGCTTTAACCGACTGAGCCACCCAGGCGTCCCTTTTCTGTACTTCTGATTAAGGGCTCCAGTACCATAAATACACATGTAAAATTGAGTTTGGGAATATGTGTGCTTTATTCAAAGGGGAGACAGGAAGTTTTTAATTTGACAGTTAAGGTAAATTGTTTTATTCATTGTAGGCGTGCAGACTTAACTGCTTCATAGATGGTATGGGTCAAAGTTTCATATGAGGTTAAGATTAAAATTCTTCTTAAAACCAGTTAATAGAGGGATTTCTACTAGGGAGAATTTATCATATGTACTGTTCCTGTATGATGTTCTGAGCCTGGAGGCCCAAAGAGGAGGATAATGAAAAAGTGATTATTGAACAAATTTGTTCCTAGATTTGGATTAAGAACCACGTGTTGATTTATTTTTTTTTATTTTCCCTAACTTCTATTTCCCTAAGCAAATGAAGGAAGTACCTTGGTCCCATTTCATGATATTACTTTGGCTCTTTGTCATTACCTTCGGTTTCTACAAAGGGACAAGTATTTAATTTGGGCTAGAGCCACACCTGTACTCTTTAGCTGTAGAGATGGATTTATTGGTTCTTTTCCAGAAGGTGCAATGAAGCTGGGGTAGATGATTGGTACAAGTAGCAGGGAATGCCGCAGTGGTTCTGAGAAGGAGCTTTACGGTCAAGGAAAGGTTGCAGTCTTGCCATGGAATCATTCCACTCGTGGCTTATAGGTCCTGCCTTTGTACAGAGCTCTTCCCTAAATTCTTCATTGAGAGTGTTCACAATATCCTTGCCAAACCCTAGCTCTGGATATTTCATCACTGAAACCATTTCTGATGCCTCTCCACTAGGTCTAGTCTCCATTTTGCTTTCAGTGCCCTCATGCTTGACAAATCTTTATTTACATCTTGTCTTGCTCAAGGACAAGAACTGTTAACTTCTTGCAAATTCTCTTGCTTTCTCTATTCCCCTACTTCTCCCTTTTATTTCTGCCCCTTCCCCCCCCCCCAAATGTCTTCAAGAGCCTGTATCCAGAATGCTCCCTATTAGACTCAAGTTTTATCCCTTTCTAGGGTTTACCTTGAGGTAGATTTTGTTTCATTTTAATATATTTTTGTGGATTTTCTGTTTATTTCTTGCAAAAGCCAAGATTGAGCTAAGTGCTGCATTTTCTGCAGCTGTGGCATTAACTGCAGCATTGAAGTATCCGAAGCAAATGACCTGATCACAGTTTTTTGATAGTTCAGGGACTGTTGTGATACAAATATAAATTGCTAAGAAAGGAGGCTTTGGGTGTTGGCTTCATCTTTTTTTTTTTTAAGATTTTATTTATTTATTTGACAGACAGAGATCACAAGTAGGCAGAGGCAGGCAGAGAGAGAGAGAGAGAGGAGGAAGCAGGCTCCCTACTGAGCAGAGAGCCCGATGCGGGGCTCGATCCCAGGACCCTGGGATCATGACCTGAGCCGAAGGCAGAGGCTTTAACCCACTGAGCCACCCAGGCGCCCCGGCTTCATCTTTGATTAACTTGTTCTGAATTGTTTGTCAGTCTAAGCATGGAATTTTGAACAAAATTAAATTCCATTTCCTGCTCTCTATTATAACTTTAAACCTGATGTAAGAACATGGTAAGATGTTTATTGTATTTGTTTCTTTGTCTAGCTCTTGTCTTCAAGCAGATGTTTCAATAGTCTTAATCAAACTGGCTTTTTTTTTTTTGTATTTTCATATTGATGAATTCCTTCTATGATAGTTTGCCTAAGATAGTTTCTTTTGAGATATGTGCATATGCTGAGTTTGTGAAGACTTGGTTTTTCCTTTTGTGCTCTCAACCTACTCGGGCTAGAAAAACTAGTTTCAGTATTGATTTCAGCTTTTTTTTTTCCTATACGGTACTGAAGTCTAGAAGTCTGACTTAGAGAAAGGACCTAGAATTTCATGCTATTTCCCTTTCCTCACTTCGTTCTCTTGCACTGGTATTGTGAATTTGTGTAACTCACTCTTTTCTCCCTTAACAGGGTTGTTGGTACAGAGGAACGTATTCCTATTCCCCTCATGGATTACATCCTTAATGTGGTAAGATTCATGGTAGGGTAAACTGAGTAAAGGTGTGTGTTTTTCTGGAAAATGTGTGGGATTACCAGATAGTCTAGTGATTTCCACATTTATTTTCATTGGGGCCCTTAAAGTGTAGATCAGTGGGAAAAGATGTGCAAACCTTGTTCTGTAAGACTGGTTTGCCAACAGTTGGACAACACTCTTCCTTCTTCTAAATACTCTCAGTTTTTTGTTCATTGTTACTATTTGCCATTGGAATTTAAACAGGAGAGTGGGCTGTTTAGGACAATCCAGTATTATTTTCTTTGAATGTGTCCAACATAAATTTTCCCCATTACTTGCTATTTTTCCTGTTAACTTCTCCTTTATATTAAAAAAAATAGTAATATGACCATTTCTTTCAACTTACCATGTGTTTCACAGGAGAAAAGGGAAGATTTTGAATTTTCCCAGAGTTGTTTACCTATAAGGGCCCACTTAGCAATTGTTCTAGCCCACTAAGCACTTCCAAGACTTCCAGAGATGGTTCCTTATGCCTGTGTGTTTCTTGCCCACATTTTACATTCTTCCCTTAAAAAAATGCTTTGTTTGGTCCAAGTCACTCTTTTTTAGAGTTCTGGTTTTCATTTGCATTGTGAACACATTGAGAAAGAGTATCTATTTTTATTTACGGGGAGAGGCAACATAGTATCATGTAAGAAGCACATTAAGAGATCAGATATGATTTTGCCCACTAATTCATAGATGTGGCCCTGAGCAAAACATTTATCCTCTCAAATTACATGACTTTAGGTGTGGCCAGAAAGGTAGATTGGGAAGAAGTAATTATTCCTGTGTGGTATTTTTTGGAGGTTTCGTTTTTGTTTTTTGGATGTTTAGGGTCCATATGCTATCTCTCTCCCTATTTATTTAAGGTTTTGGTATTCTAGAAAATACTGATTTTATGACTGCAAGGCAACCCCTGTCCTTACTCCAGGTTTGCCTTTTAGTTCCAGATGTCAGACTCTAACTTAATTTTTTAAATTTTCATTACCTAGATGAAATTTGTGGAATCTATTCTGAGCAACAATACAACAGATGACCACTGCCAGGAATTTGTGAATCAGAAAGGACTCTTGCCTTTGGTTACCATTTTGGGCCTTCCCAATCTGCCCATTGACTTTCCCACATCTGCAGCCTGTCAGGCTGTTGCAGGTGTCTGCAAATCCATATTGGTAAGAGCTTCTGGCCAAATATCTTCATTTCTTTTCAGAAATCAATTTTGTAATACTTCTGTATACATGTTTTTACTTTGGTCTCCCTTTACTTTCAACTAAAAAATAAGAAATTTGTGGCTATGTATTACAAGTGAATCAAGTGAATTTTGTGACTAATAAGTAGTATGTCACATTATTTCTCATTGAAAAGTTAAATTATTTGTTCATTATTCTTAGGTTTGGTATATAGTTCCAGTATTTGAGTTTATTGGAGGGGATGGTAGATGAAGAAAGTTTTGGAACTGGGTTTATTATTCTTGTGTCATCCTTTCTCATGGATGCTTTTTAACACAATCTCGTATTGTTTAGTCATATAGCTTTTTTCCTTTTTCAAGCTTGATAGTCATGCATTTTAACCATAAGTGACCTATAGTTTATTGCTCAAATTTTGCCCAAAAATTAAGTGCTTTATTTACTTTAAGTAGTAGTAAAATGCACATCACATGATGTTTACCTTTTTAACCATTTTTAGGTGTATAGTTCAGTAGTCTTTAGTACATATACATTGTTGTACAACTGATCTCCAAAAGTTTTTCACCTTGCAAAACTGAAATTCTGTACTCATTAAACAACAACTCCACACTCCTCTCTCCCTCCCAACCCCTGGTAAACATTGTTCTACTTTCTGTCTCTGACTTTGACTGTTCCAGGTACCTCATGTAAATGTAATTCATAAGGTATTTGTCTCTCTGTGATTGGCTTATTTTGCTTAGCATAATGTCTTGAAGATTCACCCATGTTGTAGGATATGTCAGAATTTCCTTCCTTTTTATGATGCTGTTGTATGTATAAGCCACATTTTGTTTATCCATCCATTCACTGATAGACCATTGGGTTGCTTCCACCTCTTGATTATTTTTGAATAGTGCTGCTATGAACACAGGTGTGAAAATACTTACTTAAGACTACTGTGTGTGTGTGTGTGTGTTTGTACAGTAAAAGCACTTAAGGATCTACTGTCAGCAGATGTCAAGTATACAACATTATTAACTATAGACACCAAGATATATATTATATCCCCACAGTTTACTCATAACTGAAAGTTTGCCCTTTGACCAACATCTGCACATTTCCCCCCAGCCCCTGGCAACCATCATTCTGCTCTCTGGTCCTATGTATTTGACTTATTTAGATTCCATATAAAAGTATGATCATACCCAAGACTTCTTTCAGTTCTCTTAGTTGTATACTCAGAAGTAGGATTGCTGGATTATATGGTACCTATTTTTAATTTTTCAGGGAACCACCATACTGTTTTCCATAGCAGCTCCAGGATTTTCACATCATTCCATCCAGCAGTGTACTACGGTTCCAATTTCTCTGCATCCTCACCAACACTTACTTACTTTTTCTTTTCCTTTTTTTTTCCCTGTTGTTGATAGTAGCCAACCTAATAGGTGTGAATTGAGATCGCATGATCTCAGTTTGCATCTTCTAATGATTGGTGATGTTGAGCATCTTTTTATGTGCTTACTGGCTATTTGTGTATCTTTGGAGAGATGTCTATTCAAGTCCTTTGCCCATTTTTTAGTAGGGTTTGTTTTTTGTTGTTGTTGAGTTATAGGGGTCCTTTCTATATTCTGGATATTAATTCCTTATCAGATAAATGATTTGCAGTATTTTCCTCTCTTGTCTGGTTTGCCTTTATCTCTGTTAATAGTTTTGATGAACAAAAGGTTTTAATTCTGATGAAGTCCATTTTATCTTTTTTATGCTGTTGCTGTGCTTTTGGTATCAAATCTAAGAAGTCACTCCCAAATCCAAGATCCTGCAGCTTTTACCCTATGGCTTCTTCTACATGCTTTTATAGTTTTGACTCTTTTATTTAGGTCTTTGATCTATTTAGAATAATGGTTTTTATATGGTATAAGGTAAGGTCCAGCTTCATTCTTTTGCATGTGGATATCCAGTTTTCCCAACACCATTTGTTGAAAAGATTGTTCTTTCCCTACTGCACCTGTGTTTTGACACCCTTGTCAAAAATATTTTGACCACAGATGTGAGGGTTTATTTGGGGGCTTTATTATATTCTTTTGATCCTGATGCATTTCTTTATGCCAGTACCACATTTTTTTTATTTATCTTTGTGATAAGCTTGGAAATCAAGAAGTGTGAGACCTCCAACTTTGTTCTTTTTCAAGGTAGTTACATCTATTTGGGGTCCCTTGAGATTATTCTACAAATTTTAAGAGATTTCTATTTCTGCCCTCCCCACCCATTGATGATTTTATAAGGATTGCATTAAATCTGTGAAGCTCCTTCATTAGCTGGATTGTGCAGTGATAAGAAATTTCTGGTAAAAATCAGTAATACAGTTGCGTTTGGATTTGTAAAGTCCGTAATTGTGACATATCCGTAATGTTTTATTTTGCTTTACTCTTTGCAATATTAAGTGCTGTTTATAGGAGAGAGGTAAAGAGGCTGTGCTCCATCATTATCCTACCTCTAAGATACTATGTGAGAATTCATAGATTTATCTAAAGCCACAGTAAAGGCACATAAGTTATCCTATCTTTGAATGGCAAGTGATAGTATTTTACTGTGAGATTTTCTGCAGATTTGAAAAGCAATTACAAGGGCCGTGTCCTATAATCCTTGAGTTGTCTCATAAAAAAGGAGATTGCCTACCTCATTCCTATTCTAGAATCATCTCTTTTATTTTAGGAAGAAAAAAACAGTAGTAATACTGGTCACTTCCATACTTTGAAAACTTGCCTAATATTGCTCCTTGTTGAGCAAAATTTATAATTAATCTTATAGTATAGAGTCATTGCTATAATAGTATTTTCAGTTTGGCCATCACAAGCTTTTAAATATGATTGACTTACCACATTTGAAAGCCTCTCATTTGAGAGAGGTAAAGTGTTGCTCTAAAAGGAGGCATTGAGGTATATCATATCTGCATTCATATTTTGGCTCTACCATTTAACCAGGTGGGATACCATGGCCAGGTTCAAAATTTGTGACACTTGTCTTCTACTTCTTCCATTGTGACTATTAAAGATGTGGTGTATATGAAGTTCATTGTATATTAATACTTTAATTATTATTCTTGTTTCAGACACTGTCCCATGAACCCAAAGTCCTTCAAGAGGGTCTCCTTCAGCTGGACTCCATCCTTTCATCCTTGGAGCCCTTACACCGCCCAATTGAATCTCCTGGAGGCTCAGTGTTGTTGCGAGAACTGGCTTGTGCTGGCAACGTTGCTGATGCTACCCTTTCGGCTCAGGCCACACCTCTACTCCATGCGCTCACTGCTGCCCATGCCTACATCATGATGTTTGTTCATACTTGCAGAGTTGGACAGGTAAGAATTGGGGGGCGAACAAGCTAGTTTAAAGCCAGTGAAGTACATAGGTCACATACTGGGCATCTTACTCTGCTTAGAAACAGTTCTACCTGGGCTAGCTGCTAAAAGAACAGATTTTTTTTTTTTGGTGGGGGATGCAAGTTTATGCTTCAAGATGCTGTCTAGTTTATTTTCCCTTTTTTTTATTAGAATTTGGGTGACCATATAATTTGTGAATTAGACTTTCTTTTTTTTTTTTTTTTTTTTTTTTTTTAAGATTTTCATTTATTTACTTGATAGAGATCACAAGTAGGCAGAGAGGCAGGCAGAGAGAGAGGGGGAAGCAGGCTCCCTGCTGAGCAGAGAGCCCAACATGGGGCTTGATCCCAGGACCCTGAGATCATGACCTGAGCCGAAGGCAGAGGCTTAAACCACTAAGCCACCCAAGCGCCCCTTGTGAATTAGACTTTCTTGAGAGTAAAAGTTGAGTTGGAAACTTTTTGTTGAGTGCTACCTCAGGAATTTGATCATTGCTCATGTTTTATTAAGTTACTATAAATAATAGGCATTAATGGGGCATCTGGGTGACTCAATCGGTTAAGCACCTGCCTTCAGCTCAAGTCATGGTGTTAGGGTCCTGGAATCGAGCCCCACATCAGAGAAGTCTGCTTCTCTCTCTCACTCTCCCTCTGTTCTCTCTCACTCACTCTCAAATAAGCAAATAAAATCTTTTAAAAAAAAATAACAGGCATTAATAGATCTTAGCAGCTACATAGGCCAACTGGGATTTATAGTCCCCTTTTTAGTGGACAAGCTTCAGTTGGGTGCTCATCTGGCCTTATTACTTCCTAATCTTTGTACAGATGCATGTAGGCCTGATAATGGGATGGCAAGAAGGAAATTTGACCATAGCGTGTTTAAGTCAATGGTAATTAAGAGAGATTAGTAAAGATTACCTGAATATCAAACCCTATGCCTGTAATCCATGTGAGGTTCCTCCTGTGGTTCCAGAAAAGGGGGGTGGTTTGTGTGTGCTCATGGTTTTACAACTTTCAGTTCTCAAGTAATCGATTCTAAAGATTAAATGATGTAATGTTTTAGCACCCTTGTTTTATGCTGTTGAGCAGGAGTATATTCTTTGTATCAAATCAATTGAAAAGCATGGATATAAACTATTGAGGAAATAATTACGTGACAAAGGTTTGGAATTGAGTTTTATGACTTTTTATTAAATAAAATTTAAGTTGAAATGTTCACTTCAAGGAATTACATAAATCCAAATATTAATTGAAGTTAAGAAGTAAGAGGGAAATAGCAAGTCCCACAGCACAACCTAACAGAATTAGAAGGCTGTCATTGAATCTGAGAAACTGTTTCTTTAAAAAGAGTTGCCTGTGACCATCGCCTCTTGATTTACAAAAAGCAATGAGAAGAAATTGAGAAGGGATGTTAGATACAGACTGTAAATGTTACAGAGGGCATCCCAAAGATAGCTTCTGTTTACTTTGTTTGCAGAGTGAAATTCGTTCCATCTCCGTAAACCAGTGGGGCTCTCAGTTGGGTCTGAGTGTTCTGAGCAAGCTGAGCCAATTATACTGTTCCCTGGTGTGGGAAAGCACTGTCCTTCTCTCCCTGTGTACGCCAAACAGGTAAGGGAGGGGGCATCTCATTATTATCTCTGTTGTCTTTCTTAATAGAGAAACTTAAGTTCAGTGATCCTGGAGGATTGCTTTGGTCAAGAGCAGAAAGCTGTTAGTAAAGAGTTCAGAGGGTTCTTTGTCTAACTTAATCCATTCAGTCTGCAATCACAAAATACCACAGACTAGATCCTTATAAACAGAAATTTATTGCTCATAGTTCTGGAAGCTGGAGGTCTGAGACTATGTTGCTAGTGTGGTTGGGTGAGGGTCCTTTTCTGGGTTGCAGACTTTGCATTGTATCCTCACATAGTGGAAGGGACTAGGAATGTTTCTGGAGCATCTTTTATGAGGCGGTAGTCCCATTCTTGAGGTTCTGCCCTCAAGACGTAAGCACTTCCCAAAGGCCTTACCTACTAATATTATCACATTGGTCATTAGGATTTCAACAAACGAATATTGAGGGGACACAAACATTCACTCCACACTATTGTCCTTCCCATTTACTAGCCTAGGGACATGCTTACAAATGGGTTATTTTCTGCATCTTTGATCTTATGTCCTGATTATTCTGAGTCAGCATGATAGGTATTTAAAATTTGTTAGCCAAATCTAAAGTTGGGTTGGAAATCTTGTTGAGAACTACCTCAGGAATTTGATCATTGTACATGTTTTGTTAGGTTCACTTACCTGTCAGCCAAGCAGATGAGGGACCAAGCAGAACGTAAGAAATGAGCTATCAGGGTTCTTTTTACTCATGGTTTGTCTTATTGCAGCTTACCATCTGGGTGTGAATTTGGCCAGGCAGACATGCAGAAACTGGTTCCAAAGGATGAGAAGGCAGGTACGACCCAGGGCGGAAAAAGATCAGGTAACTCCAAGAAACTAAAATCTTAGTCATTAATTCTCTTAGTTTTGTTTCAGTGTCTTTATAAGTCTATTGTGAAACTGAGTTAGCTGTATTGTCTTTAGCCCTCAATTTTTTCCTTTCGTTTTTATTTTAAAATTAAATTATTTTCAGTCAGTTTCTCTGTAAAATGTGTATATACAATGGTAAAAATTACAAGTTGCAATAAAAAGAATCACTTAACATTTGTACCACAAATAAACAGTTTATCTAATCTTTACCCCTAGGGATACATCTTAGCATAGTTGTGATTATCTTAGAGTTAATATTTTATAGATCTCTTTTTACTTAACATTAAGTGCCATGTAAAGGGTCTGTGAATTAACCATTCCCTATTGTTTTCTAATGTACTATTTTGAAATAGGAGTATATTTTTATATAGTTTATGCAAATAAAAAATTAAATCCTAGAAATTACTGTACTGAAAGTTATGGCGGGCCCCTATTTTTTGTATGCTTATTTTTCAGAAGTTTAATTTCACTCTTAAAAATGGCAAATGAGGGGATGCCTGGGTGGCTCAGTTGGTTAAGCAGCTGCCTTCGGCTCAGGTCATGATCCCAGCATCCTGGGATCAAGTCTTGCATCGGGCTCCTTGCTCCGCAGGGAGCCTGCTTCTCCCTCTGACTCTGCCTTCCACTCTGTCTGCCTGTGCTCGCTCTCGCTCGCTCTCTCTCTGACAAATAAATAAATAAAATCTTTTTTTTTTTTTAAAAATGGCAAATGATTGTTTTAAGTGGCTGTGGAGCACTTTACTTTTTTTTATTTTTTTTTTAATAAATTAATTTATTTATTTTCAGAAAAACAGTATTCATTATTTTTTCACCACACCTGGTGCTCCATGCAATCCGTGCCCTCCATAATACCCACCACCCGGTACCCCAACCTCCTACCCCCCGCCACTTCAAACTCCTCAGATTGTTTTTCAGAGTCCATAGACTCTCATGGTTTACCTCCCCTTCCAATTTCTCCCAACTCCATTCTCCTCTCATACCCCTTGTCCTCCATGCTATTTGTTATGCTCCACAAATAAGTGAGACCATATGATAATTGACTCTCTCTGCTTGACTTATTTCACTCAGCATAATCTCTTCCAGTCCCATCCATGTTGCTACAAAAGTTGGGTATTCGTCCTTTCTGATGAAGGCATAATACTCCATAGTGTATATGGACCACATCTTCCTTATCAATTCGTCCGTTGAAGGGCATCTTGGTTCTTTCCATAGTTTGGCGACCGTGGCCATTGCTGCTATAAACATTGGGGTACAGATGGCCCTTCTTTTCACAACATCTGTATCTTTGGGGTAAATACCCAGTAGTGCAATGGCAGGGTCATAGGGAAGTTCTATTTTTAATTTCTTGAGGAATCTCCACACTGTTCTCCAAAGAGGCTGCACCAACTTGCATTCCCACCAACAGTGGAAGAGGGTTCCCCTTTCTCCACATCCTCTCCAACACATGTTGTTTCCCGTTTTGTTAATTTTGGCCATTCTAACTGGTGTAAGGTGATATCTCAATGTGGTTTTAATTTGAATCTCCCTGAGGGCTAGTGATGATGAACATTTTTTCATGTGTCTGATAGCCATTTGTATGTCTTGATTGGAGAAGTGTCTGTTCATACCTTCTACCCATTTTTTGATATGTTTGCCTGTCGTGTATGTTGAGTTTGAGGAGTTCATTATAGATCCTGGATATCAACCTTTTGTCTGTACTGTCATTTGCAAATATCTTCTCCCATTCCATGGGTTGCCTCTTTGTTTTGTTGACTGTTTCCTTTGCTGTGCAGAAGCTTTTGATTTTGATGAAGTCCCAAAAGTTTATTTTCGCTTTTGTTTCCTTTGCCTTTGGAGACATATCTTGAAGCCTGCTTCCCTCTCTCTCTCTCTGCCTGCCTCTTCGTCTACTTGTGATCTCTCTGTCTGTCAAATAAATAAATAAAATCTTTTAAAAAAAAAAAAAAAGAATTTGTTTCTTGGTTTGTCACTCTCTCATTTTCCCCCTTTGCTTGTTTGTTCTCTTAAATTCCACATAGGAGCAAAATCACATTGTGTTTGTCTTTCTCTGACTTACTTTGCACAGCATTATACTCTCTAGGTCTATCCTTGTCCTTGAAAATGACATTTCATTCTTTATTATGGTTGAATGATATTCCGTTGTATGTACATGCTACCACTTCTTTATCCATTTATCAGTCCATATCTTGGCTGTTGTAAATAATGATGCTATAAACATAGGGGACATGTATCCTTTTGAATTAGTGTTTTTGTATTCTTTGGATAAATACCTACTAGTGCAATTGCTGGATCTTACCTTTTTTTTAACTTTCTGAGGAACCTCCATACTGGTCCCCACAGTTGGCTGCACCAGTTTATATTCCCACCAGCAATGCTTGAGTGTTCCTTTTTCTGCACATCCTCAACAACACCTTTTGTTTATTATTTGTATATTTGTTTGATTTGCATTTCTTTGTTGGTCAATAAAGATAAACACCTTTGCTTGTATCTTTTGGCCATCTGTATATCTTCTTTGGAGAAGTGTCTTCTGCCCATTTTATAGTTGGATTATGTGTTTTGGGGGTATTGAGTTGTATTATTTTGGATATTAACCCTTTATCAGACATGTCATTTTCAAATACCTTCACCTGTTCTGTAGGTTGCCTTTCAGTTTTGTTGATTATTTCCTTCACTGTGCAGAAGCTTTTTATTTTGATACAGCCCCAATAGTTTAATTTTTATTTTGTTTCCCTTGTCTTCAGAGATCTGTCTGGAAAAAAATTGCTATGGCTGATGTCATAGAGGTTACTGTGTTCTGTTCTAGGATTTTTATATATTCAGGTCTCACATTTAGGTCTTTAATCCATTTTGAATTTATTTTTGTGTATGGTGTAAGAAAATGGTCCAGTTTCATTCTTCTACATATTGTTGTCCAGTTTTCCCATTAGCATTTGTTGAAGAGATGGTCTTTTTCCCATGGGATATTCTTTATTCTTTATTTATTTATTTCGAGAGCGCCTGAGCTGCAGGGTGGGGCAAAGGAAGAGAACTTCAAGCATACCTTCCTTCCCCCAGCATGGAGCCCAATTCAGGGCTTGTTTTCAGGACGGGAATTCATTACCTGAGATGAAATCAAGAGTCGGACAGTTAAACAGCTGAGTCACACAGGTACCCCTTGAGGGTTATCATGAATGGGTATTGTACTTGTCAAGTGCTTTTTCTTCATTTATTAAAATGATCATATGCTCTTACCTTCTCTTACTGATCTCATGTATCACACTGACTGAATTTGTGAATGTTGAACCACACGTGCAGCCCAGGAGTAAATCCCATTTGATCCTGGCAAATGATTTTTTTTTAATGTATTGTTGAATTGGATTGCTAGTATTTTATTGAGAATTTTTGCATCTCTATTCATCAAGGATTTTGGCATGTAGTTCTCTTTTTTAGTAGAGTTTTTGTCTGGTTTGGAATCAGGATAATGCTGTCCTCATAGAATAAATTGGGAAGTTTTCCCTTTTTTCTGTATCTTAGAATAGTTTGAGGAGAATAAGTATTAACTCTTCTTTAAAAGTTTGGTAGAATTCAACTGTGCACCGTCCAGTCCTGGACTCCTGTTTGTTGGGAGTTTTTTGATTACTTATTCAGTTTCTTTGCTGGTTATCAGAAATCTTCTGTTTCCTTCTGTTTCAGTTTTGGTAATTCATATGTTTCTAGGAATTCATACACTTCTTCTGGGTTGTCCAGTTTGTTGGCATAGCGTTTTTCATCTTCTCGTGATTTTTTGTATTTCTTGGGTTTATTTCTCTTCTCTCATTTGTGATTTTATTTATTTGAGTCTTTTTTTTAACAAGTCTGATAGGATTAAAGATCTAACTCATGGTATCATTGAACTGTTGTTTTAGTTCTGTAGTATTAATTTCTATTCTGATCTTTATTAGTTCCTTCCTTCTGCTGGTTTTAGGTCTTGTTTGCTCTTTTTCTAGCTCTTTTTGGTGTGAGGTTAGGTTGTTCGAGACTTCTCTTGCTTTTGAGGTAGGCTTGTATTGCTATATACTTCTCTCTTAGAACTGCTTTTGCTGAATCCCAAAGATTTTGGACCATTGTGTTGTCATTCGTTCCCATGTACTTTTTTATTTCTTCTTTGATTTCCTGGTTGACTTATTCGTTGTTGAGTAGCATGTTCTTTAACCTCCATGTATTTGTGATCTTTCCAGATTTTATCCTGTGGTTGACGTCTAGTGTCAATAGCATTGTGGTCTGAAAAGATATACATGGTATGACTTCAGCCTTCTTGAATTTATTCAGGCTAGTTTTCTGGACTAATATGTGATCTATTCTATAAACTGTTCCATGTATAATTGAAAAGAATGTGTATTCTCTTTCGTTTTAGGATGGAATGTTCAGAATCTATCCATTAAATCCATCTGATTCAGTGTTTCATTGAAAGCCATTGTTTTCTTGTTGATTTTCTGTTTAGATGAACCGTTGATGTGAGTGGGGTTTTAAAGTCCCCTACTATTATTATATTACCATTGATCAGTTCCTTTATTTTGGGAATTATCTGTGTATTTGGGTGCTCTTACGTGGGTATATCATAAGTATTTACAGTTGTTAAGAGTTTCTTGTTGAATTGTCCCCTTTATTATTATGTAGCATCTGTGTTTGTCTCATGTTACAGTCTTTGCTTTAAAGTCTATTTTGTCCAATATAAGTATTGCTACTCCAGCTTTCCTTTGATAGCCATTTGCATGATAAATATTTCTCCATCCCCTCGTGTTCCATTTGCAGTTGTCTTTAGGTCTAAAATGAGTCTCTTATAGGCAGCATATAGATGGGTCTTCCTATTTTATCCATTCTGTCACCCTATCTTTTGATTGGAGTGTTTAGTCCATTTACAGTTAATGTGTAATTACACATAGGTAGGTAAGAAGGAGGTAGGTATTGCCATTTTATTACTGGTTTTGTGGTTGATTCTGGAGATTTTCTCTGATCCTTTCTTTTCTCTTTCTTTTCTTTTGTGGTTTGCTGATTTTCTTTAGTAATATATTTGGATTTCTTTCTCTTTATTCTTGGCATATTTACAGGTGGCTTTTGATAATATGGTTACCATTCTATTTGCATATAACATCTTTTATATATAGCAGTTTATATTAAGTTGATGGTTGTTTTAAATTTGAACGCATTCTTCTCTTCTTTCCACATTTTCTATGTGTTACTATATTTTATATCCCTTTTTTGGCGAGTTCCTTGATACTGTCACTTTTGGTCTTTCCACTCATAGAGTCCTCTTTAATATTTTAGGGGGCTGGTTTAGGGATCATGAACTCCTTTAGTTTTTGTTTAGGAAACTATTCATCTCTTCTTCAAACTGAGTGATAGCCTGTCTGGATAGAGTATTCCTGCTATAGATTTTTCCCATTCAGCACTTTGACTATATCATGCCACTTCATTCTGGCTTGCCAAGTTTCTGCTGAAAAATCTCCTGCTTGCCTTCTGGGTTTTCCCTTGTAAGTTAATGACTTTCATCTTGCTGCTTCTAATTTTTTTTTCTCTTATCATATTCTGCAATTTTAATTACAGTATGTCTTGATGTTGATATGCTTTTATTGATTTTGTTGGGGGTTCTCTGTGCCTCCTGGATCTTAATGACTGTTTCTTTCCCCACATTAGAGAAGTTTCTAGCTATTACTTCTTCAAATAAATTTTTCTGCCCCCTTCTCTCTTTCTCTCTCTCTTCTTCTGGGCCTCCTGTAGTATAGATGTTATGTTTGGTGGCCTTGCTGAGTTCTCTAAATCTATTTTCATATTGCCTAAGTCTTCTCTGTTTTTTTTTTTTTTTCAGCTTGATTACTTTCCATTGCTCTTGTCTTCTAGGTCACTAGTTCATTCCTCTGCTTCTTCCATACTGTTGTTTGTTCCATCAAGCATGTTTCTTATCGCATTTATTGAATGCTTTATGTCTCCTATGTTGTTTCTTACCTCTGTGTCAGGGGTCTTACTCATGCCTTCCACTCTTTTCTCAAGTCCAGTGAGTATCCTTATGATCATTGCCTTAAATTCTCTATCGGGCATGTTTCTTATAGCCATTTCACTTGGATTTTTGGTTGTGGCTTTATGCTAATCTTTCATTTGGGATAAATTTCTCTCTGTCTCTATTTTGTCTGCCTCTCTGTGTCCATTTCTCTGTGTTAAGAAAGTCAGCTCTGTCTTCTGCTCTTGAAAGTAGTGACTTTATGAAGAAGCAGTCCTAGAATTCCCTGGACTGCAGTGTGCTCTGATCACCAGAACATAGTACTTCAGGAGATTATCATGTATGTGGTGCTTATGTCTTGGGGTTTTGTCTAAGTTCCTTTCCTGTTCATGTAGCCATTTGCACTGACACTCTCAGCCTTTTGTGGGCTGTTCTTGGTCTCTGTGGTGTTAGTGGGACCTAGGCAGGCTGGCTCTTGAAGGGTGTGTCCACTAGTGAACTTGAAAGCTGGAAGGCAGTGTTGGGAAATTGTGTACTAGACCACTAGTCCTATGCCAGGTTCCTCAAAGCACGAAGTGGCTAGGGAGATGCCAAGGTGGGGTATGTGCAAATTTAACAGAATTTGCCCTGAGTAGGTGAGTGCTCAGGACACCTCTTGGCTGTGACACACTGCTATCTAGTTAGGTAGCAGTTGTCTGTACAGCCTCACTTCCTGCAAGTTGCTCTGTGTTAGAGCCGGGGGTGGGGGTGGGGAATGGCTCCCACCAGCTCTCTTCTTTTCAGAGAAATCCTCCAACATGCTCCTAAATCAGTCTGAACAGATCTGTCTCCCGGGTGCCCTTCATGTTACTACTTGATACAGACTGCTGTCTCTCTAAGGGTGGTGACCCAGTGATAGTTGGCCCATTGCTGAGTCCTCCAACTTTTAAAGCTCCAGACTCCCAAGTCCCAGTGGCTTTATAAACTCCCAGAATTCAGCCACTCTGGTTTTTAAAGCTAGACGTAATGGGAATTACTCTCTCCATGCGAGCTTCCTGGTGTGAGTGCCCTTTTCTCTGTCCTTGCTGTGCACCCAGCTCCCTCCCTTCAGTGGGCAGACTCCCTTTGTCTTACTGACCTTCCTAAACTTTCAGATGCAGCTGCTTCCCTATATTTAGTTGTGGAGTTTGTTCTGCCAGGCTTCAGATAGCTCTTCAGTTTAATGACTTGGATGTGAATGCTATCTAGTTGTAAATGTAGGACAGGGTAAGCTCAGGGTCCTCCTACTCTGCCATCTTCCCAAGCTCCTCTTCGTACAGTGGGTATTTTTTTATTTAAGTAATTTCTACCCCCAGTGCTTGCTTCAGCAGCACATATATTAAGTAATTTCTACCCCCAGCATGAGCTCAAACTCAACAGTCACATGCTCTTCCAGCTGAGCCAGCAAGGCACCCCTGTACAGTGGTATTTTAGAAAATGGCTTTTATGTTATATCACAGTAAAGTAGGAAATTGCAGTAAGCAGAAACTATACACAATTTTCAGACTCTAATGCAACAAACTTAAAATTAATAAAAACTTTTCTAGAAAGTTTTTCCCTTATATTCTGTATCAGGGAAGAAATAAATTTAATAAACTATTAAGGAAACAAGACAATTCTATGTGTAAAAACTGTTAGGATATGCTTAAAAATTGTACTTGGGTTATTAAACATAGGGGAAATGCTTAAGGACCAGACAAAGGATTTATATAACATCTGGTTATTATGGGAGAGGAGAGAGAATCAGTAAAATAAACACAAACCTTTGGCCCATGTAAATTTGGAGAAAATGGACCAAACCAAAAATTAGAACCTCAGATTTAGTCAAAATGCAATAAATTTGAATCAAGGAAAGAAGTAATTTACTAAGAAATATGAACAAAATTAGATTTGGTGTCAAAGAATTGCTTCACCTAACAATCTGGATATATTTTTTCTAGCAATTTCTTTTACACATTTAATTTAACAAAGATGACTCCATTTCCACATAGTTTTTTTTTTTTAGAATATTACAAAGACCACTTGGTGTGGTGTGTTTTATTAAAGGTTTGTCTAACCTGATTATTAGATATAAAAGCATGCATATGTCCACCAAAAAAATAGATGTATCTCACATTCATATACAAAAATCTTAAATGTCATAAAATATATTTCTCCAGTGGCCATCTGTGATGTTTAATTTGAGTTTATTATTGACAAGCCATAAAATATTAACAGGGTATTCACCTTGACAGCATTGGGTTGGGGGGGGCAGGGTACACACTGTAAGCTATGTGAATGGTGCTCCCTATGTCATATAGTGCCTATAGTTTTGCAAGGTAGCCCTGGGTTAAAACAGTTCATATGCTCTTGCTGGAAGATGTTAGTATTGGCTAACTAGAAGGTCTCAAAGGAGAGGAAGGTATCAGTAGTTATATTTTGGTTTGATTTTTCCTTTTCAGATTTAGGAAGTTATGGACATTTAAAGAGTAACAAGCACCATATGTTGTAGCTCTTTCTTGTGACTGTTCAGGACAGGGAACAAGGTAAGTGATGACACAACATGGTCTTATTGCTCGTCTCTTATGTCTACAGATGGTGAGCAGGATGGAACAGCTGCAAGTATGGATGCTTCTACCCAGGGCTTATTAGAAGGCATTGGGCTTGATGGTGACACACTGGCTCCCATGGAGACAGATGAACCTACTGCTTCAGACTCTAAAGGCAAATCTAAAATCACACCTGCTATGGCTGCCAGAATCAAGCAAATCAAGCCTTTATTGTCAGGTGAGTGATTTTCCTCATTCTACTGCCTTTTCTGGCTTTCAGAGCCTTAACCAGTTTTAGACAAATTCAGTTGGTATGGCTCTGTTGTTTCCTTTAAGGAACTTGGAAACCTTGGTGGCTCATTTTCAGGTGGTATCTATATGATAGGCTCTGTACTAACTGCTAGGGATACAGGGATAAGAGACTGACTTCCTGAAAGTCATGTTTTAAAATTCCTTCCTTGCTACTCATTCCTCAACTACTGCAAATGATTCCTGCTCTTACCGTTCCACTGAAATAACTCACTGGTGACCTGTTGCTACGTCCATTGGATACTCTTCAGTCCCCTTCTAACTTGTCTGCAGCATGATAGTCGGCCCATCACCTCAAAACACTCTTCTTGGTTTCTGTGGTATTAAACTCTTCTGCTTTCCTGTTACCTGTTAGGCTACTACACCCAGTGTTCTTTTCCTTTCTCTATTCATTAAATATAGCTGGCAAATGACATGGCTGATTCATGTTTTACTAATGTCATTTTGGCAGCTCTGTGGAGACATTAACGTGATATAAGACTGCATTAAGGATGTTCACTGATATGTCCTTGTCTTCTTTTGCCCTTTAATGTAGTATCATTGTTTGGAGAACGTGTTTTGTATGTTCCTTGATATTTGTCACTTTCTGACACTTTAATTTAGAGGAAGGTGAAGACCTAACTCCTGGGAATCTGGAGCTCTGCCCCAAAGCAAGCAGAAAATGGCCTTTGGTGGGGCACCTGGGTGGCTCAGTTGGTTGAGTGTCTGACTCTTGATTTCAGCTCGAATTGTAAGATCAATCCCTACATCAAGCTCCTCACATCAGGCTTCTCTATCTCTTTCTGCCCCTTCCCACTCGTGCGTGCACATAGTCTCTCTATAAATTAATTAATGTTAAGAAAGCCACTTATAAAATTTTTATGCTTTTCCTAGCGATCTTTTTTCCTTTGGGGATCATATATTTAATGTTGTGATCAGACGATATATATGATAATTCTATTAACAGTTTTGCTGTTTTTAAAGTATTGTGGGCATTTTAAGTGATTCTGTAACCCAGTAGATGTATCATTTGCTTAACTGATTCATATTGATCTGTTGCTTTTTCTACAAAGGTGATTTTAACTCTGTACCTCTTTAAACAGCGTGTTTATCTTATTCGTCTTTCACATTTGTTATGTATCAAGTTCCAGTATACTTCTCTGTCTCCTGCCTTTAAAAGAGGCATTTATTCTCTGTGGAACATCCTTTTTGGATTATTAAATGTAGAAATAAGTCCAGGTGTTTCCCAGGTGTTGTTGGTTAGTTATAATGAAACCATTCTGAGCATACTCTCATGCCTTATTCTGACTTTTGGTTTCCAGCATCCTCCAGATTAGGCCGAGCGCTTGCTGAACTATTTGGACTCCTTGTTAAACTTTGTGTGGGGTCTCCTGTCCGCCAGAGAAGGAGCCATCATGCTGCCAGCACCACCACAGCACCGACACCTGCTGCTCGATCCACAGCCTCAGCCCTCACTAAGCTCCTCACAAAGGGCTTATCTTGGCAGCCTCCACCATATACACCTACTCCTCGCTTCAGGTGAGTTCTACTTGAGATACAGAATCTAATTGGTTCCTTTTGTACTTCAATGGAGAGTGAGCCACTGAACTAGAGGACTTGAAAGGTTCCCTGTTAACTCTAGATATGTAGCCCACATGCAGTTTAATGTACTTATATTGGTGCTTTTTAGTCTAGAATATAGAGATTTTTTAAGCATTTATGATCAAAGTGTATTTCAGTAACCTTGTATTTTTTAGTAGGTGAGGACTGTCACCTTTTTTGCCTTAGAAGTTTTAATAACCAGACTAGCCAGCCACCCACCTGAATTCCAGTCAGTCTCTCAGTCACTTGTACAATGTTAAATTTTACTCTAGGCAGCTACATGAATTTCCCAGCGCTTCTGTGACTGCCTCAGAGAAAGCTAAAATTTTGCTTTTTCCCCCTTTCAGGCTGACATTCTTCATCTGTTCAGTTGGTTTTACATCCCCAATGCTGTTTGATGAGAGGAAGTATCCCTACCACCTCATGCTACAGAAATTTCTCTGCTCTGGAGGCCACAATGCTCTTTTTGAGTAAGAATCAAGTTCCTTCACAGAGAAGCATTTCTCGGAGTTTGGTCTTTCTTTGTGCCTTAGCAGCGCACCACTTTCTAAATCACCTGTCCTGTAACCACAGGATACACAAAAAGATAGCCATTAGTTGTAACCTTTTACATTCGGGGAATTAGCCATATTTGTCTCAGTCTTCCTTGGAGGGTGGGATTCAGCCTTTCCTAGAGATGTTTGTAAGAGTCTCTGCTTTTCTTCATCTGGTTTTTAGTGCCAGATGTACATATTTTTCTAGTAGACTTACTCTTTCCTTTTGTTTCTCCAATAATTTTTCTGCTTCTCTTGGTCTAAAGATTCTAAGCAAAGTTTCACTTGTTTCATGAAGTATAGTTGACATACAGTGTTATACTTGTTGCAGGTGTACAACATTGTGATTTGACAATTTGTACATTATGCAGTGCTCATCACAATAAGTATAGTTACATCTTTTACCATATAGTTACTACAATATTATTATCTCTATTCCCTATGCTATACTTTTCATTTCTATGATTTGTTTATTTTATAACTAAATTTGTACCTCTTAATCCCCTTTACCTATTTCAACTATCCCCCTATCCCCTATGCTCCCCTCTGGTAACAACCACTTTGGGTTTTTTGTTTGTTTATTCATTTTGGCTTTAAAAAGTAAAGCTAAAAGTGGTAATCATTTTGCATACTATATGTGTATCAAATCATCACATTGTATACCTTAAACTTATATCTGTTATATGTCAGTAATACCCCAATAAATCTCAAATAAATCCTCCCCTCAAAAAAGATAAAGCTAATAAATATTGGACAGATTATCAGCTGTAACTGCAAGAAGAGAGATGTGTAGTGGCAGTATAGATACTGGGAACCTTCTGAATGCCCCCCATCTAAAGTACTAATATTTTGTCTCCATATTCTCTGTTATTTGAATTTTAGAACTTTCAATTGGGCCCTATCAATGGGAGGCAAAGTTCCTGTTGCTGAGGGATTAGAACATTCAGATTTACCTGATGGCACAGGAGAATTCCTAGATGCCTGGCTAATGCTAGTGGAGAAGATGGTGAATCCCACCACGGTGCTTGAATCTCCACATTCGCTGCCTGCCAAATTGCCTGGAGGTGTCCAGAACTTCCCACAATTCAGTGCCCTCCGCTTCCTTGTGGTAACTCAGAAAGTGAGTATTAAGCATTCTGAAACGAAGAGGGATTTCTCATGCTGACTGGTTAGCTCTCCTTTATGTCCTCCTTAATGAAATAACTTGATTCTTGGAGAACCATTGGATCCTACTCCCAGATAGGGCTACCTTACAGAAAGGGATATAGACCACTGGAGAATTTCCTATAGTGTAAATATTTGAACTGTAAACTTGAGATTGATATTTTAGGTTGGATTAAAATGCCCCTTCTCTGTGCTTCTTTAGCCCTCCACAGCACTGACCTAGGGTTTTATTGTTGACACTGACCTTTCAGGGAAAGACTGTCCCATAGGTCTTAGATTTATTCCTCCAGTGACTTTGAATTAAGACAAAATGATCTTCACACAGCTTTTCAAATGACTTCTAGGCAGCCTTTACTTGCATCAAGAACCTGTGGAACCGGAAACCCCTAAAGGTATATGGCGGGCGAATGGCTGAGTCCATGTTGGCCATCCTATGCCATATTCTCCGAGGAGAACCTGTGATTCGTGAGAGACTGAGCAAAGAGAAGGAGGGATCTCGAGGAGAAGAGGACACAGGGCAAGAGGAAGGTGGCTCCCGCCGGGAACCTCAAGTCAACCAGCAGCAACTGCAACAGGTAGGGTCCTAGGTTCCCACTCCATGGCCAAGACTTTGCTGCCAATAAAAACCACACAAACCCACAAGTATATTCTAAGTTCACATGCCACTAAGTGGGTTGTGGGTTTTCTAATTTACGTGCCACAAAGTGCTTGGTCCTCTTAGCCAGGAGATAGCTTTAAATTTGTTCCCTCTTAGCTTTTCTTTTTTCTCCTGAAAAGCCAAGGTATAGGTATGGTTTCAGTGCTGCTAACCAGTGTAAGATTTGTGTCCTCCCAAGCATGTTGTTTAGTATTAAAACTCTTTTATAGTATAGTATAGTAGCCACTCAGTAGGCTGTGGCTGTCTTGTTCTTTGGAGGCGAACTGTCCTCAGCTACTTTCTGATTTCTCTGTAGAGGAAAGGATTAAGGGTATCTCCAACAAGAGCTCTCTGCAACCTTACCTACAGAACATACTAGTTTTTTCAAATAAATATATAAACCACATTTTGAAAATTGGAATCCAGAAGCGGAGGTTGGGGGAGGCCCTTTGATCCTGACCTTTCAGTCTCACAGAGCATTTAACCTGGTAATTTGTGTGTGTGTATGTATGTTCTTTTTATATCTAGGGTAGTCTTCAAATATGTCTTCTACATATACATGCCACATTTTTATTATAACCAATAAAAGGCTCCCTTTAAGAAAATCTGGAAATACAACAAAATATTTTTAAAAAGTCATTTATAACAACACAAGATAGTTTCTCATCACTTAGTTTTATGCCTAATTTTTACATAATTAACATATAGTATAGAATTGTGCTATCATTAAGAAAATATTTTTTTAATTTGTTATTTTATTACTGGATGTTAATTTTCTTATCTGGTTTTGTAAAACTGTCGTGTATAGTTTCTTTTTGTACAGATCTTTCTGTACATCTCATGATTATTTCCTAGTAATAAAATTCTTAGGTCAGTTTCTCAGGCTCTTGTTCTGTTTCCAGTTTGTTTTCCAGAAAAATGGGGCCCAATTTTTGCTTCTATGTGTAAATCTCAGTCTTTGGATTACGGTGATCCTATTAATTATAATAACCATCTAGCTCCATTTTCTTTGAGGACAGAATTGAAACTCACCTTGGCTTCCTGCCCCATTGTATAGCTCTAATGTTCGAATATTGTGGAAGCACCAGATGGAAAGGATTGTTCATTTACCTAACTCTTTGAGCTTAGTTCTCAGTTCATATGAAGTTAGAAAAACTCCTTTCCATCTTGAAAGGGTTTTTTTAAGATTTTATGTGTTTATTTGAGAGAGACCTTAAGAGAGAGCGTGAGAGGGGAGAAGGTCAGAGGGAGAAGCAGACTCCCCATGGAGCTGGGAGACCAATGCAGGACTCAATCCTGGGACTCCGGGACCATGACCGGCGCTGAAGACAGTCACTTAACCAGCTGAGCCACCCAGGCACCTGGTTTCTGCCCTTTTTTTTTTTTTTTAAAGATTTTATTTATTTATTTGACAGACAGAGATTACAAGTAGGCAGAGAGGCAGGCAGAGAGAGAGGAGGAAGCAGGCTCCCCACCGAGCGCAGAGCCCCGACGCGGGGCTCAATCCCAGAACCCCGGGATCATGACCTGAGCCGAAGGCAGACGCTTTAACTCACTGAGCCACCCAGTTTCTGCCTTTTTAAAATGCATTTGGATTTCTCTTTTACTGACATTTCTGAGATCCTGCATTCTTTTCGTAGCTCATGGACATGGGCTTCACAAGGGAACATGCCATGGAGGCCCTGTTGAACACCAGCACCATGGAGCAGGCCACAGAGTACCTTCTAACCCACCCTCCCCCAATCATGGGAGGAGTTGTTAGGGTAAGTTGGCTTGGGGGATCTAATTTTGTAGGCATTGGTTTGGCTGCTGATCTGTTTTTTTTCTTCTGTTGGCCTTCCCTTTGAAAACTACTTTTCATTTTCAGAATTCTGCATGCCAATATTTTCATTTTTGTGATAACTCTTGGTTCTAGAATGTAATCAGAGCAGAAGCTTCCTATCTTCCAGCTGTGCAAATTACTGAACTTTTTTTTTTTTGTAGAAGAACTGTTAAATTACCCAGTCAGAAAGCAATAGAAGAAACTCCCTTTTCTGAGCTGCAGAATAAGTGGTCACATTGAAACCACCTTCCTATGCTTAACTTCATTGTGATTTTCCCTCTCTGTTACTATAATGGCCAAGTAAGCCTAGTTGGGTTTGACTGTTACAGAGCAACATATGGAGCACAGGATGTCTGATTCCCTGTAAGTTGGTATGTGCTTTGTTGTTGGATTTCCTGTTGTTTCTCTGTAGGATCTGAGTATGTCTGAAGAGGACCAGATGATGAGAGCAATTGCCATGTCTCTGGGACAGGATATCCCAATGGATCAAAGAGCGGAGTCACCTGAGGTAACTAGGAAACATGACATCCAAAAGGGTCTGACACATTAATCTTAGTATTTTTATGGAAAGATAATTGAGGAATTAATATCTAAAGAAGGACATGGAGATATTCATTCATCCCAACTATGCCATTACTGATAACACTTACCTCCATCATTGATAAACTGTATTGACCTGAGGTTGCCCTCATGAATGATTACCACACCTTGAAGAATGTATCACCTGCCTGAGAAGAAGGTAGTGGGTTTTCAGTATGGTAGGGCAGTGCATTCTTAGAGTGTTCCCTGTTTTTCTTAAACTCTTCCATATGCAATCATTTCTTTCCCTGCCTCCAGGAAGTTGCTTGTCGGAAGGAAGAGGAGGAACGGAAAGCTCGGGAAAAGCAGGAAGAGGAAGAAGCAAAATGTCTAGAGAAGTTCCAGGATGCTGATCCATTGGAACAAGATGAGCTCCACACTTTCACAGATACCATGTTGCCAGGTTGCTTTCACCTTCTTGATGAGCTGCCAGACACAGTGTACCGGGTTTGTGATCTGATCATGACCGCGATCAAACGTAATGGAGCTGACTATCGAGACATGATTCTGAAGCAAGTAGTCAATCAGGTCAGTTCTCCAGGAGCCAGAAGAGGAGAGTGTTATATCCAACTAATGAATTGTTGAACACTATATCAAAAACTAATGATGTAGTACATGCTGGCTTTATTGAATATAGTTTAAAAGTTTTTTTTTTTAAGTGCATAAAGTGGTTATTCTGCTGTCATCAAACTCTGATTTTTTTTTAAATGAAGCTTTTTTTTTTTTTTGTATGTTTGTTTTGGTTTGTTTTAATCCAGTACAGATATATTCTCTTTGAACTCTTTAGATTTGGTAATCTTGCTCTTTCTTGTATGTTCCTTGCAAAAAGTTAATAAGCTACTTCATAAAAAATGTCTTTGAAAGGAAGAAACAAGGCTCTCTTTTTCTAGGCATCTGTTCTGAAATTCATCTAAAATGTCCCAAATGTTTCTTACTCTTGAGCCGAGTTAGGTCCCATGGACTAACAGTGAATAAATGTTTCATTTTCCCTCTCCTATGCAACAACCACATCAGCAAAAAAAGTTCTCATCATAATGAATAGCCGTGACCTGGTATTTCTGGTATTTGTATTTTTTTAAACTGTTTTCCTCATTATGAAATTAATATACACTAATTGTATACATTACTAATTTTTTTTTTTACTCCATGGGTTTGTTTTTTTTTTTTTAAGATTTTTGTTTATTTAGAGAATGCATATGAGGAGCAGAGGCAGAAGGAGGCGGGGAGAGAATGAATCTCAAGCAGACTCCACACTGAGCACAGAGCCCGACGCAGGGCTCAGTCTCAGGACCAAAATCAAGAGTCAGATGCTTAACTGACTGAGCGACCCAGGCGCCCCTACAGTTCATGTTTTTAAATCATTGAAATCTATGGCATATTTTTTGAAGTCAAGAAGCAGAGGAAAAAATCAAAGTGATGTATGGAAGCATAACTTTAGTGTATGGAAATGTCACAAAAGTAAAAGGCCAGGGCACCTGGGTGGTGAGGTTTAAAGCCTCTGCCTTCGGCTCAGGTCGTGGTCCCAGGGTCCTGGGATCGAGCCCCACATCGGGCTCTCTGCTCAGCAGGGAGCCTGCTTCTATGTCTGTCAAATGAATAAGTAAAATCTTTTTTAAAAAAAAAAAAAGCAAACTGGATAAACCTTTTTTTCTATACAAGATAAGACCCAGGTTTAGTTATCTTTATATAAAGAGCTTACAGAAATGATTTTAAGAAAACTGAAACTTAGGAAAGAGCAATTATGTCAGATTTATAAGAAATTTAACATGCAAATTAAAGCAAGACCAACATTTCTAACATTCTGGTTTATTTTTGTTCTTAATGATAATTCTGGGACAGATGTAGTAAAAGATTACTGGTGGAAGTATAAGTTGGTAGAAGCTTTGTGGTGTTGACTATGTATTAGAAATTTATTCTCCCTAGAAATTTTTTAAATATTAATTTCCTTTAATTTACCAGCTTCTTAGCTTCTTGTAATCTAGCCTAAGAAATCATCTTTTAGAGGTGCTCCTTTCGTAGCATACATCTTTTGATACAGACACAAGTCCATATAGTAAATGTTTTACTATTTACTCACCCTCCTTCAGCACATGTGTTGGGGAATAGAGGGAGTGTTTTACAAGTTTGAAAATGTTTAGACAAACCTTATTATACTCTGTCTACAGTTACCTGACTTGGCCATTTCTCTGCTTTTATAGGTATGGGAAGCTGCTGATGTATTGATCAAAGCTGCTCTTCCCCTGACAACAAGTGACACAAAAACTGTGTCAGAGTGGATCAGTCAGATGGCCACCCTGCCCCAGGCCTCCAATTTGGCTACTAGAATCTTGCTTTTAACACTGCTTTTTGAGGTAAGATTTAGATTTTTTTGGTTCCTGTGATTCATTAAAGAATTATAACACCTGTACCATTTGAGACCTTGAAGATAGTGGAAATATAAGGCATGATCTCTGCATTTCATGAGCCCACAGTTTCTGATAGGCTGTAAGACATGTAATTAAGTATAAAATGCAATGTTTTGTGCTACATAAATAACATAATTTTCTCTGAGTTCAGGAGAAGGGCTAATGCATCACTTCTGGATATAATGAGGAAAAGACTTCTCAGAACAATTATTAATTAATTGTGTCATAGAGGATTTAGGGGAGTGGTAGTTAAAAGGTTTTTAGAATGACCATCATAGTATAGTTATGGGATAATTTGGGCCTCTCTGAAGAAACCTCACTGGCAGCCAAGGAGTGGGATCGGGTGTGGAAATTGGATATAAAGCATCAGAAAGAATCTGATTCTTCCTCATACCTGGTCAGTCACCAGATTATTTTAGGCAGAAGAGTGGTTTGGCCAGGACATGTTCTTTTTCCAGCCAATACAAGAATTAGGAGGCAACTGACCTTGAACAAGTGACTCTTCATTTGTAGCTCATGTTTAATAGTAAAGCCTGAACTTAATTCTTACTATGGCACTTGTGAACAGATACTTCTGGGAAAGATTGCAAAGTACTGATTGTTGGGGTCCCCAGTAACATAATGTGGAGAGAATCACTTATGAATCCCCTCCCTTTTAAAAATCAGAGGACTGGTCTTACATTTTCTTCTAATCCTTTTCCTGTGCATTTAAACAATTAGACTATTTAGAAACTTTTGTATCCTGTATTCTCAGTACTATATTATGAATGTTTTCCCAAGCCATGTATACATTCCATCTTTGGGATGTCCCCTAGTTTAGTTAAATAATTGCCTGTTGTTGGACATTTAAATTTCTTCTAGTGCAGCCCCTATAAAGGAAATACTGTAGTGTAGGCCCTATAGGGGAACTGTACTAATCATTGCTGCATTTAATTATTCCATCTTCTTGGAATGTAAAGGTTCTCTATAACAGAAGCTTTTTAACTTCAACATAATTAAGACTGTGTAACCTAGATGACAATCCTTAACGATATCAGTGATACTAATAACAGCTTCTGTATTAAGTAGATGCTGATGTACCAGGCACCGTGTTGGGCATTAGAGAGAGTGAGCAAACGTACACACACACTTCATTTAATCACCATAATTAACATTGGAGGTAGAAATAATTATTTCCTGTGACCCCTGAGGGTCTAGACACTGAAGGCCTAGAGAATTTAAGTAACTCCTCTCAGATCACACAGCTGGTTGGTGGTGGAGGTGGAATTTGAATTCATCTAGTTATCTTAATGCTCTTCCAGTACTGTGCTAATCCTTCATACTGAAAAGAAGTTGGGATTTATGTTTTTTCTTTGATCAATTAGGAGTTGAAGCTACCTTGTGCCTGGGTGGTTGAATCAAGTGGCATCCTCAATGTCCTAATCAAACTCTTGGAAGTAGTTCAGCCCTGCCTACAGGCTGCAAAGGAGCAAAAGGAGGTCCAGACCCCAAAGTGAGTGACTTTTATCTCACCTGGTTTCACTTGTGTTCCCCTTATACTTGGGCCCTAAAGTGTAGGGCCTGAATCAGGCACTTTCCTAGAGCCTGTATAGGACAAATCTTGAGTACTTCCTGTGGTTTGAAAATAGTTGCGGTCCCTAATGTGAAATCAAGTAAGTTTTCTGTATTATGCAAGTTTCTAGCTTTCCTAGAGTAAATTATTTCTTTTTTAGGTGGATCACCCCAGTGTTGCTCCTGATAGATTTCTATGAAAAGACCGCCATCTCCTCTAAAAGAAGAGCCCAAATGACTAAGGTATATAATACATGGTTGGTAAAACTACTTAGCTTCTCAAGGCAAGAATAGACCAGGAGAGAATATGGGAGAGTGGTAAAGAATCAGGAGAAAGCTCCCTGATGAAGACATAAATGTCTTAAGGAATCAGAGTAATTCTAGATTTCTCTTCTGCATGGTCATTTAGAATTATTTTTCTATGGGGCTGCTTGCAAAAGGGCCCAAAAACTACCCTGGAAGTAAATATTAAAGGAATTTGCTATCTCCAAAGGAAGAGAGAGTGGCTTTTATACACCAATTCCTTCAAAAACCAAATGCTCTTTAAAAAAAAAAAAAAAGATTTTATTTATTATTTTTTTTGTAAGAGGGGCAGAGAGAGACTCTTAAGCAGACCAAGAGTAAGGCACTTAAACGACTAAACCACCAGGTGCCCCAAGCCACATGGATCTTTATATGAAAACTGTATCTGTCACATTATCTCAGTGCCTTCTCAGAAACAGAAATTTTTGTTCCTGCCCATCCAGAATGTTTCCTATTTGTAGAAAAACAATTGGAAACAAAAGGAAAGCTGAGAATTGCAAAACAAAGGTATAGAGGGTTTTGTGCCACTGAAGGGGCTTAGGAACTTGAGGGTTAATGCATACAAAAATCTCTCTCTTGGCTCTCAAAATTTCATTAAATGTTGGGTGTTAGTTCTTTTTCCTGGGTTAGGTTTAGCAGTGAACAGATGAAGTTACTATTTCTTCTAACAATGAACCTTGTAGGAAATACAGTTAAACTTTGTGTTCTTAAATTTAGTATCTACAGTCCAACAACAACAACTGGCGCTGGTTTGATGACCGCTCTGGGCGTTGGTGTAGTTACAGTGCAAGCAACAACAGCACAATTGATTCTGCCTGGAAATCTGGAGAGACAAGTGTGCGTTTCACTGCAGGCCGAAGAAGATACACAGTCCAGTTCACTACAATGGTGCAGGTACATGCTTACTCAGTGCCATAAACTTTTACTGAAACGAGGGGAAGGTACTGGGTGTGCTTTTTGGCTTGCTTCTTCCTGAACCAGCAGTCTTCATGTGTTCTAAGAAGCACTGTTACCACTACTAAATTGGATGTAATTTACAGAGAATGGAGTCTTCCTAAAGTCATTAGTGAGACCATGAGTCAGTCTGTGGCAGTTTGATACTGTCCCATCCAGAAATGATTTTAAGTGTTAGTGATGGTATCTGCTCTGTTGGAAAGTTTCCAGTTTGTTTTATGGCCTTATGTATGCTACTTTCCTTCTGGGGACCTTAGGCTTTTTCTCTCTGTAAATGATAGGGATGGGAAAATTGCCAGGGTTCCTTCCTATTACAGGATTTTGCCTGGGAGTTCCAAAACCCCTCTTACAGGTTTTTTTTTTTGTAGAGATATTCTTTGTCTCCTTGAAATTCTAGGTTAATGAGGAAACAGGGAACCGGCGCCCTGTGATGTTGACTCTCCTGAGAGTACCACGGCTAAATAAAAACTCGAAAAATAGCAATGGACAGGAGCTAGAGAAGACACTGGAAGAAAGCAAAGAAATGGATATCAAACGTAAAGAAAATAAAGCCAATGGTATGGACTTTTAGTTTTGAGTCTTTCAGGATATGTTATATAAAGCTTAGCATGTCTTTATGGCTTTAATTTTGGCCAGCTTCATCATGAGTGATTTTCTTATCCATCAGATTGTTTGATGACTTAAAGATCAACAGTCCTTTTTATATGCCCTTTCATCTGGTCTTGGAATTGGTGTTTTGTATGTTTCTCTTAATAAGGACCCAGGTGCTTGACCTGGCTCTGAGGGAGAGATGGAGGAGGAAATGTCAAGTTAAACTGTCTGAACTCTTACTTTCTTATTTGTAGATACTCCTTTGGCCCTAGAAGGTACAAATACTGAAAAGGAGACAAGCCTGGAAGAAACAAAAATTGGAGAGATCCTAATCCAAGGCCTGACAGAAGATATGGTGACTGTTTTAATCCGGGCCTGCGTGAGCATGCTAGGAGTCCCTGTGGACCCAGACACTTTGCATGCCACCCTTCGCCTCTGTCTGAGGCTCACCCGAGACCACAAATATGCCATGATGTTTGCAGAGTTGAAGAGTACCCGCATGATCTTGAATTTGACCCAGAGCTCAGGCTTCAATGGGTTTACTCCCTTGGTCACCCTTCTCTTAAGACACATCATTGAGGACCCCTGCACCCTCCGTCATACCATGGAAAAGGTGAGTCTTTGTGGTGGCAGAAGCTGTTTTAGCTCTGTATCAAACCTTTGTTCTCCTTGGTCTCAGAACAGATACATTTCTGGTTCTTCATAAGATATATATATAGTTAGATACATAGACTATGTGCTTTGTCTGGCAAACTTTACCAAATATGTGATCTGGTGCTTGCTTAGGTGTGGTAGATTGTCCCATTGGATGACATTTTTTAAAAAGTAGAACATAACATTTTCTATCCTTAAATTTACTATAGTTAATAAATCTTACCTGTAAAGTTCTCTCTGGCAATATATATATAGGTTTTTCAAACCAAAAACTGTTAATGAGGAATGGGATACCTTCCACCAAGTTCATGTCTTAATTACATTATAGGAGTATTTATCATGTGTTCACCTATGAGCCTATTTTCCAAACACTGTATTTTGGGGTTGTAAAAGTAGTAAAGTTTTGGGAATACTTATGATATACCAGACATTTTAATAAGCTCCTTATAGATACCCATTGTAAAATCAGAAAACTGAGGCATATATGTTCATTTTAGGAAACATATAAAGCAGTGGAAGAAATGACAAAACAATTAGAAAAAATGAAAGTATTTTTAACAACAACATTAAGAAAGTGGAAAAGTAGGGAAGACAAATGTCTTATTTCCTCCTCCTTATTCTTTGTCAGCAGTCATGTGAATGTTACTTGACTTCCATTTTTTTCTGTTGGGACACTGATTACCACATTTATAAGTAGTGCTGCAATATGCATTTTTGTGCATAGCTTTGTTGCATTTAGCTTTGTTTTTCTTAGGGATTCCTAGAAATCGGGTCAAAATGTATAAATATTTTTTAACTTGCCAGGAAAGGGGTACCACTTTATACTTCCACATGTGTATGAGTATATATCTCAAATTCTTCAGTTCTTTAACCGGCCTTTTTAAATTTAATCTGATGTGAGCAAAATCAAAAGAAAAAATGCTATTAAAAGCTGCATATACATTATTCCAAGGGCAAGAAAAAGCCTAAGAGGGAATGAACAGCTATATACAGGTAGAATTCTGACTTAAAAGCAAATTGTTTAAAGTTTATAAACTTGAAAAATGCTAGGGGAAAAAAATCAGGTTCTTGTTGGATGAGAGAACTTTCTAAGCTTAATTGTATTTGGGGGGGTAGGGAGCAAAGGAAGATCAGTGGCAGTTTTAACATACCAAGTTGGCGAAATGTAAATGCTTGATAATAACCATTGCAGGTGTGGGTGTGGACAACCAGGCATACTCTTACTTTTGGTAGGAGTGGAAATTAGTGCAGCCACATTGGAGGGCAATTTGGTACTGTCAGTTTAAGATATCCTTTGACCTAGAAATTCTGTGGCTAAGAATTTATTTGATAGTTAAAGTCAAGTATGCCAAGGTACATATAGATTGTTCACTGTAGAATTGGTTGTAATAACTAGAAATGAGATCAGATGTCCAGCAGAGGACTGGATAAATTATAGCATATTCTTTATAATGAAATTACACTTCTTTGTATTTAAAAAATGAGAGTTTATTATTGTAGCCTTACAGGCAAGATAAAGGGGTTAATAAGTTAAACTTAAAGAGCATGACTGATTTGGTAAGAAAAGCATTAAGATTCCAAAAGATGTTTGTGAACAGTTGACAAAGGAATAAATAATGGAAAATACAGTGGAGTTATTTTCTTTATTCTTTCCTGTCTTTTCTATTGATTGATGAGTCCTTTTATAAGAAGACGAAAAGTATGATGTGTAAGCCCTGTAGTATCAGAGCAAACGGTCTGTAAATAGTTTGATATTTCCTGTGGCTATCTGAGACTGATGATTGAGACATAAAGAAAACGTCTAATTTTGTTCTTAAACACCAAGATACAGTATTGCATATTTTTAGAATTTGAACCATTCTGGCTTAAAATTGGGACAGCATTTGGGAAGGCTAGGAGCTGGCACTTACATATGAGAGCTATAATTTATATGGATGATCAGTGGTCTAGATATATTTGCCAATTTCTATGAAGATCACATGCCATCTGGTGTAATAATTGATAGTTTTGGGATATGCTGAATACTGTAACTTTTTTTTATAATCAGGAAGGAGTGGGACTTAAAAGACCAAGTGCATCTTTTCTCAAAAATCTAAAGCTGTCATCTACTGTCTTGAGGCAGAGTTTGGATAGTATTTAAAAAACCTTGGTAACTCTTTTTTGAATGCAATTGTATTTTTGAAAAGTGGTCTTATCAGCAGTGTTTCTTCTCTTTACAAGGTGGTTCGCTCAGCAGCTACAAGTGGAGCTGGTAGCACTACCTCTGGTGTTGTATCTGGCAGCCTTGGTTCTCGGGAGATCAACTACATCCTTCGTGTCCTTGGGCCAGCTGCGTGCCGCAATCCAGACATTTTCACAGAAGTAGCCAACTGCTGTATCCGCATTGCCCTTCCAGCCCCTCGAGGGTCAGGAACTGGTGAGTTTCCCCTTACCCTGGCCTTTGAGATATTGAAGTCTATGGCCTAGTATAAACCCTGAGATTTTCTGTGAAGAGACCTGTAACTTGGAAAGCCTCTTTGGTAGGCAAGTGTTGGGACATTAACTGATCGGTCATGTGGGCCAATTCAGAGGTACTTCAGTAGCCTCTTACTTGCCCTGTGGTAATCCCCTGCCAGAGAAAGCAAGGTCTCATTCAGTTTAGTCCTTGCCTTCAAAGAATTTGTCTTGGTGTGACAACAGAGCTTCTATACACTGTGAATGGTTTACAGAGAGAGTGGTAATTGATGGACAGGTAGACATGTGACGACTCACCTGATGCAGTAGGGAGTATGCAGTATCAGTGTGTTCTTGCTCAAAATGTCCAACCTATATTCAATTACAAGGAAACAACTAAATGCAAATTGTGAGATATTCTGTAAGGCAGCCAACCTAGACTCTTCAAAAGTATTAATGTTCTGTTAATGTTCTAAAGGGAAAAAAATGCAAGATTACTCTAGGTGGTAAAAGGAAACTAGAAAGAACTACCGACCTTGATGGGATTCTGGACCCAATAAAGAGATTGAGAGAAATTTGAATACTGACTATGTGTAGTCAGATAATTATATCTTTATTAAATGTCTTGGGTGTTATGATGGTATTGTGGTTATGTAGGAAAATATCCCCAATCTTAAGTGCAGGTAAATATATTTATGGATAGACAAATGTTGATTCTAGATGAAAAGTATGGGTATTATTTATTCTAACCTTTAAACTTTTCTGTAGGGTTGTGGGTTTTCTTTTTAAAATAAAAGGTAGGGGATGGGGACGCCTGGGTGGCTCAGTTGGTTAAGCAGCTGCCTTTGGCTCAGGTCATGATCCCAGCGTCCTGGGATCGAGTCCCACATCGGGCTCCTTGCTCCGCAGGGAGCCTGCTTCTCCCTCTGCCTCTGCCTTCCACTCTGTCTGCCTGTGCTCGCTCTCACTCTCTCTCTGACAAATAAATAAATAAAATCTTTAAAAAAAAAAAAAGGTAGGGGTGCCTGGGTGGCTCAGTTGGTTAAGCAGCTGCCTTCGGCTCAGGTCGTGATCCCAGCGTCCTGGGATCGAGTCCCACATCGGGCTCCTTGCTCAGCAGGGAGCCTGCTTCTCCCTCTGCCTCTGCCTGCCATTCTGTCTACCTGTGCTCGCTTTCTCCCTCTCTCTCTGATAAATAAATTTTAAAAAAATCTTTAAAAATAAAAAATAAAAAAATTTTAAAAAATAAAATAAAAAGTAGGTTGGGAAGGGGACTCTTTTATCTTGGGAGCCTCAGATATGTACCTGGCTCTCTGTGCTGAGCATTTCTCATGTGCAATCTCATTTAAACCTAAAATTTTAGGAATTAAAAAAAATTTTTTAATTCAGGTTTATTGAAGTAATTTGGCCATTATCCTCTAATAGAACTAGATTTCAGAACGAAGTCTCCCCAATTACAAAGACTGTATTCTTTTTTTTTTCTTTAAAGATTTATTTGTTTGTTCATTTGCATGGCGGGGGTGGGGGGTGGTGCTGAGAAGCAGATTGCCAGCTGAGCATGGAGCCTGATTATGTGAGGCTCAATCTCATGACCCCGAGATCATGACCTGAGCTAAAATCAAGAGTCAGACACTTAACCGACTGAGCCATCTAGGCACCAGGCAAAAAAGGCGTACTCTTTTTTGCCTGTATTCTATTTACTATTTTGTACTGCTCTAATAAATCCTGTGAGATTTAGAGAAAGTAAAAGCCAGATTTTCTAATAGGCTACTTGAACGTTATTTGTAAATGGCCACCTGTCCCAAGCTTACAGGTTATACAAGCCCCCTTCTGAGTCTTTATCCCCAACCAAGTGTAGGTACTGGTTCACTGTTGACTGATTTTTCTCTGTCTCACTTTGGCTTAGCTTCAGATGATGAATTTGAGAATCTTAGAATTAAAGGTCCTAATGCTGTACAGCTGGTAAAGACAACCCCTTTGAAGCCCTCGCCTCTGCCTGTCATTCCTGATACTATCAAGGAGGTGATCTATGATATGCTGAATGCCCTGGCTGCATACCATGCTCCAGAGGAAGGTATGTAGCTACCGTACCTCAGAAGTCTGGGCACTTTGCCTGGATATTTCAACCAACTTAGTCTTAATGAGCGCTCACTATGTTCCCATGTACTGGGAATCAAGATGAATAAAACATATGTCCTTTTCTGAAAAAACTAGTGGTCATACATTATGACAGATGGCAAAGTAGTGGTGAATCCTAGAGCAAGGCACCTGACTTGGTGGGGGTTGGGGCCTGTAGGAAAGTTTCTTAGAACAGGTGGTTTCTAAAGTAAGTCTTAAATTATCATTTAAGAGGAGATGAGGAGAATGCTGACATACAAGAGTCCATCCCATACAGAGGAAAGAATAAAAAAAGATTAAAGAGGAGATAGTATCTTGTGGACAGAAAAATAAATACCAAGGAGTCTCTAATATTTTCATTCTCAGAAACAAAAACATCTTTATCTCCCAAAAAACTGGGATCAGTATTAGAAGGTGTAGTTAGGCTTCCTGACCTTTGAGAGCACCATCTCAATCCACCTTTATTCCTAGCTAAGGTGCTCCTTGTAAGTACTGGGAAAGTCATGAATGAATTACTTGGAATCTCAGCTTTCATTCAGTCATATCCTTCTGGATTTTATTTGGGACATATTTCTTTGATAGGTCTCACAGAATTGCCAAAAATTGATGAATATAGTCTTTACTATGTCAAGAAAATCTGAGTCTTTGATGCTTTTCATCCATTCAGCACTCTGATCTGTAAAGAGCTCCTTGTTCCTTCTACAACCATAGAACCTTTACTCCACCTCCTATCTTCCCCAACCCCCAAAAATAATTTAGCTATATAACCAGGGCAAACATTTATTGACCCCCGTTACATTAGGCATAATACTGCCTATGTTCATTTAAGCTCAATGACAGCTGAGGAAAGTTGAACAGACCAAGTAGATTGCCTGTGGTCACAAAACTAGTTAGTGAAAGAATGAGCCTTTCATCCATGCTCTTTTGATTATACTACATTTCTCCTCTTAAGTGAAAGCTTGGCAATACCACCATATAAATAGTCACGGTAAGTTGGAGCAAAATTGACCAAGCTGCCAAATAGGCATTGACGTTGCACAGTTACAGGTGAGTTTTGTTTTTGTTTGCTTTTCTAGCAGAGAAATCTGACCCTAAACCTGGGGGTATGACCCAAGAGGTTGGCCAACTCCTACAAGACATGGGTGATGATGTATACCAGCAGTACCGGTCACTTACTCGTCAGAGCAGTGACTTTGATACACAGTCAGGTTTTTCCATTAATGTAAGTCAATTCCAACCTCCTATTTCCTTTTCCCTTTCCAATACCTATGTGTTCTCCATATTTAGGGTTATGCTTGGGAAATTTCAAAGGTACTGATTTTGATATACCTGTCAATTATCTGTTGCCTAAAAATGAAAATAAATTTAGGGTGTCCCTGGGATTTGTCTCTGTTTGGATTGGAAACATTTCCTTAAATTGATTTTTCATTCTCATTTTTCCCTGTCCTCGCTCCCCAATCTCCCAGTCACTGTTTATAATGATTGATTCCCACAGATTATAGTATATAGCAGGTAAAGGTGGTTAAAAGATCGGCTAAAGATAATCTGTAGCATTTACAATGAGTACCCTGGGAAGGGATCCTACCATTTAGGGATAATTGTCTTTGAAATTAATAATGGCTCATGAATATTCTTCTATAGAGTCAGGTCTTTGCTGCAGATGGTGCCTCCACTGAGACATCCACATCTGGGACATCCCAAGGAGAAGGTAATGGTTTACTTTCTCTTGTTCTTATTTCTAGAGAGGACAAAGAAACTGGGTTGGGTGTCTTGGGCAGGAGGTATGGGAATATAGGCATAATTGTCGCATTTACTTATCTAAATGAACTTTTCCCAAGGGTGAGCTCAGTATTCTGTAAATAAAGGTATCTATATGTTAAAATTAATAAAACTGACATAACCAAGTAATGGTTGCTATGGTACGATCCTTTAGAGGTACTCTTTAAACCACCCCATATATTTCTTTTGTTGGCTTTCATGCTGGCTTATAGAGCTTTGGTGCCAGTGACACAATTCTAGCTCTTAAGGTTTATGTGGTGGATTCTTGCCTTCTAGCATTGTCATGTGGAAGCAGTTTTAAGGAGAGCTGCTGCTCCTTGGATAGAGAAGATCTTTGAGATCTAAGCAAGGAGACATTGTACTTGATATAACTGCTGGGATAAAATATAGAGGGCATGTGATTAATAGCCTCTCAGTATTCCTGGATGAGACAGGAAAGCATTTATAGAGGAGATCAGCTTTTGAGCTAAGCTAGATAAGTAAATGCATGCCAGGGAGACATGTGGGAAGGAAAAGGTAAAAAGATGTATAAGGCATCTTTGGAGTATACAGTATTTCTGGAGCATAAAACTATGTGTAAAAGAAGGGGAGTGACAGAAGATACGTGAATAGCCTCCCTGCTGTACCTGTCATCTTAGCTATCTGTCCTTCCGCTGCATTGTGAGGGGGACTTTCAGTTTGTACCATTGTCCTAAAGTGGAGGAGGAGGAGTATTCTCCTTGCACTTGAGACTTGATGTTTGCCAATATTTCAATGTGAAATTGAACCAGAGTTTGGCTCTTTCTCAACAGCATCAACTCCAGAGGAGTCTCGGGATGGGAAGAAAGATAAAGAAGGGGACCGGGCTTCTGAGGAAGGCAAGCAGAAAGGCAAAGGCAGCAAACCTTTAATGCCCACCTCCACTATTCTTCGTCTTCTGGCAGAGTTGGTGAGGTCCTATGTTGGTATTGCTACCCTGATTGCCAACTACAGCTACACTGTGGGCCAGTCTGAGCTGATTAAAGAGGTAATATTTCCAGTACGTCTGAGGCTTTATACTGTTAACATTTGGATACAGATGTGTCTCACTCTTTGCTGGGAACCTATGCATGCTAGCCCAGTGTTGCAAGGCAGAGGCCTCTTAAGATACAATGAAGAAGTTAGACATTTTCCAGTGATGTGGTGCTATCAGGCTCATTACAGGGAGTGAGTTGGTGCCATTTGTTAATTTGTTTTGTAGAAAACTACTTGGTCTGCAGTATGGCAGCTACAAAAGGCAAGGTTTGGAGTCAGACCAGTTAAAAATCTGATCTAGATAGCAATCTAGGTAATACAGCATCTTGGTGAAGTCGCAGGAAAAAATAGGTGAGTTGAAGAGATATTTTAAAGGTAGAAATAGACAAGAATTGGAAGAAAACAAAATCAAGGACTTGATGTTTTATGATTTTCCATTTTTTTTTATGTTAGTAGAAGAAAATGGTTTGAAGGGAAAAGGTAGTTTGTCTGCATAAGGGTATCTAAGGGGACTGTAGAATAAGCCAAATAAACAAGAATATGGGTGTTTATCTTCCAATTGTACTCAGCACCTGTGCTAAGACACCTGATGTGGTTAATAGTATTGGTACTATGGAATATAAGGAAAGTCTAAATGTCTTTCAGAGCTTGGAAAAAAATGAAGTCATATTTTGTGTGTCCTGATACAGAATTATCTTTAAGTTATTTTTCAAGTGAGAGGGCACTCTAAGAAACTAGATGATGTTTCCATATATGTAAAAGGGGTGCCCAGGGAATTTTTTTTCATAAAGTGGATCTTGTTTTGGGTTGTCATATTGTAACTTTATGGTTAGTAAGTAGTAAAGGTTTTGAGAGTAGAATGGGGACATTAATGTTGCAGGCAAAGAATAAGAAAGCAGCTGCCATTTTTTAAGCTATTTTGGCTTTAATCCAAGTTTTTAAAATACATACAAAGATACACAGTTCCTGAATAATTCGTCACTTTTTCTTAGGTGACCATTACCCAAATTAAAATGTTACAAATTCCATAAAAGCTTACCCCTTCATTCCTTTGTACATTTCCCCCTCCCCTTTAAGCTTCTATAAGGTCACCATTATCTTGAGTTCTATTGCCACAGGTTAGTTTTGCAACTTCATATACATGGAATCTTATAGTACATACTCCTTTGTGTTTAGATTCTTTTTTGTTTAATGTGTTCGCAAAATTGATTTTTCTGTGTGGTTGTAGTTTATTCGCTATATAGAGTTCCCTTGTGTAAATGTAACACAATCTTATCCGTTCCAGTGCTGAGAGACAATTAGGTGGTTTTCCATTTAGAGGTATTAAAAGTAGTGTTGCTACAGTCCATTCTTAAACATGTCTTGGTGAACATACACAGTTGGCCCTTGAACAACACACAAGTGTTAAGGGTGCCAACACACCCTTCCCCCACTCCATGTATGCAGTTGAAAATCCGCATATAACTTTTGACTCCTCAGAAACTTTACTGGTAGCCTGCTGTTGACCAGAAGCCTTACCCAATATCATAAACAGTCAGTGAACATGTACTTTGTATGGCTATATGTATTAGAGAAAAGAAAATATGATTAAGAAAATCGTAAGAAGAAATATATTTACACTTTTAAATTTATTCCACTTTAAAAAAAAAAAAAGGTGCATATAAGTGGGCCCACACAGTTCAAACCCATGCTGTTCAAGGATCAAACTGTACAAGTGTTGTTTCTGTTAGGTGGTATATGCCTAGAAATAGAATTGCTGGTCTCTTTAGCTTTAGCAAATGGTGCCAAAAGTTTCCAGAGTGGTTGTGTCAATTATATCACCAAGCATGGTATATGGGAGTTCAGGTTGTTTCACCTCCTTGCCAACACTTGGTATTTTTCTCATTTTTCATTTTAGCTGATCGAGTGGATTTGTAGTGGTATTGCATTGTGGTTAAAATATCCTTGTCTTTATTGGCCATTTGGATATTCTCCTGTGATGTGTCCAAGTCTTGTATTCTTGTTTTCTATTGAATTCTTCACATATTCTGGATACAAGTATTTTTGTGGAGTTACGTGTATTAAACATACATTAGGCATTTTATTTGAAAGTTTTTAATCACTACGTCAGTTGTAGTTACTGGTGGAATAAGACATTTAATTGTAAATTTATTGAGCATGTGTTTAATACATGTCACGTGACCTTGTGGTACTGGGTACTCCTAGGTGCTTTATAAATGCTATTGATGATCCTTCCCTCAGGACTGGAAGGTGATTGGTATTGCCACCCTTAACAGAGAAGTAGAGAAGGCTCAGAAAGGTTAGCTTGCTCAAGGTCAGCTGCAGAGGAGCAGGATTAGAATTGGAACCCAGGTCTCTGATTACAAATCCAAGTCTCTTTACTGCATCACACTGCTTTCCCAAATTGCAAAGCTTTTATTCCAGTTTTTAGTAATAATGTCACATAACATATTTATAAAATTTTGTATTGTATTCACTACTGGGAATTTTTTATTTCTAACAAGTTCCATCTTAACTAGGCTACCTTACTTAATTATCTAGACTTTACAATTCTTCAGTGCTTTTTTTTTATTGAGGCAAATTTTACATAAAATTAAGCATTTAAGTGTATAGTTGAGTTGCATTTAGTACATTAAGTGTTTGTGCAACCATCATCTCTTTCTAATTATGAAATCATTTATGTATTTTGATCCAAAATCTGCTTGAATGACAACAGAACTTTAAGTTCCTTTCTAATGTAAGGAATTACCAGGGCAGAAATGATTGTTAGAAAGAAGGAACAAGTCTCCGTTTCCTTCCCTTGTTGGACCTTTTTTGCTATTTTATGTAACTCTTCATTAAATATGTTTGCATATCCATATCTGTGACTACTGTTCGAACTCCTGCCACTTTTTAGCCCACGTTCCTTAGCATGTTGTAGGTATCGGTAAATATTACAATTTAATAGAATACTGAAGGAATTGTAGCACTCAATTATGAATCAGGATTTGAATCCTTTCCATGGGCTAAGTTTTTTGTGCAGGCCATGTTTCTTTGGGCCTCAGATTACCCATCTGTCAGACGGGGAAGATATTGAACTTGGCTTAACTGTTCTATAGGTTTACTATGAACAGTTCTGCCAAATAATCACACATAAAAGTGTTTGAGAAATGCCAAGTGACATGTAAGTAAAGGTGCTTAAACTGTGTAATGAGAAATGAATGAGATTTAAAAGCATAAAATCTGGATTTGCTACTCGCTTAGCATGTACCTTCAACCCTTGGTCTTCTCATCTGTAAAGTAGACCTGATAATTGACAGGATGACTTGAAGGATCAAATCTCTGTATATGTACCTTGTTGATATGCAAATAATATGGCATAATTATGCTTGTGAGTAAACGTCATGGTTAATGACTTTTCAGGACTGCAGTGTGCTAGCTTTTGTTCTGGACCACCTCCTCCCACATACCCAAAATGCGGAAGACAAGGACACACCTGCCCTGGCCCGCTTATTCCTCGCAAGCCTGGCTGCTGCAGGGAGTGGCACAGATGCCCAAGTGGCCCTTGTGAATGAAGTAAAGGCAGCCCTGGGACGGGCACTGGCTATGGCTGAGAGTACAGAGAAACATGCCAGGTAAAATCCATGCCTGATGTAGTGCTAGTAACCAATAGCATCCCCTTACTGCATTCCTTGTCCATGGGATTCCTTGCACTTGAACAAGAGTTCTGGTCCCACTGGCACTGTATATCCTCTTGTCCTCTCAAGTAGTTCTAGTGCTTCCAGATACCTAGAGTATTGATTACATTTGGAAGAGGATACAGCTTAGAGAAAAAAACAAAGGGATGTTTTCATTATATTTCTGAGGTCTTGATGTTCAACAGGCTATTCAGTCTCACTTTTTAAATTATGTGTAAAGAAAACTAAGTGCTACCACTCAGGGAGTGAGCTCTCACCTTTTTCAATGTTACTTCCACAAGGAAATACTGAGGGCACAGGAGGGTTATCTGAGGTGAGTTAGTGAAGACACCAATAACAGGCAGTATTCATATGATAGAGGTGTCACACTTCTTTCCCAGGCTTCAGGCAGTGATGTGTATCATCAGTACTATCATGGAGTCCTGCCCCTCCACCTCCAGCTTCTACAGCAGTGCCACAGCCAAGACCCAGCACAATGGCATGAACAACATCATTCGACTCTTCCTAAAGAAGGGACTGGTTAATGACCTGGCAAGAGTGCCTCACAGTCTGGACCTGTCTAGGTAAAGTTATTCCTGAACCCCAGTGGCAGGCTTTTGCCCTCTCTTTAGTCATGCTGCTTTTATTTCTTCATTTGTTTGTATTTCCTGTATCTTCGTCAGATGAGTAGTGAGCCACCAATGTGATAGGAATGATTTGGATATAGGTGGGAACCTGAGTTCTTAATATCGTGGTTAAGCAAGACACTTTGCCTTTCTTCAGGCCTTAGTTTTCTCATGTCCTGCAAACTCCAGAGTTAGACTGTATGAATAATTTTTTTCCCAAGCTTCCCCCACCTTAATTAAAAATAACCTATTATTGTAAAATTATATGTGTATCATGAGAACTACAGATGAGCCACTCAGATATCACTGTTACCTACCACATATCTCTCAGTGGTTTTCTTCACATGCATACAAAATGTATTTTTTACTAAAATGATGTTACATATGTTGTTGTGTAACCTGGGTTGGGTTGGGGGGTTTTTTGGTTTTTTTCAGTTACTATGTCTACCTTTCGGTGTAAGTAAATTTTCATCCTTTATATATAATGCCCAAATCCATATTCAAAAATTTTTGTGCAAACCAGAATCTAGTTACAGATCTTGCATTACTTCTGATTATGTCCTCTGAATCTCTGTTATTCTAACACAGAACCTTAATTTTTTTTTTTTTTAAGATTTTATTTATTTATTTGTCAGAGAGAGAGCGAGCGAGAGCAAGCATAGGCAGACAGAGTGGAAGGCAGAGTCAGAGGGAGAAGCAGGCTCCCTGCCAAGCAAGGAGCCCGATGTGGGACTCGATCCCAGGACGTTGGGATCATGACCTGAGCTGAAGGCAGCTGCTTAACCAACTGAGCCACCCAGGCGTCCCAGAACCTTAATTTTTTTAATCTTCATTTTATTTCTGTTAGTGACACTAACTTGTTGAGGTGGTCAGGCCTGCCGTCCTGCAGAATGTCTTGCCTTCTAGATTTGGCCCATTGCAATTCCTTTACTTCCTGTTTTCTGTAAACTTCTAAATAGAGCTAGAAGCTTAATGGAGCAATTTAAAGTTATTGGTTAGGCTATATCTTAAGTGATGTATATCTCATATTCTATCATGGGGCAACACATCTCTTTGAACTATCAAAAATCATGACAGGGACGCCTGGGTGGCTCAGTTGGTTGAGCAGCTGCCTTCGGCTCAGGTCATGATCCCAGCGTCCTGGGATCGAGTCCCGCATCGGGCTCCTTGCTCCGCAGGGAGTCTGCTTCTCCCTCTGACTCTGCCTTCCACTCTGTCTGCTTGTGCTCACTCTCTCTTTGACAAATAAATAAATAAAATCTTTAAAAAAAAATCATGACAAAACTGACTACTAGAGTGATAATTGTCATTGTACTGTTGTATTTTCCACCTTCTTACTATAAAGTAATCTATGTTAGTATTTTGGCACTGTATAAATGTTTGGTTTCCTGTCAGCCATATACCTAATTAATGATCTTAACAGTAAGTGATAATCCTTTCCTGTTCTAATTTCTTTGAGGATTATCAGTGATAACTTTCTCAATTCTGTCATTCCTTCTACACTGTTAGCTGGCATTTTTGTGGTCTGGTTACCCTGAAATACAGTTCCTACTGAAAAGGCAGGAAAAACTTTTTTTTTTTTTCTTAAGTCACCAATTTTTAGAGTAATCAGTAGACTTAATCACCACCCCAAATGCAACTTTTCTCTGGCTTTCAATTTTCTGTTTTCACTGATTTTTTTAAATCAGTAATTGAATTATTTGGACCACTGCTGTCATTCTTTCTCATTATATCTTTGGCCCATGGGGCCTCCTCAGACTGACTTCTTTGTCGTTTTGATACAAATTAATCTTTTTTTTAAGATTTTATTTATTTATTTGACAGACAGAGATCACAAATAGGTAGAGAGGCAGGCAGAGACAGAGGGGGAAGCAGGCTCCCCACCGAGCAAAGAGCCCAATGTGGGGCTCAATCCCAGGACCCTGAGATCACGACCTGAGACAAAGGCGGAGGCCTAACCCACTGAGCCACCCAGGTGCCCCTCATCAGTTTTCTTAAAACGTTTAAAAATTTCAAACTCAGGAGTGTAATGAGCACCGTATGTCTCATCTGGATTAACCAGTGGTTATCATTTCTGTCCTGTTTGAGTTCCCCCATTTAGAAGCTGAATCATTTGAAGTTCATTGCAGACAACATGATGTTTTAACCTCTGAATGTTTTAGCATGTTTCTCCTAAAAATAAACATTCTTTTACATGGCTAGAATATCATCACATCTAAGAAATTTTACCATTGATATAATAGTACTCAATATGTATTTCGTACTCCGATATCCCCAATTATTCCAAGTATTACACCTTGAGGGGAGAGTGGTTTTTGTCCAGGATCCAATGAACATCACTAATTGCATTTGATTTTCCCATATCTCTTGTTATGACATTTGACTGTTTTGAAGGATCCAGAAAGACAAATGTAGAATATTCCATAATCTGGATTTGTCTAATTGCTTCCTTATATTCAGGTTTAGGTTAAACTTTCCTGCATGAATAGTATATAGGTGATGTTTGCCCTTATTGGTGCATCACACCAGGAGATACATAATACTAATTTGTCCATTATTGGTAATGCTAGGTTTGATCACAGTTAAAGGTTAGCTTTTCCCTTTGTACTTAATAAGTTTTCTATGGGGTGATTCTTTGAGTTCACATGAAGATTATATGAATATCCTATGCCCTGAGGATTTTTAACTCCATAGTTTTAGCATTTATTGGTGATCTTTGCCTGGATCACTTTCATTGTTGTCTGAAAAGTGATGATTTCTGACTTTATCCTGCCTGTTTGTATCCCTATGGCTGCAGATTCTTTTTACATTTACTGTAATACTATTGCCATCATTATTGTTGATATTTCAGTGTTTCAAATTTGACCTGTGGTAATGATGACCCCATTAATTTTTTAAAGCCTCTGGCACAACAAGATGTCCCAGACTCACCTTGTACCCTCCATGCCTCATCCCTGGAATCAGCTGTACTCTGATGAGTCTTGGTTCCTCCTTAGTGTGAGTTTCTGTGCTAAGTCCATCTCTGTATCTTCCTTTATCTCAGTCCAAACATGGCCAACACAGTCAACGCTGCTTTGAAGCCTTTGGAAACACTTTCCCGGATTGTTAACCAGCCCAGTAGCCTTTTTGGCAGCAAGAGTGCTTCTAGCAAGAGCAAGTCTGAGCAGGATGCCCAAGGAGCTGCTCAGGACTCCAATAGCAACCAGCAGGACCCAGGTAGGGAATCAGAGCCAATGGACTGAAGAGCTGGCTGGGTGGGCATAGCTATTTTATGGGTGCATTGCATCACAACTGTTCTGGCTTGGTGTTGTTTCCCTGGGAACTTGCTGGCCTTCCAGAGATCTGTCATAGTGGTGTGGGAATCCGCCCCACAAAGAATTCCTTCAAATTGCAGCCTTATTTGGCTCTCCTCACACGTAGCCTTGTCTTTTCCTTTGTCACCCATTCATTTATTCTCTGAGAACTTGTAAACTTGCCCAGGGAAGGGACCTTATTGTCTTCATGCTTGCCTCATGGTGCCCTGCAGATAGACACCCTTTGATTATTTTGCTGGTTGGTTGATTGTTTCAGGCGAGCCTGGGGAAGCAGAAGTGCAGGAGGAGGATCATGATGTCACTCAGACAGAGGTGGCAGATGGGGATATCATGGATGGGGAGGCTGAAACCGACTCAGTGGTGATTGCTGGGCAGCCTGAGGTGCTCAGTTCACAAGAGATGCAGGTAGGGAGGCAGATCACCCAGCATACCCCTATTGCGGCGATGAACCAAACCCCCAGGCGGTGTGGGTGGGTGAGTACTTTAGATCTTTGCCTCAATGCTGTCTGTTTTGCAGAGGAACACAGATGATACTCTTAGTAGTAGATCAGTAAATGTGTTTGAATTGTATTAAATGAGGGGTGGGGGCAGGGCCAGAATGCCATCCATGTACTATGAAACAGAATAGATCCCAAGAGGAAAACTTAAGCACAGGTGAAATGTGGATGCAGAAAACTGGCCTGAGCCCTTTGGGCCCAAGGTATTTGATTTATTTGGCTCTGGCCATTAATGGAAACTCCTTAACATCACTGTTGTGCCTATAGCACCTGGTCTCACTGGAGCATTCAAACCAGCTATTTTCTAAAGACCCTAAAGAAGGCAATGTAATTTCTGGAGCGAGTAGCAGTGGTAAGAAATGGGGCCTTACAGTCCTAAGCTGCTAGCTCTGAGGAGATCTGCATGTATTCCTGGATAGTAAAACAACTAACCAGATCTGAGATAACTGGGATGAATCCATTTGAAGGACAATCTGAGTGCGGATTGGCAGCACATAGTAGTTTCTGTGCTCTTAGCACCAAATGTGTGGTGTTTATGCAACATGTTCTGTCACATGTTATCCTAGAAATATATACTCCCTTGCTGGCTTTTTTTAGGGTTTCCGTGCTAGCTCAATGATAGACTTGTGTGCATCCATATATATGTTCTATTTCTCTCCAGGTTGAGAATGAGCTGGAGGACCTGATAGATGAGTTGCTTGAGAGGGATGGCGGATCTGGGAACAGTACAATTATAGGTGAGAGCCCCAGAACTGAGTATAGCCTCTTCCTTTGCCTCAGTCTCTCTTGGGAGGACCCTTTTTCTCATCATCTGCTTGCTCAGCTCTGCCTAAGGGCTCATAGCCAGCCTAGATTGCTGCTTGTCTTGATGTTGATGGTCTTACAGATGAGAAATTCACAAACCATCTACAGACCTGTGGTGGCAGGTCTGAAGCGTTGCCTGTGTGGGGGAGGTGGAGGGGGTGGCCATCAATATAGATGATACATGAGGCACATCAAGAGTGTTATTCATGGAAGCCTAGAGAGGAGGCTTTAGAGGCTGTAGGGTGAGAAAATGCTTTCCTTTCAGTTCTTCAGCAAAATCCAGGGGCTTTCCGCCTCTGAGTCTCAGTAGTGTAAAAAGAGTGATCATTCCCTAAGGGTGGCCCTTTTTACAACTCAAAGGGAAAATGGCGAAAGTACCCTACTGTCACCTGGCTCCAAGGGTCTATGTGTTACTTGTTTTTATTTTATTGATAAAGGAAATCAAAGGATAAATGGAAGTAGACCTCTATTTTTAAATTTGACAAGACTTTCACACCCATTATCCTCTGTGGTTTCACAATTAGTGGGATTGGCAGGGCAGATGTGATCATCCCATTTTACAGATGAGGAAACTGAGACTCAGACAGGTAAAGTGACTGGCCAAGCTCACCTAGCTAGTCAACAGCAGAGAACCTAGGTCTTCTCCCTCATCCAAAAAAAAAAAAAAAAATGGATATCTGCTGGGTGTACATAGCTACTTTAGGCGCACCCAATCTGGAAAGGGAAGTCCTCTGTTGTTCAGTGAAGGCTCTGCTCTGTAACCTTCAGTGAGCAGAAGTGGAGAGGATGAATCACAAGAGGACGTGCTGATGGATGAAGCTCCTTCCAACCTCAGCCAAGCTTCCACCTTGCAGGCCAACCGAGAAGGTGAGAGTGCCGAGGCCAGAAAGGCCTCCCTTCTTGCCCTGCACGTCTGACAGACACTACACTAGGGTTTTCCTGGAGGCAGCTGCCCACATGTGCAGAATAAGGAAGCATCTGTCTGCATGCGCTGACATACACCATCCACTTTATCCTCAGCCAGTTTTTCAAATAACATGTTACTACTGCTTGCCCAAAAGTTTGTCACTTCTTACTTGGTTCGCTTTCTTCTCACCCACCTGCTATCATCGCTCCAGATTCCCTCTTAACCAACAGGATGCAGTCAGTAGCAAAGTAGGACTGGAAAGGCAAAGGGGCACCAGCAGACTTGGCCAAGTCCTAGACCATGGCTCCTGAAGTACCACCCTATAGCCAGCCTCCACATTCAGCCACCCTGCTCAGCGTGTTGATGCATTGATTGGCACTCTCAGGAAATCAGGGCTGGCTCACTAAGTCTGTACATCACCCCAGATCTGGTTCTTCCTCTCCTAGAGTCAGATACCCCATCGCCTTCCCACTCAGTCTGCCGGCCTGCACAGTAGCCTGTTTGCTAGCTACTCAGTATAGTCCTCCAATGTGCTCCCTTTGTTTTAGATTCCATGAATATCCTGGACCCTGAGGATGAGGAGGAGCACACTCAGGAAGAGGACAGCAGTGGCAGTAACGAGGATGAGGATGATAGTCAGGATGAAGAGGAGGAGGAGGAGGAAGATGAGGAAGATGATCAGGTGAGGGGGGACTGTGTTTGGGCTGGTTCAGACAACCTCTTCCATGGGAACACAGAGCTGGAGAAAACCAACAGTCTGGGTTGCTAGCCTCAGCGCCTCCCTCCCTCATGTGCAAATGTGGCCATGACACCAGACTTCAGAAAACCCTTACCTCCAGCAATTCTCCATCTCCTATTTTCCCCTTAAGGAGGATGATGAAGGTGAAGAGGGAGATGAAGACGATGACGACGATGGCTCTGAAATGGAATTGGATGAGGATTACCCTGATATGAACGCTTCTCCCTTGGTCCGATTTGAGCGCTTTGACCGGGAGGATGATCTCATCATTGAGTTTGACAACATGTTCTCCAGTGCTAGTAAGATACAAGGGCTCAGCTGGGTTTTTACCTCTTGATTCGTATACCCTTCTCTAGGGTAAGCCAAGCAGTGAACCAGAGCAGCTATCAATCTGATACAGCACTTCTTTTCCTATGCTGACTTCCTGGGGCAAGGGATATCTGAATCCATCTCTCTCAATAAATGTGTACTTAGAAGAAGGAATTGTGAGAGGCTGCTTTTGTTCTCTCCACCTCAGTAAACAGGCAGCCATTTTAGAGCCTGGACAACTTGATGATTTGCTTGAATTTTTTTTTTTTAAATGAGACCAAGGCTGACTGCATCAGGCACCCATGTGCATGCTACAGTGACAGGGCAATCAATAATTCTTATGTCTGTAACCCTGGATCTTGAGAGTTTGGATGAACACCTTTGAGCTTGGCATTGGGGAGTATATTTGAGCACATTCACTCTGGTCATCAAGGATGCATCTTTACGGAGGAGAGAGTGAATCTCTTTCCTTCTCCCCCATCAACGACAAAGTTCGCTTTTAGCATCTAGCTCTTAGAATCAAGCTGTCCTGAGAAGGCAGGTCTTGACCCCAAATCACAAGCATGATATAGCAGAAAATACTGAACTGTTCTGGTCTGTTGTCTTGGCCAAGTAGTCTCTTACCTCTTTGAGCCTCAGTTTGTCACCTGTAAATGAAAAGTTCTAAAAGAAAAAAAAAATGGGTTGTACTACATAATTTTCAAGATGCCTTCTATTCTGTGATTTTCTTTGCATTTTTGTGATTTCCATCAGTCTCCCGTTTGTTGAGCCTCCCTTCATTTAGCAAATTAAATATTTGAGGAGTGCCTACTGCTTCCTAGGTACTCAGGATACAGCAGTGAAAAAGAAAGCAGTCCTTTTCCATGAAAGGAGTTTATGGTCTATTAGGAATTACAAGTTAGGAGGCATTACGTTGTAGTATGGTAAGAAAGCCCAGAGAAAAGGATTATTAAGCCAATCTGTAGAATCAGAGGAAGTGACATCTGGGCCAAGAACAAAAGAGCAGGTGAAGAAGGGGAATAGGAGTCCTCTAGGTGAAGGGAGTAGCATGTTTCTCAGGGGCCTAGAAGCATCACTGTGGCTATAGTGTGAAGAATGGATTGGGAGAAGGTACTATTTAGGAGACTGTTGCTATATCTAGATAAGAGATTGTGGCATAAGCTATGGTAGTGTCAGTGATTATAAATGAGGTGTGGGAATGAGGGAGAAAGGACAAAGCTCAGGTTTCCGTGTGAGGAAGTAAGGCCCAGGAGACATGGTTCTGTTGGAACAACCATGGAAGAGATTTTTTTTGGCACTGATCCCTTTACATATTGTCCTTGCAGCAGACATCCCCCCATCCCCAGGAAATATCCCTACCACTCACCCACTGATGGTACGCCATGCAGACCACAGTTCTCTGACGCTGGGCAGTGGCTCTTCCACAACGCGTCTCACCCAGGGCATCGGGCGCAGTCAGAGGACCCTAAGGCAGCTGACGGCCAATACAGGCCATACCATTCACGTTCATTACCCTGGGAATCGCCAGCCCAACCCTCCTCTTATACTCCAGAGGTAAGTTACATTTGTCCCATTTCTTAGGATTGTATGTGCAGCTTTTGGGGGAGTACTAAATTATGTAACAACTCTTTTTGCTTAAGTGTCCTCCTATGCATATGTTCAGCAATCGATGAAACATCTCATGTGCCAAGCACTTAACACTTTCAATATAGACAGGACAAGATTTCTGCCCTCAGTCTTAGAGTTTAGTGGAAGAAACAATATCAGAGTGAGAGAAAAGGACATAGGTATCATAATGGTCAATGTACAGGCTACAGTGGGTACACAAGAGAGAGAGGGTGCGGTGCATGGTATTATCAATGACACACACTCTGTCAGGAACAAATATCCAACCTCAGCCCAAATAAAGTTGGCAGACTGATAGTTCGAAAAGTAACTAAGATTTATGCTTAGTGGGGTATCTGACCAGCTCACCCAGAGGAGCAGGCAGTTCTTGATCTTGGGATCATGAGTTAGAGCCCCATGTCAGGTGTTGAGATTACTAAATAAAAGTTTTTAAAAAAAGATTTATACTCAATATGATCAGGTCCATAATAGTGTTAAGCATTTCCAAGAGGGTACAGAAAGGATCTCGCAATAACAGATTGCAGGACCCCTATGAATTACAGTGACCATGGTACCCCACCATCACACTACAGGTTGCTTGGTCCTTCTGCTGCTGCTGACATCCTTCAGCTGAGCAGCAGCCTTCCCCTACAAAGCCGTGGCCGAGCCCGCCTCCTGGTAGGCAATGATGATGTCCACATCATTGCCAGATCTGATGATGAACTGCTGGATGACTTCTTCCATGACCAGAGCACAGCAACCAGCCAAGCAGGCAAGTTTGTGTGGTGAAAGGAAGAGTACAGTTTTTACATTCTGCTTTTTTCTTGCTGAGGGAAGGCAGAACAGTATCTGCCCTGCCTAAAGTAACCACATTTTATCGGATCCAGAACCACTTGATAGTTTAGCCAAGGTCAACAAAATCTTTACTATCTCTGGACACTGGTGATGTGCCAAATGTTGTGATAGACTTTGGGTCCTGTTAGAGAAATGTGGCGATTTGGGGATCAGGTGACATAGGACCAGGCCAAGAATCTCACTCTTTTGCCCCTACAGGGACCCTATCCAGCATCCCCACAGCCTTGACCCGCTGGACAGAGGAATGCAAAGTTCTCGATGCTGAGAGCATGCATGACTGTGTTTCAGGTATGTGACAGCTTGGTTATCTGGGCAGTAGTGAGCCTTCCACAGCTGGGAATGAGTGCGTGGGAATTGCTGCCCTCATTCTCTGGCCACAGGCTCTGCCTCTTGGCTGCCTCCACTGAGCAACTTCTGATCTTTGCTTCTTTGATCCAGTTGTTAAAGTGCCCATTGTCAATCACCTGGAATTCCTGAGGGATGAGGAGCTGGAAGAGAGGCGGGAAAAACGCAGAAAACAACTGGCTGAGGAAGAAACAAAGATAACTGACAAAAGCAAAGAAGATAAGGAAAACAGGGATCAGGGTGCACAGGTGATTTTCAAGGGCGGGAAGGATTCATCTTTGGCTCTGTCATACTTTACTTTCAAATGGTTTTGGCATATACGTAGCACCAGTGATTGAAGAATCCTGAGATGTTCACATTGAACCTGAGAAATGATTCCTTCCAAATGCACCCTACATTCACATGGGGTTTTTTTTAGAGGAAAGAATTTCAAACCCTGAGGAAAAACTATTTCTCCAGTGTCTCTGCTGGGGAAAACTGGAGCAAGAACCAGAGTGGCTCCTAACTTACCAGTGACACTGTGTAGTCTCTACCTTCAGTGACTGCAACTAGACAAGAAGAATGATTTCGATTATGCCCATGCTCTTAGTGATTCAGTTGCAGTTCACTCAGTGGATTGACTGACCAAGTGTGGGGAGACCTTCCTTACCAAGATGACCCCATTCCATCATTTGGATAAGTTAGGCTTAGGCTTCAGTCAGGAAATACTCATGCCCTAAACCCCAGCACCACATGTCATTTTCTAAGGCTTGATTTTCAATTTGCAAAACCTCTAGCATGACTTTGGTTTAGAAAGAAACTACCTCTTTTGAAATTTCTGGGATGTTGAATAATACTGGCTTTAAAATATATGAAATATATAGAAATAATAAAACTCGGCAGTTAGGATATCAAATGAAGGATTTTAAAAATACTCAGTTAGGATAATAAACTTGATATAACAAATGGGTAGAAAATAAGCAAGCCTGACATGTGATTTTAAAAGCTGGAGTGGACAGTTGGGGTGCCTGGGTGGCTCAGTCGATTAAGCATCCAGCTCTTGGTTTTGGCTCAGGTCATGGTCTCAGGATCATAGGATGGAAGGTTCAGGGTGGAGTCTGCTTGTTCCTCTCCCTCCCACTTCTGTGCCCCTTCCTTCCCAAACCCCACTCACGCGCTCTCTCTCTTCATTCTCAAGTAGATGAATGAATAAAATCTTTAAAATCAAACAAACAAAGCTGGAGTGAACAAAACGAGCCAAGGAAGGGAAATACATAGTGATGAAACTTTAAGGAATTCTTGCTGGTCTCATGGTTGTATTTAGGCCACGTTCTGTGCCCAGCCCAGCTCATTATTCAGTCAGCCTCCTGGCTATTTCCCCTTGTTCCCAAGCCATCTTTCAGCACAAGTATGTATTAGAGATATATTGCACTTTAAAATGCTCATCTTTCATCCAGGTTCTTGAACTCCTAGGTGGCTTATGTGGGCAGGGGTAGCTATTACAGTTTTCCACTGTCTTACATGCTTACGGAAGTCCCACATTGGTCTGTCCCCTCTCTTTCCAGTGTACTGCATCTAAGACCAATGACTCCACTGAACAGAACCTCTCAGGTAACTCTTCCCCTTTTTCACGTTCCTGCTAATTGGTTCGTTCTTTTTCCTGACCCTTTCAAGTAGCTGGCCCAGAGTGGGCTGAAGATGAACACTGGTGCTCTGTGGGATGAGGTAGTAGATTGTATAGTTTTAGGGTCATACCCCATCTTGGAGATAACTATACAGTCTACTGTCTTTCCCACGGTGGTACACTTCCCCTCCAACGTGCTCTGTTCAGGTTCTCACTCTGATCATGCTGTGCTGCATTCTGGCATGTGTAGCAAGGCCATGTGTCCTATTGCCTTTGGTGACCACCGTGGTGTGGTGCTTCATGAGAATATCTGATGGCGGTGGTTCCCAAATGCCAGCCCTCTGTGGAAATGAACAAAATAAAGAGGGTTTAATGAGTTTTTCAGAAAGCTGAATTTATTCAATTTAAAGAACTGGTTTTTATAGAGATTATGTCCTTCTTAGTTCTTTGGTATCAAAATATTTTATTAAGTGTTATTGACAGGATTCTTTCTTATTTGGCTAAACTAACCTACGTTTGGTAACCCTATGTTAGTCTCTTTCTATTTTCTCCTTTTTATATAAACTTTGTGAGTCTTCGGAATCTAAAAGTCTAGGGATGTTATCCTGAGCAATCTGTTTTTGGCATCTGTGGGCTAACTGGTATTACTACTATATGTTTTGTATTCCTCCTTCTAATCTTAATGTCAGCAGCTATTTCATGGTTCTGATAACTTGTCCATGTCCCCCACCCCCATTTCTTCAGAACTTTCTTCTGCTTCCCTGTGCCTTTTGTCTCCTTTGGCATTTGAATTGCAAAATGAGATACTAAAGCCTACACAGTTTTTTGTTGTTGTTTTTTTTCTAAGCATTTAAAGTGGGTGGTAGGTGTCCTGGTGCCTTTAATCTAGCAAAAGGTCTTTGAAAAGGTCTGTTACCAGGTAAAATGGCCTTTTGTCTGCTACCCTTGCTAGAGGATTCTGCTCATGCCGGGGTGAGGTAGTAAGTTGTATTGTTGTGGGGTAGGGATTTTAGGCCCCAATTAGAAGATAACTATACAACTTACTACTTTCCCTGGTGTGGGCATATTCATACTTAGTCTTGGCACTGTTGCCTCCATCAGAGATACAGATATTCCTGGGATAATCAGGACTCTTAAGGAAAGGGAGGTCGAAGGGAATAAGTGATATTTAGGGTGAGGCAAGTATCATCATAAAGTGACTTTGAACTCTTTCCCCTTCCACCCAGGGCATAGAAAGGATTTAATTCTTAGGATCTGTAAAGATTCATATCTTCAGTTCTTGAGACTAAGATAACACTGTGCCTTAGCCCTCATCCTGGGTATACCAAATGATCCACAAGCTGTTCTGAGGAACACTTGGGGGCGAGGGGGGGGGGGAGATATTCATACATTACTGACTGGGGTGGGATACTTGTCAGGCCACATGTGCTGATTGAGTGGCGTCCTGGTTTCTTGGCTGATTGTCCTTTAACACCTGCATTGTTATTCTTTCCGAGAAAGATGGGACTCCTATGCCTGACAGCTACCCAACAACCCCATCTTCAACTGATGCAGCTACATCTGAGTCCAAGGACACCCTTGTCACTCTGCAGCCTTCACAACAGCAACAAACACTCCCACCCCCACCAGCCTTGGGAGAGATTGCTCAAGAGCTGCAATCCCCTGCTGGAGAAGGGGGTAGCTCTGCACAGCTATTGATGCCTGTAGAGTCAGAGGAATTGGGTCCCACAAGGCCAAGTGGAGAAGCAGAAACAACTCAGATGGAGTTGTCCCCAGCTCCTACTATAAGTGAGTAGAATTTCAAGGTTTGGGTAAGGAGTGAAGGGTGATTTAACAGGAGGGAAAATGGACATCTTTGGAGTTTTTTACTGTCCTTAAAGAAATAGTAGAAGTTCGGGTCCTCAGAGAGTAGGATCTTAGCTTGCATATTTTCTTTCTTAGCTAAAGTTGAGGTTTCTTCTCTGTGGACTCAAGATCATGTATCTGAGTGTCGAATGATACAGGTGATAATGCAAACAGTTTATTGAGGTGATCACTTTTCCTGGGCTATCATGGCAAGCCTGTTACTTCTTTAAAAGCAACCTTCCTGGGACTCCTGACTGGCCAACGTCCAAACAGAAACAACCCTCCAAAGTAGATAGTATTATCTCTGTGAGTAAACTGAAACCCACATGAGATTATTAGCCCAAGACCATTCAATAAGTGATTGAGCTGAGAAAAATCCAGATCTGTGACTTTAAAGCTTGCTCTCCTTCAGCATCCTTTAGGCATGGCAAGCACATCACCCACCCCCCCACACACACACATCTCTCCCATCCTGGCAAACACTGTTCATCTCATGCCCCTATTTCCCAGTGGTTTGCAGTGGGGCCTCAAAATTCTTCACAGCAGTGTTCCAACAGGGTAAATTGAGACTTGTTTGCTATTTCTGCTCTGCACCATGCTGCCTGTGATAGGCTCTGGAAAAACTTTAAGGCATAAGAGTTTTTTATTTCAAGGACCCTTCTTTAGGTAAACAAAATCAACATGCATGTACAAGTGGTGCCTGCATGGAATCTGAAAGTGACAGACTCCCTTCCTTACCTGGGGTACCTAGGGAAAGGTGTTTCACAGGCATACCAGGAACATCTTGAGGAATTGAGGAATTGAGCTGAGCTTTATAAAGTATATGAGACTGAGGGGAATGTCAGGCGAGCAAGACAGTAGAGAAGTGAGAAGTCTAATCTGGCTGCATCTTAATTCGGCCCCCTCTTCTAGGCAGAGATCTAACCTCTCCATGTGACTTCCTCCTAGCCTCTCTTTCCCCAGAGAGAGCTGAAGATTCTGATGCACTGACAGCTGTCAGCAGTCAACTGGAAGGCTCTCCTATGGACACCAGTAGCCTAGCTTCCTGTACCCTGGAGGAGGCTGTGGGTGACACCTCAGCAGCTGGCAGTTCTGAGCAACCCACAGCAGGCAGCTCCACTCCTGGGGATGCCCCACCTGTTGTGACAGAAGTGCAAGGCAGGGGCGATGCATCAGGGGAACCTACCCAGCCCCCTGAGGACAGGTAAGCATTGTGTGAACAAGAGGAAAGCAGAATGTGCTGGTGGATATTTCAAGCCACATGCATATTTGTTAACTCTTGCACATGCTTGGTGCACTGGGGAAATCATCCTGGCTTCTATGAGAGTGGGGTGTTATGGGAGTATTTTATAAATGGGGAAACATTAATACCAAGAACAACCTGAAAATTATTTTCTTTAGCTCTCCCCCTGCATCCTCTGAGAGTTCTTCCACCAGAGATTCTGCTGTGGCCATTTCTGGAGCAGATTCCCGGGGAATCCTAGAAGAGCCACTCCCTTCAACAAGCAGTGAAGAAGAAGATCCCCTTGCAGGTGAGCTCCATGTGTGCTTAGGCCATCCTAGGGTTATGTAGGCTTCTAGGAGCCTTTGGCGTGGAAATTCCTGCCAGTTAAATTGTTCCACCCACATGGAAGGTGGCATACCTATGGGAGGAGGTCCAGCAGTAAGGGAGTGCTGGTGCTGCATGATGGAATGAGCCCAGGCTTTGGAGTCAAACAGATCTTAGCTCAGGTTACCCCCTCTGTAGTCACCTACCTTCAGAACTTGGAACCATTGCTTAACTTCTCTGATCCTTATCAGTACTAAGGGGGGTTGATAATAGCTACGTGGTAGGGTCTTGGTGAAGATTCAGTGACAGCATACACGAAGACTATGGCACATAATAAGAGCTTTACTGAGCCTAGGGAAGGTGAAGGGGCCCTCTTTGTGTCCTCTGTCCTTTGCATGCATTGAGGTTAAATAAGGCCATGGGTCTCTTTACTCCGAGTACATTTTAAGCGTTGGTAGAAATGGGAGTCCTTTCACATTTTGTGCCTCCCCTCAGGTATCAGTCTACCCGAAGGTGTGGACCCCTCTTTTCTGGCTGCTCTGCCTGATGACATCCGCCGAGAAGTCCTGCAGAACCAGCTGGGTATCCGTCCACCAACTCGGACTGCCCCTTCAGCAAATAGTTCAGCTCCTGCAGTGGTGGGCAATCCTGGTGTGACTGAAGTGAGCCCTGAGTTCCTGGCTGCCCTGCCTCCAGCCATCCAAGAGGAAGTATGTGAGCAGGGAGCTGGTGGGGCTAGGCTGCCTAGCTATGGGTATGCCCCCATTGACCTCTTCTGCTCCGTAGGTGCTGGCACAGCAGAGAGCTGAGCAGCAGCGACGGGAACTGGCACAGAATGCCAGTTCAGACACCCCCATGGACCCTGTGACCTTCATCCAGACCCTGCCCTCAGACCTGCGCCGTAGTGTCCTGGAGGACATGGAGGACAGTGTGTTGGCTGTGATGCCACCTGACATTGCTGCTGAGGCTCAAGCCCTGAGGCGAGAGCAGGAAGCCCGGCAGCGACAACTCATGCATGAGCGGCTCTTTGGCCACAGCAGCACCTCTGCACTCTCTGCCATCCTCCGAAGCCCCGGTACAGAGGGAGGCAAGTGGGAGGGCTCTGAAATGTTTGGTTTTGGCCACATGAGGCTCTGTTGTTCCCCTTTTCTCTTATTGGACCCAGCTCACCAACCACCTCCCCAGTTTCATTTTCCTTTTTCTTTCCTTCCAGCTTTCACCAGTCGCCTCAGTGGCAACCGTGGAGTCCAGTACACTCGCCTTGCTGTGCAGAGAGGTGGCACCTTCCAGATGGGGGGTAGCAGCAGCCATAACAGGTACCTTATTTTTTTTTATTTATTTTTTATTGTTTTATTGCCATACCACCTCTCACTTCTGTCGCTAGTCCAACTTCCTTAATTTATAGGTGGAGAGACTGGATGATCTCTCTGGGATATTGCCTTGAATGAGTAGGGGAGCCAGATCTTTGGACTCCCCCTCAGAAAGACACAGCTTTGGGGTGGTGTAGCTACCATAGACCATAATCACAAAGTAAGGCAGACTGGCAGCAGGTGCTAGCTGTGGTTATAGTAAGGAAAGCCACTTGCCGAGAGCTTGTAACATCTAGGCTGTGGAAGAAGAGTTCATTACTACCCAGGCTGAAGCAGACTGCACCCAGCATGCCAAAATATAAAGGGAGTGATCAGTCCCAGTGAGGCAGGCAAATCCTTTATAGGCTAGAGAAGGTAGGAAATAAGCATTATTGTTTGTTTTTTAAGACCTTAAGTGTAGTCTGACTTCACCAATTGTTAATATGGACACTGTTGTAGGGCAATCAGTCAACCTGTTTGAGCCTCTTGTTCATCATCTCAAAAATGGACAGTTCTTTGGTCTTTTCAGCAGCCCCATACCAGTTGGTATGGATTATAGAGTACTTGGTACCCAGTAGATACACAAGAGGGCAGCTCTTCTTACTGTTAAGAACACTTAGACTAGACACTCTTCCCTTATGCCTCCTTGGAAGTATGCAGCTCATTCCCCTTCCCTTGGGCTATACCTAATCCCCAAGCTCTAGCTGAAGTGTTACCTAGAAACCATGCTCTGTTCCAGGCCTTCTGGCAGTAATGTGGACACTCTCCTCCGCCTCCGAGGACGGCTACTTCTGGACCATGAAGCCCTATCCTGTCTCCTGGTCCTGCTTTTCGTGGATGAGCCAAAGCTTAATACTAGCCGTCTACACCGAGTACTGAGAAATCTCTGCTACCATGCCCAGACCCGCCACTGGGTCATCCGCAGTCTGCTCTCCATTTTGCAGCGCAGCAGTGAGAGTGAGCTATGCATTGAAACACCGAAGCTCTCCTCAAGTGAGGAGAAGGGCAAAAAGTCAAGCAAAAGCTGTGGGTCGAGCAGTCATGAGAACCGGCCACTGGACCTGCTACACAAGATGGAGTCTAAGAGTTCCAACCAGCTTTCCTGGCTCTCAGTATCCATGGATGCAGCCCTAGGCTGCAGGACTAATATATTCCAGATCCAGCGTTCAGGGGGTCGCAAACACACTGAGAAGCATGCAAGCAGTGGCTCCACCGTCCACATCCACCCCCAGGCTGCTCCTGTTGTCTGCAGACATGTTTTGGACACACTCATTCAATTGGCCAAGGTGAGGAGCTTGAACCCAACCCTTGGGGTTCTTACTTTCACTTTTTATAATTTTTGTGCATTTGGTTATCAAAACTCTCAGTGGTCTGTATGATCCCCATTCTACAAATGAAGAAGCTAGGGTACAGAAATTTTTAATGGCTTTGTCATGTGGCTAGTAAGTGATGGACCTGGACCTAGAACCTGCTCCTTTTTAAAAAAAAAAAAAAAAAAAAAAAAGTTTTTATTTATTAGAGAGAGCACAAGTGGGGGAGGGGACAGGGAGAAGCAGACGGCGCACTGAGCAGGGAGCCTGATGTGGGGCTCGCTCCCAGGACTCCAGGATCATGACCTCAGCCGAAGGCAGACACTTAAGCAACTAAGCCACCCAGGTGCCCCTGTTCAGTCTTATTTTTAATAATCATTGCTGCCATTTTTGAGGGTCTACCTCGTACCAGGCACTATGCAAAAATACATTATCTCCTTTAATCTTGGCCGTTTTTTTGATAGAGCATGATTATGCTCCCCATTTCTTAAGTACAGAGACAGATGCTCAGAGGTTAGCTAATCATCTCCCTACAAACCCCTTGTTTTCTTCTCTAGGCCACTTCACCATCAGTTAGATAAAACTCGTATATGATCTTTCTCCCATGTCACCAAAGCTATTCAGAAGAATGGTGTGTCTAGGAATCAGTTGTCTCTCCTTGTCAGGAAGATGTATTTTCTGTGTAGACCCTTAGACCAAGCCTGTCCTCCTTTTGCCGGCAGGTATTTCCCAGCCACTTTACACAGCAGCGGACCAAAGAAACAAACTGTGAGAGCGATCGGGAGAGGGGCAGTAATAAGCAGGCCTGCAGCCCATGCTCTTCACAGTCCACCAGCAGTGGCATTTGCACAGACTTCTGGGACTTATTGGTAAAACTGGACAACATGAATGTCAGCCGGAAAGGCAAGAACTCCGTGAAGTCAGTGCCAGTGAGCGCTGGTGGTGAGGGGGAAACCTCCCCATACAGCCTCGAGGCCTCTCCACTGGGGCAGCTCATGAACATGTTGTCACACCCAGTCATCCGCCGGAGTTCTCTCTTAACTGAGAAACTCCTCAGACTCCTTTCTCTCATCTCAATTGCTCTCCCAGAAAACAAAGTATCGGAAACACAGGCTAATTCTGGCAGCAGTGCTTCCTCCACCACTGTTGCCACCTCAACCACATCTACCACCACTACCACTGCTGCCTCCAGCACGCCCACTCCCCCTGCTGCAACCACCCCTGTCACTTCTGCTCCAGCTCTGGTTGCTGCCACGGCTATATCCACCATTGCCGTAGCTGCTTCGACCACGGTGACTACCCCCACGACTGCTACCACTACTGTTTCAAGTAAGTGTGGATGTAGGCTGGGAGCTTTGGGGTATGGACACCCACCTCACCCTCCACTCCCCCATCCAGGTATTACTCCCTAATGATAGCATTCGGCTTGGTTTGTGTTTGCGAGAGCCAAATGTGTTCATTTTTGCCCCCCTCAGTCCCAGTTTTCTCTCTCCATCATTCTCTTCCCCACACTCATCCACCTACCCACACAGACACTCCTGAAGACCAGCGGGCATTCACTGAATGTGGCTTCCCTAGGCTAAGCACCAAAAGGAGGAGGAGAGAGAGAGAGAAAGTCCCTATTTTCAAAGAACTCCCAGCCTTTTCATCCTGGTTGAGGGAACCAATCTCAGGAAAAAGTTTTAAGAGCCAACAGGATACCGTGTGAATAAGGGTAGAATAGCCAGGCTATCCTAGGAAGTAAAAGGAATGAGCCCTATAGCAGACTGGTAAGAATTACTGGAAAAAAAGTTTTGAAGAGGGGGCTCTGATGGTAGGGAAACAATTGAGAAATGTTTGAGATTCTTTGTCACTTTAAAAGGTAGGTCATGAGAGTCCTTGACATCCCAGGTCATTTGGATTTAGCTTTGGTGGGTGGCTTTTCATTTGTACTACTTTACCATAGTGAAGCTCTGGACAGTTCAGTGATTATCTGGTTCTGTCATGTGAGTTTTTTTTTTTTTTAATTAAATTTATTTATTTTCAGCATAACAGTTTTTATTATTTTTTCACCACACCCAGTGCTCCATGCAATCCGTGCCCTCTATAATACCCACCACCTAGTACCCCAACCTCCCACCCCCCCACCACTTCATACTCCTCAGATTGTTTTTCAGAGAGTTTTATTAGAGGCTTACAGTGTTCCATCTGATTCCTCAAAGCTTCTACAACTACTAAGGTCAGCAAATCTCCAGCAAAGATGGGTGATGGGGGCAGCAGCAGTGCAGACTTTAAGATGGTATCTTCTGGCCTCACTGAAAACCAGCTACAGCTCTCTGTGGAGGTGAGTCCAAGCTCTTCTGAATTCCTAAGATTGAGGGGAAAATGGTGGATGGGAATAGATAAAGTTTTCATACTCAAGTTGAGGCTTACCCTTTTTCTTTCCCCCAGGTGTTGACATCCCACTCTTGTTCTGAAGAAGGTCTAGAGGATGCAGCAAATGTGTTACTGCAGCTCTCTCGGGGGGACCCTGCAACCCGGGACACTGTTCTCAAGCTGCTACTGAATGGAGCTCGCCATCTGGGTTATACTCTTTGTAAACAGATAGGTAATAACCAGAGTAAAGCATCTTGTCTTTCTAAAGCTTTCCAATGAGGGGTCACATCTTTATGGAAGCCTTCCTGGATCTCCAGGTTGAATCAAACTCCTCTGTGCTTCTATAGCACAGCCCCTGTCCTCTCCTCTGTTGCAGCACTGATAATACTGGGTTGTCATCTGTTTCCCTCTACTTATTGTTCAGGGAGAACAGGGCTGGGCTTCTCTCTACATTCCCAGTGCCTGGCACATGCCTTGTAATCAGTGCTTAGTAAAGGAAAATGAGTACATATAGGACCAGCAGTGCTCTTTTGCTTCTCCATTCTGGGCACTTACAAGAGCCCTGTGATAAGCCTGCTAAGGCAGCTTCCCACCTCAGAGATACACCTGCACTTCACTTAGGCTCAAGAATTGAGAGTCCAAGTGGTAGATATCCCCTGCCTTTGTGCAGTTGTGAGGGTACAGAAGTTCTAAAAACACTTGTAAATTGTCTAGTTTCAGTCTCCCTGTTGTTAATCAAGAAGAAAACTAAAACCCAGGGTGATAAACTGATTGAATTGAGGAGTAGAGCCAGATTTTCTTTAAGCATAGAGAGTCTCTTTGCTCTCTCCCACCCCCAACCCAATCATGGATCGCCCTAGATCTCAGCTACCTGCTTAGTTATCTCCTTCTCACAAATGTGCCTAGAGCAGAGGTGACATGGGTATTGGTTAGACTGTATAACCCAGAGTATTTGTTACATGAGAACTATAAGGTTCTTCCAGAAGGAATTTGGCCAGTCTCTGATTTCCTTGAGTCGTACCATTCAATACCCATGGGCCAGGCAGTGTCCCACCTACTCTACTGCTATTATCTCCTAATATTCAAAACTGCCTTGTGAGGTTAGTCAGTGTTAGTCTCGTTATCAAGATAGATTCGTGAACTTGGAGAGGAGTTTAAGCAATTTGCTTGAGATCACCTCAGAAACTGATACTTTTCCCCCTCTGCACTGAGCTGCATTTTGTGTAGATTGAACAGATTCCTGAGGCAGGGTATATTGCTAGTCTCTGAATGGCTGATCATGAACATACGTAGTAAGGTGAACAGCAGAATTCCTGTTCACTCCAGATTCTCTGCAGCTGAGCAAAGAAGACAGCCTGGGCAGGTTTCTTGGAAAAGTTTGGCTTTCAGCTGCTTCACTAGGGGAGTCTCTGAACACTTGCTGGCTCCTCTGCCTGACCAGGTACCCTTTTGGCTGAGTTACGGGAATACAACCTAGAACAGCAGCGACGAGCCCAGTGTGAGACCCTCTCTCCTGATGGCCTGCCTGAGGAGCAGCCACAGACCACCAAGCTAAAAGGCAAAATGCAGAGCAGGTGGGTGGTTGCCACCCATTTGGCTGTGGGGCTGGAATCTGGGGTATTCTAAAAGGTGGCTCTTGTTGGTTTCCTGGTGGTGGTGTTGTTGGTGGTGTTGTTGTTGGCGGTGTTGTTTCCCCTCTTTGGGCAGATTTTCTTATCTGTCCTATACATGCTTTACCTTATTTTTTCCCACTTTGGGGATTTCCTTCTGAGATTCTTTAACCCTCTGGTTGACACCAAAAAGCCCTGCTCGCTCTGGATGTTTATGCTTTGATGCTGTCAGTATACGCAAGCCACCTCTACACCATCCAGGTTTGACATGGCTGAGAATGTGGTAATTGTGGCATCTCAGAAGCGACCTCTGGGTGGCCGGGAGCTCCAGCTGCCTTCTATGTCCATGTTGACATCCAAGACGTCTACCCAGAAGTTCTTCTTGAGGGTACTGCAGGTCATCATCCAGCTCCGGGACGACACACGCCGAGCTAACAAGAAAGCCAAGCAGACAGGCAGGCTAGGTATGAAACTGGAGTGTCCAGTTGAGGGGCAGGGTTGGTGGTGGCAAACTCAAGAGTCCCTGGAGGGCAGGACTTAATGTCATGTTTCCATCCTGCTTAACCTTTTCAACAAAGGAAGTGATGATCCTTTCCTAGGCTGTTGATGGCTGCGTTCTATATGTCACTCAAGCTTTCTGCATAGGAAATTCATTAGGGCAAGTGAGAATTAAGGGAGAGTGGAAATCCGGCAAAGAAACTGGGGGCAGCTCTTTTGTTGAGCAAGATTTAAGGCACTGAGTGTGTCTCCTTTCTGCTTCTTTGATCACTCCTGACTAAAACATTGCAGCCATGTTGCCTCAGCTGTGGCCTGCCAAATCCTATCTCTTTTTCTCCTGTCCCACAGAACCCTCTACACCTGCCACTATCCATCTGCCTAGCACCATGTCCCCTGCCCTTACTTGTAATGGTAGTTCTTAGTGCCTGGTGAAGAGCACTCTGAAGCTGCCTGAGCTAAAGCTCAAAGACTTCAGCAAGATGCCCTGTGGCAGCCCAGGAGATGGGAGAGAGAATATTGGGCATTCCCTCATTTCTACTTTTTATATCTTGCCTTTTTTTTTTTTTTTCTTTCTCCCAGGTTCTTCCGGTTTAGGCTCAGCTAGCAGCATCCAGGCAGCTGTTCGGCAGCTGGAGGCTGAGGCTGATGCCATTATACAAATGGTACGTGAGGGTCAAAGGGCGCGGAGACAGCAACAAGCAGCAACGGTTAGCATGATGCCTGTGGCCCCTCATTCATTTGTCTCTCTCCCCTTCCCCACCACATTATCAGTGGGGTTTCACTGCCCTTACCTTGTATGCTTTTGCATTAAGTTTGCTGTATGAATGCTTCCGGACAACAGGGTTACTTTCTTATTGATGTTTTCTCTACTGTTTGTTCATTGTTTTGGATTGATGTGACTTAAAGCTTGGCCATCATACCCCACTCCCAGCTATCCAGTCAACAGTGGCGCTTTTGCAAACTGCATAATGCTTAGTGTCTGGGTTCTGAGGGGGTGTGGGATAAAGGTTTTTCAGTCTCATGGAATAATGCAAGTACATCAGGAATCCTGCCCTTGTAATGCCCCCAGGCTTGGTATACATCCCATGCAGCCTCTTCTAGGCTATGGCTGGTCTATCTACCCTGGCCTCTGCTTCTGTTCTCCACACTCTCTTGGTATCATGGCACCTAGGCACTTAGGCACTTTTAGGAAGAAACCTTCAGGTTCCTAGATAGCAAACTCATTGTTGGGATCCCAGCACAGAGTGGCTGCGGGAAAAGCCTAGCATCATGTCTATATGCTGTGGCACTCTCATTGTTTTCCTGTCCTTGCAACATGCAAGTCACCTTCCCAAGATCCAAGAAATAAAGGTATCCTGAGGCCTGGTTTTTCTTTGCATATTACTTCTATTTAACACAGTGTGATTTCATTGAGCATGCTGAGAACATCGTAGAATTTGAGGGCTGTGACTCCCAACACAGTAGAAAGGGAAAACAACTATTATTCTGGAGTATTTTCTGCGCCATCTTTCCCATACCCAAAAGGACAGATGTTGGCTTTGTGAATACTCCCACCCATCAAAGGTTGTCCCTTATTTCTCCTTTTCTGAGCAAACAGAAACAGAGAGCCAAACCTACAGTGTGCTCACCTGAGGGTGTGTGTGTGTGTGTGTGTGTGTGTGTGCGCGCGCGCCGCGCACACGCACACGCATGCAATCTATTCTCAGAAGAAGTCTTCAGGTCTGGTGTCTAACTAGACATAACTAACTGGACATAGGTCTGGAGTACAGTGGAGGCAATGCAGGCATCCAGGGAGCTTTTTGGAAAAGTTTACTAGCTCAGGGTGGAGGACGGCAAAGGAGGTGGGAAGGCCATTCTTTTGTTCTAGAAAGCTACAGAGTTTTTTGACCAGATAAAGGAAGCTTTATCTTCTAAGCTTTCCAAACTTATGATGTATGAGAATGGGTAGAGCCAGCCTCTAGCCTCTCCCTGAGGAAAGCAGAGTTGCACCCTTTTATGTGACTTTGTCTCCCTTTTATCCAGTCGGAGTCAAGCCAGTCGGAGGCCTCTGTCCGGAGGGAGGAGTCACCCATGGATGTGGACCAGCCATCTCCCAGTGCTCAGGATACTCAGTCCATTGGTCAGTACTACTTCCTGTTTCCAGTACAACAGAAGAGAAAGCCAGTCTGCTGCATCCCCTGTTCTCTATATACATGAGCTCAGTGTTTTCCAGTTTGTTTCAGTGAACGCTGGCTTTTGTAAATGTTACTAGGCATTTACCAACCAAGATCACTAACTGTCACCACCTCACCCTTTCTGGAGATTTATAGCATACACTACAATTCCTGTAGTAAAGAAACTATGATGTGATAATGTTAGACATGGAGACAGCATATGTTTGAGTGGTGGCTCTGCCATTTGCTAGCTCTGGGACATGAAGCAAACCTCTCTTAGCTTCAGTTTCCTTGTTTAAAACAGGGATGTTGGGCGCCTGGGTGGTTCAGTGGGTTAAGCCGCTGCCTTCGGCTCAGGTCATGATCTCAGGGTCCTGGGATCGAGTCCCGCATCGGGCTCTCTGCTCAGCAGGGAGCCTGCTTCCCTCTCTCTCTCTCTCTCTCTCTCTCTGCCTGCCTCTCCGTCTACTTGTGATTTCTCTCTGTAAAAAAAAAAAAAAAAATTTTTAGGGCGCCTGGGTGGCTCAGTGGTTAAGCCGCTGCCTTCGGCTCAGGTCATGATCTCAGGGTCCTGGGATCGAGTCCCACATCGGGCTCTCTGCTCAGCAGGGAGCCTGCTTCCTCCTCTCTCTCTCTCTGCCGGCCTCTCTGCCTACTTGTGATTTCTCTCTGTCAAATAAATAAATAAAATCTTTAAAAAAAAAAAAAAAAAACAGGGATGTTCATAGTTAAGATTGAACAAGTGAACACACACCCATATATATAGCACTTAAAACAGAACCTGGCACATTGCGGGTGCATTAGTAGCAGCATTTCTCAAAAGTTAATTGTACGTAGAATACTTTCCGATGCCCTCCTAAACACATTTCTGTGGAATAGGGTTGTCACAGGACATCCGTTTTTGAAATGCATTAAATCATTTAATAATCCATAGATTCTTTGAAAGCTAATGAGGCAGTGAGTAAACCAGCTCTGTCTATAGTAGTCACTGGCCACATGTGCCTATGGAGCACTTAAAATGTGGCTTCTGCAGCTGTGGAACCAAAATTTTTATTGTATTAATTGTAATTGATTTAAATTTAAATGTCATCTAGTGTAGGACTGGAGCTTGCTTTCAGATACTGCTCAGTATTACTTAGTAGCCAGTGGGCCAGTCTGCTTGATCTGGCATTGGAAATCTGGATTAATGGCCTGCACATTTGATCTGGGAAAAAGCTAAATGAAAGGAAAAACCTCAAAGCTTTCTCTCTCTCCTTTCTGTGGCCTATAGGCTCAGATGGAACCCCACAAGGGGAGAAGGAAAAGGAGGAGAGGCCACCTGAGTTACCCCTGCTCAGTGAGCAGCTGAGCTTGGATGAACTGTGGGACATGCTGGGAGAATGTTTAAAGGAACTAGAGGAATCCCATGACCAACATGCGGTGCTAGGTGAGTTGTGGCCTTTGGGCCAAGGTCCCACCCTGCTGATCTGCTCTCGGGCCCTTTCTGCCCACTCAGTTTTCTTCCTTCCAGATCATATCTCTCTCTCTCTCTCTCTCTCTCAATGTCTCTGTAATGAGAATTCAAAGGAGGGGTGTTTTTTCTCTCACTTCAGTATCCAAAAAAAGATTGGCTCTTTCTTTTAGTAGCTGTATCTTTTCACTTTTTAGATCAGGGGAATCTTTATAACTGGTTGCCTTTTTTAAGTTTCAGGGAAGCTCGGACTTTCTCTGTGGCTTCATTTTTCTTTGCTACATTGTATTTCTCCTATAAGTTTTCATTATTTTTTCTAACATATTGTGCCTCTGTAATTTGATTATGAAGAAAAAGAGGTTTATATGTTGAAGTTTCTAAAGTAAAATAACGTTTCCCTGTCATTCCTACCCCCCAGTGCTACAGCCTGCCGTCGAGGCCTTCTTTCTGGTCCATGCCACAGAGCGGGAGAGCAAGCCTCCCATTAGAGACACCCGTGAGAGCCAGCTGGCACACATCAAGGACGAGCCACCTCCACTCTCCCCTGCCCCCCTGACCCCAGCTACTCCTTCCTCCCTTGACCCATTCTTCTCCAGGGAGCCCTCGTCTATGCACATCTCCTCAAGCCTGCCCCCTGACACACAGAAGTTCCTTCGCTTTGCAGGTACAGGGAACTCTTAGGCCCATAAAAGAAGGCTTCATTTTTTACAGGGTCACTTCATACACTTTATTCATAGCTGTTTTCATAGGGGAGAGGCGGTGAGAGTGCATGTTATGAATAAGTGTGTGGTGGGGAGAGGAGAGAGAAAGGGAAAGAATGAAGCTAGTGATATAGGGCCTGGGTTTGAAAAGCCTTTTATGCCACATGGTCTTTTTTCCCTGAAACACAGAGAGTTGCTGTCTGGTTGGCAGTAATATAGCCTTCTGGGAGCCAAGATGTGCTGATTCTTGGTGTCCTTCCTCCCCTCAGAGACTCATCGCACTGTGTTAAACCAGATCCTACGGCAGTCCACCACCCACCTTGCTGATGGGCCTTTTGCTGTCCTGGTAGACTACATTCGTGTCCTCGACTTTGATGTCAAGCGCAAGTATGTGTCCTGGAGGCTATGGGTTGGAAACTTTTCAAGTGGTATCTCTCTTCCCAGAAAGAGGCCAAAATTCCTCCTGAAGGAGTGTTTCCAGGGAAAAGAAGTTTCCCTTGGTGGCAGCCCTTGGAATGGTGCTAGGCAGGAGGGAGGAGGTTCATCTGTGCCACTGACCGTCATCATACCTAAATACTCCCTCTCCTTCTCCATTTCTGTCTCCATTCTTCATCAGAGAAATGCAGTCCTTTCTTTTTTAATCACATGACTTCTAAAGTTCCATTCCATTCTTTGGGGTCATACAAGAGGTGTGGGTAGCCACAATACACTTACAGCAGGGCTTGGGGGCAGTGGGGGCCCCACAGCACTCCCGTCATCCTTACCCTTGTCTTTTCTGTGCACCTACACGTACTGCCTGCTGTGCCACAATCTCTGTGGGACTTTATGCAGTAGAGATAGGAAAATTTGGTGTTGGTAATGAATGACCCACTTATCCCAACTACTGAGTACTTTTCACCTTCCCCTGGGGAGCAGATGTTTAGTAGAAGATGGGAGAAGCATCATTATAGGTCTTCATTCTAATCAAGCAAACAGAAACTTGGTCTGCCACACCCAATCCTATATTCCTTCCTTCCCTACCTCCCAAGATATTTTCGCCAAGAGCTGGAACGTTTGGATGAGGGACTCCGGAAAGAAGACATGGCCGTGCATGTCCGCCGTGATCATGTGTTTGAAGACTCCTATCGTGAACTACACCGGAAATCCCCTGAAGAAATGAAGAATCGATTGTAAGAGCCCAGAACGAGAAAAGACAGGATGGGAGGGTGGAGGATCTTCCTACGTGGTAGTGAAGGCTTACTCCAGTGCCAGATGTGCAGGGGAACTCCAGAGGAATTCCAGATAGGAACCCTGTATAGAAAATCTCACTGAGCTGTCTCCGCTCTCCTCAGCCTGGTCTCATGAGACTGATCTTCTATTAGCTAGCTGGCCCTTGAGCTGAGCTACCCACCAATTCCCAGGGAGAAGAGTCTTTGGAATTTACAAAGATAGACCCGATGACTTCGCAGAGAGTTTTCTGTTATACTAGGAATGGGAAGCCTGCTAAGCAAATGCTATTCAGGCTTGGGAGAGACCACACTTGCATAAATGGCCCCTCACGAAATTGGTAATCACTCACTGGTAACTCTGAGCTGCCTAGAGGAGATCAGCAGTTTATAATAATATGTGTCATGGAAGCCAGTGAGATGATAAACCTGTTGGTGTAATTTGGTGCTCCTGAGCTCAGGAACCTGATTCCTCCTCTACCTCATGGCATGGGCTCACCATCCATGTTACCACATAGGAAGTCAGGCTTCTGAGACAGACTGGGCCCAGCTCCTCCACCACCAAATCCTTACAGACATCAGACTGAGCTCAGGCCTCTCTGACACCACTTGTCAACTCCTCTCCCTGCTTCCCCTAAGTGAGGCCCTCATTTGGCCTCTGTACCTTTCCTGTTGCTGTTTTCTGGAATATTGATAAGCTTTTAGTGATAATTCAGGATATCTTTTCTATGATGCTTTCTTGTCCCAGATCCCCACCGTTCCTCTGGGCTTTCCTGGTACTCTGCATTCACCTCTGTTCTCTGATCCTGCACTCCCCAGCCACTGCTTCACTCACTCACTCACTCACTCGGGTCATGCTACATAAATGAATGGATTTGTGCTGGGCTTTCTGCACATCTGTTTCTGGTCTCTTATGCAGGTATATAGTGTTTGAAGGAGAAGAAGGGCAGGATGCTGGAGGGCTCCTGCGGGAGTGGTATATGATCATCTCTCGGGAGATGTTTAACCCTATGTATGCCTTGTTCCGTACCTCACCCGGTGATCGGGTCACCTACACCATCAACCCATCTTCCCACTGCAACCCCAACCACCTCAGCTACTTCAAGTTTGTTGGACGCATTGTGGCCAAAGCTGTATATGACAACCGCCTCCTGGAGTGCTATTTTACTCGGTCCTTCTACAAACACATCTTGGGCAAGTCTGTCAGGTGAGGAATGTGGCACAGGATCCACATTCTCACTTGACAGGTCCTTTTCTTGTGTCCCACCCCCGTACTTCTCTCCTCCACCCTAACCTATGACTCTAATTGTGTTTTTCTAGATACACGGATATGGAGAGTGAAGATTACCACTTCTACCAGGGCCTGGTTTATCTGCTGGAAAATGATGTCTCCACACTAGGTTATGACCTCACCTTCAGCACTGAGGTAGGTCGAGAAATCTTGACTGCAGCACATCTTATCTAGTCCAGGAAACCCATTGGGGGACCACCCTTGAACTGGCAGTGGATAAAGTCTCATGCCCCATTCCCCATCTAGCAGTGAGCAGTGGATATTTGCATGAGACATCACAAACAGAAAAACCAGGATTTTGTAAAAACAATCCAGGGTGTTTCCTAGTTTCCTTTTTATTTTTTTTTAAACTGTTCAGTATAGTATTCTTCATTCCCAAAAGTAGCTCATTATAACAGATTTAAGTGAAAAACAGTAATTTTTAAGGTTACTCTTCCTCCAAATTGTTTTCCGTAAAGATTGTGCTATGTCATGTTACACATGTTAACCATGGCTTTTCCCTATTGCAAAGTTATGCGCTCATGATAAAGGACACTTTTTTATGACCTTGTTTTTGTCTTTCTGCCCAGGACATGTCAAAGAGTTCAAGTAATCCTAGGTATTTATATAAATCCCATCCTAGACCAAGCCTGACATGAATGATTGGTATTTTGGGTATTCTAGGTCCAAGAGTTTGGAGTCTGTGAAGTTCGTGACCTCAAACCCAATGGGGCCAATATCTTGGTAACAGAAGAGAATAAAAAGGAATATGTACACCTGGTGTGCCAGATGAGGATGACAGGTAGGGGAAATGTCCCTTAGACTCTTTATCGTTCATACGGAAGAGGTCAGGTCTCAGTCATTTCACAGATACTGTTTTTTCTCTTTCCCTGTGCCAGCCACAAGTGCCTGGCACAAAGAGTCTACAAACATCTGACCAAAAAATACTTCCCTTCATCCACCTCCATTCAAGGGCCAGAAGCAGTGTTAGGTGAAACAGGCAAACCATTCAGTATCCTTGTTGCTGTAGAGCTAGACTGAGGATCTCTGACCTCTTAACAGTTGTGTGAGTTTAGACGCCTCATGGCTTGTTGGTTCTCTCCCCAGGAGCCATCCGTAAACAGCTGGCAGCTTTCTTAGAAGGCTTCTATGAAATCATTCCAAAGCGCCTCATTTCTATCTTCACTGAGCAGGAGTTAGAGCTCCTCATATCAGGACTGCCCACAATTGACATTGATGATTTGAAATCCAACACTGAATACCACAAGTACCAGTCCAACTCTATTCAGGTGAGCTGCTGCTGGCATCCTTCCCCATGTCCCTAAGCAGTGCTAGTTGGTATGACACCACATAATTCAGCACTGTTAGGGGGCAAAGGGATATAGGTGACAGCGTACTTACACCTAACTCTTCATCCTTCCAATACGTGTTTTCAGGGGATGTTCCTGCCCATCTTATGGAATGAAAGAACTGGACTTGCCTAAGATTCAAGATTCCAACCCCCTCACACTGACTTCTTGTGTCCTTTCCCATAGATCCAGTGGTTCTGGAGAGCATTGCGTTCTTTTGACCAAGCTGACCGTGCCAAGTTCCTTCAGTTTGTCACGGGTACTTCCAAGGTGCCCTTGCAAGGCTTTGCTGCCCTTGAAGGCATGAATGGCATTCAGAAGTTTCAGATCCATCGAGATGACAGGTCCACAGATCGCCTGCCTTCAGCTCACACATGGTAAGAAGAAGGGGTTGTTCTTCTTTTTAGCATTCAGACTGAGCTTTCCTGTTTGTTGCTTCTAGACCCCTAACCAAGGGCAGGAACCCCAATCTGGCCTCAGCTGTACTAGATCTGGAGTAGTGCATAATTTGGTAGTTTTGTGGAAAAGGTGACATTTGAGATGAGAAGCTGGCCCAAATTCACAGTGAGGCTGGGGAGACATTGTGGGTGAGCACTGCCACATGAGAGCACAGTGTACTCCAGGGCTGAGCTGGAACAAGGAGTTAAGAGGGAACAGAATGCTTAAAGATGTTGATCACCAGAGGTTGGATCACCAGTGACTCCAAATGCCTCTTTGGAGCTTGCACATTAACCCATAAGTGAGACTATGGTGTTTAAGGACTGACAGAGTCAGATTTATGCTTTGGGAAACTGATGGGCAGTATTGGGGCCAGATTAGAAGAGGGAGGACGAGGCCTAGGACAAGATTTCAAGTCTGCAAGAGAGGAAAAGTTTCCATCAGGGAGGAGAGGTCAGTGGGCACCATGGGAACATAGGGATCATGACTATCTTTTGTCACAAACTGATATTTTTTTCTTTCTCTAGTTTTAATCAGCTGGACCTGCCTGCCTATGAGAGCTTTGAGAAGCTCCGCCACATGCTACTATTGGCCATCCAGGAGTGCTCTGAAGGCTTTGGGCTGGCCTAATAAGGCCCCGCCCACCACTGTGGGGTTTTTCTACCATGTTGGACCTGGGAATTGGGGGGAAAGAAAAACAAAAAAGAACCAGAAAGAAAATGTCAAAAACCAATAAATGAAATCCACCAACTCACCATGTGTGTGTCCCAGCTTCCCCATCTTCCCCAGCACATACCCATTCCCCCTCTCCTGCTCATTCTCTCTCCCTCTCCCTCACTTCCTCTTCCCTGTTCCATGCCGTCCATGATCCCCAGCCCATGTGTTAAAAAGGCAATAGCCTTTGCAGGGACCTATTGGTCCCAGCTGTTTGAACAGTGTGCTCCTCAGATTCTGTGTTCAGAAGGATTTGCTGCATTGAGACTTGAAACCTTTGGATAGGGGAAAAATTATATATATATATATTTTTTTGTTCTGTTTGCATTTCTTAATTTGTGCTTGGAATGTGTTGATGTGCACAGCTAATGATTCAATGCGAGACAAGATTGGCGTCTGTGTTGTGGAGGTTTCAAATAAAGAGCACTCTTCATAACTCACTTTTCACAACGGAGTTTTTTTCAAACTTAAAGGAAATAACTCTTGAACACATGCTAGACATCTAGAGAAAAGATGCAAATGGACTCTCCAGAAAACCATCTTTGCCACCACCACTGGTGCGTCTTCCTTCTTCAAAGTCGGTTTCCCCATTGTCAGGAGAGATTGGCAACCACCAGGAATTGAGGGGAGCCTGTTTTTTAGAATGGGATCTGCACTTGAGGGCAGTGATGGTGTTAAAATTTGCAGCCAAGGACAAAGCATCACCTTGCTTGAGGGGAACAAACCAGCAAGTTGTAAGAAACATTCTGAGAACTCAACCCAACCGACAGTTCTATGTGATGAGCCTTTATAACGGCCTCAAGTGTAGAGCTCAGTTTAGAATTTTTATTTCATTTGATGTTTTAGGTTTTCTAACAAATTTCAGTAAGCAAGTAATTGGACCAGCTCTCCAGAACAATCTTCCCATCCATTTTGGTTTTGTTTCATCATCTGCCGATCTGTTCACAGATCACCCAGTAGAGTAGTCTCTTGGTTTTTACTCCATCCAGCAGTTAAAGCTGATCCAAGGACTTTGATGGTTCCAGCTTTCAAAGAAAATAATAAAGGTTTAGTTAGAAAAATAACCCCAAGTGATGCTTGCTTTGTGTGTGTTTTCTCATTTTCTGAGGCTCTATTTTGTAAAGATTTTCTCCTTAACCTAGCCCCTTATCCCCTTGGTCCTGATGCAAATGGCTGCTAGACATTTTCTCCCTTTTTTAAAATATTCACACTTGCCTGTGCCTCATTCTGCTGAAAACTGAGAAGACAGATGAACTGACTCTGTCCCTGCTATTGAATTTCTGGTCAAGGGGGAAGGAGACTGAGTAGTTCTGTGACAGATGGAGGGAAGGGGTCCCTAGGTTCCCAGAGCAGAAGTCCTTGACCTAGCCTGGAAGGTCAGGGAAGGCTTTCCATTGTCAGGCACTCATGAGTTGAATCCTGGCTGGGAGTTAAGATTAAGGAGAGGAGGGTGATGACACAGCTTGAGCAAAGGTTGATGGCCTGAGATGAGGCTGGGAGTCCAGCAGAGCTTTGAAATGAATAAGCAGAAATACAGTGCAATTGATAAGCTTAAGAATGGATTCCTCGAAAAACCAAAGTAGAAAGAAACCTCTGACATTTAAATTTGGGAGGCATAGGGTTCAGGAGTTGGGTGTGGAAGCTGGGAGCACAGATGGAATAACCCTGAAGAAAAGTGAATCTAATTCAGTGGCATCCTACAAATATTTAACGTATCTAAGCATGACTTGCCTTTGGGATGTGTCTATGGTGTAATAATCATCACCTCAAAGTCAAATAAGAAAAATTCTGTCAATTGATGCAAGGCATTTGCTAACAATAATTATTACTGGTAACTTAAAGACACCACCCTGGTAAGGTTGGCCCAGACCAACAGCCAACATCACACAGGAAGCATAAGGTGGCCAATTACCACTAATAACACTCGTATGTCAGTTCTAATCACTTCAGTAAAGTAGAAAATAAGGTACAACTACTGAGGAGAAACTGCTAGCCAAAGAGAACCAAAAGTTAGTAGCACTTAAAAGAGGCCAGCAAGAGGACTGGTTACAATGAAAAAAAAAAAACTCATGTAGACATTGTCCCAACAAGTGTGAATAAATAATACAATGGAATCCTGTGTAGCAGTAAAAATGTATATCAACATGCATAATCTCAAAGACAAGGCCTGCTTAGAATCTAGTCACAAAACAAAACATATAGCATGTATGTATCAATAGCATGAAAAACCGTCCATATGTATGAAGAGTGAAAATCCATGCATGAGTATGACAGAGTACTGCACAATGTTCAGGATAATCTGTGGTAGACAAGCAGATGCAGTTTGGAAGAGGTAATCACACAGTTTCAACTACCTTGGTAATGTTTATTTCTTAGGTTGGGTGGTGCTAGACACATGGGCGTTTCTTATAATGCTGTATACTATGATACTTTATAACAATGACATTTCATAATCTTTGAGATATATGACTTATTAAATTTCACAATAAATTTGAGGTAGGTAGCAGGGGAATCAATAACAGGCCTAATTCTACATGAAGGCTGCTTGCATGACATGATTGAACATGTCCCTTTATGCCCTCAAGTAATTCCCTCCACTGATCATTATGATTACCATGGGTTACCTCCTTATTAAAATAGTCCCTTTTTTTATTAGAGTGACCATGTAATTTATCATCCAAAGTTGGAAAATTTAAGAATAAAAAGGGTACTATTAATAATTATGCTGGGCCACAGGGATAAACTGAATAACTGGAATGTATGGTTCTTTGAGATATGTGTCTGTCTAGGCTGGAGAAATAATTATCACCCCTAATAAGCAAAATTCCATTGAGCACTTACATGGACTGACAATACTGAGAAGGCTCTGTGTGAAGAGAAGGAGGCAGGTGTTAGGAAACTATGGGGGCATGGGTACACAGAGACTTAGCAGGCAGGGGTAGCAAGATTAAACATGTTCTCAAATACAAGCAATAACCAGTTAGAAAACGAACAGGAAATAGATTATCTTCACAACAGTAACAAAATACCAAAGAATGGCCTTAAGAAGGAGTGTTTAGGACTCGTGAAAGAAAAATGAATGGAAACTCATGAGAAGCATAAAAGACAAATGAAGAGATGTACATTTGCATAAAAATGCAAGTATAGCTGGCTTTGAGACTGTGGGAGACAAACTGACATGCTAAACAAGATGGGAGTTCAAATAGACCTGACAGAATGGCCTTAGCGGTGAGGTGAATATTCAGCATGTTGTGGTCTGTAAAAAAAAAAAAATGAGGCACCAAGAGTTAGTTGTGGAAAGAATAGTTTTGTCAATGTTAAGGTTAGGAAACTTGCCTGAGTATTGGGAGGGTAAAAAAATACGAATTTATAAAATTTTAAATTTATAAAATATAAATATAAATTTTGCCCTGCACTTCACACGAAATAAATTCAAGAGTGAAAACTATGAACTGATATTTTAAAGCACAAAATGAGGATATGGGCAAATAATAACTGATCTGGGATATAGAAAACCTTAGGCTAAAATCTACAAAGACATCATAATGGAATATATATCATAATGATACATTTGACTACTAAAATGTTGGCAACACCGTGAACATAATTAAAAAAAACAATGATAATTCCAGGGGGGAAAATGTCCCTAACAGGCAATGGGTTAATACTTTATATGTATATACATATATTTTTTAAATATATATATATATTTTTTAAACTTATGAATCACTAAGAAACAAACTCCCCAACAGAAAAACATGCAACGATATGAAAAGATGATTCACAAAAGAAGAAATATAAATGAACAATAAGTATATAAAAATGCTTACCTCTGTGATAATTATTACCTCTGTAATAATCAAAAATCCATTAAAAGCCCAGTGGAAACCACTTACCAAATTGAAATATATGATGGTTACCAGAGGGAAGGTGTGGGGATAGTTTAAACAAGTGATGGGGATTAAGGAGTGCACTTGTGAAGAGAGCCAGGTGATGTACGGAATTTTGAATCACTATATTGTACACCTAAAACTAATATAACACCTAAATATAATATAACCAATATAACACCTAAAACTAATATAACTAACTGGGATTAAAATGTGTGTGTCTGTGAGCACAGGTATCAGAGAATGTGAAGAAATAGGCACTGCTGAGAAATTGGCACCACTTTTCTGATGTGTAGTTTTGTAATGTCTACTGAAAAAGAGAAAAGCAGCCGCTGACTTCTGGGAGCTGGTCTAGCATTCAGTTAGGCTTTGGTGTTCTTCTGTTGAACATAAACAATTTCACAGAGTATCAACATCAGAGAAGGTCACTCTGTAACTGTGGTGGATTAAGACAAAATTGAGACCACCTCAAAATCATGTCTGAACACAGACAAAACATCAGAGACACTGTCTAAACCACAGAAATTAACTGAACATCCCCTATCCTAGTCTGTCCTCTCTATAGGGAAGATGTGTTAGCATACCCAATCACAAAATTACCCCCACTTCTGGATAGTATTCAATCTAGAGTAAAACTTCACTTTGAATTGTCCCCAAATCACTTAACAAGCTCAAATCCTATGATACAACTTTTACTGCAATACCCCACAGTCCCCCATGCTGTGTGTTCCCCCTCACTGCCAACTTTCTTGACTCAGGGCAGGTTCATGCTCCTGATCTTTGGTTGCTGGGACACTGACACTATGAGGAACCATACACAGTAAGGTGCTAACTGGCATGTATCCTATATTCCTGTTAATGCTTTTTACTATTTATAAATTCAGATGGAAACTGGCAGCCCAAACTCTTTGGCTTGCAGACAACAACCTGGTATATGTATGAGGATGTGTGTGGGTGTGTGTGAATGTGAATGGTCTGAGGTGAACATATTTTCACAGGTCCCACAGTCTCTACCACTCCTTATTACACTCATATCATCTGGCTTTGTTCATTGAATGAACATTTGTTGAGCATGTACTGTGTCAGGCTAGGGAGGCACGGGTGAACACATCAGACAATATAAATTCCTGCCACTAAGAAGCTGACATTTTTCTGGGGGAAGGCAGACAATAAATATGTCAGGGAGTGAGTGACATATTCTCTTTTCTGAAGAAAAATACACAGAGGGTGCCTGGGTGGCTCAGTTGGTTAAGCGACTGCTTTCGGCTCAGGTAATGATCCTGGAGTCCCAGAATCGAGTCCCACATCAGGCTCCCAGCTCCATGGGGAGTCTGCTTCTCTCTCTGACCTTTTCCTCGCTCATACTCTCTCTCACTGTCTCTCTCTCAAATAAATAAATAAAATATCTTTTTAAAAAAAAGAAGAAAAAGAAAAATACACAGAAAAAGAGAGTTGAAGGGGAGGTTATTTTAACTGGGGGTGGCCAAAGGATGGCCTCTCTGAAAAGATGATATTTAAGCTTAGAAGGTGGGCTTGGAAGAAGGGAGGGTATAAGTCATCAGAAGATCTCAAGGAATAGTGTTCCAGGCAGAGGGAACAGCTAGTGTAAGGGCTCCAAAGTGGGAATTCGCATGGCATCCAGAAGGAGGACCAGTGTGGTTCTAGAGAGGTAAGTGTCCTTGGTTGTTGAGGTCAGAGAGATAAGCAGGAGTCAGATCTCGGGCTTCTACTCTGAGTAAGGTGGGAACTACCAAAGGGCATTGCACAGAAGAGATGGGACGCAGACCTCTCTACTGCTTGTGAAGAGTAGATGCGAGGGGCCAGCAGGGAGTCCCAGGAAGCCTAAGGAGGCTGCGGAGGCTCTCTTTTCAGGCAGTTCACAAGTTACGGAGGGCACTTTGAAAAGAGTCCTTAATGGGTTTACTGTAGGCTTGGGTGAAACAAAGCATTGTTAAAGGGAAAGGGGGAATGAGGGCCTAAGATGAGCCAGAGCCTCCTCTGGATGATGATGATGGTGGTGGTGGTGGTGGTGGTGATTTCCTTGTCTGTTTTTCACCCTGGGCGAGTATTTCTACAACTGAAAATAAGTAGCCTATTTCTAGTGGGCACACCCCGCTCCTTCCCCTCCCAGACGCAAGCCTTAGGTGTCGGGAGCCAGTACAGGAGGCCTACTATAAGAGCTGTAAGGGACTGAATATGATTGGCTGTTCATTTAGGTCCACTCACGCGGGAGGTGCATGAGCACTGCGGTGATTGGCTAGGCGGGCTAAGCTGCCGGTGTATATATGCTTGAATGTACTTGTAGAGGCGGGGCCCGCCGGGAGCCAGGCGGCGCCGAGCCGCGCCGGCTGGAGGGGGCCGCAGCCCGGACCATGGCGGCGGCGGCGGAGGGGCGGTGCGCGGCCCTGGAGGCGGCGGCGGCGCCCGAGGGGGCGGCAGGAGCTGCGTGCTGTGCTGCGCCAGAGGGGGAAGAAGATAAAAAGAAGCCATTAAAGAAGTTTGCCTCCACGCGTGTCTCCGTGTCGTTCTTGCGGGCCGAGAGCGACACTTAGGAACTGGAGACGTCCCATCCCGCCCGACATGCCCACTGCAGAGAAGCCTCGCCCAGCTCCTCATGGTTTGCCGTGAACTTCCCGGGTTTTAGTGCTGCAAGTCCCACCTCCCCGGCAAACCAGGACGGTTAGGCACCGTCCCCGAGTTGGTTACCCTCCCCAAGCCGACTGGCTCCTCAGCCGCTGAGGGAGAAGGCTGGGGGCAAGCCCCACCCCGGCACGGGCCTCCAGCCAATAGCAGAACGGGACGTGGAGCCCAGGCTTGCTCTGCCCTGCAACCCCAAGGCCTGCCAGAAATGACTAAGCTTGAGACCCCACCCCGGAACGGCCTCCCCGCTCCACTTCCTGGAAAATCAGTGGCTTTGAATCTGGGTTTGTGTCACTGCGCTACCTAGGGGAAGAGGCATTGTTCGGTGCTGGGGAGATTGTGTGCAGTCCTACTGCAAGTGATCGGATGACTATGTGCATTGCTGACTGTGCATAACCGAATGGGTTTGTGGGGGTTACCTGTGCGTCTGTGGTTCCAGAAGTGGGTGTGTGACTGTGTGACCCCGTGTGGCCCGGATCTGCTGCCTTGAGTTATGGTGATTGTGTTGTTCAATAACGAAAACTAACTGAATAAATTTTAAAGATCTTAATTGGCCTTATTAATCCATTCATGAATCAGACAGCGTCCCATCTTGCAATTAGAAGGGGGCTCCAAAGGGCTACAGAAAGGGAAATGTTCTTTGAAGTCAGGACAAGGAGGTCATAGATTATCTGGGGTGAGGTGACATCCTTTGTGGGAAAAGGAGCCTTATTAAGTGGATTACCTCATTTTCCTTTTGCGGATAGAGAGGAAGGACCCAAATGGGACAGATTAATTTATTAGTGCTGACCAGAAATTTCCTGACTGGCTGGTTAAGACTACATGTCTGGAAGAGGTTGAAACTACAATCAGGTTTGGGATTAAACCCAAGCTTGGAGACTTGATCTCACATAACTCACCCCATGTGGGACCTGTGATTTTCTTTTTAATAATCCCCCCCTTTTGATCAGACTCTTGTCTTAATTTAGAGATGTGATCAAAATTGAAGGCATTAGCACTACTCCCAGCTACCACTCTAAAGGTCTTGCTGTTTTTCTTGCTCTTTTTGTGTGGTATCCACAGGCTTTAACCTTTGTGATATTCACAAATCATGGTTTCAGGGTCACAATCTTTAAGTTGCTCATTCTCTTAGTTCCTTTTCTGACACTCCAGTCCTAGGGAGATCGTTTGCTTGGTGGTGAGCGCTACTAACACACATTTACAGCTCTTGAAAGAATATAATGCAACAGGGAGATTATGGTGATTATAATGACCAGAATAATTTCCAGTGTTTGGAATGCACTTTGGAGCGATGGTCCCCAAGATGCAAACCAATCAAAATCAAAGAAGTCAAAAAAGATCCTGCTAAAGGAGTCTCCTTTATAAGCTGTCAACTTCCCCAGAAGTGTTAATCCAAGTTCAGCAGGTGGTGTTGGCCATAGCACAATCATCTCCTTACCCAGCTAAAAGATAGTCAAGGCCTACCCTTATTATTAAGAACTACTTTGGCCAGAGAGCCTACGGATCTTTCGGGGGCGACAATTGTCTTAGCAACAGAATCTGCAATACCTTGAAGAGTTAAGGAGGAGTTTGTGATCATATCTTCATTTACATTTATTCCTAGCCAGGGAAGTGGGGCCCTGGTTCAGTGAATTCTGAGTCATGAGAGGCTCCTGGGAAGTCCTTTCTAACTCAATGATTGTAAATACAGGGGAATTGACCAATGAGGTGTCTTAGTTCCTTTGGGGAAAGTTAGGAGCACCGGTAGATAACCTAAAAGGCATTGCCAGGTTATGTACTGGCCATCTAGGCATTCACAGACCTATGAAGAATGAAACAGACAAGGACAAACCCTGTCAGGGCACAGACCATTCCCATCAGGCTGGCCCTGTTAATACACAGGAATGCTACACTTATTCATTCAAGCCAGTGGTCAGTCAGGTTTTCAGTGCATATGGAAACAGAATCCCTGAGCCTGAAATAGTCCTTCTAAATGCCTAGCAAAGATGGGTGCTGCTGGGGAGATCTCACTGAGTAGAGGGCAGATCTGATCTAGATAATCATGGGAATGTGGGAGTGCAAATGGACTAAGAATTATGTAGGTAGTTTTGTCAAATTGGGTATGTACAGTTATAATTAGAGAGATGTAAAAACAAGGCACTGGGTGTTCTGGCCATAAGAGTTGAACTCAGTAAGAGACTTCTAAGGGTGGGGAGAAGTCGACTGTAGTTGAAGGGACGTTAGGAGGAGAAACTGGTCACAGGGAGGATGAGGGGGTCTCTAACATCATAGGTAGATTGCTATGTTGGATGACAAATACAGCAATCTGAAAGGCTTCCGTCCTCTTAGCAATGACCTAGGAGATACAGGGAAAGGCATTATGTTTCCAGGCCAATGCCAATAAAGGAAAGGGAATAAAGGAGAAAGGGCTTCATGTTTTAAAGATGAGGTCTGATCTGATCTACCTCTCTCTGTCTCTCTCGCGCGCACTCATTTTTCTTTTTTTGCTTGTTTGTTTGCTTGTTTTTCCTTATTTTTCAATTTGTTATCTTGAGCAGGAGCAATCTACCCCAATGTCAGCTACTTCTCTTTCTTGTCAGTTTGAATTGGAGACCTCCAGTGTCTGCCCAGGATTAGCTGTCAGGTGTAGCTGTGAGATGTGTACCCAAGGCTCAATGCCTTCTAGTTCTGCAGCAGTGCCAGTGGTCAGGAGCACTTAGTAAGGGCCTTTCCAGTGAGGTTGAGTGGCTGTATTACTCTGATGACAGTTCCAGATTACACAGTCACAATGCTGTAAACTAATAGGATCCTTTGAATTGGAATATGGGAAAGCTTCTTGAACCTGTTGATAGGCTTGAACATAAGACATTAAGAACTTACAGTAGCTGATCATACTCATTTGAGCTAAGGGATCAGCAGGTTTGTGTCAACAGACATTGGTCTACTGGTGACTAGCTCGTATGGAATGAGTTTATGATTTCCAAAGGGGGTACTATGAAGGATCAGCAAGACCAAAGATGGTACCTAAGGCCAAGAGAGTCTGCTAGTTCCAGCAAGTTTAGAGATTTTAAGTTTGAGGATCTCATTAGTTCTCCCGACCTTGCCTGATGATTGAGGGTAATAGGACAGTGATAATTCCAAGAGGTTTGTGGGGTTCTGTGTTAAAGCTTTATGGTTGGCCCAACAAAGTGGGGGCCTCCATCACTGGAGATCATGGAAAGTATAACCCAAGTGGAAAATGCATTTAATAGTTTCTTTGCCACTGTGAGGGCATCAGCACTGGGCCAGGGAACACTTCGGTCCATTTGAAAAACATACATAAAGTAACAAGAACATATTGATACATCATACTAAGTGACTGTTGAATGACATCCTGCTGCAGGTGTTCAAAGGGTCCAGAGTAAGGGAACAAAAACAGTTTTTCCAAGATTATGGACCTGACAAATAAGACATTGGTGGTAAATTTTTTTTTTTTTGCAATTTCACAGAAATCTCCCCGCTGGTGTCTATTTATGATTTGAATTATCTCAAATGCACCACAGTAGGTGAAGGAATGTAAAAACTGAAAAATGGGGTTTGCCAGGGAGCTGGGAAGAACCAAGTAGCCATCTGGGGTTTCCCATAGCTCTGACTGTTCATTTAATTTACAACCATTGTTTGCCCATCTTAAATTCTTTGCTTCTAACTGCTGCCATGTTGTAAGGAAATCAGGATGGCAAAAGTCTGGCATGGAGGGCATGCCTGGAAAGAGTCTGGCAGAAGGAGCATGGACTGAAATAGCCTTTGCATGGGAGTCAGCCAGGGCATTCCCCTGATACTCAGGTTCAGTCCTTTTAGTGTGAGCCTCCATTTTAATGACAGCAATTTCAGAAGGTAGCAAATATCAGTAAGAAGGTCATTTACTTGCTATCCGTTTTTGACTGGGGTCCCAGAGGATGTAAGAGAACTCCTTTGTTTCCATAGCATTCCCAAATCATGGACAACCCCAAAGAAATTGCTGGCCATCAGTACAGTTTGTCCTGATGACTTGCAAGCCTTGGTAAGGGCACAGAGCTCTGCCCGTTGGGTTGAGTAGTTCATATTGGATAGTTCATATTGGATAATAGTTCATATTGGATAGCAATAGTATAACCAGCTTGGAGATTGCCTTGTTCATGTCTACAGTACGACCTGTCAACAGACAAGATTAAATCAGGATGAGTTAAAGGGGTGTCTCATGAGTCAGGGCGAAGTGTCATGAAATGGGATGTTACCTCCTCATCGCCATGGGGCTCACCTTCATTGTGCAGGGGTAGTAATGTTGCAGCATTACGGATATTTCAGTGTTTTAAGCTGTAGATGAGGTAGTGAAAGCAGAAGGCAGGAGGTTTGTCTGCTGGCAGAGAAGATGGTTTAGTCAATTCAGTTAAGAAAACTTGGGACACAATGAGGAGTTTGTAAATAGACACTATTTTCTAGAGTTAGATCTGCGGAGGCTTCTATTAACTTTGCATCTGTGGCTATAGCCTTAAGACTGGGAGAGTTAACGAATTAGAATTTAAATAAAAATCTTGAAAGAAATAAAAAAGAGACTGCTGGAATAGGCACAAGCAAGTGAACCAAGTTATGTGCTATAATAAGCAATAGGCATATGTTCATTACCACATTCTTGCATGAGCATTCCCAGGGCTTGATTATCCACCCCTTTCTTGTACAAATAAGGAGAAAACTTTTGAGTAGTCAGGTAGCCCTAAGGTAGGCAGTTCTTGTAGTACTTACTTTGGGCTTTTGAAGGCCTGCTCACATTTCTCTTCCCAAGGAATGGGCTCCCGGACAGAAATGTTCGTAAGTTCGTACAGTGGAGAAGCTAACAGGGAAAAATTAGGAGCCCACAGTCTGCAATTGCCAGTCAAGCCCAGAAACCCATGAAGCTGTTGCCTGTAGGCTTAGGAAATCCCCGGGTTAGTTTAATTCTTTTTGGAAATAGCTGAATTCCCCCAGCGCTTAGATTATGACCTAGGTAATGAACAGAATTTAAAGACAATTGCCATTTTTCCTTAGAGACTTTATGTCCCTTTGCAGCTAACTGTTGTAGCATAATAAATGGAATATTTTATGGATGCCTCTGATAATTGAGCACAGCAAGAAATCATCCACATATCATAAAAGGCTCGATTTCCTAGGGGATTGGAAGGTCCTTAAATCCTGGTGGAGCACCTGGGAGAAATAAGAAGAGGCCTCAGTGAGTCCTTAAGGCATAACTGTCCAGGTATATTGTCGACTCTTCCAAGTAAAGGCAAACAGATAGTGGCTTTTGGGGTCTCCTGGGTTGCTGAAAGAACGCAGGTCTACAGCAGTGAGCCTTTTGAGTCTGGTGGGACTTAGGACAGAAAGGTGTTCAGGTTGGGACAACTGGGAAATACTGGCACAAAAACAGAAACAGAGATGAATGGAACAGCCCAGAAATGGACGCTCAACTCTATGGTCAACTAATCTTTGACAAAGCAGGAAAGAATGTCCGATGGAAAAAAGATAGTCTCTTCAACAAACGGTGTTGGGAAAATTGGAAAGCCACATGCAGAAGAATGAAACTGGGGAATAACTATCTTATTAATAGCTCTCAAATCCTGGACAAATCACTATCCCCACCCACTAGGTTTAGGGCCCTGTGGACGTGTTACAGAGGCTGATACAGGGAATGATTAGCCCCTGAGTGAGTAGGTCTTACACTGTGGGTGCAAAGCCTTATTTGGCCTCAGACTTTAGTGGCTATTGAGGCAATTTAGGAAGAGGCTTAGTTTTGTCTATTTGAGTTTTTTTTTTTAAGATTTCATTTATTTATTTGAGAGAGAAAGAGAGCACAAGCATGGGGAGTGGCAGAGGGAGAGGGAGAAGCAGGCTCGCGGTGGAGCAGGGAGCCTGATTCAGGACTCAATCCCAAGACCCTGGGATCATGACCTGTGCTGAAGGCAGATGCTTAACTGATTGAGCCACCCAGACACCCCTGTATTTGAGTTTTTATAGGCTCTGCACTTTCTATTCTCCCAGTGTCAGTATTAGAAGTAGCCCACAAATTTGGGGGTACCTCTATTAAATTAGGGGACTTTTGTTAGACTTCTTCCTCTTCTACATCAAGGACAGATTGTAAGGAATATAAAAGATCAGGTTGGAGTTGGTCGGGAAATTCCAAGGTGAGGTCTCCATTGGAGGCAAAAATGTATTAGCCTTTTTAACTTAGGAGATCTCTACCTAATAGGTTGACTAAGGCTGTATATCGTACCAAAAAGGAATCTTTTTCAGTGAAAGGTCCCAGAGTCATTTGTACTGGTTGAAATATGAACTCTCTCTGAATTTTATTAGATACCCTCACTATGGAAACCTCCTTATTACTCCAAGGGATTTGTCCTTGTGACAGTGAGGCTTAAGGTAGAAAATGTAGCTCTGGGGGAAAAAAAAGAAAAGAAAAAGAAAAAAAGAAAGCATAGCTCTGGTATCAACTCTAATTTGGCAAGATCTTACATCACTTTTAATTTTAATTCCCCCTTGACTGTTTAAGAGGATTACTGGTAATAATTTATCAGAGAACCCCTCGATGTCCCATCAACTGTGGGAGGAGCACATATGGGGACCCTCCTTGGGAAGTAAATACAAGGACATGTCAAATAAAATTTTTGTAGAACCTTTGAGGACAATCTCTTTTCTAGTGTCCCAGGTGATTACAGCTGAGACATAGATCCTTGAGCCAGTGTGTTGATGTTAAACCCCTAAAATGGTGCCGTTTGCAAGGCCCAGGGGCTATTTTAGGTCTCTGGCCTTGGAGCTGTTGTAACTGTAAGGCTAATACCTTGGCAACTTATTGTTTGTGGTCTCATTCCAGGGTTCTTCCAGAATGCTCAGCTGTGGTCATGAGTTCGATCAGTTCAGTGGCCTCCCATCCTGTTTTCTATCTTTTTGTTAATCCACCAATTTCAGGAGATAATCTGTTTACAAATAAAGCAGCTAGAGCAGATTGGGTGACCTTATTTATTGTACAGAACCCCAAATGCTGTAGAAGGAGGGCTTCTAAGCAGGATTTAAAGTCTGCCACAGATTCATCTTGGGGTTTTTGTTTTGTTTTGTTTGCAAGTTTGTATAGTAGACCAAACCAGTGTGGGTGAGGAAGACCCTAGGAGTGGTTTGTAAGGGTTCAGGTGCTTTTTGTGAGCTTCTTTTGGTCCCTGAGATGTTGAAGGTCGAGGATCTTGAACGTCATCCTCGGGATTTTGACATCTTGCTTCCTGTGTCCATGTTGGGGCTTTACCAGGTCCTGCCAACGTGTGTCCAAGCAGATGAGGATCTGGCAGCCTGGAGTCACGGGCTCCAATAATGACTAAATATTCTTCAAAAAACTTTGGTGTTTCCTCCCTAGGTTTAGGAAATTCTTTAACTATGGTCCTTAATGCAGTCTTTGACCAAAGTAAAAGATGACTGAGGATGTTGGTCTGCAACCTCAGGTAGTTTTTATTTTAAAGGATAACTGTTTAATAGTCTCTACAGAGTGGATAGGCAGTTCAGACAGTGAATTAGTAAAATGTGAGTGCTCCAGTAAAGAAGGACAGAGGGGAGCAGAAGGGGGTCACTTCAGTCTGACCATGCTTTGTTTTACATATCCTCTTGTGCCCTAAATTTTTCATTACCCTTCTATGATGAATCTCTTAATGAAGCTCTTTTGGAATCTTAAAGTCTTTTGGAAACTTCTGCCTACCAATTAAAATAGGTATCTCATTCTCTGTGTTTAATTTGGGATCACTTGCCTTCAAGGGCACATCATAAATGAACAGTCTTGTCTAATTGGAACATTCCCCATAATGGCTGTTGTAATTCTAGAGAGCTTTTAGGAAGATCTTGCTCTTTTACTAGGTATCTATTTGCAACCTCAGGGATTATAATTTTTAGACCTAAGCAGGTGTTCCCGAAGGTGGAGCACTCAACTCTTTGAATTTAAAGGATCTTCTTTCTTTTTTTTTTTTTTTAAGATTTTTATTTATTTATTTGACAGACAGAGATCACAAGTAGGCAGAGAGGCGGAAAGAGAGAGAGGAGGAAGCAGGCTCCCTGCTGAGCAGAGAGCCCGATGCGGGGCTCGATGCGGGGCTGGATCCCAGGACCCTGGGATCATGACCTGAGCCGAAGGCAGAGGCTTTAGCCCACTGAGCCACCCAGGCGCCCCTAAAGGATCTTATTTCTTTTAGCTAGACCTTGGGCTTCTCAGAACCAAACCAGTACGTAAGAGGGACATGCCATGGGATTGGGAATTGTGGGCTCTTGTTGCACAGAAATTTTCTTAAGGTTGGCAAATGTCACTCTGTCCTGTTCTGGCAGTTTTCTTGAGGTGGCAAGTGCTCCAACAGTCTTTAAATGCTTGACCCATGCCCATCAACATTTGTGTGGGGTATTTTTAAGATTTTAAAAATTTATTTATCAGAGAAAAAAGCAAGCGGGGGGAGAGGCAGAGGAAGAGGGAGAAGCAGACTTCCTGCTGAGCACAGAGCCTGACATGGGGCTCAACCGAAGTCAGACGCTTAACTGACGGAGCCACCCAGGTGCCCCTAGGCTTTATTTAAAATAATTTTTATTTTATTTATTTAAAATAAATTTCATTTAAAATAAAATTTTAAATAAAATAAAATTTTACTGACCTGATGCCTCATACCAGACCGCTCAGCTTAAATCAGACCCAGTCCAATCCTGGACCCTCGTCTAGTTTTTAAGCCAGACCCAGTCCAGTTCAACCTAGTAACCAACAACAGCTCCGAAAGTGCAATCTGGGGATTAGGGAAAGGATTAAGGTTTTTCAAGCAAAATAGGGAACTGTGGAAAGCCACTTAATATTGGGAGCTCAACACTAAGAAAGGGGGTCTCAGAACTGAAAGAAACTTACCAATGGCCCTCGGAAACAGGGAGAATCACAGAGAACTTAAGGGTTCACAGGCACCGCACCTGTTTCTCATTGTCCCCAAATGCTGTCAGAAGTTCTCTTTGGATCCTGATTCTGCCACCATTTCTGTTAAATAAAAGTTCAACCAGGTACATTTTAAAGATCTAATTGGCCTTATTAATCCATTCATGAATTAGGCAGCATCCCATCTAGCAAGTAGAGAGGAGCTCCAGAGGGCTACAGAAAGGTGAAAGTTTTTAAAAGCAGGACAAGGAGGTCGTAAAGAAAAAAGGGGATTATTTGGGGTGAGGTGACATCCTTTGTGGGAAAAGGGGTCTTATTAAGTGGATTACCTCATTTTCCTTTTGAAGTTAGAGAGGGCCCATGGGACAGATTATCTTATTGGTGCTGACCAGAAAATTCCTGACTGGCTGGTTAAGACTACATGTCTGAGGGGAGGTTGAAACTAAAATTAGGTTAGGGATTAAGCCCCAGTTGGGTGACTTGGCCTAGCATAAATGACTCCATTTTGGTCCTGTGGTTTCCTTTTTTCAACAGTGGGAATGTCCATATTTGACATGGAAGAGGGGCCATCACTTGAGTATGTCTGTGTTTCTGGGAGAATGTGTGTGAGTGTGTGTGTGTGTGTGTGTGTGTGTGTGTGTAACTGTGTGAACACATGACTGCATGAGATTGTCTCTGAGTTTGGAAATAGCTTTCTTATGGCCAAAAATTGTCCGTGTGTATCCCTGGGTCTCTCTGGGATTCTGTGTGACTCTTGCATAGTAGTCAGGCCTATAGGTTCTGAAATTAGACAAACTGGCCTGGGTGCAAATTCTGGCACTTACTGGCTAGGTGACCTTGAACAAAGTACCAAACCTCCCTCTTTCTCAGTTTTCTTATCTGCAAAACACAAATCCTAATCATTTATATTTGGTGGAGCATAAAATAAAGCAATACTTAGCTGGGGCTCAGCACAGCACCTGGCCCATAGGAAGCACTGGCTAAACATCAGCTCATTCAGGGAGCCTGTGTGGCTCAGTTGGTTGAGTTTCTGCCTTTGGCTCAGGTCATGATCCCAGGATCTCTGCTCAGCAGGGAATCTGCTTCTCCCTCTCCCTCTCCGTGTTCTCTCTCTCTCTCCCCAAGATGAATAAAATATATATTTTATATAAATAATATATATATAAGTATAAATATATAAAATATATTTTACATTAAATATATATTATATATATATAAATAAATTTTTATATAAATAAATATTTTTTAAATGGGGCTGTATCTTCAAGAGTGCATAGCTGTGGTTCTGCCAGCATTTTAGAGATCATGCCTCTAGGTATGACTCTTGTGGGTTTCATCAGTTTACAAAAAATTAATTAGGCACCTCCTAGATACCTGGCACTGCACAAGACACTGCATATGCAGTTATGAAAAAAACAAACTGGCCAAAAGCCCCTACCTTCAGTCAAATGCCAATTCCAGGATTTGACCACACTGACCATTTTAACACTACAGACATACTTGCCAATGTACAGAATTGCATGGGCATAAATATATTGCAGGAAAGGAACAAAGACTATTTAAATCAGTGGGTGATTAGTTACACATGTTGTAATCCACCTTCATTATGCCATTTGAGCTTCTTCTTTTTTAAAAAAGATTTTTTATTTATCTGACAGACAGAGATCACAAGTAGGCAGAGAGAGAGGAAGGGAAGCAGGCTTCCCGCTGAGCAGAGAGCCCAATGTGGGGCTCGATTCCAGGACCCCAGGATCATGACCTGAGCTGAAGGCAGAGGCTTTAACCCACTGAGCCACCCAGGTGCCCCCGTTTAAACTTCTTCTATTCCTTGACTCTCTACACTGTTCCAGAGATCTATTTGTCTATCTTGATTCCAATACCATGCTGTTTTGATTACTATAGTTTTCAGATAAGCCTTGAAATCAGGTAGTGTTAGGCCCTCCAACTTTGTTCTCCTCTTATAACATTATTTTGGCTTTTCTAGATACTTAACATTCCATATGAATTTTATAATAAGCTTGTCAATTTTTACCCTCCCCACTCCAGAAGAAAAAACCTTCCAGGTATTTTGATTAGGATTTCATTGCATCTATAGATGTATTTGATGAGAGCTGACATCGCAGCAATATTGAGTATTTCAATCCATTAACATGATATATCTGTCCATTTATGATTGTCTTTAATTTCTCTCTGTGATATTTAGTCTTTTCAGTGTAAAGCTCTTGCAAATCTTTTGCTAAATCCACCCCCCAATATTTCACTTTTTCATGGTATTGTGTTTTTTACTTCAATTTCTGACCATTCACAGTATATAGAAATACAATTAATTTTTTCTATTAAAGATGTGTCCTATGATCTAGCTAAATTTATTTATTAGTTCTAGTATGGGTTTGGTTTGTTTTTGTAGATTTCATAGGATTTTCTACATAGGTAGTCATGTTGTGTGCAAATAAAAACAGGTTTTTAAAAAAGATTTATTTACTTGAGACAGAAGGAAGCAGAGAGGGGCAGAGAGAATCTTAAGCCCCTGATGAGTGCAGAGCCCAAGTCGAGGCTTAATCTCACGACCCTGAGACCATGACCTGAACTGAAATCAAGAGTGGGACACCCAACAAACTGAGCCACACAGGCACCTTTGTCTTTTACCTTTAAGGATTAAATTAGATGGGGTCCCTGGGTGGATCATTTGGTTAATTGTCTGCCTTCAGCTCAGGTCATGATCCCAGGGTCCTGTGATCAAGCCCCTCGGCTCCCTGCTCCTTGGGGAGTCTGCTTCTCCCTCCCACTCGGTCACTCTTTTGCTCTCTCTCAAATAAATAAAAATCTTCAAAAAAAGAATTCATGTTAAAAAAAAAGAATGAAATTAGATGGAAAAAAAAGAATGAAATTAGATGTAGTTTTTATGTAGATGCTTTTTATCAGGTTGAAGAAGCCCCCAAATTCCTAATTTTCAAAGAAATTATATTTTGTTTTTTCTTTTTTAAAATCACAAATGGATGTTGGATCTTGTCAAATGTTTTACTAGTGTTGATTGAGTGATCATATGGTTTTTCTTTATTAGTCCATTAATATGATGAATTACATTGATTGGTTTTCAAGTGTTAAACCAACACTTGTATTCTTAGAATTAAACCCTACATGGTCATGATGTATTATCCTTTTTATATATTGAGATGGATTTGATTTGCTCATATTCTGTTTAAAACTTACGTATCTATGTTTATGAGGGATCTGATCTGTAGTTTTCTTTTCTCATATCTTTGTGTTTTTACAAAGACTTTATTTTTACAGTAGTTGTAGATTCAAATAAAATTGAGCAGAAGGTACAGATACTTCCCCTATGCCCCCTGCCCCTACACATACATACACTCCCCCATTATCAAAATCTTGCACCAGAGTGGTACATTTGTTACAACTGATGAACCTACATTAACACATCATAATCACCCAAATCCCATAGTTTACTTTAGAGTTTACTTGTGGTGCTGTATATTCTATAGGTTTGAACAAATGTTTAAGGACATTTATCCATTACATAAATCATAAAGAGTAGTTTTAGTACCCTAAACATCCTCTGTGCTCTGCCTCTTCATCCCTTCCTGCCTTCCCCCAACCCCTGGCAACCATTGATCTTTTTACTGTCTCCATAGTTTTGCCTTTTCTGGAATGTCATATAGTTGGAACCATATGATATATAGCCTTTTCAAATCAGGTTCACTTAAGGTTATTCCATACCTTTTCATGAATTGAGAACTCCTTTCTACTTAGCACTGAATTATATTCCATTGTCTCGATACACCATGGTTTATTTATCCATTCACCTACTGAAGGGCATCTTGGTTGCTTTCAAGTTTTGGCAATTATAAATAAAGTTGCTATAAATACCCATGTGCAGATTTTTGTGTGGACATAATTCTTTTGGGTAAATTCCAAGGAGCATGATTGATGGATGGTATGGTAAGAAATGTGTTTAGTTTTATAAGGAACTGTCAAACTGTCTTCCAAAGTGGCTGTACCACTTTGCATTCCCACCAGCAATGCATAAGAGTTCCTTTTGCTCCAGAGCCTAATCAACATTTAGTGGTGTCAGCAGTCTGAATTTTGGCGATTCTGATAGGTATGTAGTAGTATTGTTTACATTTGCATTTCTCTAATGACACAGCATGTGGAGCATCTTTTCATATGCTTATTTTCCACCTGTATATCTGTCCATTGAGACTTTTGGCCCGTTTTTATATTGGGAGTTAATTTTCTTACTATTGAGTTTTAAGAATTCTTTATATATTTTGGATAACAGTCCCCAATCAAATATGCCATTTTCAAATATTTTCTCTCAGTTTGTGGTGGGTCTTTTTATTCTCCTGACAGTGTCTTTCACAGAGCAGAATTTTTTTAATTTTAACAAAGTCCAACTAATCAATTCTTTCTTTCACCGATCATTGCCAATTCCAAGATCACCTTGATTTTCTCCTTTGGTATCTTCTAGTTTTATAGTTTTGCATTTTACATTTGGGACTGTGACCCTTTCTGAATTAATTTTTGTGAAGGTCATAAAGTTGGTGTCTAGATTCTTTTTTTTTTTTTGGCATGTGGGTGTCCAGTTGTTTCAGCACCATTTGTGTGTGTGTGTGTGTGTGTGTGTGAGAGAGAGAGAGAGAGAGAGATACAAACACTTACATGAGATCTACCCTGTTAACAACTTTTTAAATACACAATGTGTTATTGTTGACTATATAGGTACAGTATTGTACAGCAACTCTCTAGAGTTTATTCATCTTATTTGACTGAGGCTTTATGCCCATTGATTTGTAACTCCCCATTACCCTCTTACTCCAGCCCCTGACAACCACCATCGTATTCTTTGATTCTATGAATTTGACTATTTTGGATACTTCATATGGGTGGAATCATGCAATATTTGTCTTTCTGTGACTGGATTATTTCACTGAGCATTTTGTCATCAAGTTTTATCCTCATTGTCTCATACTGCAGAATTTCCTTCTTTTTAAAGGTTGAATAGTAGTCCAAAATATGTGTATACCACATTTTCTTTATCTGTTCATTAATTAATCGATGTTTAGGTCATTTCCATATCTCCGCAATTGTGAATATTGCTACAATGAACATAGGAGTGCTTTTGAGATCTGATTTGAAATCCTGACTTCAATTATTTTATATATATAACCAAAAGTAGAATTTCTGGATCATATGATAATTCTATTTTTAGAATTTTTTGAGGAACCCCAAGAATGTTTTCTGTAGTGGACGCACCATTTTGCGTTCCCACCACAGGTGTGCAAGTGTTCTAATTTCTCCATATCCTCGCCAACACTTTTGTTTGTTTGTTTTTTAAGTTATCTCTACACCCAATGTGGGCTTGAACCTATGACCCTGAAGCCAAGAGTTACATGCTCCCCTAACTGAGTCAGACATGTTTTCCCCCACCTTTTCTTTTTTTTTAATAGTAGCTATCCTGACAGGTGGCAGCACTTGTTGAAAAGATTATCTTTGTCCCATTGTATTACATTTGCTCCTTTGTCAAAGATCAGTTGACTTGGGGTGTCTGGGTGGCTCAGTCATGTAAGTGTCCAACTCTTGACTTTAGCTCAGGTCATGTTCTCAAGATTGTGGGATCAACCCTCATGTTGGGCTACATGCTGGACATGGAGCCTGCTTATGATTCTCTCTCTCTCTCTCTCTTTCTCTCTGCCCCTCCTGCTAAAAAAAAAAAATCAGTTAGCTATATTTATGTGGGTATATTTCTGAGCTCTCTCTTCTGTTCCATTGATCAAGGTCTATTCTTTTGGCAATACCACACTGTATTAAATACTGTAGTTTTATAGTAAGTCTTGGGTTATATCAGCCTTCCTACTCTGTTCTCCTTCAATATTGTGTTGGCTGCTCTGGGTCTTTTGCCTCTCCATTATACATTTTACTATCAGTTTGTTGATATCCATGAAATAACTTGCTGAGATTTCTGTCTGGTTTAGATATCAGGATCAGAGTAATGCTGAACTCATGGAATATGTTGGGAAGTGTTTCCTCCTTGTGGTAGGTAGAATTCTAAGATGGTCCCCAAGATTCTCAGCCCTGGTATACACATACCTTCTCCTACTTACTTAATTAAACATGAATCCAGTTACTATTGTGAAGGGATTTTGAAGATGTAACTGTCCAAAATCCAAAGCACTAGAAGCATCTGCCACACTGTTTGTGGCTCAAAGACCGGGGGGGGGGGCACATGGCAAAAGACAGGGTGACCTCTAGGAGACAAGGGTTGATTGCCCACAAGAAAGTGGGATCCTCTGTCCCACAACTGCAAAGAACTCAATTTTGCCAACAAGAATGAGCTTGGAAACGTTTTTCCCCAGATAAGTTCCTCCAGATAAGAACTTAGCATGGGGGCGCCTGGGTGGCTCAGTGGGTTAAGCCGCTGCCTTCAGTTCAGGTCATGATCTCAGGATCCTGGGATCGAGCCCCGCATTGGGCTCTCTGCTCAGCAGGGAGCCTGCTTCCTCCTCTCTCTCTGCCTGCCTCTCTGCCTACTTGTGATCTCTGTCTGTCAAATAAATAAATAAAATCTTAAAAAAAAAAAAAAAGAACTTAGCATGGCAAGCATCTTGATTACAGCTTTGTTACACCTTGAGCAGAGAGTCCAGTCATGTCATGCTGGACTTCTGACATACAGAAACTGAAATAATAAATAAATATTGATTGAAGCCATTAAGTTTATAGTAGTTTTGTACGTAACAATAGAAAATTAATACATTCCACTTCTATCTTCTGGAAAGTTTGTGTACAATCACTATTATTTCTTCCCTAACTGTTTGGTCAAATGGAATGCCCAGTGAAGCTATCTTGAATTTTCTTTATGGAAATGTTTTTAACTATGAAATAAATTTATTTAAAGATATATAGTTATTCAGGCTGTATTTCTTTTGGAGTGAGTTTGATAGCTTGTATCTTTTAAGGAATGTGTCGATCTTATCTAAATTGCCAAATTTGTGGGCATAAAACTCTTTATAACATCCCTTTATTATTATGTCAATTTCTGTAGGATTTATAGCATTGTCCCATATATTATTCCTGATATTAGTCATCTGGGTCTTCTCTCTCTTTTCCCTCCTTATTCTGGCTAGAGGTTTATCAGTTTTATTGATCCTCCCAAAGAGCCAGCTATTGGTTTCTTTTATTTTCTCTATTGTTTTTGTTTTCTACTTCAGTGATTCCTGCTCTTATCTTTGTTATTTCCTTTCTTCTACTTATTTTGAGTTTACTTTCCTCTTTTTATCATAATTTCTTAAGCTGAGGTCATTGGTTTGAGACCCATTCTTTTTTAATATAAGCATTTAACACTGTAAATTTCTTAAGCACTGATTTTGCTACATTCCATAAATTTTGATAAATTATTGCTTTCATTTCAATTCCATTCAAAATACTTTCTAATTTTTATTATGATTTATTCTTTGGTCCCTGGTGTGCTGGTTGTCAATTTATTGCTTCTCAACTTCAAACTCACCCTTTCTGCCTGCTCTGTGATAGTGGAGCATATTTTAACTTTTTTTCCTTTGCCATCTGGCACTGAAGATTTTTCAGTAGAGGGGGCTGGAGAGATATTGCAAGAGGAAAAGAGGCTTCCTTCCTGATTCCTGCGTGCTTGCTTGGCAGGCTCCTTCTGCATGGCTTTTTCTGGTATCAGACTCCTGCAGTGCTCACAACTTTTCCAGGGCCTGGTTCTTGCAGTGCATGGCAGCCAATAGCACCCGGTGATTAGTAGCTTTTCCCTCCCCCTAGCACTCACCCTCAGGCACTTTGGTGGCTAGCTGAGTGCTTCTGGATCCTGCAGCCTTCCCAGGGCCTGGCTCCTTCAGAGCATAGAGCAATAGTGCTCAGTGAATCCCACAGCAGGCAGATTTCTGGCAAGTTCCAAAGAAAAGGTTTCCAGAAAGTTCCACTAGTGTAGCACCACAGTGATTTCTCTGCTATTCAATGAGCTACGGTCATGCTTCTCCAACAAAATCTGCATGTCAGCCCCAGAGCATTGTATCTCAGCCTGGAGATAGTGACTACTTCTTATATCTGTTATTTCTCTTTTTTTTTTTAATATTTTATTTATTTATTTGTCAGAGAGAGAGGGAGAGAGAGCAAGCACAGGCAGACAGAATGGCAGGCAGAGACAGAGGGAGAGGCAGGCTCCCTGCCAAGCAAGGAGCCCGATGTGGGACTCGATCCCAGGACGCCGGGATCATGACCCGAGCCGAAGGCAGCTGCTTAACTAACTGAGCCACCCAGGCGTCCCTATATCTGTTATTTCTATGTTCTTTGGATTTCTCTTTACATCTTCCTAGCCAACCTTTCATTATTCCAATCCCCTCTCATACGTAATACCTTATATTAACCTTCTCTGTTCAAATTACTGTGTCATTCCTCTCTCCAGATAGGACTCAGGCTGATACAGAATTGTCACCAAGAGTGATCCCAGGAGGGGCGCCTAGGCTCAGGTCATGATCTCAGGGTCCTGGGATGGAGCCCCACATGGGGCTCTCTGCTCAGCAGGGAGCCTGCTTCCCTTCCTCTCTTTCTGCCTGCATCTCTGCCTACTTGTGATCTCTGTCAAATAAATAAATAAAATCTTAAAAAAAAAAAAAAGAGTGGTCCCAGAAAATAGACCTGAAGAAATGAGACCTTTGGTTTGATTTGTTCACACCTCTGTGCTTGAGCACAGTCTTTGCCAATGAGAAATGGATGCTTATAATCCATGGCATATGGTGGCATCACAATTAATCAACCTATGGTTGACTGTGTTGAAATACCAACTGAAGCATGTCCTTGGAAGCTTAAAAGGCTGTTGCACTTGACCATTATGGCAATAATCATGGCTATAAAGACTGTGATGTGAGATGGATTATTTTGAGTGTACTGAGCACTTACAAAGAGAAAATGACAAGCTTATGTCCATTAATTTCTCAGCTCAAGCCACAGTCTAAGAACAAGAGAGCTTTCATGATGCATAAAAGATGTTCTTATTTATTGTAGCTACAGGGATAATGTTGCTGAAAATCAAGTACAATACTTAATCATATGGGTTGTTGAATTGTAATGACAGTCTTTGAATTGAATTCACAGTCTTGACAAGTTTCTCATGTGAAAGTTGGTAAAAGTCTGGTAAAGAATGGGATCCTCAAACTTGAAATGGTAACATCAGTTTGGCTCCAGATGAAATTGACAGTCTTAAACTACAAAGTCACTCTGAGCCTCCCTTACTAATGGAAATACCTTGCCCTTCAGTGTCTGAGTTTAGCCTTTCTCTCCTTGAAAACACTGTAATAAACTCACCTGGCCCAAATGCCTTGAAAGCAGATGATTATTCTCCTCAAGACCAAACATAACCACCCCCTACTGTTGATAGAACTGTAACTTCACTTAAATCTCAGCATGTTCCAGGGGAACAAGTACACACTATGACCAAGGAAGAAACAGCTTATATACCAAAAGAATTGTAAGACTTTGCTAATATATATTGGCAGAAACCTGGGAAATCTGTGCAGAAGCAGATTCTAAGGGTGTTAGATGAAGGAAGGCAAAATTCAGTGATATAGGTACACTTACCAGAAATTTTGGATTTAATGTGTCAGTACGTATAGCTGAATGTGGCTCTAAGAGCTTTCAGAGTCCAGAGCGCTCAACTTTACACCATGGAACCGCGTCTAAGAGCTTTCCTTGTTGACTGAAACTGGAACTTATTTATGGCCCACATTAATGAAGCTGAGATGCCAGAGGTGCCCTGGCACGATATGGAAGAGGGAATACAAAAGCTTAGGATGATAGGAATGCTGAACAGAATTTATAATGTATGACCTGTACACAATCCCCAACCATGTTCCATTAAAAGGCTCAGAAGACACCTCCTTCACATTAAGACATTAAGAAATCCATTAATGAGAGGAGCACCTGCACCTTGGAACCTCTGTGGTTGTTTCCCTTTGCAGGCCAGGTATGACCTCAGGAGAAGAATGACACTGATGGCAATCCAGAGATCATCAGGCCTGCTTCTCTGATGATAGAGCCAGAGTAAAAGAACCCTGGGGACACTGCTTGGGGGCCAGCTACCTAAAAGCCTAAGGGGCCCAATCCATGACCAGCAAAACTGTGGTGTAATCCTGCCACCATGTGCCTCTCTCCAGTGTGTCTGGAGACACACTGACTCCAGTCGTGAGACATCCATCCCAGCGGACCTGCAGGGTAGAATGTCCAGCCAAAGAGCCTTACGGTCTAATGGAATTTGCCCCCTTGGGTTTGGACTTGCCTGGACCCTATCACTTTTTCCTTCTCTCCAATTTCTCCCTTTTGGAATGGGAATGTCTGCCCTATGCCTGTGCTGACATTCTATTTGAAAGTACATGACTTGGGTTCACAGCTGGAGAGCAATTTGCCTCAGGATGAACCATATATTGAGTCTCACTCATAGCTTATTTTTTAAATTATGTTCAGGTAGCCAGTGTATAGTACATGATTAGCTTTTGATGTAGTGTTCAATGATTCATTAGTTGTGTATAACATCCAGTGCTTATCACAACACGCACCCTCCTCAATACCCATCACCCGGGCACTCCATCCCTTCCCCTCGAAATCCTCAGTTTTTTTCCCAGAGTCCACAGTCTCTCGTGGTTGACATCTGATTTAGATAATACTTAGATAAGTTTTTAGATTTTAGGGGTGCCTGTGTGGCTCAGTCATTAAGTGTCTGCCTTAAGCTCAGGTCATGGTCCAAGGGTCCTGGGATCAAGCCCTGCATTGGGCTCCCTGCTCAGTGGGAAGCCTGCTTTCCCTCTCCTAGTCCCCCTGATTGTGTTCCCTCTCTCACTGTGTCTCTCTCTGACAAATAGATAAGTAAAATCTTTTTAAAAAAAGATTTCAGATTTTAGATTTTAGAGATGATGCTGGAACAAATCAAGACTTTGGGGATTGTTGGGCTGGAATGAGTATATTTTGCATGTGAGAAGGACATGAGTTTTGGGGGGTCAGGGCTAGATGCTATATCCTGAATGTGTCCCCCCAATTCATATGTTGAAACATAACCCCCAGTGTGATGGTATTTGGAGGTGGGGCCTTTGGGAGGTGATTAGGTCACAAGGATGGAGCCCTCAAGAATGGAATCGGTGCCTTTATGATAAAGGCTCTGCCCCTTCCACCATGTGAGGACACAGTAAGAAGACAGCCATCTATGAACGAGGAAGCAGGTCTCAACAGACACTAAATTTGCAAGTGCCTTGATCTTGGACTTCCCAGCCTCTGGAACTGAGAGAAGTAAATATTTGTTTCTTATAAACCACTCAGTCTATTATACTCTGTTAGGGCTGCCTGAACACACTAAGACAGGCTCCCTGTTTTCTTTTCTTTTCTTTTTTTTTTTTCTTTTTCTTTTTCTTTCTTTATTATTATTTTTTTTTTTGCTAAATACTATTCAAATTTTATTTACAGATATAAGTTTGCAGCAATACATCTATTGTGTGAAACACTGTCCCTCTACGAGCATTTACAGAAAAGAGTTAAGACATGGGGCTGTTCTGGAGTATCTTCTACCAGGAAACATACTGTTCATCAAACAATGGTTGAACACATTTTTTTATTGTGTTATCTTAGTCACCATACAGTACATCATTAGTTTTTGATGTAGTGTTCCATGATTCATGGTTTGTGTATAACACCCAGTGCTCCATGCAATCTGTGCCCTCCTTAACACCCATCAACAGAAGACAAAAGAAGATGGAAAAAACATTCCATGCTCATGGATCAGAAGAATAAACATCATTAAAATGTCTATGCTGCCCAGAGCAATCTATACTTTTAATGCCATCCTGATCAAAATACCATCAACATTTTTCAAAGTGCTGGAATAAACAATCCTAAAATTTGTATGGAACCAGAAAAGACCCCGAATCACCAAGGAAATGTTGAAAAAGAAAAACAAATCTGGGGGCATCACATTGCCTGATTTCAAGCTATATTACAAAGCTGTGATCTCCAAGACAGCATGGTACTGGCACAAAACCACACACATAGACCAATGGAACAGAATAAAGAGCCCAGATATGGACTCTCAACTCTATGGTCGACTAATCTTCAACAAAGCAGAAGAGAATATCCAATGGAAGAAAGACAGTCTCTTCAATAAATGGTGCTGGGAAAATTGGACAACTATATACAGAAGAATGAAACTGGACCATTCTCTTACACCATACACAAAGATAAACTCTAACTGGATGAAAGACCTCAATGTGAAGCAGGAATCCATCAAAATCCTAGAGGAGGGGCGCCTGGGTGGCTCAGTGGGTTAAGGCCTCTGCCTTCGGCTCGGGTCATGATCCCAGGGTCCTGGGATCGAGCCGCGCATCGGGCTCTCTGCTCGGCAGGGAGCCTGCTTCCTCCTCTCTCTCTCTCTCTCTGCCTGCCTCTCTGCCTACTTGTGATCTATGTCTGTCAAATAAATAAATAAAATCTTAAAAAAAAAATCCTAGAGGAGAACATAGGCAGTAACCTCTTCGACATCAACCACAGCAACTTCTTTCAAGACATGTCTCCAAAGGCAAGGGAAACAAAAGGCTCCCTGTTTTCAATGAGGATGACGGATTCCCAGAGAAGCTGAGGCCAAGTGGCAACACTTAACTGCAAAAGACAAGATGGGGACATCTACCATAAAGGGTAGTAATCACGATATCCCTAGGGATGAAATAAATGAATAGTCTACTGCAATATTGCTAATCTATATGATAAGGAAAGTTCTAGATCTAGTAACCAGAAATCTGACTCAAGTCATCATAGTGGAGAGTCAGCCTCTTGCTTTTTCTAGTCTGAGATCAATTTGTAGACCTACAGACCTTTGATTAAAGGGGAAACCAGGTTCCCTTGAGGAAGGAGCATGCATCATTGCTGCAAAAACATATTGCAAATCTTCCTCCAAGCCTTCCCCAAAGGGACCTGTGGCCCTTTTAATAGATTGAGTGCTCGTTGAGGAAAAGGAAATACCGAGACTTTATGAGGATTCCTAGGTACTGGCTCTGAATTAACATTAATTCCTGGGGACCCAAAATGCCACTGTGACCCAACAGTCAAAGTGGGGGCTCTACTTTTGCTTTACAAAGTGGTGGCCAAATTATAGAATTTTACCTCAGATCTTATTCCCATTGAGCCCAGTTGGACTAGTAACCCACCTTGTGGTTATTTCCCCAGTTCCTAAGTTTATTATTGGAATAAATATACTTAGAAACTGGCACAATCCCCACATCAGTTTACTAATAATAATGAAGGGCATTATGTTAAGAAGGGGGCTAAGTGAAAGTGAACTTCTTCTATCTTCAAAGTTAGTAACCAATGATAATACATGCCCAGGAGAATGCAGAGATTAATGTCATCATAAAAGACAAAAAAAAAGAGTGATATTTACCATATTTCCCTTTAACTTGCCAGTATGCCCTATGCAGAAGTCAGCTGAATCTTGGATAATGACTGCAGACTATCATGAATTCAATCAGGTGGTGATTCTAGTTGTAGATGCTGTTCCAGATACAGTATATTTACTGGAACAATTCGCTTAATTCCTGGAACTTGGTATGCAGGTATTGGCCTGGCCAATGGCTTTTTTTCTAAAAAATAAACTTCAAGGACTACGAGATGCCATTTGCTTTAACTGCCAAGAACACCAATACAATTTGGGGGCACCTAGCTGGCTCAGTTGGTAGAGAATTTAACTCTTGATCTCAAGGTTGTGAGTTTAAACCCCATGTTGGGAGTAGAGGTTACTTAAAGAAAAAAAAGATCAACAGAATAACTTGAAAGTGTTGCTTCAGGTATACACCAAATCTCCTGGTCTCTGCCATGTATAGTCTGCAGAGATCCTAACCATCTTGACACTCAATAAAACATCACACTGGGCTTCAATATTGATGAAAGGCTGATTAGATCTGGTGAAAAGGAAGTATCAAGTATCTTAGATGCGTTGGTAAGAATGACCCCAACAGAGCTCCATCCCACCTTCTACTACATGAGGTTACAGTGAGAAGAAAGCTGTCGGGGAAGGAGGTCCTTACCACTCATCAGAAATGCCAGTGCTGTGATCTTGGACTTCCAGGCTTCAGAAGTGTGAGGAATATATGTTGTATAGAAATCATGCAGTCTGTGATGTTTTGTTATAGTAGCCCAAACAGACTTAGACACCTTGGTAGGCTTCTTTGGATTTTGGAAGCAACATTTGAGTGTGCGACTTTGAACCCACAAGGTTTCCAGTTTCCAATAGGACCAGAACTAGCCAAAGCTAGGCATATTCAGACTTCAGTACAAGCTACTCTTTAACTGGGACCTTATGATCCAGCAGATCCACTGGCACTTGACAAATAAGAATGCTGTATAAAGGTTCTGGCAAGCACCAATGAGAGAATCAGTGTAAGCCGCTAGGATTTTAGAGCAAGTCTGTACCCTCTTTTGCAGATAACTATTCTCCTTTTGAGAAACAGCTTCTGGCATACTACTAGACCTTGACATAGAACAAACACCTAACCGGTAATTAGATATCAGGTGGCCATATATTTTGAGATTCCCACTTGGTTGTTTTGTCTGACCCACATAGTCATATGGTTAGACATGCATAGCAGCAATTTATTATCGCATAAAAACAACAACAACAACAACAACTTGAGCAAGTCTGGAAGGTCCAAGAAAATTGTATGAGCAAGTGGCTCAGACTCTTTTGACACCTGAAATCCTGTAATACTGCCTCCTCTCCTTCAGTCCATGTCTATGGTATCACGGGACATTTCTTATGATGAGTTGATGAGTTGACTGAAAAAGACAAGACTCAAGCCTGGTTTATATATGGGCCTGCATGATATGTTGATAACATTTGAAAGTGGAGATGTGCATTACAGCTCTACTCAGAGGTGACTGTGAATGTTAGTGGTGAAGGAAAATCCTCTCTAGTGAGCCAAACACAAAGCAGTATATTTCATTGTCTACTGCGTCTGGAGCAAGAAAGAGCCAGAAGTATGGATCTACACTGATGCATGTGATCAGGGAGTTGGAAAGGATAGTACTGTAATATTAGTGACCAAGAAGTCGAGGAATGAGAGAGGTGGATGAACATCTGAATGGACACAGTGAGGATATGTGTATCCCATGTGAATACCCACCAAAAGGCATTTACTGCAGAGGAGACTTGCTCTGTGCACATCAGTCAACTTCTTTTACCAGCCACTCCAGTGTTTGGTAAAAGAAACAATGGGCCTGTGTACTAGTCTTCTCAGGCTATAATAACAAAACATCATAGACTGGGTAGCTTAAACAACAGAAATTTATTTCTCACACTTCTGGAGGCTGGAGAAGTTCCAAAATCTGAGCGTGGGCAGATTTCGTTCCTGCTGAGATCTCTCTCCGTGCACACAGCCATCTTCTTGCTGTGTCCTCGTGTAACAGAGAGACAAGGTTCTTTCATGTCTCTTTTTACAAGGACACTAATCCTACATGAGGGTTCCACCCTCATGACTTAATCATCTTCCAAAGGCTCCGTCTCCAAATACCATCACAACTGCAGGTTAGGGTTTCAACATATAAATATTGAGGGACACAATTCAGTCCATAGCAGCCCAGAACAAAATGGTGGAGATGGAAACTATGCCTGGGCTCAACAATATAGACTTCCCTTTAATGAGCATGGTGTAGTTAGTGATGTTTCTGAGTGCCTAACTGCCACCAAACAGAAATGAAAATCGAGTCCCTGATAAGGCATTATTCCTTGTGGGGACCAACCTGATGGCAGGTTGATTATATTGGACTTCTTCCATTATGAAGGAGGACAGAGATTCATCTGCATAGGAATAGACACATTTTCTAGATATGGTTTCCCTTTCCCATTCGTATTGCTTGTGCCAACACCATCAGTGAACTCTTTTGCATTGCATTGCATCTGATCCAGAAACTCATTTCACAGCAAAGGAGGTGTGGCCATAGGTTCATGGCTATGAAATTAACTGGTCTTACCACATACCACATCATCTGGAAACAGCTGGCCTAATTGAAAGGTGGAATGCCTTTGAAGACTCAGTTATGATGCTAGTTAAGAAACAACACCCTGAAAAGGTGAGATTCTGTTTTATAGGATAGAGCATATACTTTGAATCAGAGACCATTATATGATAGCACCATATAATATCTCCGATAACCAGTATAAATGGGTCCTGAAATCAAGGAGGAAGAGTAGGAATGGCACCTCTCACTATTACACCAAATAACCCACTCACAGAATTTTTGCTTCCCATCATGGCAATTTTGAGTTCTCCTAGTTGGGAAATCTGTGTTGCTGTGATGGTTAATTTTATTTGTCAACCTGACTGAGGCATGGTATGCCCAGATATTTGATTAAATATTATTCTGGGCGTGCCTGTGAAAGTACTTCTGGATGAGATTAAGATTTGAATTGGTAGACTGAGTAAAGTAGATTGCCTCCCCAGTGTGAGTGGGCTTCATCCAGTCCTTTAAAGGCCTGAACAGAACAAAAAGGCCGAGTAAAAGAGAATTCACTTGCTTTCTTAATGTAATTACTTATTCACAAAGTCATCTTGAAAGTTAGTTCTAACTTTACCAAGCGAGATGTCTTAGTTTTCTATGTATAAAATTGTGCATTATATGTATGTGCAGAATGCTTTTGTACTCTGGGATTTGTTATCTACTGACATAAAGAACTGTTCTGGAGAGACTTGGGAAATCAAGTCTAGGCCCAAGTAGTACTATATCTAGAAACTCTTTGAAAGATCTGATTGTTTCTAATAGACTGTAGGTCTGCATGGTCACTGTTGTCTAAATGTCAAATCTCGGGTTTAATTGCAGAGAGGTAATGAACTATTTGGTGGTCTTTAAAAGCTTGAAACATGATTCCTTATTTATCTCTCCTGTCTCATCCAATAAACACTTATTCTTGCAAAAAAAAAAAAGAGAGAGAGAGAGAGAGAATTCACTCTTCCTCTGCCTGACTGGCTGTCTTTAAACCAGGACATCAGTCTTCTCCTGCTTCAGCCTCAGCCTCAGTCTCAGCCTCGGACTCGAACTACACCATTTGCTCTCCTGGTTCTCAGGCCTTTGGACTGGGACTAGAACTATACCATTCACTCTCTATACTATGTACTGTTACTTTATACTATATACTACACCAGTATACAGTATACTACTGTATACTATATGCTACACCATCTCTGCTGGCTGCAGATCTTGGGACTTCTTACCCTCCGTAATCTCATGAGCCAACTCCTTGTAATAAATCTCTTTATATATAAGAATATCTTATTGGTTCTCTCTGAAGAACACTGACTAATACCTATTTTGGTGCCAGGACTGGAGTTAGATGAACAGAATGTTAAGGATGAGTTTTCTAAATTGATTCTGGAGTTTCTGGAGTTGGCTCTCTAATCTGATTAAATTTAAAGATGCTAATGACTCCATTTCCAGTGTAAAGAGAGTACTAATAGAACATGGCCTGATCTGGCAATAGAGATACAGAAAATATATCCATTGGATACTTCTAATCAACTTCTTATAAGAAAGAGCTCAGTGACAGTGTATATGATACATTCAAACATTTTTAGAGAACAAACAAATAGAATGGTATTGGCCAGTTGCTCCTAATATTGCTGGACAAAGTAGAGGAAGAAAAGGATGAGCTCAGAGATTTGAATTCCCAGCTCAAGCACCACATAAATGACCTAAGATCTAGGTGTGTCCTGAAGGAGACCCTAATCTTCTGTAGCCAGAGAGCTGAGATTACTGAAAATCAACTGCAGAGTCTCATGCAATTGGCCAAATTACAATGCAAATTGAAATTGCAGCCTTGCAGGGTGTCTACTGTTAAAGTGAGGGCATTGATGGGAAAGGACTAAGGTTCTGTAAATTGGCATGGGTGCATGTGGAGATACTGTCCCCTAAATTTTGATGATTCTTTGCCAATGAAAGGAGCCTCTACCAGGGGCACAACAATAGTTCTACTGAATTGGAAGCTGAGACATTTTGGACTCCTATGACAGTGAAACTACAGGCAAATAAACACGGGGCGGGGGTGGAGGTAGAGTTAATTCATTGGCTGGAATGATTGATTTTCATTACCAAGGGGAAATCAGGTTGCTTATACAATGGAAGCAAGGAAGACTATACTTGCAACTCAAAGGATTATCTGGGGTGCCTCTTAGTACGACCATGCCCAATAGTAAAAGTTCATGGAGAAGTAAAGCAACTCACAATAGACAGGATGATGGAGAACTCAGACCCTTTAGAAATGAAAGTTTGAGTTGGGGCGCCTGGGTGGCTCAGTGGGTTAAAGCCGCTGCCTTCGGCTCAGGTCATGATCCCAGGGTCCTGGGATCGAGCCCCACATCGGGCTCTCTGCTCAGCGGGGAGCCTGCTTCTTCCTCTCTCTCTGCCTGCCTCTCTGCCTACTTGTGATCTCTCTGTCAAATAAATAAATAAAATCTTAAAAAAAAAAAAAAAGAAATGAAAGTTTGGGTCATTCTGTCAGATTAAAAAAAGATCATCTGAGGTGCTGGAAGAAGGCAGAGGAAATATGGAATTGATAGCAGAAGAGGAGAGCCACAGACGGGAATTACAGCTTCATGATCAATTATAGAAATGAGTGCTATTTTAGCTTTGCCTATTTTCTTTTTGCTCGTTATATTTATGTGTTTATCTCTATATGCTAGCTATTTTCTTTTTCTCTCTCCTTCCCGTTTTTATTTTATATACAAATAGTTGTTGAAAGTTAATCTTACAATTTAGTCTACCAGTATGAGAATAGCAGTGGGACTGTGACCAAATTTGAGGGATAATTAATATAGGCAACAATGGATACAGTGACCCTTGGGACTGTGTGTCTCATTTTGGGGAAAGAATGGTAACTTCCTCTTTAAGAGAAGGATAGCCATATATAGGTAGAAATAAAATTGCTTTGTTGTATCAGAATTCAAATACGTGTAGAGGGGTACACATGTAAGCTGAGTAGTCAAAGGGGTGGACTGTTAATCCATCCTTGATTGCCACCTGATTGTTCATCTTGGCTTCAAATTCACTCTAGGCCTGCTCTGTGAAAAATGGATCTGGCCCGTTTAAGTATTTTTCCTTTGCCAGCTAGCACTGAAGTTTTGCCAGTAGAGGGCACTGGAAACATTGCAAGAAGGAAATGGTTCTGCTTCCTGACTCTGTTGTGCCCACTCAGCAGGTTCCAGCAGCATACACAGCTTTCTCCAGCACCAGGGTATCCCTAGATTCTCCAGTGCCTGGCTCCTGCAGTGCATGGTGACCATAAGCACCCAGTGGCCAGCAGCTTCTATCTTAAACCCACCATCAGATGGGTTAACAGCAGTTTGCTTCTGGCTTCTGAAGCACTCACAACTTCCTCATTTTTTCCAGTTCCTGCAATGCACAGCAGCCAGCAGTGCCCAGAGTGACCAACGACCTCCCCTGGCACCTTCCCCCAGGCAGTTTTGTGGCAGTGTGCCTCTGATGGTACAGCTCCTCATGAACAGCTTTCTTTGGCATCCTAGAGGGTGGATTTCTGGCAAGTTCCAAAAAGTAGATTTTGAGCAAGTTCCACCACTCAATGAGCCACAGCCATATTCTCTCCAACAAGGATTGGATCTCAGCTCTGAGTTTTGGGGAGTGGGGGAGGACCTTCCTTGGGTGTGGTATTTTGGCCATGTTCACGCTTTCTGCTACCTTCTTGAGCATATGGATTATATTTATAATGGCTGTTTTAATGTTATTTGTCTATTGGTTCTATCATCTGTCATTTTTTAGGGATTATTTTTCTTCTCATTAGGGGTTGTATTTTCTGGCTTTGCATGCCTGATAATCTTTTTTTGGATGCCAGACATTGTAAATTTTACCTTGTTGAATGTTGACTTTTTTGGGAGGGTACTTAAAACACTGGGGGGGGGGATGGTAGGGGAGTGTTCTGGGGCACAGTTAATCAATGTTATCCTTTTGAGGTTTGCTTTTAAGTTTTTAAAGCTAGACCTGAATGGTCTTTATTTCAGAGCTAATTTGATAGTCTAGAGCTAATCTGCTACTGAGGCAATACCCTTCTAAGTTCTCTATTCAGTGCCTCATAGGTTTTTCCACTCAGACTGGTGTGGTGATGAACTACCACCTCTGAGGATTGTTCCTCCTGATCCTTTTCAGTGGACTTTTCCTGGCCTCAGGAAGTTTCCTCACATAGGTTTGCTGATCAGTACTTGGTTGACGACTTGAAAGGAGCCCTCTGTAGATCTCCAGAGCTTTCTCTCTCTGTGAAGCTTCCTTCTCCATAGTACTCGGCTCTGTTTTGAGAATTCTAGCTGTTGTGATCTCCACAAACTCTTACTAGGTCTTCTAAACTAAAAGAGACCACCAGACTCCTTTTGAGTTCCCCCACCATGCCACACAAAACACGTGGAAATTCTCTCCAGGCAGTCATATGGTTCACTCATCGTTTACCTTCTCTCAGGGATCATGGTCCCATGTGTCCTGTTGTCTAATGTCTAGAGACTATTGTTTCATACAACTTATCTGGTTTTTCAGTTGTTTAAGGCAGGAGAGTAAATTTAATCCCTGTTACTTTATCATGGCTGAAACAGAGGTCCCCAAACTTTCTTTTCTGACCCATCTGAGACATTGTCTTCTGCAACTCACATTTGGTCATCACCAGAATCCCTACATCCTCAACCTGCTCGATTTGCTAGAGTAGCTCACAGAACTCAGGGAAATATTTACTTATATTTACCAGATGGATGAGATGTGTAGAGCAAGGTAGGTGGGAAGAGGCACTGACCTTCCATGTCCTCTACAGATATGCCGCTTTCTCAATACTTCCACACCTTGTCCATCAATCCAGAAGCTCTCCAGACCTTGTACTTTGGGGATTTTATGGGGGCTTCATCATGTAGGCGCAGTTGGTCATTAACTCCATTTTCATCCCTTTTCCCTTCTCAAGTGAACGAAGGGGTGGGGCTGAAAATTCCAAGTTTCTAATCATGGTTTGGATTTTCTGGTGACCAGCCCTCATCCAGGAGCCATCAGGACCCCACCCAGAGTCACTTCATTGGAATAAAAGACACTCCTCCTATCACCCAAGAAATTACAAGGGTTTCAGGAGGCCTGTGTCAGGAGCCAGGGACAGAAACCAGTATATATTTTCTACTATCTCACAGACTTCAACATATGTATTTTGAGGGGATACAGAAATTCAGTCCATAGCACAAAATAAGGAGGAAATACTCAAACTTACAGTCCTCATTTCTGTAACTGGCCACATGCTTGTAGCTACCTTCTTCACCTACCTATTCCATATTCCCTCCCCTTACCCTCAGAAAGCACCTCAGCTGGTTGTGCTCCTTTGCTGGTGGGGTGGCCCAAACCTTCATTCCTGAAGGGTCTGGGCCATTAGTAGTCCTACCTTGATTGGGTGCTTCCATTGACCTTAATCATCAGGGCACTGTAACACTAAGAGCTGCCCTAAGGGATCTCTGTATTGCAGAATACTCTTCCTTATCTCTGTCATGGAGTAGCAGTCCAGTTTCCCCTGAGTAGTCAGGATCAGTTATCCCAGCCAGCACAGTAACTCCCTTCTTTACCAGTTGATTCAGAGGCATGAGAAGCCCAAAGTGTCCAGGTGGCAGACTCAACTTCTGGTTCAATGGACTCATTATTGTGCCTCCTGGTGGAAGCATTCTGCCTTTTGGAAATAAGACCTCTAGGCCTTCAGAGCATAAGGTTATGGGAATAGGAAGCAACCAGTGGCCCAGTCAAACTGACTTATAAAATTAACCATGACACCCTTCAGCCCCATGAGCACTTTGAATTTATTGCTTCTATCTATTACCTTTTCACTGTTCCACACCTCTCTCATGTCCTTACTTCCCAACTTACCCATAAATTCTATGCTCCATAACTGTGTCCCCCTCTTACTTCATTTAATTCATTCCAGCCCAGCTCCTAATGAAATCACAGACCCAAGCAGTGATCACTGATGGTTGCTATATCTCAATAAGAAACACACTGGATATGATTGGTTATGCATGATGATGTCTTCTTCTGTGTGCCTGTGTCTGACAATGTGTTTTAAGAGAATTTCTATGGCTGACTCAGTATGTGTGACCTCAGTCTGCATGCTCCTCTGTTTCTCAGTACCTTTGTTTGTGAATGTGTACCTGTGTGACTGTCTGTACAGGGCAGGTTTGGTATCATTGTATGTTAGCCTGTGTAGGTTCTGCTCATGTCTGTGTTCATGGGCTGTGTCTATGCATGGCATGTGCGTCTCTATGTGACGTGTCTCTTTGTGAGAGACTGACAGTCGCTATACTCAGTGTCTCTGGGTGACTGTGTCTGCATGTGTCTCTGTTTTTACAGTTGCTATATGTCAGAGTATGTGTGCTTACATTTGTGTTCGTGCTGTGTGTATGTGTGTGTATGAGTAATGCGTGGTTACTCTAGATGGATGTCTCTGGGTGATTCAGGGGCTGTGCCTGTGCTGTCTCCTTTCTATGTGTCTGGGCCTCTGATTGAAAAGAGAGGGTGGGGAGAGAGCGAGAGAGCAAGGAAAAAGACTCTGATCGAAAATTTTTTCCACTCCCACTCTCATAGACCAAGGCCACCATCTTGCAGCCTCAGGACATACTACAGGAGACAGGTGATCCACTGGGTGAAAAGCACCTGCCATCTGTACCCAAGGCTCTCCCCAGATGCAGGGGGTGGCTTTCTCCCAGGGAAGGAAAGAAGGAAAGAAAAGGTGAGGAAGGTGAGGTATCCCCCAAAGGGTCTAGGAATACTCTACCTCCCTGTCTACATTCCCTCCCTGACCCCCCCCCCATTCTAATCCTGATTCATCTTCAGTCTTAATTCTATGTTGACCCCATCCCCAGCAGAGTCACTGAAATGTCATACGCCCATACCTACTTCCTATGCCCATGACCCTTCCCACCACCATCTGTACCTGCCCAGCTTCAGGAGAGCCTCTCCTCTCCCTCTCCCTCTGTGTTACCGATTGAGCCAAACTGGAATGTGTGCCTGGCAAAAACCTGAGCCCCAAGCATTTCTGCCCTTACTGGATCCTAGTCACTAACCAAGCTTATTTCCAACTCAAAACCTTTACATTGCCCTGTGCCTAGAATACCCATTCCCCCAGATCAGTGCACAACTGGTTCCTTCAGGTCACAATTCCAGTCTAAGTTCATGGGTCACCTCAGAAAGGCCTTCTCTGATCATCACTGATAAGTACCCTCCCTGCTTCATTTCCTCCAGGGCATTCGACATAATGTACTGACTTGTTTACTGTTTGCTGTCTCTGCCAAAATGGCAGCTTCCCTGGGACTTTAAGGTTTAGGCCTATTTTATTCCCCATGGTTTCCCTAGCACTTAGAACATAAAGGTGCTCAATAAGGAATTGACTGGATGAATTAAAAGATCTCCTGGTGTTAGATGTGGGCCCTAATCTCCCCCAGTCCCCAACTGTGGGCCTCACTGCTAATGGCCCTAACAGAGGGCAGGACAGAGTTGACTGAAGGTGAAGTCGCAGAACCAGTTAGATCCAGGGCACCAGGCCAGCCTGTACCTGGCAGTTCCATGCTGGATGCACTCCCTGCACCCAGCCTTGGTTCCTAGGGACCTCACACCTGGGGAGCTGGTGCCTTAACCATGCCAGCTCAGATCAGCAACATGGAGGTTTTGTCCAGCTGAGAAGGCTCTGGTGGCCTGGGTTGGGGGACAGGCCCAGAATCCCTCTAGGGAGGGTTGCTCTGCAATCTCTCCTTCCCCTGGCCCTGAAAGTGGCCAAAATGGAGGGCCTCTCAGAGTGCCCAGATGCCCACCCTGGCTCTGGGATGAACAATTGCATTCATTTATGGTTTGTTCTTCCTGTGTTTCTTCTTTGCAAAAATAAGCAGATACATGTCTATATTCCCTTCTTTTAAAAAAAAAATTTATTTATTTATTTGAGAGACAGAATGTGAGCAGGGGGAGAGGGAGAGAATCTCCCCCTGACCACTCCACACTGACCATGGAGCCCAACAAGGGGCTCAATCTCAAAACCCTGAGATCATGAGCTAAGGGGAAACGAAGAGTCAGTTACTTAACCAACTGAGCCAACAAAGTGCCCGATACATGTCTATATTCTTATTTCTTCTTTATTATCAAAAGATAACACTTTATTTTTATTTTTTTTAAGATTTTATTTATTTATTTACTTATCAGAGAGAGAGAGAGCATGAGCAGGGTGAGTGGCAGGCAGAGGGAGAAGCAGGCTCCCTGCAAGGAGCCCAGTGTGGGACTTGATCCCAGGGCCCTGGGATCATGACCTGTACAGAAGTCAGATGCTTAACTGACTGATCCACCCAAGTATCCTTATTTTTACTTTTTTTTAAAGATTTTTATTTATTTATTTGAGAGAGAGAGTGCACGAGCATGGGGGTGGTGCAGAGGGAGAAGAAGCAGCAGATTCCCTGCTGAGCAGGGAACCTGACAAGAGGCTCCATCCCAGGACCCTGAGATCAGGACCTGAGCCCAAAGCAGACACTTAACTGACTGAGTCACCCAGGCGCCCCAACACTTAAAAAAAAAAACAAAACTAGATGAAGTGGCCAATTCACCAAACCATCAAGTCTCTTAGAACCAAACTGATGAGAACTAATTTACTGAAAAACCAATGTGCTGAGCTCTTGAGAATTTGGGAAAATTTGAGTTTCACACTAGTCCTGGGTGTTACCAGGCAAATACCTTCAACCAACTCTAGGTCAATCCACTGCAGCTGTTCTTCAGCTAGAGGCAGCAGCATGGATGATCACAAACCAAATCTTGGCAGTGGAAAGTTGTCCCCAGGCATGAGTTGTCTTGTTCAGTTGGCAATTGGGCATACAGGCAAGGATCCCAGGCAGCAGAGTGGCTTCCTTCCATGGGGCCCAGAGCCAGGGTGAGGCAGGAGTCAGAAAGTGAAGATAAGGGGGAGCAAGGTCCATCTCAAAGTCGAGGTTTTCTAGGTCCTGAAAGCCATGAGCCAAGCCTCACCCCAAGAAGAGGCTCTAGAAATTTTTATGATCTCAGGTTTGACAAAGAAGTATTAGGTATGATACCAAAAGTACAGAAAACAAAAGACAAAATAGATAAATTGTAGTTCATCAAAATTAAAAACTTGAGTGCATCAAATGACATTAACAAGACAATGAAAAGACAACCTACAGAACAGGGCAAAGTATTTGTTAACCATATATCTAATATATACTCAGAATATGTAACTAACTCTTACAATTCAAAAGCAAAAACAATTTGATTTTTTAAATGGGCAAAGAGAGGGATGCCTGGGTGGCTCAGTTGGTTAAAATGGGCAAAGAGCTTAAATAAATATTCCTCCGAAGGTATACAAATGGCCAGGAAGCACATGAAAAGATCCTTAACAGCATTCATCTTTAAGGAAATACAAGTCAAACCCACAGTGAGGTACCATCCCCACTAGGATGGCTATAATACAAACAAGTAAAATAAGTGAAGGCAAGGATGTGGAGAAATTGGAACCCTTGTGCACTGCTGACAGAAATAAAAAATGGTTCAACCACTGTGGAAACCGTGTGGAAGTTCCTCAAAAAGCTAAACAGAACTACCACAATTCCATCAATTTCACTCCTAGGTAGACACCCAAAAAAGGACTGAAAACTAGTACTCAACAAATAGATGTACACACACGTTCACGGCATTACTATTGACAATCACCAAAAGGTGGAAAACAGCCCAGATGTCCATCAACAGACAAATGGATAAACAAAATGTGGTATAAATAGACAATGGAATATGATTCAGTCATAAGAAGGTATGAAGTACATGATACATGCTACAATGGGGATGAATCTTGAAAACATTATATTATGTGAAAGAAGACTGACACAAAAGGTCACATACTGTATAGAAATCTAGAACAGGTAAATCCATCGAGATAGAACACAGATGAGTGGTTATCAGAGTCTGGGAGTAGCAAGGGGATGGATAAGGGAGAAACTGCTTAATGGGTACAGGATTTACTTTTGAGGATGAAGGAAACGTTTTGGAGCTAGATAGAGGTAGTGACTATATAATATCAGGTACTAATTGCCCCTGAGTTGCTCACTTTATGATAATTTTATTACAAACTTTAAAAAAAAAAGCAAAAAGGAAGAAGGAGGAGGAAAAAAAGAAGAAAGGGAAGGATGGGGGGTGGATCCAACACTCTGGTGGGGCCTGGGAGAGTGGGTTTTCCTTCAGACATTTTTTCCAGCTTTATTTTTTTAAAGGCTTATTTGTTCATTTGAGAGAGAAAGAGAGAGAGAATGAGTGCAGGGGGAGGAACAGAGGGAGGGGAGAGAAACTCAAGCAAACTCCATGCAGAGCAGGAAAATGACACAGGACTGGATCTCAAGACTCTGAGATCACAATCTGAGCTGAAACCAAGAGTCACCCAGGCGACCCTTTTCCAGCTTTATTGAGATATAATTGACATGTAACACTGTATAAGTTTAAAGTATACAATGTATTGATTTGATACATATGTACTGTTTGATTCATATATACCTTATCACAATAAGGTTAATTAATGCTTCTTTTACCTCACATAATTACCACTTTTTTTGTTGTTACTGTTGTCCTTGTGTTGTTATGGTGAGGATATTAAGACACTATACTCGGGGCACCTGGGTGGCTCAGTGGGTTGGGCCTCTGCCTTCAGCTCAGGTCATGATCTCAGGGTCCTGGGATCAAGCCCCGCATTAGGCTCTCTGCTCAGTGGGGAAACTACTTCCCCCTCTCCCTCTGCTGGCCTTTCTGCTTATTTGTGATCTCTATCTCTGTCAAATAAATAAATTTTTTTTTAAAAGACACTATTCTCATAGCAACTTTCCAGTATACAATACAATATTGTTAACTATAGTCACCACACTGTACATTAGATCCCAGGAACTTATTGACCTTATAACTGAAAGATTGTACCCTTTGACACTTAAACTTATCACAGTAATTCACAAGCATGGGAATAAGTCCCATGATCCCAAGGGGCTTTGAGTGAAAAGCAAGACTTCTGCCTGCCCCTCCCCACCCCATACTGAATCCCTATAGACAACCACTTTTAACTCTTTGACTTAATTCTGAGTTTAGTTCTTCCAGTGCTTATAGTTTTCAGAATACAGGTCTTCCAACTCTTTGGTTAAGTTTATTCTTGGATATTTCATTATTTTTGGTATAATTGGAAATGGAATTGTTTCCTTAATTTCCCCTTTTTAAAGATTTTTTTATTTTCAGGGTGCCTGGGTGGCTCAGAGGGTTAAGCCTCTGCCTTCGGCTCAGGTCATGATCTTGGGGTCCTGGGATTGAGCCCCGCATTGGGCTCTCTGCTGGGTGGGGAGTCTGTTTCTCCCTTTCTCTCTCTGCCTGCCTCTCTGCCTACTTGTGATCTCCATCAAATAAATAAATAAAATCGTTAAAAATATTTTTCTTTAATTTTCAAGCAATATCTACATCGAATGTGGGGCTCAAACTCACAACCCTGAGATCAAGAGTCACGTGCTCTACTGATAAGCCAGCCAAGGTGCCCCTTATTTTCTCTTTCTGTTGCTTCATTATTAGCATGAAGAAATGTAACAGATTTCTGTGCATTGGTCTTGTATCCTGTGACTTCACTGAATTCATTTATCAGTTCTAATAGTTTTTTGGTGGAGTCTTTAGGGTTTTCTATATATAGTATCGTGTCATCTGAATATAATTAAAGTTTTATTTCTTCCTAACCAATTTTGACACCTTTTATTCCTTTTTCTCGTCTGATTGTGGTGGCTAGGACTTCCAGTACTATGTTGAATAAAAGTGGTGAGAGTGGACATCTTTGTCTTGTTCTTCACCATAGGGGAAAATTTCTCACAAACCCCTCAGTTTTTAAAAATATTTATTTAAGAAATCTCTACTCTCAAGGTGGGGCTTGAACTCATGACCCCAAGATCAAGAGTCTCATGGTCTTCCAACTTGAGCCAACCAGGTGCTCCCCAAAACCCCTCAGTTTTAATGCACATGTTATGAGAGTCCTGATTTATCAAAGTCACCTACCAACCCTCACATCTCTAGAATTTCAGCTCCAATGTCAACTGTCCCTTGAACATTGATGATTTCATTTCTCCTTAAGTGACCTTCCATCTTCACATAGAGACCTGGTCTCTCACTTTCCTGACCTTCTTTCCTCCAGTGATCTTCCCATCCATTCACATCCATAGAAATAACTTTGACATTGTTACCCAGGCTGGAATGAGTACAATATTAAGTTCATGTGTCTCACTCTCAGATGTCTTCCTGTTGTTTCAGCTCATTCTCTCTAGTACCCCAACTATAATAATCACTACACCCTAGAAAACAGAGAGTGAAACACTCTAGAGACTTTGCACCCATGAAACAGACACCTAGACATATGAGATACAACTTGCCATGGACACATCACCCCAGTTCATTCTGACTTCAAATCCTGACACAGATCTGTGAAAATCTCAGAAACCTCCCACCATGGACAGAACTCCCCAAACTCAGGTACGTCATAGATTGGACACAAATCTCCAAAAGAATCAGGGACTTCACACCCTGGGACACAGACCACCCACTAAAGTACAAGGATTTCACAACCTGGGACACAGACCCCACAATAGCACAGATCTCATCCTCTGTAACATATCCGCAAACAATGTAGATATCTCATACATTAGATACATACCCCCTAAAAGTTTTGAGACTTCAAACCCTGACACAAACCTGCCCAAACCTCAGAGACCTCAAAACCTAGAAGGAGACTACCTAATCTCCTCAGACTCCTCACGCACCAGGCATGAATCCTCAAAGAGCTCAGAGGCACCACACACCAGATCCTAAACATCTTAAAAACTACATACTCCAAAACACAGACCCACAAAAAGCTCATACATCACATTATGGTGGGCACAGACCCCCAAAAGCCTATACAACTCATGCTATGGACACAGATCCCAAACAAATTTAATACTTTACACCTTGGGACACAGAAACCCTGAAAGAATGCATACAAGAAACTTTAAATCAGCTCAAAGATTATCAGTACATGGCCCATATCCACAAAGACATAATAGAGAATTTAACACCTAGGGACACCACCCTACAAAGAGTTCAGAGACCATACATCCTGGGAAAAGATCCTACAGAAGAGACATCTCAGTCCATGATAAAACCACCCAAACAGCACGAGATACCACACATGTAGAGATAGAGACCCACAAACTGTCATGGGTGCTATCATCTCAGACAGAAACCCAGACAGGCTGAGTGACCTCACATTCTGGATATATGTATTAAATCAACTCAGAGGCCTGAAACATGCCTCCGAACAGTAATCAGGAATGAAAACCTTAAAATGCCAGAGCCTCCACACTCAGGGACACAGACCCACAGCATATTAAATCCTTAGCATCAAGGAGAGTCTCACAAAGGTTGAGAGTCCCCACATCCTGGATAGTAGAAACATAAGGAGCTCAGAGGCCTTGTATCCAGTCAGAAAATAAACAAATCATCTTGAAGAATTCACAACCTAGAAAACAGGGCACCAAACAACTTAGAGACCTCACATCTGGGACACAGGCCACAGAAGAGCTCAGAGATTTCACTCTGTGAAACAAAGACTCAAATAACTCAGATACCACACACCATGGTATAAAGACTCTACAGATTAGACTATAGATTAAAGCTGTCACAACTTGGACAAAGTCCCTCAACAAGCAGCTCAGATACCTCGTAACCTCATGCACAGAACACCCAAACAGCTATCACCATATGATAAAATACCTCCATCAGCCTTTGAGATTTCAGAACTTGTAAGAAAGATTCCCAAAGTTACTTGTACATTTACTATCCTGCAGAGAGACACTAAAAACCTCAATGATCTTGCATTTTGGACATAGTTGCTAAATCAGCTCAGAAACCTGTCACACACCTTGGAATAGTAACATGGCCTTAAATTCAAGGACAGAACATTCAAGGATGTTTACAATGAGGGATGCTGATCCTCAGTATCAAATACCTCACAAAAATGGAAATGGACTCAAAGATCTCACAGAATTCATGCTACAGTTAAAAGTAAACCAGCTCAGAGATTGCACATACTAGGAAGTGTGAGATGTCACACATTGAGAGGTCAAGTCCCCAAAGGTTTCAGAAGCCTCATAGCCTGACCTACAGCCTAGAGACTTTACATTCTGAAACTCAGATCCCCAAACATACCCAGGAGTTCACAGTCTGTGACAAAGAAGTACAAACATCTCAGTGACCTTCCGTTCATGACACAGACTCCCAAACACCTCCAGAACCTCATGCCGTGGGTCAGCAACCCCCAATATCTCAGAGGGCTCATACTCTAGAAACGTAGACCCAAAGTACTCAAAGCCTTCACATACTGGGTAATAGAACCCCAAAGAGTTCACAGACCACAAACTCTAGGACAAAGATCTCCCCAAAGAAATACAAGCTCTCATACCAGGCTATTTGGATCTTCAAATAGCCTAGAAGCCTCACATTGCCCCCCCACAGGTGAGGGACACAGTCTAGGTGGTCTGGTCTTGTGGCTGTTGTCTCCCTCCTCCCGCTCTGGGGGTAGGGAGATTCCTTTGAATTCTGCGTTATATCCTTCCTGCGAGACCCTAGTGGAGCTCCTGAAGTAAAAACCCATACTCACCCCACAAGCTTCACATTCTCCTTCCAACTGATCTCCAGCAATTTGTCAAAATTTCTAGCTTCAGGAGCACCTGGGTGGCTCAGTGGATTAAGCCTCTGCCTTTGGTGCGGGTCATGATCTCAGGGTCCTGGGATCGAGCCTTGAGTCGGGCTCTCTGCTCAGCAGGGAGCCTGCTTCCTCCTCTCTGCCTGCTTCTCTGCCTACTTGTGATCTCTGTGTCAACTAAATAAATAAAATCTTTAAAAAGAAAAAAATTTTAAATTTCTAGCTTCATGTTCCTTTTAGCTCATACAGCATCTAGTGGCTTCTTAGTCAGGTAAGCAAAAGCTCTGGTCCTATGTCTCCCTGCAGGCAACTTGTTTCTCTTCAGATTTCAGGACAGCCATCTGTCCTGTGACCTCAGTTCTCTGATGAGTTTGCACATTCATCAGTTTGTTCCTATACTTCTTGTAAGGATGCTTTTTTTTTTTTTTCCTGCAGTTCTTGACATGTCCAACTTGAAACCAAACATCTTTTCAATTTATTTTTTATCTTAAAAACTTGTCTCCTTTTCAATTTATTTTTTCAAAGATGTATTTATTTAAGAGAAAGATCACTCACAAGCTGGGAGAGGGGCAGAGAACGAGAAAAAGAATCTTTTTTTTTTTTAAGATTTTATTTATTAATTTGACAGAGAGAAATCACAAGTAGATGGAGAGGCAGCCAGAGAGAGAGAGAGAGGGAAGCAGGCTCTTTGCCGAGCAGAGAGCCCGATGCGGGACTCGATCCCAGGACTCTGAGATCATGACCTGAGCCGAAGGCAGCGGCTTAACCCACTGAGCCACCCAGGCGCCCGAGAAAGAGAATCTAAAGCAGATGCCCCACTAAGCATGAAGCCTCATGCAGGGCTTGATCCCAAGACCCTAGGATTATGACCTGAGCCCAAGTCAGACCCTTAATCAACAGAGCCACCCAAGTGGCACTCCTCATTTTCAATTTTAAAAAGAAGGTGGGGTGGGGGAGAGCCTGCTGGCTCAGTTAGTGGAGCATGTGACTCTTGATCTCAGGGTTGTGGGTTTGAGCCCCAGTTTGGTGTAAGAGATTACTTAAAAATAAAACAAAATAAAACTTTCCTCCTTTTCATGTATTTCTCTTAAGCCATTATCTGTTGTGTTTCTTTCCTCTGATGGAACTTTTGGTTTAGTCATTTCTGAAATAAATTTGTTTTGTTGGAGCGCCTGGGTGGTTCAGATGGGTAAGTATCTGCCTTCGGTTCAGGTCATGATCTCAGGGTATTGGGATCGAGCCCCTCATTGGGCTCCCAGCTCAGGGGGGAGTCTGCTTCTCCCTCTCCCTCCTGCCTCTCCCCCTGCTTGTGCTCCCTCTGTCTTCCTCAAATGAATAAATAAAATCTTTTTTAAAAAATAATTTTATTGGGACGCCTGGGTGGCTCAGTTGGTTAAGCGACTGCCTTCGGTTCAGGTCATGATCCCAGCGTCCTGGGATCGAGTTCCGCATCGGGCTCCTTGCTCAGCAGGGAGCCTGCTTCTCCCTCTGCCTCTGCCTGCCATTCTGTCTGCCTGTGCTTGCTCTCTCTCCCTCTCTCTCTCTGACAAATAAATAAAATCTTTTAAAAAAATAATTTTATTTTGTTTCTAATTCTTTCTTGAATTCAATTCCTCATTTCTGGATTTTTCTCATTCTTTTTTTTTAAGATTTTTTAATTTATTTGTTTTGACAGATAGAGATCACAGGTAGGCAGAGAGAGAGAGAGGGAGAGAGAGAGAGAGAGGAGGAAGCAGGCTCCCTGCCGAGCAGAAAGCCCGATGTGGGGCTCGATCCCAGGACCCTGGGACCATGACCTGAGCCAAAGGCAGAGGCTTTAACCCACTGAGCCACCCAGGCGCCCCTTTCTCATTCTTATTTATGATATTCTTTCATATCTTGTATCGTTTCTTAATCTCTTGGCTCATTTATAAATACTAAGATGGAGTTTTCGTTTGCTTTATGGGTATGTCTTTCTAACATTCTCTTATTGCCTATAGGGATGTTAATCTTCTCCTCATCCTCTTTCTTCTTACAATAACTTTAAATGGGATTTGACCTCCATTCTCTTAAATGGAATTAATTTCTTGAATGTTTAGAAGCGAAGCATGGTTCAAGATAATTTTTTAACTTTATGGCTCTATAGCTCCCTCTTCTGTTTTTGTAAAGAGCTCAAAACTACGAGAGCTGGCTTTTGGAGGTATCAGGGCTTCTGTTCTCCCTCACTTTTACCTGGAGACTCTTTTTTCCTTTACTCATAATTTCTACTCCTGGTGTTAGTAATTTGAGTTTTCACTCCCCCCCCTTGATCAGTCCTACTGGGAGTTTTCCTATTTCATTGACCTTTAAGGGGCATCTGTCTATGGGCTTGGCCCATAGAGCATGCAACTCTTGATCTCGGGGTTGTAAGTATGAGCCCCACGTTCGATGTAGAGATTACTTAAAATTAAAATCCTTTTTTAAAGGATTTTTAAAAAAATATTTTGTTTATTTATTTGACAGAGAGCAAGAGATCACAAGTAGGCAGGGAGGCAGGCAGAGAGTGAGAGGGAAGCATGCTCCCCGCTAAGCAGAGAGCCCGATGTGGAGCTCAATCCCACTCGATCCCAAGACCCTAAGATCATAACCCGAGCCGAAGGCAGAGGGCTTAACCCACTGAGCCACCCAGGCGCCCCTTTAAAAAGGATTTTAAGGGGCACCTGGGTGGCTCAGTGGGTTAAACTCTCTCTGCCTTCGGCTCGGGTCATGATCTCAGGGTCCTGGGATCGAGCCCCGCATCAGGCTCTCTGCTCTGCAGGGAGTCTGCTTCCTCTTCTCTCTGTCTCTGCCTGCCTCTCTGCCTACTTGTGATCTCTGTCAAATAAATAAATTTTTAAAAATCCTTTTTAAAAAGAAGAGACAGCAGGGCGCCTGAGTGGCTCAGTGGGTTAAACCTCTGCCCTCGGCTCAGGTCATGATCTCAGGGTCCTGGGATCGAGCCCCACATGGGGCTCTCTGCTTGGTGGGGAGCCTGCTTCCCCCCTTTTTCTCTGCCTGCCTCTCTGCCTGCTTGTGATCTCTCTCTGTATCAAATAAATGAATAAAATCTTAAAAAAATAAAAAGAAGAAAAAGAGACAAGAAAGAAGAAAAAAGAAATAGGATTCAAAAAGTTACTTGGTAGGGACGCCTGGGTAGCTCAATTGGTTAAGCAGCTGCCTTCAGATCAGGTCATGATCCTGGAGTCCCAGGACTGAGTCCCTCATCAGGCTCCCTGCTCAGCGGGGAGTCTGCTTCTCCCTTTGATTTCTCCCCTCTCATTCTCTCTCTTATTCTCTCTCAAATAAATAAATAAGTAAATAAATAAAATCTTTTTTAAAAGTTACTTGGTAAGGGGTGCCTGGGTGGCTCAGTGGGTTAAAGCCTCTGCCTTCGGCTCAGGTCATGATCCCAGCGTCCTGGGATCAAGCCCCGCATCCGGCTCTGTGCTCAGCGGGGAGCATGTTTCCTCCTCCTCTCTCTGCCTGCTTCTCTGCCTTCTTGTGATCTCCATCTGTCAAATGAATAAATAAAATCTTCAAAAAAAGTTACTTAGTAAAAAATAAGTTAAAATGCATTAATAATTTTGATATTTTAGACAATAAAATAAGGGGTGCCTGGGTGGCTCAGTCAGTTAAAAGTCCAACTCTTGATTTCAGCTCAGGTCATGATCTCAGGGTCGGGGATTAAACCCTGCCTTGGGCTCTGGGCTGGGTGTGGAGCCTGCTTAAGATTTTCTCTCTCCCTCTCCCTCCCCCACGCTCTCTCTCTAAAATAAAATAAAATAAAATAAACATTGTTAAAATGTCTGTGCTGCCCAGAGCAATCTATATTTTCAACATCATCCTGATCAAAATACCATCAGCATTTTTCAAAGTGCTGGAACAAACAATCCTAAAATCTGTATGGAACCAGAAAAGACCCCAAATCTCCAAGAAAATGTTGAAAAAGAAAAAACAAAACTGGGGGCATCACATTGCCTGATTTCAAGCTCTATTACAAAGCCATGATCTCCAAGACAGCATGGTACTGGCACAAAAACAGACACATGGACCAATGGAACAGAGTAGAGAGTCCAGATATGAACCCTCAACTCCTTGGTCAAATAATCTTCAACAAATCAGGAAAAAATATCCAGTGGAAAAAAGATAGTCTCTTCAATAAATGGTTCTGGGAAAATTGAACAGCTATATACGAAGAATGAAACTGGACCATTCTCCTACACCATACACAAAGATAAACTTGAAATGAATAAATGACCTCAATGTGAGGCAGGAAGCTATCAAAATCCTAGAGGAGAACATAGGCAGTAACCTCTTTGACATCAGCCATAGCAACTCCTTTAAAGATACATCTCCAAAGGCAAGGGAAACAACAATGAAAATGAACTTTTGACTTCATCAAGATAAAAAGTTTCTACACAGCAAAGGAAACAGGCAACAAAACAAAGCAACAACACATGGAATGGGAGAAGATATTCACAAATGACACTATAGACAAAGGGCTGATATCAAAGATCTATTAAAAACCTTCTCAAACTCAAGACCCACAAAACAGATAATCAAGTCAAAAAATGGGCAGAAGAAATGAACAGACACTTCTCCTAATGAAGACATACAAATGGACTAACAGACACATGAAAAAATCTTCATCATCATTAGCCATCAGGGAGATTCAAATAAAAACCACATTGAGATCTCACCTTACACCAGTTAGAATGGCAAAAATCAACAAGGCAAGAAACACCAATGTGGAGAAAGGGGAACCCTTTTACACTGTCAGTGGGAATGCAAGTTGGTGCAGCCACTTTGGAGAACAGTGTGGAGATTCCTCAAAAAATTAAAAATATAGCTACCCTCCCTATGACCTGGAAATTCCACTTCTGGGTATTTACCCCAAAGATAGAGATGTAGGGAAAAGAAGGGCCATATGTACCCCAATGTTCATAGCAGCAATACCCACAATAGTGAAACTGGAAAGAGCCAAGATACCTTTCAATAGGCAAAAGGATAAAGAAGATGTGGTCCATATATACAATGGAATATTACTCTGCCATCAGAAAGGATGTGCAATACCCAGGTTTTACATCAACATGGGTTGAACTGGAGGAGATTATGTTGAGTGAAATAAGTCAAGCAGAGAAAGTCAATTATCATATGGTTTCACTTACTTGTAGGACATAAGGAATAACATGGAGGACATTAGAAGAAGGAAAGGAAAAGTGAAAGGGGAGGGGAAATTGGTGGGAGAGATGAACCATGAGAGACTATGGACTCCAAGAAACAAAGTGAGCATTTTAGAGGTGAGAGGGAAGGGATGGGGGGATAGGTGTGCCTGGTGGTTGGTATTAAGGAGGTCACCTATTGCATGGAGCACTGGGTGTTACACGTAAACAATGAATCTTGGAACACTACATCAAAAAATAATGATGTAGGGGCGCCTGGGTGGCTCAGTGGGTTAAGCCGCTGCCTTCGGCTCGGGTCATGATCTCAGGGTCCTGGGATCGAGTCCCGCATCCGGCTCTCTGCTCAGCAGGGAGCCTGCTTCCCTCTCTCTCTCTCTCTCTGCCTGCCTCTCCATCTACTTGTGATTTCTCTCTGTCAAATAAATAAATAAAATCTTTAAAAAAAAACTAATGATGTATTGTATGGTGACTTAAATAACACAATAAAAATATAAAATTGGCAAAAACCACCAAAAAATAAAAAATAAAATAAAATAATTAGTAAAACTCATTTCATAAAAAAAGTGCCAACATACTGTCATATGCTGCAGGTAGGAATGCTAAGTAGTACAAGACCTATGGAGGACAATTTGGCAATATCTATTGAAATTACAAATGCACATATACCCCTTGACCCAGTAATTCCATTTCCGTGGCTATGCAAAATGATGCACATACAAGATTATTTATTAAAGCATTTTTATAGTTAGAAACTGGAAACAACCCAAGATTAAATAAATTATAGTATATGAACACACACAAATGCTAAGAACCTGCAAAAAAAGAATGAGGAAACTGTCTGTGTAGTGATATGTAAAGATTTCTAAGATATTTTGTTAATAAAGCAAGATGCAATGTTGAATATCTAGTGTGCTACCTTTTTCATAAGAGTGGGGGGAATATGCATTTGTACTTGTTTGTATATGCATAAAGATATTCTGGACAGATATACACTAAACTAATAAAGGTGATTATACAAGAAAACCCAAGTTCTTTGGCCTGAAATTCAAATCCTTCTAAGATATGCTTTGAAGGCAGACTGCCTGACACTGACACTTCTTTTAGTATATAAGACTTTGGTCAGAGTAATATTTCCTCATCTGCAGCATAAGGACAATAGTACCTATACTTTTCTTTTTTGCAGAAGAGAAGGGGAAAACTGAAATTTGTTGAAAGCCTATTTAGTGTATTAAGAGCTTTACAAACATTCATCTTCACGATGTTTTACGGACCAGGCAGTTGAGGTTAAATAATTTGTCCAAGGCCATGCAGGTAGACGTGGCAAAGCTGAGAGCCACCCAGGTTTCTTGGGCTCTACTAAGGATTTAGTAGATTAATACACATAAAGTTCCTGGCACACAGTTACCATTCAATAAACATTAGCTTATTTATCGTCTCTGTTATCTGGCTTTAGCCCACTTTCCATTCGTATACTGAACAGCTCCCTTACGGTTCTCAAGCCCAGCTGTATAGTAGGATCACCTGAAAGACCTTTTAACAAATACTGAAAAAAAAAAAAAACCACCTTTGCAGATGACATGGTACTATATATAGAAAACCCTAGAAACTCCATGAAAAAACTATTAGAACTGATAAATGAATTAAGTAAAGTCACAGGATACAAGACCAAGGCACAGAAATATGTCCAATTTCTACACACCAAAATGAAGCAGTAGAAAGAGAAATTAAGAAAGCAATCCCAGTTACAATTACACCAAAAGTAATAAAATACCTAGCAATATACTTAACCAAAGTGGTGAAAGACCTATATTCTGAAAACTGTAAGAGAAACCGAAGACAACACAAAGAAATGAAAAGACATTCCATGCTCATGGCTTGGAAGAACAAACACTGTTAAAATGTCCATACTAAGGGCGCCTGGGTGGCTCAGTGGGTTAAAGCCTCTGCCTTTGGCTCAGGTCGTGGTCCCAGTGTCCTGGGATTGAGCCGGCATCAGGCTCTCTCCTCGGCGGGGAGCCTGCTTCCTCCTCTCTCTCTGCATGCCTCTCTGCCTACTTGTGATCTCTCTGTCAAATAAATAAATAAATAAATAAATCTTTAAAAAAAAAAATGTCCGTACTACCCAAAGCAATCCCTATCAAAATACCAACAGCATTTTTTACAGGACTAAAACAAACAATCCTCACATTTGTATGGCAATATAGAAGACCCCCTCAAGAGCCAAAGCAATTTTGGAAAAAACAAAACAAAACCACAAAGCTGGAGGCATCACAATTTCAGACTTCAAGCTCTATTACAAAGCTGTAGTAATGAAAACAGTATGGTGCTCACACAAAAATAGACACATAGATCAGTAGAACAGAATGGAAAACCCAAAAATAAACCTACAATTATATGGTCCATTAATCTTTGACAAAGGAGGCAAGAATATACGATGGGAAAAAGACAGTGTCTTCAATAAATGGTGTTGGGAAAACTGGACAGCAACATGCAAAAGAATGATACTGGACCACTTTCTTACACTATACACAAAAATAAATTCAAAATGGATTAAAGACCTAAATGGGAGACCTGAAACCATAAAAATCCTGGAAGAGAACATAGGCAGTAGTTTCTCTGACATCAGCCATAGCACCATCTTTCTAGAAATGTCTCCTTAGGCAGGGAAACAAAAGCAAAAATAAACTATTGGGACTACACCAAAATAAAAAACTTCTGCACAACAAAGGAAACAATCAACAAAACTAAAAGACAACTTACTGAATGGGAGAAGATATTTGCAAATGACATATCCAGTAAATGATAGTATCCAAAAATATAAAGAACTTACACAAATCAACACCCAAAAAAACAAATAATTCAACTGAAAAATGGGCAGAGGACAGGAACAGACATTTCCCAAAGACGTCCAGATGGCCAACAGACACGTGAACAAATGCTCATCATCACCTATCACCTATCCTCAGGAAAATGCAAATCAAAACTACAGTGAGCTATCACTTCACATATGTCAGAATGGCTAAAATCAAAAACACAAAAACATGGGACGCCTGGGTGGCTCAGTTAGTTGGACGACTGCCTTCGGCTCAGGTCATGATCCTGGAGTCCTGGGATCGAGTCCCACATCAGGCTCCCAGCTCCATGGGGAGTCTGCTTCACTCTCTGACCTTCTCCTCGCTCATGCTCTCACTGTCTCTCTCTCAAATAAATAAATAAAATCTTTAAAAAAACACACACACAAAAACAACAGGTGTTGGCAAAGTGTGGAGAACAAGGAACCCTTGTGCACTGTGGGTGGGAGTGCAAACTGGTGCACCCACTGTGGAAATATGGAGTATGGAGGTTCCTCAAAAGTTAAAAATAGAAGTACCCTACAATCCAGTAATTGCACTACTGGGTATTTACCCAAAGAATACAAAAACACTAATGCAAAGGGATACATGTACCCCCTATGTTTATAGCAGCATTATTTACAATAGTCAAATTCTGGAAGCAGCCCAAGTGTCCATCAATAGACGAATGGATAAGGAAATGGTATATATACCCCCCCACCCCACACACATAATGGAATGTATTATTCAGCCAGCAGAAAGAATGAAACCTTGCCATTGCAACATGGATGGATCTAGAGAGTATAATACTAAGTGAAATAAGTCAAAGAAAGACAAATACCCTATTATTTCAATTCTATGTGGAATTTAAGAAACAAAACAAATGAACAAAGGGAAGAGAGAGATAGAGACCAAGAAACAGACTCTTAACTACAGAGAACAAACCGATGGTTACCAGAGGGGAGGTGGATGGAGGGATGAGGGAAATAGGTGATGGGGATTAAAGAGCACACTTAACACGATGAGCACTGAGCCGCGTATAGAATTGCGGAATCACTGTATTATACACCTGAAACTAATATAGCACTGTATGTTAACTATACTGGAATTAAAATTAAAAGCTTTAAAAAAATGAAAGGGGGTAATCTACTGGTTCACACAGTGTATTGGTCAACATTGCCGTGTAATAAACAGCCACACAAATCTCAAAAACAAAACCGAACAAAAGCCTGATGCCTGGGTCCCACTCCCAGACCACATAAATCAGAATCTCTGGGGTTCTGGGGGGTTCTGGGCTCCAGTGCCCAGGCATGGATATTTTTAAAAAGCACTCCAGATGGTTTCATTCATTTGTATCAGATTATTGGTCCCCTTGCTGCCCTGACACACATCAGGCTCATTCCTGCCTCCACACTTCCTCTCTACCCCTGCTTGGGAAGTCTCCACCCCACATCTCTGCCTGTTGAGTTTCTATCATTTTCAAGCCTTAATTTAGGTGCCCTCTCCTCCATAAGGACCTCGTTGTTCTCCCCCACACTCTTTGATGATTCCCTGATGCCTTCAGGGTGAAACCTGAACAGGCCCACTTTTCCAGCCTCATCCCCTGCTTCTGTTCCACCGCATATTTATTCCCGGTGCTTCTACAATACCAGTTTGCCCTTCCACAGCCACACTTATGCCTAAGCCTTCGCATGTGCTCTCCCCAGCCCCCACCTCCAACAATGCCCTCAACCAACTCCTACTCACCCTTCAAGACTCAGCTCGGGCAGCACTCCTACAGAGCTCACTCTGATCCCCTCTGCGAGTCTCCCCAAGACTCCTCTCTCTGCCCTCTGTTCCCTAGCACTTTAGATTCATCACTGACACTCAGCACATTGTGTTAATTGTCTTGTATTTGCCTGGATTGCCTGTGAGTCTATTTCTTGAGAACAAGAATTGTGATTTTTCCATTTCTCTCACTTCCCTGCAGCACAGACCTTGCACAAAGGAAGTACTCAGTGAATGTTTGCTGAATGCTATTACTCTGTAGGGGGTTACTGGTATTCAGTGTGAAAATTGCTGGTCTCCCCTTCAAGTTAAAGCCCAATAACTGAACATAATAGTCTAAGCCTAGTATGAACAGCACTGAGGAAACTGGATTATCACCTCTTTCATTTTAGTCCATTTCTTTCCATAGAATTTAGGGCTAAGATCTCAATACCTTATTTACATTCCATTATCAAGCCAGGCTTTGAGGTCTTAGATCTTATTAATGTTAATAAGCCAGGCTTCGAGCACTGCCTCCTCAACCGACTCACTGCCTGATAAATTGCTTTGCCTAGGCAATGGTTCCCAGGCTCAGCTAGAGATTCAAAACCAGCTGGGAAGCTTCAAGAACCTGCTGCTCTGGCCACCCTATAGGCCTGGTAAATTAGGTCTCTAGGGGTGGGTCCCAGGCATCAGTGTTTTCTGAAGCTCCCAGGTGATCCCAAGGACTGGCCAACAGTGAGAATCACTGGTAGATTTAAAGCCATGCAGCTCCTTCCGTTGGCTCTGCTCTTTTATTTCTTCTTCCCTTGTCTACCCTTCCTTCCTATCCTCATCTCCACCCTCCTCTCCTCCCCCTCCCATTTGCAGCTCTCTGGTCACTCAAACCTGTCTTGCTGACACAAGTCACATTATCAGCCAGATGGCAACCGAGTAATGGAAACTGCCCTCAGCTAGGAATTAGTAAGCCTGGGCCTCTGCCCCTTTGTGGTCCTGGGGCAAGGCCCTTCACTCTCTCGATCTCCGTTTCTTCTTGAGTCAAATGGGGATCATAACACCTGATCTGCCTCCTGAGGAGGTGTATGTGAGGACCACAGGAAATAATGGACCCTAAAGTCCTTTGGGTGCTGGAGAGCACCAGGTAAATACAGAGAATTCTAGAACTTTGCTACCAACATGGGGGCCGTACAGTGTTTACACAGCTGGCACTAAACAAGACTATATCGTGTTTACAAAATGCTATGAAACATTTATGGATGCATTCATAGCAAGTTGGAGAACAAAACATGCATGAGCATGATGAACTCCAGATTCAGGATAATGGTAACTAGAGAGGGAAAGGGGATGCACCTGAGGGAATTGCAGAGGGGAATTCAACTGCTTCATTAATGCTCTCTTAAAAAAAAAAATAATAATAATAATCAGGGGTGCCTGGGTGGCTCAGTGGGTTAAGCCACTGCCTTTGGCTCAGGTCATGATTCCGGGGTCCTGGGATCGAGTCCCGCATCGGGCTCTCTGCTCAGTGGGGAGCCTGCTTCCTCTTCTCTCTCTCTCTGCCTGCCTCTCTGCCTACTTCTGATCTCTCTCTGTCAAACAAATAAATAAATTCTTTAAAAAAAAATCAAATCTGAGGGTCCCTGGGTGTCCAGTCAGTTAAGCAGTTGCCTTTGGCTTGGGTCATGATCCCAGAGTCCTGGGATTGAGTCCTGCAAAGGAGGAGGGGGTTCCTTGCTCAGTGGGGAGCCTGCTTGTCCCTCTCCCAGTACCCCTCCCCTTGCTTGCGCTTGCTCCCTTCTCTCCCCAACCCCGCCATTCTGTGCCAAATAAATAAAAAACCTTTTTAAAAAATCAAATCTGGGGGCACCTGGGTGGCACAGGTGGTTGAGCTTCCGACTTTTGGTTTTAGCTCAGGTCCTGATCTCAGGATCCTGGGATCAAGCCCCATGTTGGGCTCCATGCTCAGCGTGGAGTCTGCTTAAAGTTCTCTCTCTCCCTCTCCCCCTCCTGCTCGTGCTGTCTCTTTCTGTCTCTAAAATAAATAAATAAAATCTTATCTTTAAAATGTGTTAAAAAATAAAATCTGAAGTAAATATGCCAAAACATGAAGATCTGATGAAACTGGGGATGTTTTATATTAACACCTGCCTTTCTGCACACTTGAAAAGAAGATAACAAAATAAGTAAGTATCCAATATAAACATTTTAAAGCAAAATATATAAAGGTGCCTGGCTGGCTCAGTCGGAAGTCTGCAATTCTTGATCTTGGGGTTGTGATTTCGAGCCACATGTTGGGTGTAGAGATTACTTAAAAATAAAATCTTCAAAAAATTAAATAAAGAGAAATAAGTAAAAAGGGGTTTTTATCATCTTGCCCTAGGTTCATTTTATTGTCCACCTTAGCATAGTGGCAGGAAAAGATAGATCTTGGAATTGACAGCCGCTTCAAATCCTTTACATAAGATAGAAATGTATAAATCAGTAACCCAATATATTTAGGAAAATGTGTCTGTTTCCTCTACCTGATTTTGGGGACATCAGTGAGGACACTGTTTACATGCACTGTACCACGTAATGAATGCTCAATTCTGTTGGGGGGAAAAAAAAAGGAATAGGAAAGAGAGACCCAGAAAGAGCCTGAAAGGGGAGAGGGAAGGGGATGCAGGATGGGGCAAGAGAGGGGTTCAATCACCTGAATGAAGTCTTGCTAAAGTATCAGTGAGTACCCAGATCTATCACACTCTTCGTTGTTCAGTCCTCACTGCTGTTTCTCCATGGAGGGGTTGAACATGCCCATTGGACTACTGCTATGGACCCTGCAATAAAATAACATACATTCATTGTTCATGGCACTGTTTTGTTTTTTGCTTTTTTAAGACAGCTGCTTAGATGCTTCAGCTTTTTCAATAGCCTTACAGCTGGTCTGCTACCCTGGCAGCTACTAGCTCAGTGCCTGGCACTCAAGCCACAGCTTGCCAGTCTAGCACCTTCATTCTGTTTAGACAAAGGCGCCCTTCTGCGTAGACTGCCCCTTCTGCTGACAGTGTGGCCAGCTTGTGGTTATTAGAAAAAGGCACCCCTCTCTCCTGGCCGATGCAGCCCTGCACAGATGGGTGACCACAGAAAAAGGTTCACTTTTAGATCCCTGTCCTCATTCCCTCAGCACAAGGTGTCCTGTACAGTAAATATTTGTGTGACCTCACTGGGTGGCCCTGCTGGCACATAAATACTAGTGACTTGGCTCCCAACTGTCTGTCCCCAAGACCTCAGACTTCAATTGTCCAACTCTCCCAAGCCCTGCCCTGATTTGTTGCGTTCACTGTGTCTTACCTGCGCCCCAGGTCGTTTCACTTGATCTTCCCCCCAGGTTGCTTTCCTTCACAGACCTTTGCATATCTGGGTTCTCAGTTCACCATTATAGAAAATTCCTTCTCCAGGTCTCCCAGGTGTTTAATATCATCACTATCTGGAAGTCTTCTGTGCGTGTATCAGTTCCATCTCCCTTGAGAACTGCAAAATCTCTCTGCACAAACCCTCCATTCAAACACTCCCCCTCCCCCAACCCCGTACCAAAGGATTTGACCAAACTTTGGCTTGGCTTCTAGCAGCCTAAGGCTGCAAGCTGAGCTGGCCCAGCCCCCTTTTGAGTTCCTGTCTGAAAAAGCTTGGAACTGTCAAAAGAATTTACCATTTGTTCTAGCCAGAGCCTGATGGTGAGCCCATGACCCCTCCTTCTTAGAGCATTTGCTAAAAAGGGCTTTCAACTGTGAATTCTTCCTGTTCCTTTAAGATGTATATGTATCTCCTACAACTCAGAAAGAGATTTCTTAAGGACCTGAGAGCCATTCCTTTGAAATGTAATCATAAGAACAGCTAGGGCCTCTATCTCCCAGTCTCTGTGGGAGGATAGCATCCTAACTACGCAGCAGGCCTAACTGCTTTTCCAGTGACTAAACTTCTTACCGGCTTTTTGTCATTTTTCACCTCCTCCCTGACTCTACTTAAGCCCCTGCTCCCTCCTCTCTCATCCTCCCTTTAAAATACCCAGTCATGAGGCACCTGGGTGGCATAGTCAGTTGAGCGTCCAACTCTTGGTTTTGGCTCAGGCCATGATCTCGGGGTCCTGAGACAGAGCCCTGTGTAGGGCTCTCCGCTCAGTGGGGAGTCTGCTTTCCTTCTCCCTCTGTCCGTCCACCCCATCGCTCCCGCTCCCGCTCTGTCTTTGAAATAAATACATAAATCTTTGAAAAATGAAATAAAATACCCGGTCACTTCCGCACAAATCGGAACGAAGCTCAGCTCTTTCCCCTACTTACAGTAATAACTGAATAAAATCTATCTATACTGCTTAAATATGCCCAGTTTTGTTTATCTTTGATACCCTCCACCTTCAACCTCCCTCAGAGACTGGAGGACAGGGACCATGTCCGTTTTGGTCACTGCTGAATCCTCAGTGCCTGCAAGAACACCTGGCATGACAAACATTGGCTGAATGAACAAATAAATGTTTGTTAAAATGCATGTAGTAAAAATGCCCCAAGACAGAGAGATAGAAAAACTAGATTTTAGTCTCATCATTTGTCTTGGTTAACTCATTTGTTACCTGAGTCAAGTTGCTTCCTCAGCTTGATTCAACTACTATCCAGGTGACCTGGGCAGGTTACAGAACCTCTCTGTCTCAGTTTCCTCCACGTCCTTCCTTCCAGAGTTGTTGGAAAGATTGAAATAATGTGAGAGAAACACAATAGTATGAAAGCAGGTGCTCAGAAAATGAGTTCCAATCTTCACCTTCTATTGGGTTTCTCTTATGTGATCTCTTACCCAGAGCCATATAAGCTTGTGCTCCTAGGAGTGCAGACTCTGGAACCAGACTGCCTGACTGTGAGATCCTGCTTTGCGCTTTACTAGCTACGTGACTTTGCAAAGTGGCTTAACTTTCCAGGACTTAACTTTCTTCATCTGTAGACTGGGGATGATTGTAACGCCTACCTCATAGGGCTATTGTGAGGATTAACAGAGTAAATACACTCACAACAGAGCCTGACCCAGCATATACAAGTGTTAGATGGTATGATTGGGCCTCGGGATTTTCATTCATAAAAAACGTTAGGCTTTCAGGCCCCTGAAGCTTCTGTCACTTTGCACCTGCAGGTGGAGAAGCCAATGGCTCTTTTCCCTTTTCCTACAAGTGTCTGGCGTCACAGTAATTAATTTAATCTCACACTGGGCTTCTGCGCACCTCCTTCAGGCTTCACTTCCTGATTAGTGGTCTAAAGTCCCTCTCTGGGCCCTTGCCAGGCCGGTCTGGCGTCTTCCTCAGGTCCAGTGGCAGATGAGGAAGCAGCGGTTCTTCCCAGGCCACAGAGGCGGCTCCATCGCGGGGCTTTCAACCCTGCCTCGCCCTCACGGAAGCCCCTTTTTGACTTAAGAGTCCGCCAGAATGTGGGGGGAGAGGCGCGGCTGGAACTGCCTGGAAGACTGGGGGCGGGTGCAGAGCAGTTACTGTCCAAATTTATATTTTCTGTCGTGGGGGCAGGGGGGGAATGACTTGGGGGCGATAAGACTTGATTGAGTCCCTTCTAGGGCCTGGAGGTGTAAGAACTGGAACGAGGGGTGTTTCCTCCAGGCTTAACACACCCGCTCTCTTCAGTCCTCTGGTTTTCGGCCACCTCCAGGGGACTGCAAATTGTAATCCAGCGAAAAGAGCTCCCCCAGCCGCCCTTCTACCTCTGAGGACTCAGTGCCCTCCTAAACCGCCCTTGGCGGCCGCTCTTAGACTCTTCCACCGTCTGTGACTTGTCGCTGTCACACACCGCTTCGTCCAAATTCCCTAACAGCCGCCCCTATGGGCGGGGCTACTGTCCTACTCAATCGCCCCTCCGGCTCCACAGGGGCCTCCCCCAACGCCGCTGAGAACTTGACGAGAGCAGGATACACATGCGCGGACAGCACCCCCACCGAGTACAGCCCGACCCCTCCCAAGGCCCCGGCGGAAAGCTCATGCGCGAATGCCGGGCATCCCTCCAGCAGGCAAGGCACTTCGAGAGGGTGGCAGAACAGGTGCATCTCCAAGCTCCCTGCCGCTCTCCTTCATCTCCCTGGGCCTTGTCTTCCCACACTAATTCAGGTCTATCGAACGGCCCTCTATTAGAGTCTTGGTGTGAATCCTTCCGTTTAGCTAGCAGTCCCTCTAATAAAATGAGTGACAAGGATAGTCAATCTAAGGTGACTTTGCTTAGAGAGGGTGCAGCCTATAGGTCCAATCTTTGGACCCAGAGCGGGTGTCTTCCCCACCTGGAAGTTGCAGAAGTAAAAAAGGAATTTGCTGCCTGTCCAAGCACCTTCACCGGAACTTTCAGTTTCTCTCAGGCCTTTTGAGGGCCTGAGCCATCTTTGGGCTTCCAGATGGCGGATCAGGGTTTCCTCACCGTGCCCCACACTCACACCACTGGGACAGTCTCACACGGCACAAGTGGACTAAGAAGGCACAGCACTAAGGATAATCGTTACTACTCACTGACCGCATTTTATGGCAGACACAGTATGCTCAGAGAAAGCGAATGAGTATTCCTATTCCCATTTCACAGAAGAGGAAAATGAGGCTGAGAGACAAAGATGACCAGTGCCCCACGTGTGCCCCTTCAGTGGGTGCACAGTCAAGACATATTACAGACATTTCCTCTAAAGCCTCCCACCATGAATGGGCACCTCCACACAATGGGCCCCCCACTTCTGGGTGCTGCTGCACCCTCCATCTCCCCCAGTTGTTTATTCTGTTCCAAGTCTTCATTAAACCCCACCCAGCATGGAGGGGAGGGGATTATCAGAATCTGTCCCTAATCCACCAGATTTGGGGGCTGGGGGAATTGGAGAAACTAGTCAAACTGATGTAGGAAAGACGTTAGAGTTCGAAGCCTACAGCCAAGAAAGAATTCTTGAGACGTTTTTGATGCAAAAGGTGGTTTTAGTAAAGCATGGGGGAAAGGTCTCATGGGCAAAAATAGCTGCACTGGCATCATGAAGAGTGGCCCATTATATACTTTCAAGTTGGCACGGGGTTTGGGAACATGTAAGTCTCTAAGGAATTTTGGCAGCAAGGTTTCCAGGATCTTGAAGGGTGGTAGCTATTGTTGGGAAATTGTCATTTATTACGGTCTAATAAAACCTTAATCATGAAACCATTCAGATGTATATCAGTGGGCCATGTGCTTAGGGGATGATTGCCAACATGTATCTTGGCCAGGGACAGGTGTTAGAGATAAAAGAAGTTTCCAAAAGAATTTTTATATATTAAAGCAGGCTTACAGGATCCTGGGGGTGGGGTGGGGGAGGTCATCCAGCTAGGATTGCCTCCTGCCCTTAGCAAAGGGTCAACATTGAGGCAGTTGAGTCCCTAGAGGAATGTCACTCTACCTGTTTCAGTGGGCTGTAGGTAGTAAGGAAACTTAATAATTTTTCTTCTGCTTTTGTTTCCCACATCAGAACTCCCAGCCTGGAGAGATAGGTGGCCCAGAGAGGGCCAAGTCCTGCATGTGTGCCTCTGACCATGAAGAGGGTGGGGGGCTTTTGCGCTGCCTCCATTAGGAGGAGAGATATTGTGTCCTCCCTTGGGGGAGAAGAATGGTCCCATCCACAACTTCAGAGCTTCCATTCTCTGGCTCCTGCTCCCTGCCTCCTGGCTCTACTCTTTCTCTGGTGCCAGCTGACTCCTTGCTTCTAACCTTCATTCTTACCTGCTTTCTTTTCTGCCTTTCCTTCAAGCTGTCCACATCCTCTTTGCTTCTTCCCTCACTTCCTCCCTTGCTCTCATCCTCTTTGCCTTCCTAGCACAGTATAGTCAGAATAGGAGTCTTCCTCCCACTCCTTTTCTCCCTCCAAAAGAACCCTATAATGGCTATAATGACTTCTCTAAGCCCACGGATGACTTCTGGGAGATAATGCTTCCAAAGCTGTGAAGGGAAGGTGGATATGAGTGGAACTGATACTCTGTACTGATTCTGTAAAAATTAATAAAAGGAAACCCCATTTAGAATGGAATTCATAAGCTGGCAGGGGGAACTCTCACCCCAGCACTACTTATCAATTGCAGAACCAAAAGGAGGAAATATTTCGCAAATCCATCCTACTCTACTAACCCAGCAGAAGGAACGAAGCTTGCTTTCTACTGTACCAACAGCCCAGCCAATGAGACACAGTGACAACTCAGCAAATGAGAAGCCACTGTACTTCTAACTCTCAGTTTACTCTAATAGGCTCTTAATTTATAACAGCTTCTCCCAACACTCTCCCCCAACCCAACTTTCCTCTCTAAAAGAGAGTTCCTTTCTCATTTACTGGACTTACTTATGGTTTTGTCTTAGCTTGATTGTTTTAGATTGTAATTCTTGGCTATTCTTTAAGAAATCCATTTTTGCTGGTAAAATAACTGAGAGTTTTATTTGTTTAAAGATTTTATTTGTTCTTATTTTAGAGAAAGAGAACAAGGAATGGGAGGGCCCCCAACAATACCAAAGCTGGTGAGCAAATTGTTATCTATGTGCACAGAGCCCATTGGGCTCACTGCTTTCTTGCAGATCCAGAGGTTTTGAAAGTAAGTTTTCTCCTGGTTTTCTAGCTGGATGCTTTGTGTCTGAGCTCTCCAAAATGTATTCAGGATCCATTTAAGGCCTTGTTGTTTGTTGTTTTCTAAAATCTCTTCCGGTACTTGTTTGGCCTGGTGGAACTGTGCTGACCTTTAGTTTCAGTCCTGTTTGGAACCAGACTGCTGTTACTGTTGGAACTGGTGCCAGTATAAAATGTGTAGGACTTTGAACCAACTGTATTTTGGGATGGCACTGTTCTGGTTGGAACTGTGCTGGCCTTTGGTCCCATTCCTCTGGAACTGGGCCTTTCCTACTGGAATTGTGGTGACCTTTGGTCTGATCCTTCTGGAACCAGGCTGTACCTCTCAAAAGCGTGCTGTTGAGGAATTGTCTCTTTGCTCTAGGGAAAAAACCTGTAAGTGATGGGATTTCAGTTATCAAAATACTTTGAGAGCACTCCTCCCTATTGGGACTCTGGCCAGTTTTATGTTTAAAAACTATGGGTCCTCCACATGCACATTCATGTCAGTGGACTGACTTAACCAAAGAAATTTAAAACGTTAATGAACATAATCTTGAGCTTTTGATCTCCCCAAATTTGTTTACTCAATTGTCGGGGGCAGCTATGTACATAGCAGACAACATGGCGCTTGTGCCTGCGGCCAGACAGAGGACCTGCGCACCACCTGAAAGATGATTGGCTATGCCGGGAACAGGTAGCCCAAGGACACTGTGTGCTTTTTATCATGCTATCAGGCTTCCTTTCACATGTACAGTCTGCTGATGGGAGGAGAGGGGATACAAATAGGGGTAAAGATCCGGGTAAGGGGAGAACAATAGAGAACAATAAAGATTCGCAAGCTTGTCACTCTGTGTCTCCGGGTCGTTCTTGCTGGCAAGAGCGACACTCAATTAAATTGGAAAGCTGCAGTACCTAAAAAAAAAATAACTTTTTTTAAAGGGCAAAAAGGAGGAAAAGAAGCAGCTGAATGCCTATTTTAAGTGGTACCTGAGGCTTCCAGATGTTTTCAGGGTTCTAAGTTTGTCTCTGCAAAAGACTATTTCTAAATTAACTGAGGAAAACTATTGAAAGAAGCCAAAATGGCTTGCAAGGTCTCTTTTCCCCCTCCTCCATTTTCTTTGATAGCTGCAAATACGTGCTGGCCACCTTATGCTCGGGCCCTGCATCTGGCTCCATTTTCCTCTATTCTGTCTGCTGAACTTTACTTTTCCTCCGACTCTCCCCCCTCTTCCCTCTTGTTCCTCTTTTGAACCTACTGAAACCCGCCTTTTCAAGGTTAAGCCCTCTGAGGATCTAATCTACGTTGCCTGGATTAAGGCCAAATTGTGAGCCATAATTAAAGAGTTTCCTAAAGTGACTGAGGAAGCCCATAAGTTTGTCAAAGAATTTAACATAGTTATTCAAACTTATCAACCTGGTTTGTCAGATTTCTATCAATAGTTCACATGTTTGTTGGTGAGGACCAAGCCAAACATTGGATGAAACTAGCCACAATGGATCATCTTGAAGGGGATTTAGAGAAACAAATACTGAACTTTTTTAAAAAAGATTTTTATTAATTTCTTTGATGGAGAGAGACACAGCGAGAGAGGGAACACAAGCAAGGGGAGTGGGAGAGGGAGAAGCAGGCTCGCCGGTGAGCAGGGAGCACAATGCAGGGCTCGATGCGGGGCTCGATGCGGGGCTCGATCCCAGGATCCTGGGAGACATTTGACAACTGAGCCACCCAGGCGCCCCACAAACACCTAACTTTTGTCAAGATGCTAGAACACTCTTTGGAAATCTCCACCGGGAAATTTACACAAAGCAATTACAGTAACTTTTCCCAAGCCTGCTGATTGGAACAAAATTCAGGCTTGTACGCAAAAGGTGGATGAAACTGTTCATGACTATTATAATCAACACCAAATTGTCTTTTAAGAATATTCTGGTCTGGGGACACCTGGGTGGCTCAGTTGGTTGAGCTGCTGCCTTCGGCTCAGGACATGATCCCAGGGTCCTGGGATCGAGTCCCACATTGGGCTCCTTGCTCAGCAGGGAGCCTGCTTCTCTCTCTGCCTCTGCCTGCTGCTCTGCCTGCTTGTGTTCTCCCTCTCTCTCTCTGACAAATAAATAAAATCTTAAAAAAAAATATTCTGGTCTGGGCATGTGGAAGACTTAGTCAGTTAAGTGTCTGCCTTTGGCTCAGATCATGATCCCAGGGGCCTGGGATCAAATCCAGAGTCCAGCTCCCTGCTCCACCAGGAGTCTGCTTCTCCCTCTGCTCCTCCCCCTACTTGTTCTCTCGCTCACTCACTCTCTCAAATAAATAATTTTTTAAAATAATATTCTGGTCTTCCTTTAGATGCTGAATTCACTGAGTGGCATTTAACTCTATGTTTATTAACAGGCTGAACTGGGATATTTCTCTTTTAGTTAAAAGGACCAGGACAGGGGCGCCTGGGTGGCTCAGTGGGTTGAGCCTCTGCCTTCAGCCCAGGTCATGATCTCAGGGTCCTAGATCCAGCCCCACATTGGGCTTTCTGCTCACCAGGGACCCTGTTTCTCGCTCTCTCTCTTTCTCTCTCTCTGCTTGCCTCTCTGCCTACTTATGATCTCTGTCAAATAAATAAATAAAATCACTAAAAAAATAAAAGGACCAGGACAGAATGGGAAGCTGCCTCCTCCAGATTTAGTTAATATGGGAAACCAGCTTGCTTGCATCCTAGGTGAGTTACCTAAAGGAAAGACTGCTACGATTCTCAATTTTCAACTCTGGCAAATGAGGGCCCCTAAACAAAACCAAAACCCTTCAAGTTTCTGCTATTATTGCAAAGATCTAAAACTTCAAGATAATGTTCTTATTAAAAAGAAAGATTGTTGCAACTTTAAGTGCTCCAGGCACCTTCTGTCCTCTAGTCATTTTTTCCAATATCTTCCTAATCCCAGTGACTGGGGCTCTGAGGAACTACAAAGGCTCATCTCAATCTTCCCTCTTAATTGGCCTAGAGAAACCATTCTCTAGATTGGGACTGAATCTTTGTCCTTATTGACACCAGAGCTATACCCTTGGTGATTAATCCCACTGTTATAAAAGCAGCCTCTGCCTTGGAGTCCTAAAACAGTTCAAATAGTGGATATAGCTAATAAACTTTAACAAGTTCCTGTCTCTGAACCTATTCCCTTTTGTCTAGGCCCTTTGAGAGCTATTCATCTCCCCCCCCCGCCCCGCTTCGTTACTCTGCCCCTATTCATTTATTGGGCTGATATTTATTTTTATTTTATTTTATTTGTTTTTTCAATGTTCCAAGATTATTGTTTATGCACCACACCCAGTACTCCATGCAATATGTACCCTCCTTAATACCCACCACCAGGCTTACCCATGCCTCCACCCCCTCCCTTTCAAAACCCTCAGTTTGTTTCTCGGAGTCCACAGTCTCTCATGGTTCGTCTCCCCCTCCGATTTCCTCCAACTCACTTCTCCTCTCCTTCTCACAATGTCCTCCGTGTTATTCCTTAAGCTCCACCAGTAAGTGAAACCATATGATAATTGACTTATTTCACTCAGCATAATGTCCTCCAGTCCTGTCCATGTTGATACAAAAGTTGGGAATTCCTTTTTTCTGATGGAGGTATAATATTCCATTGTATATATGGCCCATAGCTTCTTTATCTATTCGTCTGTTGAAGGGCATCTTGGCTCTTTCCACATTTTGGCAACTGTGGCCATTGCTGCTGTGAACATTGGGGTACAAATGGCCCTTCTTTTTATTACAGCTGTATCTTTGGGGTAAATACCCAGTAGTGCAATTGCAGGGTCATAGGGAAGCTCTATTTTTAATTTCTTAAGGAATCTCCACACTGATTTCAAAAGTGGCTGCACCAACTTGCATTCCCACTGACAGTGTAAGAGGGTTCCCCTATCTCCTCATCCTCTCCAAAACTCATTGTTTACTGTCTTGTTAATTTTGGCCATTCTGACTGGTGTAAGGTGGTATCTCGATGTGGTTTTGATTTGAATCTCCCTGATGGCTAATGATGATGAACATTTTTTCATGTGTCTCTTAGCCATTTGTATGTCTTCTTTGGAGAACTGTCTGCTCATGTCTTCTTGGGCTGATATTTCTTAGAAAAGTATCACACCAGAATTTCTCCCAAATGGGGGGAAATAATTCTAGAATCTGACAGTAGTAATCAAAATAGCCAACTTGTGGAATTAAATGATTGTTTGACATCTTTTATTTGTTCTATCTCTGATGCCACTATAGCTGAGCCCAGGGACATGGATCATTTGTTCCTATTGGATCAGCTACCATCCATTTATGGGTGAAATTCTCAACTGATGTTGGCAGAATCCACACTGCATCTCCCATCAAGATTCAAATAAATCCCTCAAAACCTCATCCCATAATTCATGCCCTATAAATAAAGAAGCCCTTCGGGGCATCAAGCTCATAATAGAAGATTACAACTTTCAGGGCCTCATTATCCCCTGCGCAAAACCCAATGGCCAAGTATAGAGGTTTGTTCAGAAATTCTGAACAATAAATAATACTGTTGCCCCTCAGCACCTTGTTGTTCCTAACCCCCATATGCTGCTAACACCCATTCCCACTGAAAGCAAATTTTTCACTGTAAATGATCTATGTAGTGCATTTTTAGTATTCCAGATGATAAGGATAGCCGATATCTTTTTGCTTTCACTCAGGAGGAATGGCAATACACCCTGACAGGTGTACAGCTCTCCCAGAATTTTACTTTTCACAAACCTTAAAAGGTCATTTGGATGATATAAAGTTTTCTACAAGGTGTACCTTGTTATAATACATAGATGATTTGCCTCTCTGCTCCTTTAGTCAAATTTTTAAAAAAGATTTTATTTATTTATTTGACAGAGAGAGACACAGCAAGAGTGGGAACACAAGCAGGGTGAGTGGGAAGGAAGAAGCAGGCTTCCTGTTGAGCAGGGAGCCTGATGTGGGGCTTGATCCCAGGATCCTGGGATGATGACCCCAGGATCCTGGGATCATGACCAGAGCCAAAGGCAGATGCTTAACGACTAAGCCACCCAGGCACCCTACTCAAACCTCTTCACAGGAAATAGCATCCACCTTGGGCCCCACCAGAGCCACCACTGCTAGCAACATGTTTAAGGCCATTCAGGTCTGTGGGGCCAGCCAGTCTGAGTCTGCTCAACTTGAGTCTATGCATCATCTAAAATAGACTCACCTCACACAACCACTGTGAAGGTTAATGAGCTTTTGCTCTACTCCATTCCTGAAGGTCAAACTAAATATATGGGGGAGCCAAGGGCCCAACTTGACGAAAGCATCTCACATCTCCAAAATTATTGTGAGCCAAATGCAAGTTGGTGTCAGGAAATGTACTCACAAACTAAGCCCAAGATGCTGAGTTTGGTTCAATAGGGGTTAGACAGCTATGAATATCTCCAAAATGTACCTCCAGGACTTTTCCCCTCAAAACTTGGTGTTTTGCTGGTTTTGCTGGCATTGTTGGATTTCTTTTGGCTAGAGGTTCAAAAATAAGGAAGCTGGTGTATCCACCTGGGTCCATGGGAGTAACTGCTTCTGTTTATTATCCACAACAAGCCATCATATTTGTCCAGGTCAGTAGCACGAGATTATATGACTGGGGTTTACAAGGATACATAGTCGTACAAGATTTGTGGAAGGAGAACTTTCAAAAGCCAAGAAATGTGAAGAATTCACCTGGAAATTAGTAGAATGCTCCATGCTCTGCCCATTTTTTTTTTTTTTTTTTTTTACAGTAGGCTCCATGCCCAGCGTGGAGCTGAATGCGGGGCCTGGACTCACAACCCTGAGATCAAGATCTGAGCTGAAATCAAGAGTCAAATGCCTAACTTACTGAGACACCCAGGCGTCCCTGCTCTGCCTATTTTAATCAGTTAAAGGTAAATACTGGAAACTACATGCAGTAAACCAATATTTCTTTAGAAAAATGGCAGAGAAGTCAGTACTGAATATAGTAAATTGGCTTTCTTCTTCAGGAAAAACTATACGAGGCTTCTTTGTTATCTTGGGTGATGCCACACTACAGGTGGACTAATCAGTAATCCTTTCACCTACAGATAATGCCTTAGAACCCTGCCTTCTCCTGTTGCTATTTATGTACATAATTAAAATTCCAGGGTAAAAAAAAAAAAACAACTTTTGGCCTTAAAGGGACATAAAGTTGCCAAAGAAAAATCAGTTTGTTCAAGCTCAGATTAGATAGGGCATCTGAGGGGCACCTGGGAGGCTCAGTGGGTTAAGCCTCTGCCTTCGGCTCAGGTCATGATCCCAGGGTCCTGGGAACGAGCCCCACATCGGGCTTTCTGCTCTGCAGGTAGCCTGCTTCCTCCTCTCTCTCTGCCTGCCTCTCTGCCTACTTGTGATCTCTGTCAGATAAATAAAGAAAAAATCTTTAAAAAAAAAAAAGAAAAAAGATAGGGCATCTGATCTCAGAATTATGGCTACATTTGGAACCAAGTGAAACCCCTCATGACTGCTTGACATGAACAGATTACCTTTTGACTCTCCATGACACTGCTGGAAACTTGTGACCAATACAGATTTTTCATGTTTTACTGATGCTTCTTACTTAAAAGATAAAAATGGTAAATATTATGCTAGGTATGCTATTGCATATTTCATTTTCAAAGCCATTGAAATAGCACCTTTAACCTTTTGGTTACTTAAGCCCAAAAGGCTGAATTATACGCCGTCACATGAGTTTGTTCCTTAGCCAAAGGTAAAACTGCAAACATTTATACAGGTATGCCTTTGGGGTAGCTCGTGACTATGGAATGTTATGGAAACAATGAGACTGCCTTGCCTCCAATGGGGGTAAACTTAAAAATGACTTCTATGCCCCAAATTTATTGGAATGCCATACTTTTGCTGGCAGCTTTAGCTCTGGCTAAGGTTTCTGGGCATTCCAGACTTGACTCTCTGGAAGCCAAAGTCAACCATTTCACTGACATTTCCTCCAAAATTGCTACTCTTGAGGAAACCAGCAACCAAACCTCTGGTCTAAGGGGATCTTCTGCCATGTGATTTTGGAAAAATTAACTAAGAGATAGCCAAGAATTTACCTCAGAGAGGAAAAAACAACATTAGATGTCTAATAATTGTTGGCTTGATAAAAAAGAGAGAGCTCTGGTTTGGGTCAAATAACAATACAGCCCTCCCAGAAATTCTAAAATTTCCACTGCATATGCATCAAACCATTGGTCTATTGAGGAAATGATGGCATTCATGAATCAGTATTGGTGGGAAAGGTGAATAAGTCTGCAAAACTGCCTCTATCACTTATCCCACCTGTCCAAAGTATAATTCAGGAAAAGTTGAGTCCTTTCCCTCAACTCCACACGCAAGATTGTATCCCGGAGGTGAAGGGGACATGTTGGCTGGTGACCTCCGGGAGAGGAACCTGGCGAGAGGTGAATCCCTAGAGAGGAGTGGTAGCACCTGCGCAGTCTGTGGCTTGACGCCTAGCCCCTGTCGGTCCCCCATGGAGCCCAGAGGCGGTGCTTAGTCTCTACCGGGCCCTGCTGCACCTGGTCCAGAGCTTTGCTACACTGATCAAGACTCCTACCTGGTCTCCCTCCACCGTGTGCGACGGCAAGCTCTGGTGAGCGCAAAGGCAAGAAGATGACAATAGCATCGGCACAGCCGTTGATTTTGTGCTCTCCAATGCCTCGTTCATGCTGAGGGTGGGTAGAGCGGCCATGTTGGGCATTAAGCGGATGTATGATGAGGCAATTAGTGGCCGTACCAGCCCCATCCAACCGCCTGAGCCATTCAGAGATAAGGAGCTGGGAAGAACAGAACTGTTTGGGCTCCTCCCCCCACCAATTTGCTAAATAAGGACATGAAGACAGGCTTGAGCCTGTCCCTGCAGACCCTTCCCACAGACTCCTTGGCATTTGACATGGATACATTCTGCCCACTCTGACCCAAGCCATTAGCCAGGAAGGGCCAGGAAGACTTGAAGAAGTCACTACTCCTCGCGTCTGGGCAGGAGAAACTTCTTACTTACTACTGGAACTGGGCAGCTATCCCTGCTGGTGAGCAGGCTCAGGCCAAGCAAGCTTCTGTGGACATATGTGCTGAGCTCTGGAGCTTCCTTTGGGCCATGATGCCTGCCATGCCACTTCGGGACATGTACCTGAGTGGCAGCCTCTAGGATGACCTACAGGAGTGACAGCTGACAACATCCAAATCATTGTGCCCCTCGTGCTGGAGTACAACCTATCTATGGTCATGTATTCCTGGTGAGGACACCATCATGAATGTCCCTGTCTTCTACCTGGTTCATCATGAGAACCCAGAGTATTTTCCTCATGGTAGCAGTTACTGGGACTGTGGTGTATTGGGGGCTACCTCTCCCCAAAGACAGTGGCAGACACATTTGAGAAGGTAGTGGCTGGCTCCATCAACTGGCCAGCCATAGGGTCCCTCTTGGACTGTGATCCGACCAGCACCACCCCCAGAAACCCTGACTTTGAAAGTGCAGTATGAATGCAACAAGCATCTTGTCATTGATTTCCTGCCATCAGGGACACTTGGCAACACCGTCTTCATAGCCAGACCACACCGTCTGGCACAGTATGACAACCTATGGTGGCCGAGCCTGTGGGCTTTGGACCAGGTCGACTTGGGCTGCCGATTTCAGTGCCTCAGGATCCTCAAGGCCATATGCAAGTCCACTCCGGCTCTGGGCCACCTCACTGCCAGCCAGCTCACCAACGTCATCCTCCACTTGGCCCAGGAGGAGGCTGACTGGTCTTCAGATATGCTGGACAACTGATTCTTACAGGCCGTGAGGAGTCTCATCAGTTACTTAGAGGCCGGAGTCCTCCCCATTGCCCTACACCCCAAGGTGAACTTACTTGCAGAGCCTACTTCTGAAGAAATAGATGAATTAGAAAATACTCTTTATTGCTCAATGTCAGAGCCAGAGGAGCTGCTGCAGACACAGGGCAGGTGAAGGCCAAAGTGGGTGTCACGTGGTCAGACCCTGGGCTCTCCGTTAGAAACACGTGGTTGCATAGTTGGTGCCTCACAGATTCTCTAGGTGCCTCCTATCTTGCTGGTGGTCATCGCCCTGGTCACTTCACCCTGATCAGAATGCCATCTCTTTGTCTCCTGCTTTCTCACCCAACCTTCTATTTTTGTTACCGAATGCTGTGCTCCTACTCCTCCCCACCCTCTTGCTCCAGGCTAATTTTTCTGGAATGAACAGAGAAGGGAGAGAAGGTGGGAGCTGGTTGGTGTTTTGCATTGTGGCCCAGGTTTTCTGTCCCTGTCTGCCCTGCCCTTTGGCCCGATTCTTCTCAGTGTCTTCTCAGTCTTTTCCCCTTTTCAAGCCCCTTCTGTTTTGCGCTTTCCCCTGGAGCATATCTACCTAGTCATGATGTTGCCTTTTCGTTGAATGGAACTAAGGATTTCTGAATGCACGTTTCTGAGCTGAGTTCTGCAGAGTGAGTGCTCAGACAGTATTTAGAATTTCTGGGGGTAAAGCTGGCGGAAGAGCTGGCCTTGGACCCACATACCTGGGGATGGAGCCCATCTCCCCCACCTCCTGACCAGCTCATATCCTTGAGTGCTGAGAAAGTGTCATGAGAATGCTGTTATTGACCCACACAGGAGTGAGGTTCATTATAAACTGGATGCAAAGTTGCTTGGAGATCATGTTCTTTAGTGGCCAGTGTGCACCGGTGGAGCCGGCGGTGGTGAAGAGGGCCTAGGGAGTGGTGTGTGTGCCTGAGGCTGTGCCTCACCCTTGGCTGGTCCAGACCAGTGCTGCAGTGTGAGCAGCTGGGGGAAGGCAAAGGAGGGGAGGGGGCTGTTGGGACAGCACCTGTGCCCCCTTCCTTGCCTTATTGCCAATTAGGATGAGGCCTTCAAGGACACAGCCTTTGTGGTAGAGGTTGAAGGGTAAGGTTGACAGGAGCAAACACCAGCTGAAAAATCCAGTCACTTGTTAAGGCTTGGCGACCATGTGTTTTCCCTATGAGACCCTGCTGTGGTCCTGTTCCGTCCTTGAAAGGCAGGCATCTCTAACTTCAGAGTGGTCAGGGAACATATTCTACTGGTCAGGTGCTTCAACAAGCGTGTGCTGTTTGCTTTTATTGTGCATTATCATCCCTGGCCTTCAGTTAGTCACATGAACTAGTGTCACTATTAAGACTCAATTGGCATGACCCTCCAAATACTTTGGCCAAAAGCACTATTATTGGTACTTCAATTTGGTGACGGCCTAATTGCTTCTATTAAAAAATAGCTGTGCTTTAGGGGGTGCCTGGGTGGTTCAGTGGGTTAAAACCTCTGCCTTCGGCTCAGGTCATGATCTCAGGGTCCTGGGATCGAGCCCCGCATTGGGCTCTCTGCTCAGCGGGGAGCCTGCTTCCTTCTCTCTCCCTGCCTGCTTCTCTGCCTGCTTGTGATCTCTCTCTCTCTCTTTCAAATAAATAAATAAATAAATAAATAAAAATTAAAATAGCTGTGCTTTGGTAGAGCAATCTTTTTACAGTGCACTCTTGGGTGATGATAACCTTAAGCATCAGACTTTGCAACCTGGAGATTTCATATGTTGGAAAAGACACCTCTGGAAAAACCCTTCAACCTAGCTGAAAAGGCCCTTATTGAGAACTGCAAACCAACCCTTATGATGCCAAACTCCAGGGATCAGACATTTAGATTCATGTGATGCATCTGAAGAAAGGACTAAACCCTGACCTGCACACCACCTGGTGACCTGAAAGTAAAGATTTCCTGGAATTGAAGGAGATGACATCTGATGAGACAGCTTTCCCAAGATGTCCAGATCACACCTGTAAACCTTTTTCTCACTGTTCCTTTTCTCTTTTCTGTGCAAAGACAAAGCCCTTGTCTGCATTTCCCAAGCCCTCATGGAAGGAGGAAACCTCTTCTTTCGATTATGGCCTTTCAGAAACAGCCTTGTTATGATCCCAGAACAAGTTAATTTTCGCTTGCTTTTTCTAAAGGGTTAGGGGGTTCAGAATTCACAAAAGTCTTTTCTTTCATCTGAACTATTCACTGACTTTGGATTCTTATCCAAATCATGGCCTCTGAATTTGCAAACATATGGACTGTATTATCAATAACACTTTGGTTCCAAACAGTTCTTTGAGATAACAATATTGTTTTATTTTTATTTTTTTAATTAGAAAAGATTTTATTTATTTATTTATTTATTTATTTGAGAGGGAGAGAGAGAGCACGAGCAGGGGAGAGTGGCAGAAGGAGAAGCAGGCTCCCCACTGAGTAGGGAGTTCCAACTCTGGGCTTGGGGCTTGGGCTCAATCCCAGGACCTGCGCTGAAGGCAGACGCTTAACTGACGGAGCCACCCAGGCGCCCCTAAGAATACTGTTCCCCCCGCTAACAATATTGTTTTAAAATGTCTTTGAAGTTTTGCTGTTTTGCAGAAAGTTAATCAGGTGTTACTTCATGTTTGTTCTTTCACCATATCTTTCCAAACATACTTTCAGTGTGCTCTTGCAGTATTCACTATTCTGATTTCATGGCCACTTTAACCAGAGACCTCCAGACTTTGGGTTTGCCTTCATAAGGAGAAACTTTCTCCCCTAGGCTGGAATAAGTGCCAATAAATATTTCAGCTGGCTACTTTCAGACCTAGCCTCTTGATTTAGAACTGTCATACAGTCTGAGATTATGTTACTTCTGTTTTGTGTAATTATTTTAAATTTCGTATTTTGTTGCCTATCAAACTTAAAAGAAAAACTTGATGTACCCAATAAGGCTATCTGGCTCAACCTTTCAAGATGATTTCTAACACGTATCACCTTGAGAAGATATAGACTTTAGATGGGAAGTACCTAAGGTTTCTTCCTCCTAACCTTCTTGGTTGCTCAAATATGGCTTTAAGTGATTTCCACCTGCTATGCATTTTCCCTCCAATGTAGGACATGACAGCCAGGAAAGGTACTTCCTAGAACTGAGGGACAAAACCACTAAATATAAAAAACCTGAGTATTGATCAGTGATGCTTTCAAAGAAAGATCTTCATCAAAAGGGGGAAATAATAAAACTAATAAAAGAAAATCCCGGGGCGCCTGGGTGGCTCAGTGGGTTAAAGCCTCTGCCTTCGGCTCAGGTCATGATCCCAGGGTCCTGGGATCGAGCCCCGCATCAGGCTTTCTGCTCAGCAGGGAGCCTGCTTCTCCCTCTCTCTCTGCCTGCTTCTCTGCCTACTTGTGATCTCTGTCTGTCAAATTAATAAATAAAATCTTAAAAAAAAAAAGAAAATCTCGGGCGCCTGGGTGGCTCAGTGGTTTAAAGCCTCGGCCTTCGGCTCAGGTCGTGGTCCCAGTGTCCTGGGATCGAGCCGGCATAGGGCTCTCTCCTTGGCGGGGAGCCTGCTTCCTCCTTTCTCTCTGCCTGTCTCTCTGCTTACTTGTGATTTCTGTCTGTCAAATAAATAAATAAAATCTTTAAAAAAAAAGAAAATCTCATTTAGAATGGAATGGGGGGGTTGGGAGACTGGCAGGGGGAACTCTCATAACCCCACTAGTTATCCATTGCAGACTCAACAGGAGTGGATGGGCCTTGCATGTGGAAACTAATAGACTAACCCAACAGGGGGAGTGAAGATTTCTTCCTCCCTTGGCAACAGCTCAGCCAACGAGAGACCATCACAGCTTAGCCAGTGAGATGCCACTATACTTCAAACTCCCAGTTTACTCCAATGGACATTTAGTTTGTGTCATCTTCTCCGAACATCCCCCCCCCCCTTCCTATATAAAAGAGATCCTCTCCTTTGTTCTCTGGACTTTCCTATAGTTTTGCCATAGTTTGCTTGTGCTAGATTGCAATTCTAAGCTATTACCAAATAACCTCCCCTCTTTTTTGCTGGAAAAGTAACCGGTACTTTTGTTTTTAAGGTTAACAATTCCACCAAATGATGCAAGGTTTATTGCTATGTCACACATATGCGTTTATTCAGTTATCAAACACTGCTACCTGTTCTGCACCAGGCCCTGTATCTTGTACCAAGGATACAGAGATCAGAAGAGATCCCTGGGGCACCTGGGTAGCTCAGTCAGTTAAGCATCAGATTCTTGATTTCAGCTCAAGTCATGAGACTGAGCCCAGTGTCAGGCTCCACGCTCAGCAGGGAGTCTGCTTCTTTCTCTTTCCCCCCACTAACCCTCCCCCACTTGTGTGTGAGCGCTCTCTCTCTCTCTCTCTCTCTCTAATTATAAATAAATCTTTAAAAGAAGAGGAAGAGATCCCTGATCTCTCAGGAGGGTATTGATTCAGAGGTGGACATACAGAACTATGGGAGCCTGATGAGGGCCATCTCACCAGTGGTATCCTGGGTGTTATCTGTGGGGTAGGGTTGCCAGATTTAGCAAATAAAAATACATAATACTCACTCAGATACGAATTTCAGATAAAGAACAAATAATTTTGATATATAAATATATCCCAAATATTACATGGGAGATACTTATACTAAAAATTATTTGTTCATCTGAATTAAAATTTAATTACTGAGCACCCTGTATCTCATCTGGCAGTGCTACTGTGGGTGGGATCAATGAGGGAAACAAAGATAAGAGAAATGTAGCTTAAATTAAGTCTCCTTACAGCTTACAACCCATTGATAGATACTTGAAACATACAGAGTGTGATCTTCCTCAAGGAACTCATGGCCTCCTTAATGCTTTAATGTTTCTGTTTTATTAAAGACTAAAATAACTTCATCTTTTTTAAATTTTACTTTATTTAAAATCAACTAATTAGCATATAGTGTATTATTAGTTTCAGAGGTACAGTTCAGTGAGTCATCAGTTGCAGATAACATGCAGTGCTCATTACATCCTTAATGCCCATCACCCATTACCCTATCCCACCACCCACCTCCCCTTCAGCAAACCTCAATGTGTTTCCTAGAGTTAAGAGTCTCTTATGGTTTGTCTCCTTCTCTGATTTTGCCTTATTTTATTTTATCTCCTTTCCCCTATGATCTTCCATGTTGTTTCTTAATTTCCACATATGAGTGAAATCATATGATAATTGTCCTTCTCTGATTGACTTATTTGGCTTAGCATAATACCCTCTAGTTCCATCCACATTGTTGTAAATGGCAAGGGTTCTTTTTTATTATGGGGTGTGTGTGTGTGCACATACCATGTCTTCTTTATCCATTCATCTGTCAATGAACATCTGGACTCTTTCCAGAATTTGGATATTGTGGACATTGCTGCTATAGACATTGGGGTGCAGGTGCCCCTCCTGATCACTATGTTTGTATCCTTTGGGTAGTTACCTAGCAGTGCATTTACTGGGTCATAGGGTAGCTCTATTTTTAACTTTTTGAGGAACCTCCGTATGTTTTCCAGAGTGGCTGTACCAGTTTGCATTCCCACCAACAGTGTAGGAGGGTTCCCCTTTCTCCACATTCTTACCAACATTTGTTGTTTACTGTCTTGTTAATTTTGGCTCTTCTGACAGGTGTGAGGTGGTATGTCATTGTGGTTTTGATTTGTATTTCCCTCATGCTGAGCGATGCTGAGCATTTTTTCATATGTCTGTTGGCCATTTGTATGTCTTCTAAAAGTAATCTTACCTTAACAGCAGCTAGCCCCTCAAGGTCCTGAAAGCCTTGCTTCCAAATTCCTTGGAGACCTATGCTATCCATAACCCCCACTAATTAAAAACTATATAATCAGTCACTCCTCACAATCCCAGTGCAGCTCTTTCTCCCCCATGCATCCTGTCCCCATGCTATAATAAAATCATCTTTTTGCACCAAGAATGTCTCAAGAATTCTTTCTTGGCCATTTTGGGCTCACAAACCCAAAAGCATCCAAATTTCATCAGTATCAAGTAGTGCATTGCTTTTGGAAAGTATAGTTTTAGAGTGAAGTCAGGCAGCAGGCAGCAGACTATGGAGAGCACTGAAAGCAAGGGGGAACCACTGAAAGGATGATAACATAAGAAAATTTGAGTTTTAGAAAAAGTCTTCTTCTGGCTTCTTGAAAGATCCTTTAAGTGGGATAATTGTGGGATCTGACCAGTTGCAATAATACAGACAAGAGACTTGGGGTGGTGATAATTGGAAGCTAGGAAAAAGGAGGAGCCAGATTCAAGAAGTATGTAGGAGTTAAATCAACAGGATCTGGCAATTGATTAGAAAGAACAAAGAGGGCATCAGTCCCAAGATCCAGCTTGTATGCCTGGGGAAACAATATTACTATCAACTGAGATAAAGAAGGTTTAAGGGGCAATGATTGAGTTTAGTTTAGGATATGTGTTGTAGATGCCAGAGGGACATCCGGCGTAGGGGGCCGGCATATGACTGGCTACCTCATTCTGAAGTTCAGTGGAGAAGGTGAGCTAGAGGTAAATATTGGGAAGTCCTTAGCAGAGAGGCAGTATTAAAACTAAGATGGCTAAGCTCCCCAGAGACAGGGGGTGCAGAAGAAAAGGGGGTGCAGGGAGAAGACCAAAAGGAACAGTCAGGGAAGTAGGAAGAACCAGGCGAGTTAGGTATCATGGAAACCAAGGAGGTGGGGGTTCTAGGAAGAGGAAATGATCAAACATGGCAAAATGCAGTCAGAAAGTTCTGATTATACCAAGACTAAACAATGGCTGTTCATTTGGGCAATGGTAAAGTCATGTTGAACTTAGGCTGGAATCACACAAGTTCATTCAGACACAGTAACATTTAATCAAATGGTAAACACTCAGCCAGCATGCATCCTCAGCACGCTCTCAGATGCTGGCCACATTCTCATATTCCACACACGCCTTTAGAATTTAAACCATTCATTCAGATTGTGCCCCAACAAGCACACATTTGGATGCTTCCCGCCCTCATCATTTGGGGTCCTTTATATTTGCCAATGCTACCTTGGAGTCAGCTGGATCCAGTGCAGCTCTGTTTTTGCAGGGGAAATGGCAGGCACCCTCAAGGGTTAAATGGGTTATCTTGTGATTTTTATCTCCCAGGAGTGAAACCACCTTTGTTTTTCTCCCACCTCCTGGTAAGGCTAATACCCCCTGGGGATTGTGATGTAATGCTGAATGTTGCTGGTTCTGGTGACATGCTCCTTTGCTCACTTCTCGCCTACATACACCCAAAGTGATGATTATCTGTTGTGTGCAAAAGTTGGGTTTGCTCAGTTCCCTATTTTCTAATGATCTTGAGACAGAGGTGTGTACTATAAAGAGAGAAGATGCTCAATGGCACAAATGCCCAAGCAAATGGGAGGGGCTGGGACCCAGAGCCCAGTGGGAATGGCAAGCCCCAAGCAGGACCTCTCTTCTCTGAGACTCAAAGAAAGGACAGTGTGGGTAGAGACAATATTGGAGGTGAAGACAGAGGAACTGTTCACATAATGGCCTCCATTTGATGAGGGAGTAGGAGACTGGCTGAGGACGGAGCAGGGGCTGGCGCCTTGCACCCCCTCTCCACCCACTCCCCTTGGTAATATGTGTGACATTCCACAGGCACCCCTGACTGCTCTAAAAGAAGAACAAATGGTTATCTTGCAGAGATCACAGTCCTGCAAAGCAGGAGTCTCTCTTGGTTTACAAATGTCCTTGAGATTTACAACAAAAAAGTTACCTTATCAATAGCCCAATTTCCAAAGACACATAACTCAGTTTCTCAAGCCCTAACGTCACCCTCCCCTCCATAAAAAACCGAAGGAGGCGAAGGTAAAAAGAAAAGTAAATAAAGTTAAATTTCTTCTAAACCTAAATCTCACTAACAAGGACGTTTGATAGCAGGAATGTAACATTCCACCAGGAGACTCCCAATTGTCTTTATGTTGGTGCCTCATTAGAGGGAAAGTGGCCTTGGCTTGATAGTAATCAGGCCTTCAATATCCTGACAGTCTTCTTTACCCCAATAGCCCTTCTGAACAACCCTTTGTCCTCACCTACCCAACTCCTGTGTATATAACCAGCCACTCCTCACATGCCCGGCGCAGCAGCATCTCCGTCTGCCCACGGGTCCTGTCCCCGTGCTCTAATAAACCACCTTTTTGCACCAAAGACGTCTAAAGAATTCTTTCTTAGCCGTCGGCTCTGAACCTCACCCTATTGAACCTCGCCTAGGTTCAAGAACTTCATCACATTTGCTCTAAACACAGGAGTTCTTAACCTGGGGTCCACAGCCCCTTCAGAGACTGTAGGGAGAATTCAAGTAGCCCACGGACTTGGATGGGGCGAAATTGCATCTTTACTTTCACTACCACCAACACGAGTGTGATATGTCCTTCCAGGGGATGTGAGTAACAAGTTATAGTAGTATTAGCAGTACCTGTGGCTTTGTTACCAGTGGAAATCAGATTTTCATAGCATATCAGTGTTGTTACAGATCTCTCGAAATAATGTCACTATTTTGAAATCATGGTAGCCATGAGATCTGTTGATAGGGCTTGGGATTTAATGTATAAACAAAGAAGCACATATGTTACTACATTACAGATGTGTTTCTTTTTATCTTGATAATTATATTTCTTTTGTAATCCTATTCTTATATTCTATCTCATGCATGTATTATTCTAGGAAGGGATTCCTTAGACTTTGCTGGACTGCCAGAGGTTTTCACAGCCTAAAAAGGGCTAAGAGACTACTCTGAGGAGTAACAATAGCTAATATTTACATAGATCTTGCTAAAGGCCAGGTGCTGTTCTGAGTATCCTTTTTTCTTATATAGTTATTCACTCTTTTATTCCTAACAACTCTACAAGATAGGTGCTTTGATTATGCCCATTTTATGAAAGAGGAGCCTGAGATGCAACAGTTAAGTAACTTACCCAAGGTCATTCACTAGTAAATGATGGAATTGAGATTCAAACCCAGGCCTTCTGGCTTCAGAGTCTGTCCTGAAAAGCCAAGAAATTGAATTAGTAAGAAGTCAAGGGAAAAATGGGTGGAGGGTGCCATCAAGGGTGGTTAAAGGTAGAGGGGGAAATGACAGAGGGTTTACACTGGCCAGAAGAAAGGTAGGAAGAGGCTGCTAGGTTGAAAGAAAATGGAAAGACCCATTGAATAAGAGAGTTCAAGGAGATAAAAGAAGTGGTGGAAGGGAGTAGAGCCAAAATTGACTGGAACATGTTCAGAATGAGAGATGGTGGTGTGTAGATGCCAGGGAATTAGGGGAGTCATTCAGGGCATGGCAAGGTTAATAATGTTGCCTAGATAGAAGTGGTTAAAAATAAGAGGAGGTGAAGGCCCCTGGAGTTAAGCAGATGGAGGAATCATGAAGCTGGGCCCAAAATTCTCCCAAGATTGATTGATTGATTGATCAATTCATTCATTGGTATTGAGTGGCTAGTACATGCCAGGTAGTGCTCTGGGGATTGGGTAGCCAAGAGGTGAACCAATAGGACAAGACCCTGCTGCTATGGGGCTTACCTTCTAGCAGGGAGAGAACTATACAACACACACAGACACACACAGACACACAAATAAGACAGCGTTAGACAAGGCTCAAAAGTCTTTAGGCACAGTTCCATGACCCCCAAATTTCTGAAAAACATAAGGTTGTGTTTTCATACATTGGAACCCAAAGCCATTAGGTGACAAAACCTGACCTGAAGTAATGCAAAGCTATCTATAGTCTTGATTAACCCTTAGTGTTAATGTTCATGCTTTTCACTCTAGAAATACTAATGTTTAATTATAAGTGATGCTCTAGATCTTTCTCAGTAGTTACATATCATCGAGTATATGCAATTATGTAATATAGAGTAAGTATTCCTTTGTAAAATTGAAAAAAATAAAAATCTGAATTCTAAAACACACCTGGCTCTGAGATTAGAAAAAAGATTACGGGCCGGTAAGTGCTATGCAGAGAATTCAGATATGCAATGTGTTGGCTCACAAATTGGCCCCTGTACATGAGAGCATGGAGAGACCAAAGATAGAGGCAGACTGTTCCAGATTGGTAGGTGGCAGATTTAACAAGCAAGAGAATTTACATACAAGGCTTGTCTTGGACAGCTGAAAGATGAGTAGATCTCTGCACCCACCAACTGGAATCTTAAAATTCTATATAGAGGCTTTAGCTGGGTTTAGCCGTGTGTTCAGTCCAGATGGTTTCAACAACATCTTACTCTCTCAAGGCTATGTCCCTGAAATGGCTCCGGCCGTGGGAACATTGGGCAGAGTATACATTCCGAAGACAGGGAAGGGGTGCAGAGATACCCATTGCAGGCTCCAGCTCTCAGGTCAGCCAGTGGTCACCTCCTCGATAAATTCCTCCAACACAACAGGGTAATAACTAGGTCTCTACACTTGAGTGGTCAGGGAGAGGAGGTGACATTTAAGCTTAGTTCTCTGATCAAAAGAAGAAGAAAAAGACAATCATGCGAACATCAGGGAGAGAGAACTCCAAGCAGAGGGAACAGCTAATGCAAAGATGAACATAAAGAAGCCATGTGGTTGGAGTATATTGGGCCCAGTGAAGGGTGCTGTAAATTGTTGGGAGGACCTCATGTAGTAAGAAAGATTGTGAATCTTGTTCTAAACCCTTTGGGGGGGGACGCCTGGGTGGCTCAGTTGGTTAAGCAGCTGCCTTCGGCTCAGGTCATGATCCCAGCGTCCTGGGATCGAGTCCCACATCGGGCTCCTTGCTCCGCAGGGAGCCTGCTTCTCCCTCTGACTCTGCCTTCCACTCTGTCTGCCTGTGCTCGCTCTCACTCACTCTCTCTCTGACAAATAAATAAATAAAATAAAAATCTTTAAACCCTTTGGGGAATATGGTATAGTGACCATGAGCATGATGGTTATCAACAACTAGGAGGCCAAGAAGGAAATCTTTCTGGCTGGGAAAGCATGTGGGGAGATACTTCAGAAAGAGGAAACATAAACCTGAATGGGGCTGAAAATGTAGACTAAGGTTTATGGCTTGAAGACCTTGGTTTGCGGAAGAGTATAAAAGAAAGTCAGATTAGGTAGATTAGGTGGGCTCAAGATTCTAATTGGGATGCTGGCTGAAAGATGTTCTAGGATGACTAAAGACCTGGGTCTAACATGACAGTGTCTGGCTGAGGTCCACTCAGCAATGTGTGATTTGGGCTCTGGAATTTATTTATTTATTTTTTAAAGATTTTATTTATTTATTTGACAGACAGAGATCACAAGTAGGCAGAGAGGCAGGCAGAGAGAGAGGGGGGAGGAAGCAGGCTCCCCGCCAAGCAGAGAGCCCGATACGGGGCTCGATCCCAGGACCCTGGGATCATGACCCAAGCCAAAGGCAGAGGCTTTAACCCACTGAGCCACCCAGGCGCCCCTGGGCTCTGGAATTTAAAATACGTTTGACACAGAAAGAGGACAGTAGAAGAGACTGAGCTGATGAAAGATGTTTTTGCTTCTCTGTTTATGCCTCTCTGGGCTTGTGCTTCTTAAGAATGTCTGTCTCAGAGTGTATGTCTCCTAGCTTCTCTGTCTCTGTCTCTGTCTCTTTCTCTCTCTCTCTCTCTCTCCTTTTAAAAGATTTTATTTATTTATTTATTTGACAGAGAAGTCACAAGTAGGTAGAGAGGCTGAGGCAGAGAGAGAAAGGGGGGAAAGCAGGCTCCCTGCTGAGCAGAGAACCAGGGGTGGGGCTCTATCCCAGGACCCTGAGATCATGACCTGAGCAGAAGGTATAGGCTTAACCCACTGAACCACCCAGGCACCCCAGCTTCTCTGTTTTTTAGTGGCGCTCCACACCCCCATCTCTTTGATCCTGCCTGGCATCTCTGCTCCTTTCAATCTCTTCCTTAACATAGTTCCCTTTGAGGAATACCCAACTTTTGTAGCAACATGGACGGGACTGGAAGAGATTATGCTGAGTGAAATAAGTCAAGCAGAGAGAGTCAATTATCATATGGTTTCACTTATTTGTGGAGCATAACAAATAGCATGGAGGACATGGGGAGATAGAGAGGAGAAGGGAGTTGAGGGAAATTGGAAGGGGAGGTGAACCATGAGAGTCTATGGACTCTGAAAAACAATCTGAGGGTTTTGAAGGGGCAGGGGGTGGGAGGTCGGGGGTACCAGGTGGTGGGTACTATAGAGGGCACGGATTGCATGGAGCACTGGGTGTGGTGCAAAAATAATGAATACTGTTATGCTGAAAATAAAAAATAAATAAAAAAAAACATAGTTCCCTTTGGAGGCTCTCAGAATCTCCATCTTTGGATATCTGTGTCTGTCTATGTCTCAGAATCTTGTTCTCTGTCCCTTTCTTTCTCTGTGTCTATACTGTAATTATCTTTTCCTCCAACTGAACTGTGTCCTGCTGGAAAACATGAACCTTTTAGTATTCCCCTTGGTATCCCCAGTGACCCGCACACAGCCTGGAATATGACTCTCATATGTTTATGCTTGAATGAAGTCTTTTTCTGCGGATTAAGGAAAACTCTCAATCTCCTGTCCACCTACTCCCCTGCGGAGTTGGCCGCCTGCCCAGACAACAGCTAGAGAGTTAAGCGGAGTGTGTGGTTGGTACTGAGATGCGGCAATCCGGTTCTTTCTCCAGGTGAAATAACTCGGGAGACACCTTGAGGAGGCCTCGCCCTCTCCGCTGGGGACGCTTGCAGCCGACGCCACGCCCCGAAGACTTGCTCCTCGGTCCGCCCCCTCGCCCTCCCCCCCGCCCTCCTCCGCCTCAGCCAATCAGCGCCCGCCTGCCCGTCAGGCTCCTGGAGAGTTCGGAGCAAGATGGCTGCGGCATGTCGGGGAGTCAAGGTAGTGGGGTCTTCGCTCCTCCTGGCTGCTCCGCCACGCCAACTGGGACCACGCGGCCATGGATCTGGGGGGAAGAGCTCGGTGCCGGGCGAAAGGGTCACATTTATGTAGGCCTGGTAGTGCGGCGGTTGGGCTCGGGAGGTGAAGGTCAACTCTCCGCGGCACATGTGTGTGGGGTGACCGGGTGGGCTTTCTGGGGGTGAGACACCAGAGGCCCTGTCCTGAAGGAGAGGAAACACAACTGGGTCACACCGCCGTCGCCGAAGCCTGGAGAACACAGGAACTTCCGTCGCAGAAGCCTGGAGAACAGGCAGATGAAAGGGTGGGGGTGGTCTCCACGGTGTACCGTTGACTGATCTTTCTTCACAGGGCCTGGTTGCTCTAATAACCGGAGGAGCCTCTGGTCTAGGTCTGGCCACAGCAGAGCGACTGGTGGGGCAAGGGGCCACTGCTGTGCTTGTAGACCTGCCCAACTCAGATGGGGAGGTCCAAGCCAATAAGTTAGGGAAGAGCTGCGCCTTTGCCCCAGCTGATGTAAGTGTGGGTATGAGGTCACCAAAACCGACCTGGGAACCCGTGGGGTCCTCCTTCCCTAAGGGTGCTATCTTTGTGGTTGATGGACCTATCTCCTTGTCCCTTTTGGCCTGAGCCATCCGTCCAGCACTGTGGGAGCACCTACAATAAGGAATGTACAAAGCCTGGATCCACAGCAGTGGGGATGGGAGTTGGATAAATCAGAATCTCCCGGAGGGGGTATGGATAGTTTGAAAATGCATATTGTGCCCTGTAATTTTATATTTACAAAGTTGAAAAACTTTTCACAAAACAAACTACAGAAAGTAAAAACTGGATGAAATCACCTTAGCAGGTAGAGGTATAAAAAAGCTAGTTTATCATCATATCAATAATTCTTGAAACTGCTCTGGTCCACAGAAATCTCCAGGGGTATGTGAATTTATCAAAAGAGGGTATAGGTCTGAAAACAGTTTTGAGCACTATGGCACCTAACATTTTTCATTTTGCCCCACTCTCATGTTTTCTTTTGGCCTCCTCCTTGCTTACACGAGTTACTCAGAGACTAGACCTGTTCTTCCCTTGCCCAGGTTTAGTGGTGTGTGTGTGTGCTGGGAGATGAATACCTTCTCCACCTCTCCCTTTGAAGGTGACCTCAGAGAAGGACGTGCAAGCAGCCCTGACTCTAGCAAAAGAAAAATTTGGCCGTGTGGATGTGGCAGTCAACTGTGCAGGCATTGCAGTGGCCATGAAGACATACAACTTAAAGAAGAATCAGGCCCATTCCTTGGAGGATTTCCAGCGAGTTCTTAATGTAAGGTCTCGAGGTTCCCCAGGGGTGTGAGTAAAAGGTATTTGGCTGAGAGTGCCTCCAAAGTTTTTAGGGGACAAAAGTTCCTACAGCATGTCTCTGCTGGTCTTTCAGGTGAATCTCCTAGGCACCTTCAATGTGATCCGCCTGGTGGCCAGTGAGATGAGCCAGAACGAACCAGACCAGGGAGGCCAACGTGGGGTCATCATCAACACTGCCAGCGTGGCTGCCTTTGAGGGCCAGGTGTGTGGGCAAGGGCAAGATTTGTGCCTCCTTGGTGACTTACTAGGGCCCTTCCATGTATGACTTCTACTCCTTCTCCAGGTTGGACAAGCTGCATACTCTGCTTCCAAGGGGGGCATAGTGGGCATGACCCTGCCCATTGCTCGGGATCTGGCTCCCATGGGCATCCGAGTGATGACCATTGCTCCAGGTAGAGGTTTTCCCTCCCTGCCACACCTGGGATTGGGTAGGATTTATGGGCAATTGAGAGGGGAGACTATCTACTACCTCAGCAGCAGCAGCCTTCCATTTCTGGGCATCGGGAAGTACCATAGGTAGAGCTGAGGTGAAGAGGGACCAGGTAAGTGTGAAAGGAAGGGTGGGCCTCTGACTCTGACTGTCTTGTCTAGGCCTGTTTGGCACCCCGCTGCTCACCACCCTCCCAGAAAAAGTACGCAACTTCTTAGCCAGCCAGGTGCCCTTCCCCAGTCGACTGGGTGATCCCGCTGAGTATGCTCATCTGGTACAAGCTATCATTGAGAACCCATTCATCAATGGAGAGGTCATCCGGCTGGATGGGGCCATTCGCATGCAGCCTTGAAGGGAGAGGGCAGAGAAAACCCACGCTCTTCATTCCTTGCTTCCCTTGGAGTACTTTACAGCAACCTGGGAGGAAGTCCCACAGCCATCTTGTAACTGCCTAGCTATCACACCCCGTGCCTAATAAAGTCTCTATTTCTCACATGGAGGGCATAACACTGTGTGCTGGGGAAACCGGCATGGAGAAGAAAGGTGAATGGGTGAAGACTGACAGGGTAAGATGCTCCAAGCCTGGGGTGGTGTGGGAAAGGCAGTACCTCATACTTTTTGTGTCCCATGACAGCACATGGCCTTGATTTTAGTGAATAACTTTATTACCTAGGGTCAAAGGTGTAGGGATAGTGGGAGAAGGGGTTGGGGGAGGGGGCCTGCAGCATTCTCCTGACTCCCAGCCTTCATGAGCTTGATGAGGGAGAAGAGAGATGAGCATCTTGGGTTCAGCGGCTGCTGGTGTTGAACTGTAGGTGGTACTGGGCCGTAGGTTGATTGGTATAGATTATAGAATTCAGATAATTCTGCCTGTGAAAGAAGTACAGAGGCGTCAGAGGCATCAGCTGTTGAGCTCTCCCTCTCTCCCTAAGCCTTCCCATCCCTCCCTCGGCATTCATCCACATTGCCACTCCCTAGAACTCACTGGGCGTTTTGCTCCTTAGCCAGCTGCTGATTGAAGGAGCCCAGCCCCCTTCGAAATTCAGCACAAAGTTCCCTCTCCTGCTCCTCTAGCTCCATTGCTGCCTGGGCCAGGTGCAAGGCCTGGCTCTCCCATTTGGCATCCAGTGCTTGGTCGGCTTGATGCTGTGCCTCCTTTTCACGGCATTGCACCTCCTGGACTTTCCTGATGGCAGCTCTCTGCTCTGGAGTCATGCCCTTCCAACAATAGGGCAGGACCCGGTGGGGAGCCACAGGGTTCTGGGCAACCTGGGGGTTCTCGGTCAGTAGGTCACTGGTGATCTGGTTCTGGATCTCCATGAGGTTGGCCTCCTGTTCGTGCTGACGCTCACGGCGCTGCCGCTCAGCCAGTTCGGCTGCCTGGTGGGGCCCCAAATATGAGCATTAGGGTACACAACTTCAGGGAACTCTCAAGTCACAGGGGAGGGGAAGACATTGCCCTACTCTTCTCCATCTCTGGGAGAAAAGGAATAGCTCTTGCCTGGCCTTTAAATGACCTGACTGGGGGAGGGGTGGAATGGACAGGGAACTTCTTGCCCTCTGGGAACGCTTAGACAGAGGGGCTGGGGAAGGGACGGTGATGTTCTGCTCTGAGGTCATCCTGAGTCTGGATGTGGGGAAGAGCATCTTCTCCACTAAGAGGGTCCTTAGGTGAAAAGGGATGTCCTCAGGTTGATGAGAGGGCTGGTGTTGATTCAAGAAAGGTGGTGTGGGGGTGCCTGGGTGGCTCAGTGGGTTAAAGCCTCTGCCTTCTGCTCAGGTCATGATCTCAGGGTCCTGGGATCGAGCCCTGCATCGGGCGCTCTGCTCGGCAGGGAGACTGCTTCCTCCCTCTGTCTCTGCCTGCCTCTCTGCCTACTTATGATCCTGTCTGTCAAATAAATAAATAAAAATCTTTAAAAAAAAAAAAAAAAAAAAAGGAAAGGTGGTGTGGGCAAAGGCATGGCTAAGTTCCCCATGACTTTGTTCAAGGGGTTGGGGAAAGCCCGGTACACTGAATGGCCCAGGCCATACCTGGGCTTTGTTGGCATTGGCCATAGCAGACATCATGGCCACGCGACAGGACTCCTCTAGCTTGGCCAGCTGGGCAGCCCGCATGTCCACGGCAAGGCGCAGTTGGTCATCAAGCATATCTACACAGAGAAATATGGCCAGGGCACTATACTTGCCTGCTCTATTCCTGGTTCACTCATTCAGCCATTTGTTCAACAAGCTTGGAGGATGTGTGTGTGTGTATGCTTGGGAGGGGAATGTCTTAATTGTAGGGATGTGGAAGGAGTTACTCTTTGAGCTTAGGGATAGCCAGAGTAGCAGCAACAAGGATTTCTCAGGTGCCTAAGTGAAAGATGCAGGGAGATCGATCTCCTGCAAGATCGTACCACCGTGTGGGAAGGGCAATGACAGGTGTATACAGGCATTATGAGAGCTTTCAGTGGTGGGTGAGAGGAAGGCTTCCAGGAGGAGGTGATCCTTGAAATGTGCATTGCATATAGAAAGGAAGAGGAAAGGGCATGCCAAGCCACGTTTTCATCTAGCCACACCAGTGTCCTTGCTGTTTGTAGATCATGTCAAATACTCCTGCCTCAGGGATTTGTAATGAACACTATTCTTGGCTCCTGCTCTCACTTCCCCCAGGTCTTGCTCAGATATTGCCACCTTGGTGAGGCCTTTGCTGTCTCTCCTACCTAAAATTGCAACCTTCCTGTTCCCAACATTTATCCCCCTTACCTGATTTATTTTTCTCCCTACCATCTGTCACCATCCAATATACTCTACATTTCACTGATGTTGTCTCTTGCCTTTCTCTCTCCTCACTAGGAATTAGCCTTGGTCCAGGAATTTTGTTTGTTTTATTCACTCCCATGCCCAGAACCTAGATCAGAGCCTGGCACATAGTAGGTGCTCAATAAATATTTGTCAAATGAACAAGGGAAACCAAGAAACAGTATGGTCTGTATCTGAAACTACAAATAGTCTGCTCTTGCTGGAGGATAAAATGCAAGTGGCTAGGGAGCTCTGCAGGGACCAGACCAAGGGCCAGAAACTTGCCCCAAAGGTGGTGGGGGAACATGGAAGGATTTTAAGCAAGGGGGCAACACAATTAGATTTGTATATTAGAAAGCTCCTCCCAGGGACCAGTATAGAATGCATTCAGGCTGGTGGGAGACAATGGAGGTAGGGAAGGCATCTTGGAGGGCTCAAAGCAAGCCCAGTATATAGAAGGTTGCATTAGCAGTATGTGATGAGAGTAAAGAAGAGAGAGATTTGGATGCTTCCTAGGGTCCTGGCTCAGGTGGCTGGGTACATGGTGTGGCCATCACTGGAAATAGAAGATCCAGAATGAAGAGCAGTCTAGGAAGCATGGATGAATTGTTTAGGAAGGCTGAATTGAAGGTGGTCAGCAGGCAGAGGTGGTGACATAGCAGCTGAAACCAGAACGAGGGCCAAGGGCACCTGAGGGGAGTGTGCAGGGGAGGGAAAGCAGTGTGCCAGGGACCAAGTCTCAAGAAGAAGGGTGTAAAGGAAAAGCCCACAAAGGGCAGACACGGAGGGAATGGTCAGAGAGCTAAGAGCAGAATGGACTAGCACTGAAGCCAAGGAAGAGAGAGGCTCAAGAAGGATGTGATCAGAGTCAAGTGTAGCAAGAAAGGTCCAGGCAAGGAGTAAAGACTAGGAAAAAAGCCTCTTATACTGGATAACACAAAGAATAGTGTCAGTGAAGTTGGATGGGGAGAAAGGAGATCTCCCAGGGGGTTGATGTGTGACTGGAAAGGAAGAAAAGACAGCAAACAGAAGCAGATTTTTCAACAAGTATGCTGTAAAGTAAGACAGCTATCGCACAGCACCTAGAGGAGTCACGGGGTACAAGGAGGCTTTAATTTTTTTAAAGAGGGGTTAGACGTAAGCATGTTTACAGCAGACACAGAAGGGACCAGGGGAAGGGGAAATGTTGAAAACACAAGGCAGGGGACACCTGAGAGAGCACAGCCTGGGGGCGGGTGGAGGGAGTGGCAGGGATCATGAGGGTCCTCACTGAGTGCATTATTTGCTCACCCTTTCCCACATTCCATCCAGGCTTAGCATTCTGTTCCTTTGCAAACTATTCTCCTGCCTCAGGCCTCCAGATCTCTCCCTGTATCCCAGACTGGCTATGTACCCCCTAGGATCATAGAGATAACATGGCTGCCTGCTGGCCGCCTCCTCCTGGCTATAACAGTCTTCTATCTTACCTCCTTGTCTTTGGTCTTCCCTTCTAATCCAGTCCCCACAACAGCTGGCAAAGTTTCGTGTCTAAAACACAAATCATGTGGCCCCAATGGACAACACCCTCTCTGTCCCACGGCTCCTACCTCACTCAGTAGAAGCCAAAGTCTGCACCATGGCCTGGAAGGCCTACTGGATTTGGCCCCTTCCCCTCTCTGACCTCATTTCCTATCACTCTTCCCCTCAGTTGGTCTACTTCAGCTACTCAGTGGGGAATGGCAGCCCTACTGCCATTCCCCAAACATTCCAGACCCCCTCTCTCCCTCCTGTGGGACTTTGTACTAGCTACTTCTTCTACTTGGACAGTTCTTCTCGTGATTGTTCACATTGCTCACTCCCTTGTCTTCAGATCTGTATTCAAAGGTTACCTCAGTGAGGTTTTCCTTATTGAAAATGGCAGTTGTGCATCCCTCTTCCAAAGTCCCCATGTACCCTGTTTCATGCTTTATTTTTCTTCTGAGCAACTATCTTAACCACCTTATACAGTTGACCCTTGAACAACGCGGGGCTTAGCCTACCAAATCTTAAAAAGAAGAAGAAAAGAAAACCATAGGGGAGAGAAAATATGTTTATAGTATTATATTTATGTTTTAAAATCCACATATAAGTGGACCTGTGCAGTTCAAACCCGTGTTGTTCAAGCGTTCACTGTGTATTTTACTATTTCACCTTGTTTATTGTCTGTCCCCAGGAGAGTGTGAATTCCACGACAGCAAGGATTTTTCTATTTTGTTCACTGTGCCAGGCACAAAATAGGTAGCTAAATATATACTGAATATTGAAATGGTCTTGTCACTCTGCTTTAAACCCTTAAATGGTTAACCACTGGTTACTGAGTTAGCTCCTGGTTACTGAGTACTGATGTTTGTGCTTTACATACAGTGTCTCATTTGATTCTCATATGAGCTCTGCGTGGCATGGATTATTATCCCCATCTTAAAGATGAGGAAGCAATAAAGTCACAATTCCTTAGTTTGGTGTAGAAAAAACTCTTGCACGTCTTCTCTTCCTCCAAGCCCTCAACCCTAGGCTGCACGAACACTAAACTGTTCATGCATCCTAAACCCTTGGACCATTCACAGCCCCAGTTCTCTACCTCTTGCTTACCCCTCTGCCTAGAATGACTTTTTCTTGACCCTCTCCCTGACTTGGAAAAATTGTACCCAACTTTCCCAAATTGGTTTCTAACAGCTGACTTGTGCCACCCCCCTATCCTGCCTCCCTTTTCTTGTTAGAATTGACCACTCCCATACTGATGTTCCCTTCATGTCCTATAAACTCTTTTGTCACAGTAACTGTCACAGCACCTACCAGTGTTAAAGCATAAATATTTTCTGATGAATGACTTGTCCATATATCTTTGCTCTTTCTCTAAACTGATTTTCTAGAAGGGGTAATGGTTCCACGGGACCGTGGAGGGCAGGGTGCCTGTCTTATTTACTTTGTTCTCTAATTGTTCATTCAACAATGATTTACTGAGCTCCTGATACTGTGGTAGGCACTGTATGAGGCAGCTGGGATACAGGAGTGGAAATGAGAGATGTGGTTTGCCTTTAGTGAGCTGACATTTTGGAGAAAAGACAGACATCCCACAAATACTTCCCAAATCAGTGATATCTCTGATAATCGGCAAACTGAACAAGATGCTGCAACAGGGATGACTTGCAAGGTGAGCAGTGCAAATAGATGAGATGATCCTTGCCCTCAAAGGGTTACTCTAACAGAAGAGGAGGATGTGGTTGCACAGTGTCATGGTGATAGTAGCTCCTGGTTACTGAGTACTGATGCTTGTGCTTTACATACAGTGTCTCATTTGATTCTCATATGAGCTCTGCGTGGCATGGATTATTATCCCCATCTTAAAGATGAGGAAGCTAAAGCACTGAGAAGAAAATTCATTTGCCTAAACCCAGTGGTAAGTGGCAGAGCTGATAGGTCTGTTTTCACTATGCTGCCTCCACATAATGGAGTTCCAGGCTGACTGGGTACCAATGGCTACACTGTCGGTTACTGAAGGAGGTTGGGGAGTTTGGGGTCTGCTCGGTCTAACCTTTTGGCATCAGCTCTGTGGGTAACTGGACCTCCCCACTCCCTGGGCCCTGATCCTGGCTGAGAACAACTCCCTACCAGGCCTCAGGTCTCAGTGTGGAGGGCACAGCTACTTACCCGCGCACTTCTCATCATCCTGGACTTGCTGTTGCTCCTGCAGCTGCCTCTCCAGGCTGTATCTGAACTGCTCCTGCTGCATTTTCAGGCACATGGCCCTCTCCAGGTCCTCCCCAGCAAAGCACTGCAAGCTGGCTGGGCCACAGGGGGGATCGCTGGGGCCAAGATAGGCTGGAAACTCCATCCAGAGTCGGCCAGGATCCCAAAGGTCAAATTCTTGCCGATTCTTGAGCTGCTGCTTTTGCTCCCGAAATTCCTGGACTTTCTTGTTCAGCCGACGTGTCCGTTCTGCCTCTTCCTTCTCTAGCATCTGGGCTACTAGATCATACTGTTCCTGGTAGGTACCTGGGGGTGGTAGGCGGATCATGGAGAAGGCCCCACCAGAGAGACCAAGCCCACTCAGCATGGCCTCTGCTCCCAAGGCCCATCTGGTTTATCCCACCACATCCCAGGCCTCAGGCCCCACTCCAGGGCAGAACTGCCCTACCTCAGCCCACTCAGGCCCTTACACTATCCTTCTTGGCTTGCCCTTAGCTTTGAGATTTTACCATAAGCTGCCTCTTTGCTCTGCTCTGTTGCCTCTCGAAGCTTTCGCTCTTCCACTTGGCTGTTGAGGGCTTTGACATCCACCTGATCCCAAAGAAACAAGCTAAATCAGGGTAGAGGACCAACAGTGGGCCTTGAATACTCGAACACAAACTGCTCAGAACTTACCTGCTTCAGAATCCTCCTACAGATCCTCAGTACCTACTGGATAACGTTCTGCCACCTGAACATGTTTTGTAAGCCCCTCACTGGTCTAGCCTCTGCCTCAGTCTCCAGCCTTATCTTCCTCTGCCCACCCTCAGAGCTCCGGGCTCACAGTTTCCTGTGCATCTGACATTGTTTGGAACAAATAGCCTTAAAAAAAAAAAAAAAAAAAGGAACAAATAGCCTTTGCTCCAGCTGCTCCCTCCACTTGGAACTCTCTTTCTTCCTCTCTTAATCCAAACTCCTATTCATCCTTCACCACCCCACCTCAGGTCTCACCTTACTGATTCCTTAGGCAGGTACTACTCCCATAGAATCTAGGACCCACTGTTCACATTATATTGAGGTTTGCCTCTGTCAATGATCTCCTCCACCAGACTGTGAGCGCATTAAGGGCAGAGCCTGGGCCCTACTGCCCAACCCAGTTCTCTACCCAGAGTGGACCCTGAGGAAATGCTCGCCAACCGGATCTCAATCACACCACACATCTCTCAGTCAACTACTTGTTTGTGTCAGGCACTGAGCCACCACCATATGTTAATATTCACTTTCACACTTCCTATATTTAGCTTCATTTTACTGAGAAGGAGCCTGGAGCTCAGAGAAGATAGGTGACTCATTCAAAGGCCACAAATCTAGTAAACAGCAGACCTGGCCCTTGAACATAGGTATGAGGTCTTTTCCAGAATACTGAGCTACATCTCCCCCCTCCACCATCCACCTACCCGGCAATCTATTTTTTTCTTAAACTATCAATATTTTCTTTTATTTTGATTGTAATTCCTTTAAAACATTTCAAGATAGTGTAATAGGGAATGCAGTTTAGTGAAGAGTAAGTCCCTCCCATCTCAGATGCTCAGCCTAGTTAAGAGTTGCTTATGTGGCCTTCCAGACAGCATGTAGGCATACACAATACCAAATATTCTTTAGACTTCTTTTGGCTTCAGGTTACCTGTCTCTCGTGAACCAGGCCACTCAGCCCAGAGCTGACTGGCAGAGAGTCAGCTGTCACTGGCTGCTCTTCCCCACTCTCTTCGCCTGCATCCCCAGGCCCTTTCCTTCCCTCACCTGGGAGTGGACGCCTTCTCTCTGTCTCCTTCCTTTCCAGCTGGAGGGCCTGCTTAAATCAATGAGGGCTATAACAGACACTGCTACATTCCTCTCTGGGTGCAGGAGTGAGATGACCGCTGGTCCTAAGAAAGCCCCCATTGCCTACTCACCCCCATGACTCGGGTCCGTACATTGAAGAATCGGCTCTGTCGCTCTTTTTCTCGATTTCTTCTAGCCTCGATGGCTGCCACCTCCTTGGGATCTGGGGACAGGTCTACCTTGTACATCTGGAGCAAGGGTGGGGTGGAATAGCCAATCAGTGCTGATCACCATACTTGACTACACTCCCACTCCTATTCCTTTCTTCCTACGGCACCAGTAACACCAGTTATTGATTCCTGATTTTACTTCCTGATCTATCTCTGTCCTACATGTTTGCTGTCACCACCCTAATTCAGGCCTCACAATCAGGTGCCAGACAGTATTTTCAGGAGCCTCAGTGGCTTCCCTTGCTCCAGTTTTACCCTCTCTACTCTTTTATCTGCACTAGCAACGACAGTGCTCTTTCTGAAAGCCCATTTGGCCATGGCACACCACAACTTAAAAACTTTAAAAGTAACAGGGCACCTGGCTGGCTCAGTCAGTGGAGCCTGCGACTCTCGATCTCACAGTTTTAAGTTCAAGCTCCATGTTGGGTATAGAGATCACTCAAAAATAAAAAATCTTAAAAACAAAACCAAAAACATTTAAAAGCAGCATTAGGGGTGTCTGGGTGGCTCAGTTGGTTAAGTGTCTGCCTTCAACTAAGGTCATGATCTTAGGGTCCTGGGATCCTGCCAGTGTCTGCTCCCTGCTCAGCAGGGAGTCTGCTTCTCCCTCTTCCTCTGCCCTCCCAGCCCCGGTCATGCTTTCTCTAATAAATACATAAAATCTTTAAAAAGTAAATAAAAGGTTTAAAGCAAATGGCTCCCCAGTGTTTATAAGATAAAGTCTAACCCCTTTGGCAGATTTATGATCTACTCCTTGCTCATCTTTCCAAGTCTCCAGCTCATTTACAATTCCCCCCTGTTCATGTAATGCTCTGTTCGGTTTTCCCCATTCCAGTAGATGGCACCACTTCTTCCCCTTTATTTGTCGTACTCTCTAATCACGTGAAAGGCTAGAGGGCTTACATTTGCCTGCGTTCTTTCACATTTTGGGAAAAGCCCACTTTTGGCAATGTGAGCCAGCCAAAACCACAGCCAAAAACACTTTTGCAAACATAAATCTGATCGTGTCTCTCACCTGCTTAAAATCCTCCACTGGCTTCCCACTGCACTTAGAATCCGATCCAAACTCCTTACCATGGGTTTCGAGATCCGGCTCCTGCACACCTTTCCAATTCATCCTACATCACAGTCTCCCTCACTTACAGTCCTCCAGGCACACTGGCCTCCTATCAAGTCCTCCAACACAACAACTGTTCCCATCTCAGGGCCTTTGTACATGGTGTTTCTTTGTTCGGAATACCATTCCTCAACTCCTCCTATAGCTAGTTTCAGTCCTTTATCGTTTTTAAAAAAGATTATTTATTTATTTATTTCAGAGAGAGAGAGAGAGCATGAGAAGGGGAGGGTCAGAGGGCAAAGCAGACTTCCCGCCAAGTAGGGAGCCTGATGCGGACCTGATCCCGGGACTCCAGGACCATGACCCTAGCTGAAGGCAGTCGCTCAACCAACTGAGCCACCCAGGTGCCCACTATTTATTGTTTTTTAAAATTTAAATTCAATGAACATATAATGTATTATTGGTTTCAGAGGTAAAGGTCAGTGATTCGTCAGTCATATATAATACTCAGTGCTCATTACATCAGGTGCCCTCTTTAATGTCCATCATCCAGTTACCGTACCCCCAAACCCCTGATCCTTTAAAAAAAATTTTTGTGACTGAAATATTTGACGTATAGAGCAAAACATATATATAACCCATATGCAAGTTAAGAAGCATGATAGGACACCCATGAACCAACTCCCCAACTTAAGAAATAGAACTTGATCGGGGCACCTGGGTGGCTCAGTGGGTTACAGCCTTTGCCTTCGGCTCAGGTCATGATCCCAAGGTCCTGGGATCCAGCCCCCCCATCGGACTCTCTGCTCAGCAGGGAGCCTGCTTCCCTTCCTCTCTCTGCCTGCCTCTCTGCCTACTTGTGATCTCTGTCAAATAAATAAATAAAATCTTAAAAAAGAAATAGAACTTGATCAATATTATCAAGTGTCTTATGTCTTTTCTCCCTCATCCTTACCCTAAGAGATAACCACTGTGTGAATGTTCACATTTGCTTACTCATAGGCATTAATATACTATTTATGAACTGAGGGTTTACTGGGAGGGAGGGAGGGAGGGGGATGGGGTAACTGGATGATGTAATGGGCACTGGGTATTATGTAAGACTGATGAATAACTGACGTCTACCTCTGAAACCAATAATATATTATATGTTAATTGAATTTAAATTAAAAAAATAAATAAATGCAAAAAAAACAAAGAAAATATACTGTGTATGTATAGGACTCCCTGGACAATATTTTGAAACATTTTCTTGTTTTGGAACTTTATAATGTATTATGTAGTATGCATTTTTCTTCATCTTACTTTTTTTCGCATATGTTCATTCTATCATTTAGGAAATATTTATGGAGTGCCTACTGTCAGACACTCCTTTAAGCAGCTGGGAGACATCAAAGAATGAAACTGAAGAGAATCTGAGTCTTTGTGAAGATTACTTTTTAGCTGGGTCAGAGAGACAATAAACAGTACATTAAAGAGTTTGTAAGAAGATGGTAAGTGCTATGGGGAAAAATATAGAGCAGAATAAAGGGACTTGGAAGCACCAAGGAAATGGGGAAGGTTGAAATTTTCAATGTGGAAACCAGGGAAGGCATAATTGAAAAGGTAATATTGGAGCAAATACTTGAAGGTGAAGGAGTCACCCAGGCAAATATACAGGAAGAGAACACTCCAGGCAGAGGAACAAGTACAAAGGCCTTAAGGTGGACACAAAAAGCACACACTCAGGGGAACAACAGGGAGGCAAGTGAGTGGAGGAGAGGTAGGTAGGAAATGGTATTAAAGAGATAATGGGGGGACAGAGCATGTAGGACTTTAAAGGCTGTGGCTTTTACTCTGAGAGTAATGGCAGCCACTGGAGGGTTTTGAGCATGGGAATGATGGCTGCTATGTGAATAGACTGGTGTCTAATAGACTGGCTACTATGTGAATAGACTGAGGGGACCAGAGGCAAGGCTAGAAGCAGGGAGACCAGACAGGAGGCTATTGCAGCTGTCCAGGCAAGAGATGATGGTGAATCATACCAGGTTAGTAGAAGCATAGATCATGAGAAGTGGTCAGATTCTGGATATTTTTGAAGATAGAGCCAATAGGACTTCCTGAGGATCACATGTGCAGTATGAAAACAGTATTAAGAATGATTTCAAAGATTTGAGCTGGGGCAATCAGAGGGATGGAGTTGCTATCAACTGAATAGTCTGTGTAGGGACAACAGTATGGGATGGGGGGGAGGGTAGGATCAAGAGGTCAGTTTGGGAAGTGTTGAGTTGGAGAGGTCTATTACATAGCCACTGATAACAGACATATGGTACAGTGAATTTTATTGCTAGTCCAAAAGATCTGCTGCTTCTCCCACCAGAAGGCTATACATCCGTATCTCATTGCCCTCAATCTTAGCCACGTGGTTGGTTTTGCCCTCTGCTGTGGGAGAATTGACCTGTGCCATTCCCAAACAGAACTAAGAGCCATGATGTAACTGTCCCTCACCCCCTTTTCCCTCTTCACTCTCTGCTATGAGAGTGGCAGTGCCCAGCTTAGGGCTGCTCCTTCAGTCTTGGTTCTGGGATGATGACATAGAGCAGAGATGTAGCCAACCCACATCAGACAAGAAGCATGAGTGAGAATCCTTGTTTTTCTAAGCTGCTGAGATTTGGGGGTTGTCTGTAACCTGAGCATAATTTAGCTTATTTTGACTGATACAAAGGAATTTAAAGCTATAAAGCTGTAAGAGATCTGTAAGGGAGTAAGCATAGATGGTGGATAAAAATGCCCCAGGGAAGATGGGGAGAGGAGGAGGAGTCAGCACTGGAGACACAGGTGGAGTGTCGGTGAGGTGGGAGGAAACCCAGGAGTGTGGTGTCTGAGAAGCTTTTGGGAGAGAGCGAGCAACTGATGATATGTTAAAATGAGGATTGAGAACTGACAGGTTTAGTAATGGGAGGGATGCTGATGACCTTAACAGAAACATTTCTGGTGGGGTTGTGGGGATGAAAAGCTGACCGAAGTAAGCTCAAGAGAGACAAGGACTCTGCACAAACAACCCAGTTTATTATTTTTTAACTGCAAAAGAGGGAGAAAGAACCTGTAGATTTAAAGAAATATATATACAGGTGGGAAAGTTTCTCTAGCAGATAACCTAGGAGTGCAAGTGCTAATCACAGGGCATAAGCGTACTTGACTTTACAAGATAATGTTGTTTTCCAAGGAGATTTTACCAATTTACACTTTACACTTTACACTTTCACCATAGTGTATAAAAAGCAATACTATGGCAGATTTTAATTTTTGCCAATTGGTGAGTTTAACATTATAATTACCAATTTTTATTGGAATTATCATTATTGCTAGTGAGATTTCACATGTGTGTTTTGACCATTTTTTATTACTCTTCTGTGAAGTGCTCATTGATACCTTTTGTTTATTTTAAAATCAAGTTGCTTGTCCTTTTCTTATTAATTTTAGGAGTTATGTATTTTATATACTAATCATTTCTTAGTTTAAATGTGGCAAACAGGGGTACCTTGGTGGCTCAGTCAGTTAAGTCCCTGCCTTCAACTCAGGTTGTGATCCTAGGGGCCTGGGATTGAGCCCCAAGATGGGCTCTCTGCTCAGCACTGCTTCTCCCTTTTCCTCTCCCTCTGCCCCTCCCCATGCCTGTGCTCTTGGGCACATGCTCTCTCTCTCTCTGGCAAATAAATACATAAATAAATAAAATCTCAAAAAAATAAATGTGGCAAACACCTCCAATTTGTGACTTGTCTTTTCATTTCATTGCCTTTAAAATAATATTTATTTATTTTTAAATATTTTACTTTTTTATTTGACAGGGAGAGAGACAGAACAAGCAGGGGGAGTGGAAAGCAGAGGGAGAGGGAGAAGCATACTTCTGCTGAGCAAGGAGCCTAAATCAGGGCTCTGTCCCAGGACCCTGGGACCATAACCTGGGCTGAAGGCAGCCCCTTAACCAAGTGAGCCACCCAAGTGCCCCTATTTATTTAATTTTAAAGTAAGCTTTATGCCCAGTGCGGGGCCTGAACTCATGACTTTGAGATCAAGAGTCACATGCTCTACTGACTGAGCCAGCCAGATGCCCCCTCACTTTATTACTATTTTATGGTAACAGTCGATACAGAAAAAGTATGGTTAATACTCATGTAAGTTATGAAGTAACTTACATGACATAACTTACTCATAAGTTATGAAGCACAACAAAATGAACACCTGTGAACCCTCTGCAGAAGCCAGAAAATAAAACATTATCAATACTCCAGAAGTTTTCTGTGTGCACCTACCCATTTTTTCACTTTCTTCATGCTGTAATTTGGATGAATTTAAATGTAGTCAAATTCAGTGATCCTTTCCTTTAAGCTTAGGAGTTTTCATTATTTAAGAAATCCCCTGAGGTCATATTCCACTATATGTTGGAAAATGTCTAGAATTTGGCCTTTCTCATTTAAGTTTTTAATCCATCTAGAATTGCACTTTATATACAGTGTGAGAAGAAGGGATCCAATTTGATTTTTTTCCAAGTTCCATCTCATCTTTTTAAATGGAACACTAGTTCCTGTCAATTATATGAGATTGCTGTCCCTTGGTCATTTTGTCCCCCTAGCCTGATTGTGACTTTTTCCCAGTTGAATTCATTTATGGTTCCTCTACTAGATACCATCAACCAAGCTTTCTTACATTCCTGGACTTCTCATTAGACTTTTAGACTCTCCCCAGTCTCCAAATGTCATTTTAAACCATTTTAAACCGTTTTAAACCTGGTTTCAGGAATGGCTGTGGCAACCACCAGATCCTTTCCACATCTAAGTCTAAGCACCAACTCCAGCCAATTCATTCTATTTGTCACCACAATATAAGGTCAATGATGGGAAAGATGTGGCAGATATTTTAAGCTTCTTGGATTGCTAAGGCCATGACCTTGTAATGAGCAGGTGGTATAAGGAAATAGGGGGATAAAAGTATGAAGGAGGAGGATAGAAAATACGGAGAACAGAGAGGGGAAAGGGACTGCTGGGGCAGAGAGGGGGTGGGCAGGAGAGGGGCAGAAAAGGAAAGGGGAAGGAGGAAAGCAAGGGAGGGGGCCAGAGTGGGATGAAGCGTGAGGAAAGAGAAATAAAATAGTGAGAAAGGAAGGAGAATGGAGGTGGAGAGCAGTGGCTTAGGGACACTGACTGCCGGGGTTCACACAAAATACCTTGCTTAGCAACGATTGTCAATTTTGAAGCTCCTGGGTTGGGTGGCTCAGGTCCAAGGCTATAGTTAGGCTACAGCAACAGTGTCTGAACTCTGCTTGGAGAAAAAGGAGGGAGGCAGGGGATAGAGGCTGTACCTATGGCGATAGCTTTCCCCAGCCCGTGACCCTGCCGCTCCAGAGTACCCTCAACTCCCTTCACACTCCATCCCCCTTTTCACCCCAGCCCCTTTCCCACCGCACCCCATCCCTACGCCCATTCCACTGCACTTCCAACCCTATTTTACCCTCAACTTGGTGTTAGCTCCCCTAACACCAAATCCTCCCGCCGGCCCCTCCTTCCCTTACAGCCCTCGCTCCCGGGGGGTCTTTCCAATCCCCGACCCTGTTCTTGTTTGAACCTTGCAGCCGGCCAGGCTAAAGCCACAGCCAAGCTCCCACCTTCCTCTTGCCCTGGAGGGCATAACCCTGCTGTGACTTGTCTCAGCAAGCGTGGCCTCCAGTCCCGCCTGCTTCATCCGATCCCAAAAGGGGCAGCATCCTCCGTCGCTACCTCCTCTAAGGGTTGGTAGGCAGGGTCAGAGGTTTGCGTTGCCACGCAACAAGAAAGGGGGGCGGGACCCAAACTCCTGCTTTGAGCTCGTGCCTGGGCAACGGATCAACAAAACTTCCACGACACGCCCCTGGTTCCGCTCTCGCCGGAAGCCGGAAATCCCGTTAGGCCTGGACTTATTCTCGCGAGCTTTGTCGTAAGCCCGGCCTGCACTGCGGCGTTTCCCGCGCGGGCTACCCCAGTTCCCGGGCGTACGGCGCGGCCTTTTGTACCGCCGCCGGCGCCGTCGCCGTCATGGGTTTCCTGAAACTGATTGAGATCGAGAACTTTAAGTCGTACAAGGGTCGGCAGATTATCGGACCGTTTCAGAGGTTCACCGCCATCATTGGACCCAATGGCTCTGGTAAGATAAACCAGGCTGCGGCCCTGCGCGCGTCCTGGCCTGGACCCCCTAATCCGGTAGCAGAGTAGTACGGCCCAGCCCGTGCGACCTGAAATGTCGCGAACCCCCACAGGTTCCTTTCCCTCCGGAGAGGGTTCAGGACGACCCCGCTTTTCCCGCTCGGGTGCTCTGACTCGAACCTCTTTCCCAAGTGTCACTTGTCTGCTCTTTGCGCGGCCCCCGCCCCTGAGCGAGTGGTACGGGCCGAACTGTACGTTACCCCGCCCACTGCCCCCTCCCGCCAAAAGTGGCGCGTCCGGAGTTTGTCCGCCGGCCGCGGGCCGGGGAGTTCCCAGCCGGACCAACTGGGTCTGGCTACTTCCTCTGCCTTGTTTGAACTCCCCGGAAAGTGTGGGACTGCTGGTAGCCCTCCCAAGGCCTCCGGTCCCCAGCGGTATACTTTTCCCTCAGCTAAGCGCCCCCGCCCGCCTCGCATTGGTATGCTCCAATTCCTCCTTTTTTAACTTTTTTCCGGAGGCGGCACTTTTGAATTTCTGACCCAGAGCTCCCGTCTCCAGTGGTAGTGCTTGGGGTATCCACCCTCCACCTCCATCTTAGAGGTGGGGGTGGTTCGAAATAACACCTTTGTTACCACTGAAACCATTTAAAGACCTCATTCGCTCGCTAAATATATTGAATGCTTACCGTTTTATAAGGAGTTGTTCAAAGTGCTGTGGAAACAGCGGAGAGTAGAGTAAGCCTTACTCTCAGCGGACTTGCATTCCAGAGGGAAAAGACAGTAATAAGGAGAAAATAATACGGTTTTTGGCTGTGATAAATGCTATACAGGGAATTAGGTTGATGGGATGCAGTGACTTGGGTAAGGTCTTTAGAAAGAGCGGTCAGTAGATACTGTATTGTATATTTGAAAGTTGCTGAGAGAATAGATCTTAAAAGTTCTCATCACAAGGACAAAATTGTTTATATGAGGTGATGGATGTTAACTTACTGTGGTAAACATTTCTTGGTATATGCAAATATGGAATCATTATGTTGTATACCTGAAACTAATACAATGTTGTATGTCAGTTTTATCTCAGCAAAACTGGGGGGTGGGGGAAGGGTGGTCAGGATAGGTCAAATAACCTATTTCCTGTCTTAACTCTCCTAAATGATATGCTGTTGGAGCGCCTGGATGACTCAGTCGGTTAAGCAGCGGTTAAACTCTTGATGTCAGCTCTGGTCTTTATGTCAGCGTGGTCAGTTCAAGCCCCCTGTTTTTTTTTGTTTTTTGTTTTTTTTTAAGTAAATAATACACAATGTATTCTTCCCATCTACCCCCACAAGCAGTCTGTTTGGAATCCTGCTGTGTTCCCTTACCCCAGAGATGTTCTAGCTAAATCATTTCCTAGCATGAGAGGAGGGACTGCCCTTGCTAACATATTTCCAACTCATGAACCTTCTCCGGAATTTGGTGCTTTTTGTAGAGTTAGGTTTCTCAATAGCAGCACTGTTGATATTTCTAGAAAGATAATTCTTTGCTGTGGGGTTGGTCCTGTGTGTTGTAGGATGTTTAGCAGTATCCTTGGCTTTGGTAGCACCCTCGTCCCTCAGGTGACAACCAGAAGTGTCTCCAGACATTGCCAGTGTTTCCTGGGAGGTGGGGCAAATCACCCCTGCTTCCCCCAACCTCGCTTGAGACGCTTGAGAACCATTGACCTCGAGGGCTAATGCTTGGGGTTCTACTTCAGTTTAGGATTTTGTTGTGGTGGCCTCTGTGGAAAGAGCCAGAATACATCTCTTGGCATCCACTCCTCTCAGCATGGGTAAATTTATATACCCAGCTGTTCCAAAAAGACCCTTAACTTAGTCTGGACCCCCCCACCCCCCCGCCGCCCCGCGCCAGCTTCAATGCCCACCTCCACAGGCCATTTCTTGGGTACCCTCAGTGAATTACTTTTCTCTGGCTCACAGTAGACACTTGGTACATGTTAAAGTTTATTTTTTTTCTGCCCTGTATTTATGGGATATGTTTTTGTATTTTCATCACTGTTTTATGAGTGCCCCCCAAAGAAGACTTTCCTTAAAACATTTTATCAGTGTTCAGCTCATAAGGCACATTAAAAAATGTTTACAGTATTGAATGATTGCTAGTAGGGAGGGCTTTGGTTGTGAGATGTTCTTACTATCCTGGAGAGCATGGGAAAAGCCCAGAGGTTGGGAGTGGATGCTTCAAAGTCTGACTCCTGGTCTGCTTGTTGTGTTAGTACTGTTCTGATAAGGGAGGCGAAGCTAAGAGTCCAGACCTGTGTTAGGATAGGACTGCCATTTATTGAGCACCACTCTGTGTCAGGTACTTTATTTACTGGAACCTTTTACATTTAAATTCTTGAAATGAGAATTTAATTATCTTGGCTTTATAGGTGGGAAGACTGAGGCACAGATAGTTACGATCACTTGCACACTGATTCTCAGAGCCAGGGTCAGAAACTGTGCCTGTCATACTTCAAAGCGTGTGCTTCTGCCACTTCAGTGGAGAACTGTGTGCCAAGCATTTTTTTTTTTTAAAGGCTCTATCAGTCGTTTTTTTAGATTTTCCAATTGAGGGAATGGAAGGTAGCTAAGAATTAGTGAAACTAAAAACCTGATCTATTAGACTAGAATCCGAGCTTTTTTTTTTTTTTTTTTAAGATTTTATTTGCTTATTTGAGAGAGAGAGAGAGTGGGGGCGGGGGAGTGGGGAGCAGAGGGAGAGTGACAAGCCAATTCCCTCCCCACTGAGCACAGACCCTGACATGGGATTTGATCTCACCACTCCAAGATCACAACTTAAGCCTAAATCAAAAGTGGGACACTCAACCAAATGAGCCCAGGCGCTTTTTTTTTTTTTTTAAGATTTTATTTATTTATTTGAGAGGGAGAGAGGGCGGGCACAAGCAGGGAGGGGCTGGAGGTGGGGCAGAGGGAGAAGGAGAAGCAGACTCCCTGCCGAGTGGGAAGCCCCATGTGGGTCTCAGTCCCAGGACCTTGGGATCATGACCTGAGCTGAAGGCAGATGTGTAACCCCCTGAGCCACCCAGGTGCCCCAGAACCGGAGCGCTCTCTCTCTATTTTTTTTTTTTTAAAGATTTTATTTATTTATTTGACAGAGATCACAAGTAGGCAGAGAGGCAAGCAGAGAGAAAGGAGGAAGCAGGCTCTCTGCTGAGCAGAGAACCCCATGCGGGGCTCTATTGCAGGCCCCTGAGATCATGACCTGAGCCGAAGGCAGAGGCTTTAACCCACTGAGCCACCCAGGTGCCCCAGAACCCAAACTCTTAATCACTGTCTTGTACTGCCTCTGTGGAAGGAGCCAGGCTGCCATTTGTATAGCTGGGTAGAAAGGTGTGGGAAATTAGGTCCTCAGTTCAAGGTCATATAACATGTTAAGGGAGAATCTTGAGATAGAATTTATAGAGATTAGCTTTTTCCCCACCCCCCAGCCCCAGTCTGAATTTAAAAAATTTTTACCTGAGCCTAAAATGAAGACAATAACAATTGTGACTCCACTATTGAGAAGATAACTGCTCTTTTTTTTTTTTTTTTTTTTTTTAAAGATTTTATTTGTCAGAGAGAGAGATAGCACAAGCAGCGGAAGCAGGCAGAGAGAGAAGTAGGTTTCCCACTGAGTAAGGAGCCCAATGCGGTACTCCATCCCAGGACCCTTACTGGGATCCCAGGATCATGACCTGCGCTGAAGGCAGACCCAGGTGTCCCAAGTTAGCCTCTCTTAATGTTAAAAATCCTATTTATTTGAATAGCTGACACATGCACACAATATAGAATTAAAAAGAATCCCAAAAGATAGACAGTAAAAAGACTCCCTTCCCTGACTTTTACCAAAAAATCCCCCAATTTTCCATTTGGGAAGCAACCCCTGGTAACACTGTTTACATTTTCATGTATTTTTTTCCTATGTCTTTGCCTTTCCCCAAGTTTTTATTATGAAAATATTCAAACCTACATGTGTGTTTTTGTTTAGTCATTTGAAAGTAAGTTGCAGACTTAATGACATTTCACTTCTAGGGACTCAGCATTTGACTCCTAAAATCATTGTTTTCCTGTGTCCCCACTAGACCATGATCACAACTGGGAAAACTAATTTCCTTGTTATCTAATTATCTAGTTCATTTTCAAGCTTCCCTAATTGCTCCCCAAAATGTCTTTTATTGCTGCTGCTGTTGTTGTTGAAGGGAAACCAGAATCTAGTCAAAGTTTGTGCACTGCCTTTGCTTGTTTCTCAGTAATTGCTTTCTGGAGTGGTTCTCCAAACCTTTCTTTTTAGACATTGACTTTTTTTTTTTTTTAAGATTTATTTATTTATTTGAGAGAGAGAGAAAGAGCATGTGTGCATGGGGGAGTGTAGGGGAGCCAGGGCAGAGGGAGAGAAGTGGATTCCCCGCTAAGTGGGAAGCCAGGCTGGGACATGGGGCTTGATCTCACAACCCTAAGTTCATGACCTGAGCTGAAATCAAGAGTTGGATGCTTAACTGACTGAGCCACCCAGGTGCCCCTAAACATTGGCTTTTTGAAAGGGTCAGGCTAGTTGTCTTGGAGAGCATTCCAGATTCTCTGTCTTAGGATTTCCTTATGGTGTCCTTTACTGTGTTCCTCTACCTGCTATATTTCCCATAAACCAGAAGGTAGATCTCGTGTTAAGTATCTTCACATTGTTCAACTGATCCTAACGTTTTCATCTTGCAAAATTGAAACTGTATTCAATAAACAGCAACTTCCCATTATTACCTTCCCTCAGCTCTTGGTTGGTTTTGTTTTGTTGTTTTTTACTTTTAAACTTGGTTGAGATTGACTATATTGACTTTTATATCTGCTTATTTCTTCTATTGTGGGCGTTTCCCATGTTATTAAAAGTTGTAGAACAATCCATTGTGTGAATATGCTGTTTCCTTAGTTGGGGTTCTGGTTTTTAACTGTTCTAGGTAATAACTGCATAGGGACTGTTTTTCTAAGCTGTTGAACCAAGGCTTTGGTGGGGCAGAGCAGTGTTTCCTGACTTCCCCTCCTTTGCTTTACCCCCTACTCCCTTAGGTAAGTCAAATCTCATGGATGCGATCAGCTTTGTGTTGGGTGAGAAAACCAGCAACCTGCGAGTAAAGACGCTGAGGGACCTGATCCACGGAGCTCCTGTGGGCAAGCCAGCTGCCAACCGGGCCTTTGTCAGCATGGTCTACTCTGAGGAGGGTGCTGAGGATCGCACCTTTGCCCGTGTCATTGTTGGTGGGTGAGGCTGGCCAGAAGGCTCCCCTTGGGCGCTGGGAGGTGACTAGTTGGCTGGGACAGGAGGGAGGTCTGACTTTCAGCCAACTCATGAACTGTCTTGTAGGGGGTTCCTCTGAGTACAAGATCAACAACAAAGTGGTCCAGCTACACGAATACAGTGAGGAATTAGAGAAGTTGGGCATTCTCATCAAAGCTCGTAACTTCCTTGTCTTCCAGGTGAGCATTTTTAGTGGTTATTGGCTATCTGATGTTTGCTGAGCCTTGTCCCACTCTCAGCGGGCTTGCTCCATCTTTTCCCTAAACTAATGTAGCAGCTTCCTCACTGGGCTTACTGACTCCAGTCTGGCCCCTTCCAGTTCATCTCTTAGGCTCTATCTTATGAAGGCAGATCTGTTTCTTTCCTTTTTCTCATTAAAGCATTTCAGTGATTTCTCATTGCCTTATGAGGTGGTTGTCAAATTGTAGTCTCTGGATCAGCATCAACTGGGGACATGTTAGAAATGCACATTTTCTGGTTCCATCCCAGACCTATAACGTAGATGCTATAGGGTGGGGCCCAACAGTGGGTGTTTTGCCAAGCTTTGCAGGTTATTATGCATGCTGAAGTTGGAGAACCATTGCTTTAGCATAAACTCCAAACTCCTGTCATTTCAGGACACATTTTTTGGTTCTTGCCCACCTCACTAGCCCCTCATCTGCCAGTACTTTACCCTTCCAACCCTGCATTCCAGCCCAGTTAAACCATTATAGTTCCCACGATTCACCTGCTTTCTTTGGCCAGCAGGGCTTTGCATATTAATTGTCCTTTACATGAAATAACCTTCTCTCTTAACTTTTTTGGTTAGTTCTTCTCCGTCTTTCAAACTCAGCTTAGATGTCATCTTTGAGAAGCTTTTCTGGATAGACACCCCTACCAGTCTCCCACCCACGAGCTTCTTTTAGTCCTTTTTCTGTGCTACTTCTGTCGCTGCACGTAACACACGGTGTTGTCTTTGCTTTTGTCCGTTTTGCTTCTTGTGCACCTCTAGAGGCAGGGAATATGTCCTTAAAGCCCAGTGTGAAATACGGCACCTAGTGCAGGGAGGGGGTCAGTGACCTTTTTCTGAATGATTGAGTGGAAATGGGCGGAGGGAACTGGGCCGAGTAGGCGCTAAGCGGGAAGAGTGTTTTAACCTTTACTAGGGTGCTGTGGAATCTATTGCCATGAAGAACCCCAAAGAGAGGACAGCTCTATTTGAAGAGATCAGTCGCTCTGGGGAGCTGGCTCAGGAATATGATAAGCGAAAGAAGGAAATGGTGAAGGCCGAAGAGGACACACAGTTTAATTACCATCGCAAAAAAAACATTGCGGCTGAACGCAAGGAGGCCAAACAGGAGAAAGAAGAGGTAGGTGGCCAAGCTGCCTGTGGTCTCTGAGGGGCCAGGGTGGAGCCAGTACCTCACTGCTCACCCTTGCTTCTATGCCCTTGTTCACACAGGCTGACCGCTACCAGCGCCTGAAGGATGAGGTGGTGCGAGCTCAGGTGCAGCTGCAGCTCTTTAAGCTCTATCACAACGAAGTGGAAATTGAGAAGCTTAATAAGGAACTGGCCTCTAAGAACAAGGAGATCGAGAAGGACAAGAAGCGAATGGACAAGGTAGAGGATGAGCTGAAGGAGAAGAAGAAGGAGCTGGGCAAAATGATGCGGGAGCAGCAACAGATTGAGAAGGAGATCAAGTAAGAGGCAGGCCTGGGCCTGCAACTTGTGGGAAACCAAGAGGCTGTGCTGTTTCTTAGGGCTCCTCTGAGCCTAGAGTCCAGTGCTCGCAGTAGTTTTTCTTCCTCTTATCTTGCTTTGGCCAGAACCAAGCACATTTCTTAACTTGCATTTTAGACAAATAGAGCATTTAAGTACTCAGACTCTGGGTAGATGAGTACTCCTAAAAGAGAGGACTTAAAGGGGTGGTGACCTTGGCAAGTGAGAGGAAGTGATGGGAAGCCCAGCTACTAAAGTGGTTGGGAATGCCTTCCTGGAAGAGGAAATCTGGAGCTAGAAGTTTAAAGGTCAGGAATTTGAAAAGGTTAGATCAGATGGGGGCAACTAAATGGACACAGATCATTCTTGGTAGTTGTTCCTGAAGGGCATGGCCTGACTAGAGTTGAGGCAGGAGTGGTAGCTTTACCTTATAGAGTGGCTGGAATGTCAGGCTGAAGCCATCAGTTGCAGGGAGTAGTCAGAGTGCCCCTTTTCTGAGGATCTGGGCAGCATCAGGCCCTTGTTCTTTAGGCAATTCCCCGAGGCTGGCTAGAGGCCTGAGGCCCCTCTTTGAGTAAAAAGCCTGGGAATCATCCCTTCTCCCACACTGCTAACTGATTTATTCCTCTCCCCTCTGGCAAAAGGGAGAAGGACTCAGAGCTGAACCAGAAGCGGCCTCAGTACATCAAAGCTAAGGAGAATACCTCCCACAAAATCAAGAAGCTGGAAGCAGCCAAGAAGTCCCTGCAGAATGCTCAGAAGCATTATAAGAAGCGTAAAGGTGACATGGATGAGCTGGAAAAGGAGATGCTGTCAGTAGAGAAAGCCCGGCAGGAGTTTGAGGAACGGATGGAAGAGGAGAGTCAGAGTCAGGGCAGAGACTTGACCTTGGAGGAGAATCAGGTAAGCTCTGGGAGGGTTGGGGCTGGGATGGGGGATTGCTCTGCTGACAGAGACTGATTCGGTTGGTTGTTCCTAACAAAGGTGAAGAAATACCACCGATTAAAAGAAGAAGCCAGCAAGAGAGCTGCTACCTTGGCCCAGGAGCTGGAGAAGTTCAATAGAGATCAGAAGGCTGACCAGGACCGGCTGGATCTGGAAGAGCGGAAGAAAGTAGAGACAGAGGTGGGCATGGGTTATAAGATGAGGGATAATGGGCCAGAGAAAAAGAAGTGATGGTAGTCCTAACAGTAATGACAATAGCTAACGACTAGTGAGCACTTACTGTGTGATAGGCACTATATTTTCCATGTATCCACTCATTTAATTCCTCATTTCCCAAATGAGGAAACAGTAGCGCAGGCCTGAAGTAATTTGCCTAAGGTCATATCATTATGAAGTGGCAGAACCAGGATATGAACCTGGGTAGTCTAGCTCTAAAACTCACACTCTTAACCAAGTATACTTTGCTCACGGCCTTCCTAATAACAATAGTAGTGAAATAATAACAATTAATAGTTGTCATAGTACTGTAAGAAGAGCCTACAATGTTTCAGGCATTCTGCTAAGCACTTTCTTAGAAGATCTGAAAGAAAGTGATAGGCATTAATACTAATAGTTATACTGTGTTAAGCATCCAACGTGTGCTCTCTGAAGTGGAGGTTGCCTACATTTTACAGAGGAGAAAACAGGTGCAGAAAGGCCTGGAAAGCTTTACTTTGCCTTGATTTGAGCCTCCCTGATTGGTGAGGAAGATAGCTTGTACTAGGCAGAACATCAGAGTCTCAGGGCTCTTGGAGGCCCATCAATTAGCAGAGCCACACTGAACACTGTTGTGTGTCTGCTTTTTAGTAGGTTTCCCGCATTAGTAATAGATTGTCCTGAACCGTTGGGCTCTTGGATAAGTGGGCACATAGCTGGTATAAGCCTGGGCCCCTTGGTCTTGGAGTTAACTTGCTCAGCCCCTGGTCATGGTGAATATTTGTCTTTCTTCCAGGCAAAGATTAAGCAAAAGCTCAGGGAGATTGAAGAGAATCAGAAACGGATTGAGAAACTAGAGGAATACATCACCACTAGCAAGTATGTGGCTCTGCAGCCTTTCTTCTTACTTCCAGGCCTGTTCTTATGAATCATGTCCTGCCTCTCCCCAAGCAGGATCTCTGGAGTCCCTCTCTGCCAGAAGTATTTTCTCATCAGCCAGGGTGACCCCTGTGTTCCCTCACTTTATAGGCAGTCCCTAGAGGAGCAGAAGAAGTTAGAGGGGGAGCTGACAGAGGAGGTGGAGATGGCCAAGCGGCGTATTGATGAGATCAATAAAGAGCTGAACCAGGTGATGGAACAGCTGGGGGATGCTCGTATTGACCGACAGGAGAGCAGCCGCCAACAGCGAAAGGCAGAGATTATGGAAAGCATCAAGCGCCTGTACCCTGGCTCTGTGGTAAGAGTGGAAAGGGAACTCATTTCCTGAGCACTTACTCTCCCATTCACTGTCAGATAATTTTCACAGCAGCCCTGTGAGGACAAGGTTGCTAATCCCCTGTTTATAGCTTGGGGAACAGGCTCAGAGAGGTTAAGTGACTTGCTCAAAACAACACAGCTTATAAGTGGAAGAACTGCAGTTCAAACGCAGCTTGTTCTAACTCTTGACCTCATGTTCTTTTCATCACATGACTTGCATCTTCCTGAAAGTTTTGTCTTGCTGTGTCCACTCCTCTCTGGAAGGTGGGGAAACTGGACAGGCCTTTCAAAGGGGGTGGGGGGTTACAGGATAGGGATTAGTCTTCTAGGAAGTAACTGCAGGCTTCTATATAATCTTCCTTGGCATGTACCAACCCATTTATTTGCTTATAGGGACATCCTAAGCTTTATCAGAGCTCTTGGCCTCTTGAGCCAAATACTGAGTTTCTAGGTTCCCTGGATATTATCTCTCTATTGCTTTAATTCCATCCCTGGATTCAACTTAATTTGTAATGGTAAAAGTAAGGTTTAGAAAGATGCTTTTGGGGTTCAGGCATGACCAAAGTGATTGTTGCTTATGGGGTCGGAGTAGGCTTTTTCTCCATAGCCTGGAAGCTGTATTCCTCACAGATTTTGGTCTGCCCTTTTCTGAGCTGAGAATTAGGGTTCTTGATCCAGTTCCCAAAAGCCTCATGCTTCAGTTTTCTCTTCTGACTTTCCTCAGTATGGCCGCCTCATTGACCTCTGTCAACCCACACAAAAGAAATATCAGATTGCTGTAACCAAAGTTTTGGGCAAGAACATGGATGCCATTATCGTGGACTCTGAGAAGACAGGTCGGGACTGTATTCAGTACATCAAGGAACAACGTGGGGAGCCTGAGACCTTCTTGCCTCTTGATTACCTGGAGGTGAGGCTGTTGGGGATGGGGTCAGGACAGTGTGAGAGGGCCCCTCTTCCTAGCCGTCCATGTTCTGCCATTTACTGAGCTGTTTCCCATAGGTGAAACCTACAGATGAGAAGCTCCGGGAACTGAAGGGGGCCAAGCTGGTGATTGATGTGATTCGTTATGAGCCACCCCACATCAAAAAGGCCCTGCAGTATGCTTGTGGCAATGCCCTCGTCTGTGACAATGTGGAGGATGCTCGCCGCATTGCCTTTGGAGGCCACCAGCGTCACAAGGTATGGATTCCCTTGTCCACAATGGAGCTGGAGAGTCTTTGTCCACATTAGTGTTGAAGATTCTCCTATTCATCTTCTCCCCCTTTTCTTTTCTCTTTTCCCTACTGTGCGTAGACAGTGGCACTGGATGGGACCCTGTTCCAGAAGTCAGGAGTGATCTCTGGTGGGGCCAGTGACTTGAAGGCCAAGGCTCGGCGCTGGGATGAGAAAGCAGTGGATAAATTAAAAGAGAAGAAGGAGCGGTTGACAGAAGAGTTGAAAGTAAGTCAAAGGCTCACTGTCCCTAGGGGTTAGAGTCTTAAGGCCAGGCCGGCCATTCCCCTTCTTACCCCTACCCCTTCTCTCATCGACTTCAGGAGCAGATGAAGGCAAAGCGGAAAGAGGCAGAGCTACGTCAGGTGCAGTCTCAGGCCCACGGACTGCAGATGCGACTCAAGTACTCGCAGAGTGACCTGGAACAGACCAAGACACGACATCTAGCCCTGAATCTACAGGTGGGGTCTGGCCTTCATCCCTGTCCTCCAAAGGCTACCCTCACATTCCTCGCCAAGGTTTCTCTGGGGAGTGGGAACTTGTCCCATTTCCCTCCTCCCAGCCTGCTTCAGGGAACCAAGCATAGTAGTCAGCCAACCAAGGATTCAGATCTTGACTCTGTATGATGGGAGGCAACTTACTTAATGTGTCAGTTGATACTGTTTTCATCTGTTTGCAAAATGGGAGTTAGAATTACCACCTGCTTCATACCATTCTTACAAAAATTGAAGGAATTCATACATGTAAAGTACTTAGACTAATTCCTTGAACCCAGTAAGTGCTCAGTAAATGTTAGATGCTATTATTAGCATCATTCATTCAACAGATATTTGAGCTCGTTCGAAAAGTGAACTGAAAGTAAGTACAGGCATTTCAGTCTCTGTGGGGGGGAGTTCTTCTAGGTGCATTAATGTGTTTGATCATGGGGTGCTTTCTGAGACCAACCTGGAGGCATTATGTAAAATGTAGTATAAATATCCTTTTACCTTTTTCTAAAATCAAACAGTCTGAATTCCAAGGGTTATAGATAAGGGAGTGTGAACCTATAATTGACGATGTTTACTGTGTGCCCAGCACTGTGAATTGAAGCTGGCTGCCTGGGAGGCCAGGGAGGAAGCTGTGCGAAGGTTCACGTGGGAGATAGTGGAACATTTACTGGGCAATTCTCAGCCGAGTTTTCTCAGCATGTGGAGAGCTGGCTCTTCCTCTCCAGGGCCCAGTGTGCTCAGTGTGGCTCTTTCCTTCAAGGAGCCTGGTCTCTTTTTTTCCCCCTCAACCCTGTTCCCTGCAGGAGAAGTCCAAACTGGAGAGTGAGCTAGCCAACTTTGGGCCTCGCATTAATGATATCAAGAGGATTATCCAGAGTCGTGAGAGGGAAATGAAAGACTTGAAGGAGAAGATGAACCAGGTTCGTAGGGGCTGAACCATGCCAGCATATGCAGTGGGGTAGGACGGGGCTGGCAGCAGCATTCTGACCCAAAGGACCTTTGCCCTCCTTCGCTTGTCCCCTCAGGTAGAGGATGAGGTGTTTGAAGAGTTTTGTCGGGAGATTGGTGTGCGCAACATCCGGGAGTTCGAAGAAGAGAAGGTGAAGCGGCAGAATGAAATTGCCAAGAAGCGGTAGGTGGAAGTACGGGTACCGGAGGACTCGGGAGGTGCCCTTGGGTCTCCAGCCTGATATCCTGGGAAGTCACATGGAATCATAAGACAGGGAGCAGCTCTTAGAACGATGGGTGTATACTGTAGGTTAGCTTTAAAGAACAGGGACATCAGGGAGGCAGTGTGTCATAGCCTCATGGTTAACAGTGCCAGCTTTATTTGTTTGTTTATTTAATTAATTTATTATGTCAGAGAGAGAGAATGTGCATGTACACAACCAGGAGGAGTCGCAGAAGGAGGAACAGGCTCCTCGATGAGCAAGGAGCCCGATCCCAGGACTCTAGGATCATGACCTGAGCCGAGGGCAGATGCTTAACCGACTGAGCCACCCAGGCATCCCAAGAGTGCCAGCTTCAAATGTGGTTTACCTGGGTTAGAATCTCAGCTCCCCAACTTGTTATCTTGGGCAGTGAGTGACTCGACCTCTGTCTCTGAGCCCCAATTTCTTTATCTGTCAAGTGGGTTAATACTGATGGTTAGCTCGTGGCATTATTGGGCAGATCAGATGAACCAGTCCTTCTAAAGCATTTAGCGTAATACTTAGCACTTACTAAGAGTAGTAAATGTTAGCTTTTACTATTGTCATTTTCCTGATAGGCAAGGGGGAGAGGTCAGAGAGGAATGAAGTTTAGGTTGGAAGGATAGTAAGAACAAAACAACCATTTATCTTCTCTTCCCCTCTTTATTTTATTCATTCATTTAGCAAACTTTTCTTGAGTACCTATGTTGTACCTAGTTGTCCTGTGGTAGGTATTGGTGGGGAGATGAACATGACACACTCTCTTATTAAAGAGGTCACCTGGATCTTGGGCCTTAGTCTGCAGTTCATGTAGCCCATGGCCCATATAGTTAATACTTACTGCCTTTTTACCCTAAGCCACGCTCAAGGGATATAAAATGGAATCGGAGACTGTCCCTGTCCTCAGGGAGTTATGAAATAATTGGGGAGACAAACAAGTAGGTCAGCAATTTCAGAATAGTGTCCTTGATGGTGTATTTGAGGTACATAGGAAGTACAGAGGAAATGTTCAAAGAACTCCAAATCAAGAGGAAAAATAAAAACCAAGAGACCCAGTAGAGAAATGGACAGAGGATGTAGTTAGCACTTCACAGAAAGAGAAGCATGCATGGCTGATAACTACAAATTGATGTTCAGTCCTGTTTTTAATCAGAGAATTACAAATTAAAAGAGTCTAGCAGTATTTCATGAAAATAAATCTACTTAAGCTCTGTGACTTAGCAAAAAGCTACTCCTGGGTATATATCTCAGAGAGAGTCTGGCCACAGGGTTACAAAGAGACACATTCAGGCTTCTCTGTCTTGGTGTCATTTATGGTAATAGGATGTTGGTGGCAATGTGGACAGCCATCACTTGGGGAAAATATAAGTTAAATGTGATGAATATACAGACTATATACAATACTGTGTAGCAGTTCAAAGCAGGAATTGGATTTATAGGCAGTTACATGGGTAAATGTGTAACACTGCATTTGTGTAAATTTAAAAACAAGCATATTTTACAGGGATATGCATTCTTAAGGCTATATACATATGTGTGTATGTATACACATTTGTCATTTTGGAGTACATACTCAAAATAGGGAAGATAATGAGCGTGGAAATAAGGGATTGAGCCACAGGAGAGAAGGGTCTTGCATAGAGAGTGAATCTTCATGTAATGAACTGTGGGATATAATTAACTGCATCCAAAGGGGAGAAAGCCCAGAAAAGTGTAACAGAAACAAAGAACCTGGGGCACCTGGGTGGTTCAGTGGGTTAAAGCCTCTGCCTTTGGCTCAGGTCATGATCTCACAGTCTTGAGATCAAGCCCTACATCGGGCTCTCTGCTCTGCTCGGCAGGGAGCCTGCTTCCCCCTCTCTGTTTCTGCCTGCCTCTCTGCCTGCTTGTGATCTCTCTCTCTCTCTGTCAAATAAATAAATAAAATCTTTAAAAAAAAAAAAAAAAGGAACGAAGAACCTGCTCACAACTGTCAGGAAAGCTTTTATAGAACAAGGAGTGATGATCTAGATGCCTGTAGAGTGAGTAGGACTTAGCCAGCTGGGCAGCCGACAGAAGGGAGTTCAGGCAGTGAGAATAGCATGCTCAGAGGTATGAGAGAGTGTGCCTTGTACTGGAAACTAAGTATGAATGTCCGGTGCATAAAAATGGGGTCAGGAGGAAGGCGGGGCTGGTGGACAGGTCAGCAGGGGCCAGATCACAAAGGGCTTTATGAGTCATGCTTAGGAGATTGGACTTAAAATTGCATAGCTCAGAATTAATAGAGTTAATTACATTCCATTTGGATTATAGTGACTAATGGGTTTAAGCTGCTAGCATGACATCTGGCAGCATCTGTCACACCATACTGGGGGAGTGGGGGGGCAGTTGGAAATTAGCCCTTCCTGGCCTGCTAGTATCTGGATGCTGGTTACATACTCTTTGACTTTCTGAAGAGACAGGGAGCAGGGCAGTGGCAGGAATCTCGTATTTTCTCCATGGTTTGTTTTTTTTTTTTAAAACTACCCAAGCTCTGCTCCTTGAAGGTTCTGGAATACGGGTGTGTTGGGAGGTGGTAGTTGGAAAGAGTCAAAGCCCGTGAGCAAATATGAGCAGAATGCAGCCAGTATACCCATCAGTAATGATAGTAACTAAAATTTATTAAGTACTTAGTGTGGTCTGGCATGTTTCTAAGGATTTGATGCATATTAATTCTTTAAAAATCTCCCGATAACTCCCAAGGTAAATACTATTCTTAATTCCATTTTACACGTGAGGAGATAGAGGTGTGGAGAGTATAACTAGCTTGCCTGAGATTACACTACTAGTAAATGGCAGGGTTTGGATGCCAGAACTCTTTTCCTACCACATTATATTGCAATGGTGCCATGGGAGAAGGAGCGTGGATTTTAGTGTTAGACCTGGCTTCCAATCTCACATGTGCCCATTTACTAGCTGTGTGCCCTTGGGCAAGGTCTTTTACCTCTTGGCCCATGTTTCCTCATTTGTAAAATTGGAATAATAATGCTTACTTGTGGAGCTATTAGAGGATTAGAGGTAATTATGTAAAATACACAGAAACTTAATAAATAGGAATTACCATAGCTGGTGGGTTCAGGTGGACCTTTTTGTGCCTCCTAGGAACTTGGCAGGGCGCTGCAGTCTTCAGTTTATAAAGGGGGATTAGTGGAGTTTGGCTCCATCTCTCTGCCTTGTGCCATATCCGCAAGGCTAGGCTGAGGGACTTAGTTCTCTGACTTCAGGGAACAGTTTTATGTGGCTGTGGAGGGATAAACTGAATGGTGACTGAAATTCAGTAGTTAACTGAATCCCTGGGTCTTGGATCTAGTTCTCCTTTCTCTCCACAGTTTGGAGTTTGAGAATCAGAAGACTCGCTTGGGCATCCAGTTGGATTTTGAAAAGAACCAACTGAAAGAGGACCAGGATAAAGTACACATGTGGGAGCAGACAGTGAAAAAGGATGAAAATGAGATAGAAAAGCTCAAGAAGGTAAGGAAGGAGAGCATAAAAAGACATACTAAAAACTGGGTGGAAAAATTGGAAGGGATACGATAGACAGAGGGATAATATCCATAATTTATGAAGCCCCATTGAAATAAGGAAAACGAAGACCTAAATAGGAAAAAAAAATTGAGTAAGAGGTACAAACAGTTCAAAATGATTCAAATAGCCCATAAACACATACATGTAATTTAGCCTTACTGGAAGTCAAAGAAATGCAAATTAAAGCAACAATCTGATATAATTTGTTTCCTGTCACATCACCTAAGATTTAAAACACAAAACAAAAAACCAGATGATTAATACTGGCCATGGTGCACAAGACCAGCATTCTTATGCCATATGGCACAATCCATCAGGAGTCTTCAGGATATATTTATCCCCTCTTAGTAAAACCTGAGGAAATCCAAAATGCTGGCACAGCTTCGTGCATGGAGGTTGATGTTTATTACAAACATTTATAGTTCCGTATTGGAAACTGTCCAGTGTCCTCTGGGAATTAGGAGTTTAGCAAATTATGCTACATTCATGTATGCATTTGTGCAGTTTAGTGGTCTTCAAATTTTAGTAATACACAGACCCTATTTAAAGACCTAAGATCTTCAGTGTTGGCCTAAAAAATCCTTGACATTAAAATACATACAAACATACATACTTAGAGCACTTCACCAAAAAGCCAGGACAAACGTACTAATTAATTTTTATAATTAACAACATTAATTTTAGTGCAACAGATGATGATATTTTGCTGAAACCGAGTCCCTTTCCACATTTTGCCTGTGCTGGTGACAGCCAAGGCTCAGTTTGAGTTGAGTTTGCTTGTGTCACTGGGTATTGTCTGACGACCCACTTTTCCCACATTCTTTCTCTTTAAATTACTGTGAAACCTGTGTTCTTCTTACAGCATCCTCTCCAGAGGTGATTTGATCCTCCTCACTTGGCTTAAACATATCATTTGACTTTTATGTCTGCCTGTGTTTGTTGTTTTTGGGGGTGGGGTGGGTGTGTATATGTGTGTGTGTGCACGCACGTGTGTTTGTTTTCATTAAACCCTGATATTTTAAAGTAGTCCTTTGGGCTGTCATTGGAATCTTAAATGCAAATGTAGATCAGGCAGGAGTAAGTGGGCAGCTAGATGATCCAGAATACCATTTCTATGACTTTGACTTTTTATTTTGAAATCATTTGAAACTTAGCAGAAAGTGGCAAGACTCCTATCGAGAACTCCCACCTACCTGCCACTGAGATTCATCAATCACTAACATGCCATATTTGCTTCTGCATTGTCTGTGTATGCATATTATTTTTATGAGCCATTTGGGAGGAAGTGGCAGATATGTCCCCTTCAATGACTTTAAGATCAAAGTGAAAACCAAATATTCTTCCTTTAAAAAAATCAGATGTGCTAAGACTGCACTCCCCTTGACTGGCCATTCTTAATGCCACTCCCTTTCCTCTTCCTGGAGCTAATCCCATGTGGTGGGTATTCTTCCAGACCTTATAGGTATTTACTTAAATGTTTATACATTCATGTCAGTGTACTCATAGAAATACTTAGTGTTGTTTGTGTGGGTTTTTTTTTTAACACTAATGTTATATTGCCTGTGACAGCAATTTTAATGTGGAAAAGATGCTCAAATATAACATTAAGTCAGAAAATACAGTTTTAATCACAGTCTAGTCTCAACTCTGTAGAGCTGTCTATATAAGTAGTATTAAGAAGAAATAGGCTAAAATGTTAATTGGTTGTCTCTGGCTGGTGAGATTACCAGTGATTTTTTTTCTTCTGCTTGATACTGTTTCAGTTCTTTGTACTTTTCTATATCAGGCAACTTGTATAATGGGGTGTCGGGGAGAGGGCAACCAAATTTGAAAAAAGATAGAGACACCTAAAGGGTGATGGAGGTATGTGAAAGCAGAGCTTCCTGAGGAGAGGCTCTGACCGGCCTTGGAGGCTCCTTCTGCCTGGTGGAGAGGGTGGGGGCAGGGGGAGAAGATCCTTAGAGGAGATGAGGAAAACGTTCACTTCTTATCCTGTTCCCCCTGCTGGGACCAGGAGGAACAAAGACACATGAAGATCATAGATGAGACCATGGCCCAGCTACAAGACCTGAAGAATCAGCACCTGGCCAAGAAGTCGGAGGTGAATGACAAGAATCATGAGATGGAGGAGATTCGTAAGAAACTGGGGGGCGCCAACAAGTGAGTGGGTTCAGGCCTGGGTTTGGGGGACCTAGGTAGAGCAGGCAGCCTGCTGGATTTGGATCTCACCTCTCTACCTGGACCTTTTAGGGAAATGACCCATTTACAGAAGGAGGTAACAGCCATTGAGACCAAGCTGGAGCAGAAACGCAGTGACCGCCACAACCTGCTGCAGGCTTGCAAGATGCAGGATATCAAGTTGCCACTGTCTAAGGGCACCATGGATGACATTAGTCAGGAGGAGGTGAGTATCAGATTAGGACTGGTGGTGGGAGTGGGCAATAAACAGCATTAACCAGGGATGGGGGTGAAAGTAACCAGGGAGGGGAAGAGGGAGAGAAAAGGATGGTGGGCAGGAGTGGTGGGACACAAGGAGGGGTGCAGGGGTGATTAGGCAGGTTGAGGCTATGAAGGCAGGTAGGGGAAAGGTAGTGGCTTTGGTATGAAAGGGAAGTTGACTTGGGGGTGGTGCTGGATATTGGTAGGTGGTGAGGGGGGGGAGCCCGGAAAAGATGGAATCATTCTGTAACCTTAGGGACTTGAGCTAAAAGCTCTAGCAGATGTTGGATATTGCTACGAGTGGCAGTTGAGGGACATTAGCAAAGAGCAAAGGGAGATGGAAGCTGGGGGACCTGAGAGATAATGGCTGAGCTGCAGTGAGGGAGGTTGGCCAGGAGAGGGTTGGATAAGGGACATCAGCAATGAAGAGGTGACAAGGCTTAGTCACAGGAAAGAGAGGGACATTAGCCAATGGAGAAACCAAGGCATTTTATGCATTGAAGGTGCAGATTGGTAGGAAGCGATGGGAACATTAACTGAGGGGAGGTTTGCATATATCTGGCTTAGACCTGGGTATGTATCTCAGCCCCACATGTCTTTCTCCCTCCCTCTTTCCAAACAGCATTTCAGTTTAATTCAGCAAAATATTTTGAACACCAGAAATGTGCCAGGCACCATGGTAACATGTGACATAATTACTCCTAATCCTAAACACAACCGTGCCAGGCAGGTAGTATCCCATGTTACAGTTGAGGGTTTATATATTTAAATCAGGCTTCTGGTGTCAGGATCTGATGGCATGACTTGCCAAGGATCACAATTTTAGTGGTAGAGCCCAGTTTTGAACTGAGGTCTTTGTGTCTTCTGAATTGCTGTCCTGCCACAGGTGCTCTAGTGAGGTGCTTTGCAAAGACTTTGAAGGTTGGAAAGGGTCCCTCCCCTCCTCCCACCCCGTTAGAGGGGCATTCTGTGGCCAGTGTGCTCCATTGGACTCTCCCTCTCACCATTGCAGGGTAGCTCCCAGGGAGAGGATTCTGTGAGTGGTTCCCAGCGAACTTCCAGCATCTATGCACGAGAGGCCCTGATTGAGATTGACTACGGTGACCTGTGTGAAGATCTGAAGGTGAGGATCAGCCATGAGGGCAGCGACATCCTCCCAGCTATTCAAAGGGAGAGTCAGTCCACCCGAGTGCCCCGTGGTGACCATGGCTGGAAAGCAGGGCGGGCTGGCAAGGAAGGGAGGGACTTGTGGTTTAGGGTCTCCCCGACTATGCACACAAACACAGGTGCATCTTACATCACCACCATCAGTTGCCCCCGTTCCTGCCTACTGCCAGTCTTCCCCTTGCACGCATGTACACATCTCAGCCCAGGTACACACACAAAAGACCTTCACAGTGAGCAGATGGGCCTTGGGTACTCCTCACTCTCTGTCCCAGGTGCTCCTCCCTTCTCACTTTTTGCATTCTCGCATCCGGGGTATCTTTTTCACCCCCTTGGCCTCAGCTGCCATGTGTGCTATGCTAGGCTGTGCCAGCCTTCCGCAAATCTGCCCTTTGTCCTTGGTGCCAGCCACATATTCAAACCAGAAATCTGTGCCTTGTCCTTGACTCCCTCTCTCACTTGGCATATTCGTTGAATTACCAAGCCCTATCCATTATACCTCCTAAATAGCTGTTGAAATATCCATCTACTTTATTTGTTTCCTCTCTCTAGTACAGGCCATTTCACCTCTCACACAGCCTACTGCAGGAACTCCTAAACACGTCCTGATGCTTTCCCATCCATCCTTAAAGCTGGGGGACTTGATTTTTTAAAGAAATCAAGATTTTTTAAAGAAATCATGGAAAATTTCAAACATACACAGAAATAGAATAATGAACCTTAGTACCCATCATACAGCTTCAACAACTAGCAACACATGGTATCTTGTTTTCTATACCTTCCCTTTCACATTGGCATATTTTAAATCAAATTCCGGGTAACATTTCATTCATAATTACCTCCACATATATCTCTAGAAAGAAGGACATTTTAAAAAACATAACCATATGATACCAAAAAAATTTGAAGACTAACTGCAATATCACCTAATACTCAGTAAGTGTTTAGATTTGCACAAATATCCCATAAATACCATTTAAAAAAAAACCATAGTCTGTGTATCTAAATCAGGATTCAAGGGAGGTTCATGTATTAAAAGTGGTTTCTTCTAGTCTGTACCATTTTCTTATATCATTTTATTTTTTTATACCTATTTATGGAAGAAACTGGGTCATTGGTCGTGTATAATTTTCTACATTCTGAATTTGGCTTGATTATGTCCTATGATGTTATTTAACGTGTTCGTCCATTCCCTGTATTTCCTGTGAATTGGTACTTAAATCTAGGGTGTGATTGGATTTGGTTCATTTTTTGTTTATTCTTGGCAGGAATACATAAGTAGTGCTGTCTACTTGTGAACTTTCTTTTGCGTTGCATAAGTTGACATTGAATATCATTTCATGATCTTTGTACTAAGTTTGGTCAGTGTTCAACATTACCTGTGAAATATTCAAAAACTCAAGTAAGGATCTGATTAAGCTTTTATAGCCACCAATTATATGAAACACCAGTGCCAGAGGAACGTGTTAAATTAAAACACAGGGATGCATGCAGTTAGCTAAATCCAAACGGAAACTATGGGCCTGGTCTCTTCCATGGATAAATCAGAGGAAAGAAATTAAACAGAGGAAAAATTTTTATTGACAGTAAGAGCCAAATGAATCAACTGGAATATGTGGCATTTCTGTGAATACATTGCAAAGAGGAAGGGGAATTTATCCATTAAATGAGACTTAAGAGATAGATCAGCCAGTTGTGATGTGTGTACCTTATTTGAAACGTGCTTTGAAAAACTTGTGAAGTTTTGGTTTGGTTTGGTTTGGTTTTTTTTTTTACAAAACAATCAGGATAATTTGAACACTGACCAAAGAATTTATGATGTTCAGAAATAGCTGTTAATATTTTTAGGGGAGATGATGGTATTGTGGCTTTATTTTTTAAGTATTATCTTTTATAACAGTGGTTCTCAGTGGTGCATGGGTTTTGCCTCCCCAGGGGACATTTGGTAATGTCTGTAGACACTTAGAACATCCACTTGTCATAATCGGTTAACTGACAGTGTCTCGTAGGTAGATTGAAGGGATGCTGCTAAACATCTTATAGTGCACAAAGGACAGCCCTCATAACAATGAGTCATCTGGTCCAAAGTGTCAGTAGTGCTGAGATTCAGAAACCATTTTAGAGATACATACTGAAGTATTTGTGGATGACGTAGTAGTATGTCTGAGATTTGCTTTAGGATAATTGAAGATAGAAAGGAATTGAGTATAGATGGCAGAGTATTGGCCATGAGTTGATAATTTTTGAAGCTGGGTAATACGTACATACATGGGGTGGGTATTGTATTCTCTGCTTTTTTGTGTTTGTTGAAAATTTACATAATATAAAGTTAAGAGAAAAATTATTAATGATCAGGTTCAGGTGTTGTTAGCCTGTCAATTTTTTAAAAAAAATATTTAATTAATTTATTTGACAGATAGAGATCACAAGTAGGTAGAGAGGTAGGCAGAGAGAGAGGAGGAAGCAGGCTCCCCGCTGAGCAGAGGGCCCGATGCGGGGCTCGATCCCAGGACCCTGAGATCATGACCTGAGCCTAAGGCAGAGGCCCAACCCACTGAGCCAGCCAGGTGCCTCTAGCCCGTCAATTTTTATGAAGTTCCCTGTCAGCTTTTTTACAGGCTGGTTTTAGCAGTTGTTCTTTTTTTTTTTCTTTGAGGGCATGAATGTGTGAGCTGAGTTGGGGGTGGTTGGGAACGGTCAGCAGGACAGGGAGAGAAGAGAATCCCAAGAAGACTCCTCCTTGAGCACAGAGCCCCATGTCGGGCTTGATCTTAGGACCCTGAGATCATGACCTGAGCCGAAATCAAGAGTCAGACACTTAACTGTCTGAGCCACACAGGCACCCCAGTTTTAACAGCTCTTAATCACGTTGCCTAGCTCTATCAAGGGTTACAAAATGTTAATTTTCTAATTCTTCCATTCCTTCTCCATTTGTTTATTGGAATTCTAAAAAGAATTTTCCCATATCAACTATTCGTTTCTTTTGAAATACAGCCAGTACAGAAAAAAATAGGATAAATGCTTCATTCTTTTCTTTTATTTACCAGCTTTCAGAATGAATCAATTGCTTTGTAACCTTTAAAGATGACCAGTAAGGTTTTAATTTGTATTACTGGTTTTAATTTGTATTTATTGTAAACGTAACTGTTTAAATGTATTTTGATAACTCTGTCAGAGTCATTTTTCTTCTTGATGTTCATATTGTCCCATCCTTGTCCAGTAGGAGCCACTTCAGGTTGATTTTTTTTGTTGTTCTTATTTTTAGATTTTTATTATGGAAAATGTCACATGCAAAAGTAAAATAGCACAATGCTATCTTGTGTAGTCATCGCTAGTTTCAACAGTTATCATCTCATGGACAAACTTGTTTTATGTGCACCCCATCCACTTCCTCCTCTCTCCCCACCCCTGTATTTAAAAATACAGTCGACCCTTGAGTAACATGGGTTTGAACTGTATAGGTCCACTTATACATAGATTTCCTTTGGCAAATATAGCACAGTACTATAAATGGATTTTCTTAATAACATTTTCTTTTCTCTAGCTTACTTTACAGTGTGTGTTAGTCACTGTTTATGTTACTGGTAAGGCTTCCAGTCAACAGGAGGCTATTAGTAATTAAGTTTTGGGGGAGTCATAAGTTAATATGTAAGTAGATTTTTGAATGTGTGGGGGGCTGGTTCCCCAACCCCTTGTTCAAGGGTTAGCTACAAATTCTGGACATCATGCCATTTCACTTGTAAATATTTCAGCATGTATCTCTAAAAGAGATAATTCTGAAAATTACTTAGGATCTTTATCATACCGAAAACCCAATTAATTCCTTCATATTAGAGCTATATATTATAAAATAATTTCTTATTATTAGTATTATAATTAATATTCACATTTCCTTGATTGTCATGCACACACACAGTTTGCTTGCTTGAATTGGGAGTCAAATAAGATGACAGATATAGATAGATAGATGATTGATACAGAGATTGGTTGATATGTCTCTTTTTTTAAACATTTATAAAATTTTAATTAACATATAATGTATTATTGGTTTCAGAGGTACAGGCCTGTGATTCATCAGTCTTATATAATACCGAGTGCTTATTATATCACGTGCCCTCCTTAAAGTCCGTCACCTAGTTACCCCATCCCTCCTCCCTCCTCCCCTCCAGCCACCCTCAGTTTGTTTCTTATGATTTTTTTTCTAAGTATTTTATTTATTTATTTGCGCAAGCAGAGGGAACAGCAGGCAGAGGGAGAAGCAGGCTCTGTGCTGAGCAGAGAGCCCGATGTGGGGCTCGATCCCAGGACCCTGGGATCATGACCTGACCCAAAGGCAGACACTTAACTGACTGAGCCACCCAGGTGCCCCTGTTTCTTATGAAGAGTCTCTTACAGTTTGTCTCCCTGTTTTTTTAAATTTTTTCCTCTCTTCTAGGAACCTCTGCCTTGTTTCTTAAATTACACATGCCAAAGAGATCATATAATTGTCATTCTCTGATTGACTTATTTCGCTTAGCATAATACCATCTAGTTCTGTCCACGTCATTGCAAGTGGCAAGATTATACTTTTGATGGCTGTGTAATATTCTGTGTCACGCCACCTTCTCTTTATCCTTTCATCGGTTGATGGATAGACATCTGTGTTCTTTCCGTAGTTTTTCTAGCTATTGTGGACATTACTGCTATAAACATTGGGGTGCACGTGCCCCTTCCAATCACTACATTTGTATCTTTGGGGTAAATACCCAGTAGTGCAGTTGCTGGGTTGTAGGATAGCTCTATAGTCAACTTTTTTGAGGAACCTCCATACAGTTTTTCAGAGTGGCTGCACCAACCTACATTCCCACCAACAGTGTAGGAGGGTTCTCTTTTCTCCATATCCTCGTAATATCTGTCATTTTCTAATTTCTTAATTTTAGCCATTCTGACTGGTGTGAGGTAGTTGGTTGATATGTCCTTTAAGTCTCATTTAATGAATGGTAATCCCCCTTGTCTGTGCCATTGCTTTCAATGGTTTCAGTTACCATGGTCAACCACAGTCTGGAAGCAGATGATCCTCCTCCTGACCTATTTCAGAAGGTCAGTAGCCTACCTGGTGCTATGTCACAGTGACTATGTCATTCAGCTTACTTCCATCTCTTCATGTAGGCATTTTTTATCATCTCATATTTTCCTAAGAAGGGTGATTACACAGTTAAGAGTTTGAGTGGGAGTCCATTCGTGTAACTTTTATTACAGTATATTGTTACAATTGTTTTGTTGCATTATTGCTGTTAGTTTTTTACAGTGCCTAATCTGTAAATTAAGCTTTATTGTAGGTATGTATGTATAGGAAAAAACATAGTATATAGGCTTTGGCACTGTTCATGGTTTTAGACATCTACGGGGGGGGGGTCTTAGAATATACCCCGTGGATAAGGGGGACTACTGTATAAGATGCCCCTCCGTCAGTTTTTATTTTTCTTTGCAGTATTTTTTGTTTTAAAAGAAATTGGCTCATTTCTCCTGAAGGATTTTCCACATTCTGTACTTTGTTGAGTGTATCCTGTGATTTTTTTTAAAAGATTATTTATTTATTTAAGAGAGAGTGTGCATGCACTTGAGCAGGAGAGAGACAGACAGACGCAGCGCTGAGTGCAGAGCCCGATATGGGGCTTGATCCCATGACCCTGAGTCTGTGACCTGAGCTGAAACTAAGAGTCAGACACTCAACTGAACCACCCAGGCGCCCCTGTATCCTCTGATTTGTTTTGATGTTCTCCAAGAACAAAGCACAAAAGTAGTTCTGGTATCCCTGTAGTTCCTATAAATGGGTAGTTAGATCAGTGCTGTTAAATAGAGATATAATATGATCCACATGTCCTATTTTTAAAAGTAAAATTTATTTTAATGCTGTATTTTTGCTTAACCCAGTATATCCAGAAATTATTTCAGTGTAAAACACATAAAAATTATTGATAAGCTATTTGACAGTCTCTCTGTACTAAGTCTAAGAAACTTAGAAACAGATACTAAGAAAATACAGTATCTGTTTATGCTTCTAGCATATCTCAATTTGGATGCTGTATTTTCCTCAGATATATTTGATCTGTAATTAGCTATCTTACACTTGATCTTAGCCAAGAAGTGGTATGTATTTAGCTATCTTAAAATTTACAATAGAAAAAAAGAACCACATACCCTAGTTTGTTACAGATATACTTAAAAGTTTTCTAGAAACTAAGTTGAATATCAGTTTTTAAATCAGTCAACAATCATTAAAGTCAGTAGTCACATGTGGGCTTATGGCTACTGTATTAGACAGCTCAGATCCAGAGGTTTGATTAGATTCAAGTTTGGGGGTTTGTTTTGGTCAAGACTGCCTCATAAGTGACATTGTTAACACCTATCAGGAAGTTGGTGATGTCTGGTTATGGTTCTTTTTGTATGATTTGCAGTTGTGGTTATTGCCTCAATTGATTAATTTGTCTGTCGTTGCAAAATGGTGATCTTCTTACTTTATTTTTATTAACTGGAATACTCTGAAGAGAGATTTCCTCTTATTAGTCATTAGGTTACCCTGGGGTACTGTTTATATAGGAAAGGTGGATATATATGCACTTGATTCTCTTATTTTACTAGCTTATAAAATAATGAGCTAGTTTTCTGACATTGTCAAGATCTGTTCATTGAGTTGTTTGTTTGTTTTTTAAGATTTTATTTATAGGGTGCCTGGGTGGCTCAGTGGGTTAAGCCGCTGCCTTCGGCTCAGGTCATGATCTCAGGGTCCTGGGATCAAGTCCCGCATCGGGCTCTCTGCTCAGCAGGGAGCCTGCTTCCTCCTCTCTCTCTGCCTGCCTCTCTGCCTACTTGGGATCTCTCTCTGTCAAATAAATAAATAAATAAATAAAATCTTTAAAAAAAAAAAAAAGATTTTATTTATATATTTGAGAGAGATCCCAAGTAGGCAGAGAGGCAGGCAGAGGGGGAGGGGAAGCAGGCTCCCTGCTGAGCAGAGAGCCTGATGCGGGGCTCAATCCCAGGACCCGGAGATCATGACCTGAGCAAAGGCAGAGGCTTAACCCACTGAGCCACCCAGGCGCCCCTGTTCACTGAATTGTTTTTGTGTCATTTTGAACTTAATGGATTTAAACACGTGAGATGTATTGTACTCTGTTGTAGTTGTTATTCTTGTTGATCAAGTTGCATCTTAGGCCGGTGGGAACCTTTGGCTTCTGAATCATTTTGACACAACTCTTACAGGCTTTTATGTCTTCACTGCTTTCTGGTATGTCCAGGCTCATCCTTAAGATCTGGCATTAGCCATTTCTCTCTGAGAAGTTCTGACTTCTTGTAGTGGGAAATGCTGTTTAGCAACTACCATCTGAACACCAGAGTGCTCATGACTGCTAGGTTGCTCAGTTCTTCTAGAATGTTTCAGTAGACTGGGCTACAAGGTGCATTTTTTTATTTTGGAGGAAAAATGTGAGTTTATGTTGGTACTTTAATTGAAATTGTAATTTTCACAGTGTAACATCATTGATTTTATGGTTGAGTCTCCCCAATTATTCTTGCTAAAGATCTTGGTTCCTAGCAACATTAACATAATTAACATATTTTACTTTATCCTATTCTGTATATAATAGTTTGAAAATCACAATGAGGTATTATTAGTCACAACTTATGTATGAATGCTGTTGAAGATTTCCTTGAGGTCCTTTTTGCCGTTAAGCTAATAGCTTATTGGGCGTATATGGCCAGCCATGTTCCTATATATATATATATTTTTAAAGATTTTATTTTTTTATTTGACAGACCGAGATCACAAGTAGGCAGAGAGAGAGGAGGAAGCAGGCTCCCCACTGAGCAGAGAGCCCGATGCGGGGCTCGATCCCAGGACCCTGGGATCATGACCTGAGCCAAAGGCAGAGGCTTTAACTCACTGAGCCACCCAGGCGCCCCCATGTTCCTATATTTTAAAGTAATTTGGAAGAATTCTCTGAGTGTTTAACCAGCTTAATATATTGTCATGTTTCTTTGTTTAGTTTTTCATTTTTAAGGGGGTTGCTCATTTTTGCATTTTGACCTCTTTGTCCAAATTTATTTTGAAAATTTTCAAACCTACAGAAAAATTGAAAGTACAGTGCAGTGAACACCCATATACCTTTCACTGTAGATTCACCAATGAACATTTTTTCCGGTTTTTTCTCTCTCCATCTCTCTTGATTCCCTCCTTCCACACTACACTTTTGTTTTTGCTGAACCATTTGAAGGAAGTTACAGACTTCAATTCTAAATATTTCAGCATGCTAAGAACAAGGGATTCTGCTCCATAACTGTAATTCCATATTACACCTAAGAAAATTAATAATAATTTCATATCTAATATACTGCCCATATTCACATTTCCCCAGTTGTTCCAGAAGTGTTTTTTATAATTGTTTGTTTTAAGCTATGATCCAGTCAAGGTTTATGTATTGCTTTTGGGTGTTCTATCTTTTTAGTTTCTTTTAATGTGGAGCAGTCCCCTCACATTCTTTCATGACACTGATCTTTCGAAGAGTCTATGTGTTGTCTTGAATGGCTGTGTTATGGATATGTTTGTTTCCTGTCATTTTTTTTTAATTTTTTAAAGATTTTATTTATTTATGACAGTGAGAGATCACAGGTAGGCAGAGGGACAGGCAGGGTTGGGGGGGTGGGTAGCAGGCTCTCTGCTGAGCAGAGAGCTGGATGCAGGGCTCCATCCCAGGATCCTGAGATCATGACCTGAGCCGAAGGCAGAGCCTTAACCCACTGAGCCACCCAGGCGCCTCTGTTTCCTTTCATTATTGTTTAATTTGTTCCACCTATCCTTGTGTTTCTTATAAATTGGAAATTTTATCTAGTCTGGAGACTTGATGGATTTGGGTTAAGTAATTTTTTGGCCAGAATATTTCTTTGGTGATGCTGTGTACTCTATATTGCATCATGCCAGGAGATATGTAATGTGAGGATGTCCCACTATTCATGATGTTAAGCTTGATCCTCTGTTAAGGTATCGATTGCCAGATTTCATACCTTTGTAAGTAGTAAGTAATCTTTAGGGGGATTCTCTGGTATCTTGTGAATATCTTGTTCCCAACAGTTTTTTGGCCCTGTGGTTTTCACATTTTGACTTAATTTTTTTCATAATTCTGCAAAATTTTCCTATGGTCTAAAGCTGAAAGTATAATACAAGGTACAAAAGAGAAGTTTCACTTTCCTTCTTGTCCCCTTTGCCTCCCTTCTGCTATGTGTAATCATTTTAATTAGTTTTTGGATTATCCTTTTTTTGTTGTATTTTAAAAATACAAATATATTTGTATGTAAATACACTCATATTCCTTCTCTTAGATAAAAAGCAGCAGTCTGTTGTGTACCTTGCATATTTGCATATTTTAATTATAACCTATGCGAGAGACTACTTCTTAACAGTATATAGAGCTCTATAGGAGGGCTTTTCTAAAATATATGTATTTATGTATACATTTGTGTGTATTCATGTCCTTCCTGTGCTTGAAGTCATTCAGTGGTACCTCACCTCCCTTTAGATGAAGTCGAGACCTCTTACAAGACTTAAAAGGCCCTTTATCATCAGGCTTCTGCATGTCTCCAGCCTTGCCTGAGTGTGCACATGCACACTCACAGTTGCTATTATTGCCGTACTGAATTGCCCTTTTTTTGGCTTTTGAAATTTATTAAAACTGATTACTTTTTTGAATTGCTTTGATTTCCTTGAATGAACCATGAGCATATCCTTGATTTTGCATGTGATGCTCCTGTCTGCATAGGCTATTCTTTCTCTCTGTCCTCACTTTCATCCCGTTGGCCTGAGCTTAAGCATACTCCTGGAGGCCTTCCCTAGTCCCAGAGTCTGAGTTAGGTGCCCTTATGTGCTGACCCTACACCATCTGTTTATCATTGTTTTGGTATTCACTGTGCAGTGTTCTGATTGTTTACGTATATGCCTTCCTCTGTGAGTCCATGAGCTCTGTAAGCACAGGAACCATGGCTCACGGGATATGAGGGCCCCAGTGCCTGGCATTTGGAAGGCATTCAGTAAATATTTATTGACTTAAAGTGGCAGAAAGGCACAAGCCCAGACATGCATTGCAATATCTATAAGACCTAAAACCAAACTCAAATGGAATTTGCTCAGATGTGGTGATCTGAGCAGAAAGCGTGAGTTGCCTTATTCATTGTGGAGCTGTAGGTGGAGTCCATACCAGCCTGTGTGGGAGCCTCTAGGTCACCCTGGGATGGTGCTGGCTCATGGCCTGGGCTGAGAGCCAGAAAGGGGCACCACCAGCTGCTCCTCCTGAGAGACAGAGAGGTTGACGGCCTGGGGGAAGGGCTAGAGATGAGAAAGTGGCATCAGCCTGTAATTTCCAGGGATGGTGGGAATGGTTGCTGTAGGTAGGACCTTGTGGGAGGAGATGTGCTAGGGAAGAAGAACCTGCCTTCAGCATGGAGCAAGTGCTCAGGTCCTGCTTAGTGGAGCATCTCTTGTGGGGGCCTAAGCTCAGGGACCTGGCCCCTCTTGATGTCATTGGGCCTGGGGTTTACAGGATGCCCAGGCTGAGGAGGAGATCAAACAGGAGATGAATACACTGCAGCAGAAGCTGAATGAGCAGCAAAGTGTACTCCAGCGTATTGCTGCCCCCAACATGAAAGCCATGGAGAAGCTGGAAAGTGTCCGAGACAAGTTCCAGGAGACCTCAGATGGTAAGATTTTTTTTACCCCTTTTACTTTTACTGTCTAAGGTGAAGACAGAAGGCTGAAGTTACAGCAAGGGCCTGTTACACATCACAGTAGCTCCCATTTTTATCTGCTTTCTGGAAACTCCCAAGAGCCTTAAACAGTAGGGGTTAGTTACCACACTTGTCTTACAGAGCAGAAAACTGCTGAGGTTCAGAGAGGGTCATTGGCCTACCCAAGGTCACACAGCTGGTTGCTGGTTGAGCCCAGGGTAGAATTCATGTTTGTGTGGCTCCGGGCCCATGTTTCTTCCTTTGTGCTGTGTGGCCTGCCCAATGGTTACAAGTGGTTGTGGGGCCATTTTCCTGGGGTCCTTCCCAAACATTCCTCTCCCTTTGGGATGTCCCTGCTCTGTGAATTGTCATTTACAGGTCATTCTTGCCAGGGCGTGATCCTCAGCCTTGGCAGAGCCTGGGCACTGAGGAGTCACCTGTCTTTCTCTTGTGGCAGAGTTTGAGGCAGCCCGAAAGCGAGCCAAGAAAGCCAAGCAGGCATTCGAACAGATCAAGAAGGAGCGCTTTGACCGCTTCAATGCTTGTTTTGAATCTGTGGCCACCAACATCGATGAGATCTATAAGGCCCTATCCCGCAACAGCAGTGCCCAGGTAGGCTGGAGTCCCTTACCCAGCTAGCCCCCACCATCACGTTGCCCTGCCCTTTAGGCCTCCTGTCCCTGTCCTCATCTAGACCAGACCCAGATTCTGACCCATCTGCCTTCTCCCTAGGCATTCCTGGGCCCCGAGAACCCCGAGGAGCCCTACCTGGATGGCATCAACTATAACTGTGTGGCTCCTGGCAAACGCTTCCGGCCTATGGACAACTTGTCAGGGGGGGAGAAAACGGTGGCGGCTCTGGCTTTGCTCTTTGCCATCCACAGGTAAGGCTGCTCTTCCCAGGGCAGTTGACGGAGAGACTGAACTGAGGCCACCAGAGGCTCTGGTGCCTAAGGACATGCAGAGATCTGCAGAGGTGAAGATGTTCTGGTGGAATCTGGATTGCGTCCCTGTTTCCCTACCTACTACAGCACATCTGGCCTTGGTTTCCTGGACCTGTCTTTCCTATCCACCCTCATCTACTTAGCATGCCCTCACTGGCCCCCGCATGTATTCAGTCCCACCACCAGGCTTTTGCTTACATGGTTGCTGGCTAATTAGCCCTTTCTATGCAAATCTAGCTTGACCATCACCATGCCTTCACATCTCATTTTCCTCCTCCTGTTCCTCTAGGAAGCCTGCTTTGACCAACTGTGGCATACCCTGACCTCCCCCTCCTGAATGCCAGTAATACTTGAATCTGACCCCCACAACTTAATACTTGATTGTACAGCATCATTCAGTGAGCATTTCTTGAGGGCTGCTCTGTGCCAGACTCTTGGGGGATTAGGGACACAGATGTGTCAGACATGGTCTCTGTCCTTGAGGAGCTCATGGTCTAATGAAAGCCAGATGTGTAAACAGTGAGCTAAGTGTTGTAACCGGGTGAGTGTGTATGTTGTGGATGCACAGAGGAGGGACACCAACCCAGCGTGGGGGAGGGTGTGGGTGGCCAGGAAAGGCTTTCGAGGGCAGGTAACACTTGAGCAGGAAATGCAAAGGATGAGTGGAAGTTAGCCGAAGACACCAGGAGGTGTTCTAGGCAGCTGGGTGCCACATGTGCCAAGAGGCAGGAAGCCACAACAGCATGGTGCAGGTGGGTGGGGTAGACCTCCAGGTAGCTTGGACAGAGTGGTCAGAGCCTAGGACAGCTCTATCTCCCCAGCCGGTCTGGAAGCTCTGGAGAGAACCATGTCTTCTCCTGGTTCTATAGAATCCTGGAGCACAAGGTTGGTTGCACAAGAGGGTTCAGTTGGTAAACTGGCCTTCTGGGGCTCAGGCAACATTAAGACCTGGGTTTTTTAGTCTCTGAAGAAGTGGAGGGTGATGCTGGCCTGTGAGATGGGCCCTGGGGCTATCCTGCCTCACCCCTGCCCCCATCAGTGTCAGCTCACCTACTGGTTCCCTCCCAGCTACAAGCCAGCCCCCTTCTTCGTCCTGGATGAGATCGATGCTGCCCTGGATAACACCAACATTGGCAAGGTGGGTGCAAGGAAAGTGGGGCCCGGGAGGGAGGCCCCTAGGTTGGGGCTGGGTTTCAGGGAGCAACTCCTGAGTGTGCTCTAGCCGTTCCTGCTGCCTGCTCTCTGTGCCCGGGAGGCTGGGCCCAGGGCCATCCATCCACGCCGTGCTATTCAGTGGCCTCTCAGGCTCTCTTCCCCCTACCCTCCACCCCTTACCCCACCCTCTGCCTCTGGTTCTGACTGGAAAACACAAGGGAGTGTTAGGGTTTCAGCCCTGCTAAGTGCCTGGCGGCCCCTCCCACAGGTGGCAAATTACATCAAGGAGCAGTCGACTTGCAACTTCCAGGCCATCGTCATCTCTCTCAAGGAGGAGTTCTACACCAAGGCTGAGAGCCTCATTGGAGTCTACCCCGAGGTAGGGCGGGCCTGGCTCAGGAGCCAGCCCCACTCCCTGCCTGACTCCCCAGGGCAGGAAGGGAAGGCTGCAGTGGAGGGCCATGGGGGCGGGGGAGCATAGGGACTCAGGACCTTGACAGCCATCTGGGCTTGTTGGAGCCCTGCCCTAGAGGCTTAGCCGGCCCAGCTGGGCAGGGCTATTGCGTCTGGGGACAGGTGGAAAGGCCAGGCAGAGGAGCCAGACAGCAAAGAAAAGGAGGAGAATGCAGAGGTAGGCAGGGAGAAAAGGCACATGGGACCGAGCACATCCTCACACCCAGAGAGAACCATTGCCTGGGCTTTGGGCAGGTATGTAGGGAGGAGGGTTTGAGGCCCCCGGTCCTGGGGCGCCAGACCCCCCCCCCTTAATTCTCTCCTTACAATTTCATTTTTCTTTTTCTCCCTCCTCCTTCAGCAAGGGGACTGTGTGATCAGCAAAGTCCTGACCTTCGACCTCACCAAGTACCCAGATGCCAACCCCAACCCCAATGAGCAGTAGCAGTAGTTCTGCCCTCCTGCCCTGTCTGGATCCCTAAGCTTCCCCTCTCCCAATCTCTGGATATTTGGCTCCCAACCTCCCCCTACCTCCCGTCCCTGTTTGGTATAGTCATGGGATTTAGGCATTGCTGTCAAGCACGAAGAGGAACAGAGGTGATATTAGGTCTGGAGCAAAAATTCCTGAGCTTCAGGGAGCATCCTGGCCTTTGGAAGGAGGTGCTGAGCTGAACTGAGCTGAACAGGGCCATCTGTCCATCCCCTATCTTCCCCTCTCCCAGACCTCCCCCCTCCTCCCTCCTCCCATCACCCATAATCATGGGTTGGGCCCCTTGCATCTTGCTTGTGTGTGGGTATGTATGTGTGTATATATGTGTCCGCATGTGTGCATATGGGCGTGCTTGCAAAATAATAAAAGATATTGGAGATCCATTTTAGAAGGAGCCTAGGCTGAATTTGATTCCAAGAGAGCTTAGTATGACAGCACCCCAGAGCTGGGCAAAGGTATTCAGGACCTCATAGGAATCAGTCACATGAAATTGCCCTCATTCACTCATTTGTGTTTTTGTTCATTTGTGTATTCATCAGACATATATTTGTCAGGCTCTATTCTAGAAATACAGAGCTAAATCAGATATGGTCTCTACCCTCCTACCAAGGAGATGCAGTGGGTTCATGGTTTCTCGTGGTCAGCTGAATCATATTTATAGGTACTTAGAGTTTGAGAAGAGGATGATCACCTCCAGGCTTCCTGGAGAAGGTCACATTTGAGCTGAACCTTGACAATTGGTAGGATTTGGTTGGGCATTAGGAGTGGAACCTGGGCTCTGGGGACAGACATTTGTGGGTTCTAGTCCTTTTTTTTAAAATCACTAGTTTGGTGTTGGGCAAGTCATTTGACCTTTCTGTGCCTCAGTTTCCTCATCTGTAAAATGGGGCTAACAATATTACCTACCTCATAGGATTTAATGATGTCAAGCTCCTCACTGGGGGCCTTATCCCTGCTTGGAGCCCACTAGGTGCCAACCCCTCAGAATAAAAGCCTTCTCATACCTGGACCCCTGAGGGGTCTGATCCCAGTTGTTGGGGATGGAAAGACTCTCCAGATCTGGGAGATGCTAAATGCCTTGGTTACTGAGAAAGTTCCAGGGCATTGATGGGGTTTACCCGGTAAGTGAAGGGCTTAAGGAAGCCTATAGCTTCAATCATGTATGGTAACCAGGTGCCTGGGCCCCAACCCGGGTCATGAGGAAGTCGGGGAGAGGTAGCCTGGGCCACATCCCGGCCGAATATGTGTGAAGTTCCTTCTGGGAACTAACCTGTGTCAGCTGCAGGGACCGTGCAGAGGCAGCAGAGCCTGCTGCCATGAGGTCAGCCTATGCTCGTTCTCATACACTGTCAGACCATCACCTTGTCCTGATTGTATACCACATTCTTGTTTCTTCAAAGTTAAATTTGTTCTGATTACTCAAGTGACTCATGAATCCATTCTCTAAGATGTCAGATTTATAAGTAGAGCTAGCCTTGTTTGACTACCATTGCCCGTCCCCTTCTAAACTGCTGTTATGTTTGTTGTACATCCATCTAGACAGTTTTAAGACTTTGACATATATGAGCTCATTGAAAATATTGTGTATTTAATACAAATGGTATATTGAGTCGTTCTGCAATTTGCTTTCCTTGTTTAACAGTTTTTGAGATCTATGCATGTTTTTGCTAAATGTAGATTCAATTCATCCTTTGTAATTGCCATATGGAGTGCCATCATATGACTATCACATCGTACCCATTTCTTTTGTGATAGCTAGTTAAGACTGTTTTCTCTTTTTGCTATTACAGAATACAACACAGGAACATTTGTGTGTGTGTGTGTGCGTGTGCGTGTGTATATGAGTTTATCTAGGGTTGCTTCCTAGAAGTTGAATTGCAGAGTCATAGACTATTTATATTTTTGTTTTAAATAGAGGCTTCCAAATTGCCCTCCTGTACTATTTACTCAATCTTTTTCTTGAGGTTGTCTTAGGTGTAACATTGTTATCTACTTGAGTTTCATCCTAAGTAGTGATATCCATGAAACCATGGATTTGATATGCTAATTATGTATTTTTCTAATACATATTGAAAGGCATAACTCAAAATAAATTTGTCTTTGTTCAACCAAAGAAGTCACATACCACCAGTGGTACATGTGCTGTAGTTTGGGAAATGCTGGCATATCTGAAAGCACAATTTGGGAGTCGCCCTGGTTCAAATCCTAGCTGTAGAAACTTGAGCTCATTACTTCACCTCCCTGGATCTCAGTTTCCTCACATAGAAAAGGACTTAATCTGTGCCCTATTTACAGCCATGTAGGGAAGATGAAGTGTGCTGGAAGGAGTTTGGCTGATACCTAGATCATCCCAGGCCTTTCAGGGTAGCAATTGCTATTTGCCCCACTTTACAGATGAGGAAACTGAGGCCCAGGAAGTTTAAGTGACCCAGCTACCAGGTAACAGTAAGAATTTGAACCCAGGCCCCCCCCAATTCAGTCTTGTGCTTTCTCCACTACAAGGGTGGTTTTCAACCTTGGCTGTGCACCAGAATCACTTGTGAAGATTTTTCTTTTTTCTTTTTTAAAAATCAAAGCAATATATACACCAGGTAGGAAGTAAAATAGTACAGAAGGGCTTACAATGCAAAGCAGCTGTTCCCTGCTGCACCCCCACATCCAAAGGATGTGGAGCTCCTTGCTCTGGTCCCACCCCTGGAAATCTAATTCAGTAGGTGTGGATAATAATCTGGATACCTAATTCTTACCTCACATGGTAGAAAGGATTAGATGAGATGCCTTGGACTAAAGCCTGGCCCACAGGGGCACAAGTGCTGCAGAGCACTTAGGTCCTAAGGATCAGAGAGGTGAAAGGCTTTGTCCTAGAACCCAGTGGGTCATTGGTAGAATCTAGGCTTCAACTAGGAGGGATCTCTGCTTGCCCAGTGCTTTCCCACTGTGCCACCTGCTTTCTATCATCACAAAGGAGCATGTGCTCAGTGAAGGCTGTGCTCAGGTGAGAGCTTATGGCACAGTATGTTTCCAGGAGTAAGCTGGATCCAAATAGAATCCCTAGGACTTGTTGGAGGATGCTAGGTTGACTCCCTTATACCCTGGACCCAGTAGCCTTGGTCTGGGGAGTTGAAGGGTGCTCCATGACCGTGTTTACCTTTAACTGGGCACTTCACTCTGGGAATCACTGTGTTGCCCACCAGGGACATAAACATGAGTCAAATCTTTACCCCACCTTTGAGGAGCTCACTAGTTAGGGGAGGCAATTCCTAGAACAGCCGTTAAGCATGCAGTCTGATAGCCCTCTGATAGAGGAGTGTGGAAAAGGAAGGGCCTGTAGCTTATACAGAGGTTCAGGGAAGACATCCTCTAGTCTAGGAGGTGACACCTGAGCTGAGTCTTGAGAGCCTGGTAGGAATTACCTAGTTGAAGTGGAAGGAATTTTCAGGGAGTGGGGACAGTATGCACAAAAACCTGAAGACAAGAAACAGCAAAAACAGTTGAGAAGTACTGAAACAAGATTTAACAGAGTTCAGATTTCTTTCATGAGACAGTGTGGTTCCCAAACTGGCTATGCACCAGAACCACGTGGAGCACTCTGGGCTCCATCCTCAAAAAGTTTGATTTCTGTAACTGGGGTGATGCCTCAGGATCTTGAGTGCTTAGAAAAATGAGCACATGACTGTAGGGTATAGCCAGCTTTGGGAACTGTAGCCAGAAGGCAGTGTGGGAGCCATGGAATGGTTTTAAGCAGGCAAGATGTCAGCCACTGGAAATGGATTAGGTTAAATGTGCATGCTATATGCTCCCACACCTGTAGTTTCCCCGTTGGCTCAATTTCTCACTGTGTGTTTGCTTGTTTTGTCTCTAAGTAAGCAGAAAGCACCACAGGGATGGGCCTGGGGTTATCTTGCTACTGGCATATCCCCAGCAAAAAGCACAGTGCCTGACCCAAAACAGGCACCCAATAAATAGTTTTTGAGTGAATGAAAATGTGAATGAATGCATTTGTGATGGAGAATGGAGACAGGGAGATCAGCTAGAAAGCTGTTGAAAAGCCCAGGAGCCCTACTCAAGGGCAAGGGCAGTGGGAATGGATTGGAGGCAATAAAAGTGTGAGCCAGACTTGATGACTGAGGATCACTGGATGTGGAGGGTGACTGAGAGTATAGAATGAGTGCCCATCAGTAGCCTAGATTCCTACCCTATTCCAGTCATTCTCTTTCCTCATCCATCTAAGTCAGAATCTCCTTCCAGCCTCAGCCACTGGAATTCTTCCCTCAAGTTAGTTAAAAGTTTCTGTGTGTTGTGTGGTCCCCTCCCTCCCCCTCTCCCCCAAGCCATTGATTCATTCATCCAGTTCAATAAATCTTGGCTAAGCACCTCCTGTATGCAGTGAGGCTCTTCCAAGCCAGGACTCTGACTCCCTCTTTCCTACCTCAAGAGATGTTTTTGAGGGCTTCCCCAGGTAAGACTCCCATTCCTTAGACAGTAACCTAAAGTGAGATGCCCAGATGTCAGACCTGTAAGGGAACTTACAGACTTTGTCCAACCCCCTCCTGAGGCCCTGGGAGGGGAAGGAACTTGCCCAAGGTCCCATTACTAGAAAGTTTCAGAGCCAGAAGTGGAACCTAAGTTCCCTTTCCACATCACCACTAGAGCCTTGATCTCTCCCTTCACAGATAGGACAGGCAGAGGTGGCCAGGGAGAAGGTGGGACTTAGGTTGGCCTTGAAGGTTGGTGTACTGAACAGGCCAAACAAGAAGCTTGCCAATTACACTGCCCCCTTCTGGAAACCGTCAGCAAACCTGCCATGCCCACATCCCTTCTAAGGGGTTTCTTAAGCATGAGTTGCCATGCTCTGTACCATGTGACCTCACAGTCCTGGCCACAAATGGTTTGGGATAGTATCTGACTCAAGGACAGCCAATCTCTAGGCCATAGCCTATTAGGTGGACGGGTGTAAGAACTCCACCTCATAGGGATGGCCTGTATCAAATGGCCTCCAGGGAGGCTAAATGTGAGGCATTCAGAAGTGAACTATTAATTAGCATTTAGCAAGACAGAAGTGGTGATGGATGAGGGGTGCTAGAAGCTGAACAGCAAAAGCATGGAGAAAGCTGCAGGGACCATGAAACATTTATATCATGAGAACATGGGGCCACAAGGTAGCAGAAGCCATGAAGCAGCAAGACAACATTGGGCCAAAAGGACACAGAAGCCATGAAGCAATAGGAGCCACAATGTAGCAGGAGCCATGAGGAACAGAAACCACGAGACAAAACCCTGAATGTGAGATCCATGAAGCAGCAGAAGGCTTGAATGACAAGATCCAGGAGGCAGCAGAAGCAATGAGACTCTCAGAGCCACAAGGTAGCAAGGCAACAGGAATCGAAGAGGCTGCAGGAATGACCAGGCAAACAGAAGCTTCAACACAAGAGAAGCCCTGGATGAACTGGAACCGAAGCCCTGGAAGCCAAGAAGCTGCAGGAGCCAGGAGGCCAAGAAACAATGAGGCCCCCGAAGGCCAAGCACTAGCAAGGAGGGTAACAGGAAAAAAAGAAAAGAAAGAAAGGTAGTCTAAGTAGCAGTAGGAAGAGTACAAATACAGCCAGAAAGAAGTTGAGTCACCATTTTGGGAAGCACTAGAGAAGGGAGCAACAGATGCCTGCAGCTGAGGGGGTGACAAGATAAGCCAGGCTCTAGAGCTGCTTTGGATCGTGAACCATTTTCCAGTTTCTGTTCCTCCATGAGGCTGCCTGTGTAGCTGTTTTTGTCTTCCTTATTTCCCTATGAATGCTTCAATAAATCTCCATCACTAACCTGAGTGTGTCTGTTCTTGTAATCTAAAAGAAGTTAACACTGGTGTGCACTGTAGATGGGTGGAAAGCAGGGCAGAAGGTCTTCCACGTGGGTTTGAAACCAGACACAGGTGGGAAGTCATTCTTTCTTTCACATCCTCACTGGCACAGGCACTTCTCATTCATTTACATACTGGCTTCTTTTTCTCATTCGTTCAGCCACTTGTTCATCTGTTCACCTATTAGTGGTATTTTCACGTATTCTGCACTCAGGCATTGATGTAAGTATTCACTCATTTGTTGGCTCTTTTGTTCTTTCTTGGATCCACTTTGTCATCACTTTTGCACCCATTTGGTCAGCAAGCACACATTGAGTTCCTGCATTATGTCAGGCCTTGTGCTAGGTTCTGGGGATGAGATATACTCCCCAGAGTCTAGGAATTCACAGTTTAATTGGGGGCGCAGGTGAGTGCACCAAAGGGGAGAGATTATAGAGCAGAAGTCTAGATGAGGCAGGGTGAGAATATAGGACCATTCCTCTTTGGGATGGGGTAGGATGGAGGGAGTACTCAGGCAAGGCTTTATAGAGAAGGGGTGCTTGAACTGAATCTTGAAGGAAGAGTTGGTATTTACCATGTAGAAAGGGTAACTGTAGAATATTCCGAGCAGAAGAGCTGCCTAAGTAAAGTTCTATGAAGAGTGTGGAAGTGCATGGATTTTGGGAGGAATGGAAATTGGAAAAAGTGGCAAAAACCAGGTAGTCGAGCTTAGCTTTGACCCTGTGGGCAATGGGAAGCTGTAGAAGGGTTTGACAGAGTGTAGCTATGGAAGGGGAGTGGCGGAGTCAGATTGGTATTTTAGGAAGATCACTCTGGTAGCCAGTGTGAAAGATGGTTGCAAGCATGAGATACTGACCCAAGTAATATACTTGGGAGAGAGAACATCTAAGTATTATAATTGCGGGCACAAATGAGGACTTGGGAGTCCCTGAGGAGCGAGGAAAAAGTTCTACCAGGGGGCCAAGGAAGACTTTGGAGATAGAATTTGAGCTGAGCCTTGAAAAATAAGTAGAGAGGATCCCAACTTGTAGACATGAGGAGTAAGCACTCTCCAGGCCTGGGAGATGAAAACAAGCCAGGAGGTGGGTGTAAATGGGATGACTGCAGGCTAACAAAGCTTGCAGTTTGACTGCAGGAAATCTGCACAGAAGGGAGACTGCAAGTTTGTTGAAGTTTTTTTCTATTCTGCCGCTATTAGGTCTGCAGGAACAAGGGAATTTGGAGGAAGTAGTGGGCAGGAGTGTCCTTTTTCTGTGTTTTTAAAAATTAAATATGTGTTCATTTTAAAATAGAAGTAATGCAGGCACATTATTTAGAAGACATCAATAAACTTAAATCAGTTACAAAAAGTGAGTTCCACAGCCCCACTCCCACTCTACCACCTTTCGTTATTAGCAACCACTTTTATTTAGTTATTGTGCGACCTCCATTTCTAAGTATTGTGTTATGTGAGCATTTGTCTTTTATCAATTTCAGACATTAATCCATTGGTGTCCTGCTATGACAAATGATTTAGATTACACCAAGTTCAATTCTTGTCTTACCCGCTTCTCATATAATTTAGTTTCTGTACTACTTTTCTGAATTTAAAAAGCACCTTTATTTCATTTTCCATGACTTAGAGACAATATTTCTTAACAACCAGAATTTTGTTAGATGAGAATGTCTTTTCTTTTTTACACCTTCCACTGTCAACCTCCCTAACTTATATCATCTGGTCTTTTATATTGTCAAAATTGATAACGTTGAATTCTGTAATCATGATTAAGATTTTTGGTATGCGTGTTGTCTGTAGCTTGATAATTTGATTTGGGAAGTTGAAAAGCGGTAAGTGATTATATTAATATAACTGTAAATACTGTTCACTGAAGAAGCCATTTAATGTACCTTTTATAATTTTTCCTTGTAGTTTTTCATTTTTCCCTCAAGTTTCTAATTCTCTTTTTATCTTTCACTGTTTTTACTTTATCATATATTCTAATTTTTTTCTTCTCAAAAATCTCTATTACATTAAATATTCCATCAAGCCTACTTTTTCCCCCCCTCCAGGACATCTTCCTGGAGCCCTCTTATACTCTTCCTCAAATCTGAACTAGTTGCTCTCTAGGTCTGATGCATGGGCTGTCATTTTGGAACCTTCCTTCTCTGCTTTGCTTGTTCATATTCACTATTTGTTAGTTCTCAGGGTTGGTTTGTTTGTTTTTCTCATTATTTTGATGGAGCGCATCCTCAAGTAACTTTCTCAGAAAAGTTTGTAGGAGTTAGATTTCCTGTCTTTGCATGTCTGAAAAGATCTTTATTCCATCCTTATATTCAGCTATAAAGCTTGAGGTTCAACATCATTTTCCCACAGAACTTTGAAGGCATTGCTCAACTTTCTTCTAGCATCAAATTTTGATGATAAGCAGTCTGATAACAGTCTGAGCCTCATGGCTTTATAGGTAGCTTTCCCTGCACCTTTTTTTTTTTTTTTTTTTCTCCTTCCAGGATCTCAATGATACAAATGTTAGATCTTTTGTTGTAGTTTCACGGGTCCCTAAGGTTCTGTTCACTATTTTTTCCAGTCTTTGTTTTTCAGTTTGGGTGATTCTATCGTTCTCCAAGTTCACTGATTCTTTACTCTGTTTTCTCCATTTTGATGTTAGCCCAATCCTTTGAGGTTTTTGTTTTGGTTATTGTAGTTTTCACTTTAAAATTTCCGTTTGATTCTTCTTTTTATCTTTTTTCTTTACTGATAGTTTCTATTTTTTAATTTGCTTTAAGCATGTTTCTAATTGTACATTGAGGCATTTTTATGATGCCTCCCTTGTCAGATAATTTTTAACACCTCATATCAGTGTTGGAGTCTATTGAGTGTCTTCTCATTTCAGGTTGAGATTTTCTTGGTTCTTGGTATGATGAGTAATTTTCTGTTGAAACCTGGGCATTTTGTTTCAGCTTGCTTCCTCAGACACTGTTCCAGCAGTGAAAGAGGGGACACTGCCTCATTACTGCCAGGCGGGCATGGAAGTCTAGTTTCTGTTGACAACCGAGAAGGAGGGTTTCCTCGTTCTTGGGTGGGGAAATGGGAGTTGCAGCTCCCTACTCAAACTTCTCTGATAACCACCCCAGTAGGAAGGGAGAGGGGTGACTTTTTACAGCCAGTGAGGGTAGAAGTCTAAGCTCCACACTTGGCATTTGCTGATGGAACCACAGTGTTTTCTGTTGTGTTGTGCTGGAGTGGAGTTATCTCATTGCCACTTTCTCTAGCACCAGGTCTGGGGTGTGTTGAGTCAAAAAGCAAACCAAGGGAATTCACCACCATGTCACTTCTGTGCTGCGAGGGTCTCTAGCATGTTTGTCTTCTCTTCACTTCTCAGAGCCTTCTTAGGTTTATATACAATGCCTCAGGATTTTAGCTGTAGTTGGGGAGAGAAACAGGGAAAAGTACTTCTCTGACCATCTACCCACCCCCACTTTAGTTATTTTTTTTTAAATTATATTCTTGGTGTTCTGAAATTTTATAATTTTGTGTTTAGGTTTGGGGATTTGTCATTTGTAGTGTTGGGTCACTGGTTAGGTCCCTTCATTTTGAAGTACTTTAACTCTGGGAATTCTCTTTTTTATTGAATACATTCCTCCCTTCCAGTTTCTTTGTTCTCTCTGGGAACTCCTGAATTGATCTTTTGTAGTTTTTATCTGTTCTCTCCCTCAATCTCGTTTTCCCTCACTCCCTCCCTTCTCTCTCTTCCTTTCCGGAATAGATTGAACTTGTATCTTTCAACTATTCTATCACATTTCTTTTTGACAATCACATTTTAAAATTTCCAAATATCCATTCATGTTCCTTTTCCTTTCTTACAGCATCCAGTTCTTGTTTAGTGGATGCACTAGTATCTTGACTCTCTGGGTACAGTAGAGGTATTTTTATATATATTTTTTTCTTTTTTAAAAAAATGTGTTTCCTTTGTGGTTCATTTTACCCTGTTTGCTTATTTTGGTCTCTCTTAATTTGTGGCCGTTTCTCAAATGCCTGGTAATCCATGGTTGTATACTCATACTTAGGAATTTAGCAACAAATACCTGATTGGAAGCTCTGTGTATGGGGGACAGTGCTAGGTGACTGGTGGCTTCCCTTTAGGATGATTGGAGGAGAACTGACTGCTATGCTGCAGAGTCCCCAAATGCCAGACTGCAAAGATCTTTTCTCTGAGGTTCAGTTTTGTTAGTTCAGAACCCTCTGGGTTTTGTCTAATGGGTAGACACCTGGCTGCTGTGAATTGTACACAAAGGGTGGGTTAATGGTTTGGTATACAGCCTTCCAATTAATCTCCCTGTTTTCAGCCAATATCTCACTCCCACTTTATATCATACCTGGCATTGTTAAGACCCAAGACATTCCAGGCTTCTGCAGAGAAAGATCAACTCCTTCCTCGGTGGCGTCATCTCCATGCATACTCCAGGCTATGGCTTCCTCCACCATGCTCCATCAGTTACCATTCCTCCATTACCTTCTATCTTCCAGAAATGTGTTGAAATCTCTCTTTTGCTGATGGACCTGCTCTCATTCTCTTCATCATTGTGTTTTTATACCTTTTTTTTTAATTCCTTTACTGTCATTTTAACAAGGTCTCAGGTGGGAGTGGAGATAAACACATGGTAAGTCTGCCATCTTGACCTGGGAATCTACTGGTCGATAACGGTTTGTTTTTAATTTTTCTGGTAATTATCTTAATATCTCTAAATAATATGCAGATTTTTCTATTTATCAACTTATTTATCACTTTTAGACATTATCTGTTGACTTCCTGCTATTTAAATCACCCAACTACCCTCCTCCCATGTACCCAGTATAGCTCTATTATTAATTATAAAGCCTCTATTCCTTACCTTGGTACCTTTAAATAATGGACTTATACTCCTTTCAGTCTCTCAACTTCTGTCATTTATACTTTTATGTTAATAAGATTAATAGCATTTACATTCTGGGTCTATAACCATAATTAAGTCATCCATACTTAGCTGACAGATCACTCTAAAAGTTTAAAGTCAATAAAGTGTTGATGTTATTATAATTATGTAAATGTTGTTCCCTGCCGCTCCAATTAGTGTACTAGGATTACATTTCTTTTCTTATGCATTTTTTCCTGGTAGTTTCTAATTGCCTTTCTTTTTTCCTTGCATTGTCTGACTTTATCTTCTTCTTAAGTTGTTCCAAATTCTCAAGGAAAGTATAAAATCATTTGAATCCCCTTTTTTCCCAGATACCTTCCTCCTGGAGCCCTCCGTCTTCCTGCTCCAATTTGGACTGATTGCTCTGTAGGCCTGCAGCACAACTGTCATCCTGGGACGTCCCTTCATTACTCTTCTGGGCTGGACCCAATCTTTCCTGGACCCCATATCTTCCTCTTTCTTAGTTTACTCCTTTGTAGTGGACTTTGTGGTTATTTTCCAACATCCATTCCTCTCCTCCCCCACTGTGTGACAACTATACAATTTGAGTGGGGTCGACCCCACTGCCAGCTCTAGGTATAGTCCTTTATTGGTATAAACCAATCTGAGTATCACACCCCCTTGCTACAGTGATGATTGGTTCAGGGATGATCCAGTCACACTGAAATTTAGGACTTTTGTTCAGTTTTTGAGGGAAGAGGTGGCCTATCTTCCCTTGGATATGAACAAAGAAGCATGTAGCAAAGAAGCATGCAGAAGGCCTACCTGAGGATGGAGCTGACAAATGAAGAAGGCAAAAGAATCACAGAGAAGTGGAACCATATTCCTGATCATACCATGCCTGAAGTCTGCCCTGCCTATGAACTTCTCAGTTAAGTGAGCTAATAAATTACGTTTGTTACTTAAGCCGGCTTGAGTTGAGTTTTATATTGTTTGCACCTGAAAGCGTTCTTACACTTTTTGCTGTCTCCTTTTGGAGAGGGAATGAGTGTGTTTTTGGTTATATGAGGCACTAAGTTAGGTGGAAGCATTTTTGTAGAGTAACATTGGGAAGAAGGGTGTATGTGGATGTCCGGCAAACAAAAGAGTGAACTCTAGTGGCTGCCTGGCATCTAAATCCTCATCCTGTTTGGTAGAGCCCCACTCCCATGAGTCTTGGTGAGAGGCAGGGCTCCACTTCCTACAGTGGAAACTGAAGGAGGTCAGAAACTTCCTTTCTCTGCCCACTGGGCACAAGGGTTGAATATACTCTGTTCATGGCCTTGAATCTAGAGTCAGCAGTACAAGGGAGACAGGAATATATGAAATTAACATATGGATGATAGATTAGGAAGATATATTTGCAATGTGCAAAAGTGGCAAAAGATTAATAACTAGAAAAGAAGATAGTAAACCTAATAGGAAAATAGGCAAATGATACGAAGAGTAACTAACAGAAGGAGAATCTTGAATTTACACAAGGGGAAAATTGAATATATGAAGACATTTTCAACTCTGCTAATAATTAGAAAAATGAAAATTAAACTAACAAATCACTATAAGAATACCAACATGCAGAAAGTCAGATATTATCAATTACTGGTGAAGATGTGAAGAAAAGGAAAATCGTGGGTGGGAGTGATAAAGGTATTCCAGAGATTAATTTGGCAGTACTTCCTGAGGTTCAGTCTGTGCAGATCCTACAACATAGCAACTGCACTCCTGAATATATATTCCAGAGAAATATATTCCTGGGGAATTTTCACACAGTTCCTTAAGGAAATATAATTGAGGTTTGTTCTAGCGTTGTTTGTGTTTAGCGAGGAATTGGAAGCAATCTAGGTGTCCATCACCAAGGGACCAGATAAGTGAACTGTGGTATATTTATAGGATGGAAAATACAAATAAAAAGAAAGGAGCTAAATTTACTGTAGCCACACAGATAGGTCTCCAAAGCCCAGTGTTGAGTGAAAAGTTAAAAACAGCATGAGATTGACAGCATAAAACCATTTAGGTAATTGTCAAACAACATTGTCTATTTTTTTTTAAAGATTTTATTTATTTGACAGAGAGAAATCACAATTAGATGGAGAGGCAGGCAGAGAGAGAGAGAGAGGGAAGCAGGCTCCCTGCTGAGCAGAGAGCCGGATGCGGGACTCAATCCCAGGACCCTGAGATCACGACCTGAGCCGAAGGCAGCGGCTTAACCCACTGAGCCACCCAGGCGCCCAACGTTGTCTATTTTAATGGGTGTGCACATATCTAAATATTTGGAAGATGGATTGGAGGTGTATATACGTGAAATACACTCAAGTCGCTCACTCTGGTGGGCAGTAGAATGGGAGCAGAGATGGGAACTGAGAGTGGAAAATAATAATTCAATGAAATAAAGCAGAAGAGGGGCCTTGAATGAACTGAGGAAAATAATGTGCCATGGATTGAAGAGCATGAGTAAGACAATGCTGAAGTTGACCACAAATAAATGGGACCAGACAGGAGGATAGCTAGAGTTCATCTGTAGTGGTGTGTGATGGTAGGATGACCTCCGGGTGTTGTAGCAGTGGGGGTAGCAGCATTTTAACCTGGTTGTTCCCACAGTGTGCCTTAGCTATGGCTTCCATGTCTCCACGCTTCTGTGAACTACATGATAACCTTGTAATAAGTCCCTTTTCTGCTTAAGTTAACTAGAGTCAGTTTCTGTTACTGGCCTCCAAGAACCCTGACTGAGATGTCATGCATGTCGTTGGAGAACATCTTCAAGTAACTTCCTAAGAAAGGTAAAATTTGGGGTCTTTGCATGTCTGAAAATGTAGCATTATTTTATCTTCATATGTGGGTGACAGTTTGGCTTTAGAATTCTATGTTCAAAATATTTTATCTTATGCATTTTGGAGGTACTGCATTTAGCGTGTAGTGCTGCTGATTAGAAGTTGTGTGCTAATATTATTCTCATTCCTTTCTTGGTGACCTGTTTTCCTCACCTCTGGAAGCTTACTGTTTTCTCCCATCGTGTGTTTTGAAATATAGTGATGAGCACAGGAGTGTGTTTTTCCCCCATCTGTTTTGCTGGGCACCTAGTCGTTGGACTTTTCCAATCTGAAGACTCACGTTCCTCTCCTCTGAGAAATCACAGTTTGCTTTCTTTCTTAATTTTCTTTCCTTTATTTTCTCTGTTCTCTCATTCTGGGCCTCTTAGTAGTTGAGTGTTGAATCTCCTGAATGATGGTCTTTGTCTTTTTATTTTCTCTCATAGTTTCCATGTCTTTGTTTTTTTTTTAATTCTGCAACCTGGGACATTTTCTTGAAGTTATCTTCTATTGTACTTTTTTTCTTTTGGAAGTCATTTTAAGTTTCTAAGCTCTCTTTCTTATTCTCCAAAGGTGCCTTTTTCATAGCATCCTTTTCTTTAATGGATGCAATATCTTCTGTGTATGTGTGCTTAATAGAGCTTAACTGGAGTCTTGGAGATTACATGATCATTACCAAGCCAGGAAGGAAAATTGTAAATGGATATCAAATATTAACCTCTCCAAGAGAATGGCACCCATGCCCCTCTGAATGGAGCTGCCTACTGGCTCTCTCTCTTCTTAGCCCCCAGCACTGATACCATGTGTGGGCAAGATGATCATCCAGCAACTGTATGTTTTTGGCCATGGGCTCAGATCTCCAGCTCTCACCTTGTCACCAGAAAAAGGAAGTCATTGTTCTGTTCCCTACTCCCAGGCCTACATGAGGCAGTCACAATAGTCAGCAGCACATCTCAAAGAGTGAATTGTTTTTGACATTAAAGAATATGTATGGTGGAAGTGACAATCCTGTCTAGTTCTGTTTTTACAGTCTTTCCTTCAACAGGAGCCAACAGCACTCCAAGCTGGCATCTCTCTTGATGTGGTCCCTACTGAGTTTCTTCTGTGAGCAAAGGCCTGGGCAAAAATATGCACACACATCTCTAGGAACAAATAATTTTCAGGGACAGTCCAGTCCAAACCCATGTTTGGAACAAAAAATGAACTCAGTGGAAGCATAATGCTGTTAAAGGACACCCAAACCACGTCACTGCGCAGAACATTCAACATTTGAATCAGAGTGGATAACGTGCTGAATGCTTACTCTGTACCTGGCACTTGAATTACCTTCATTTCATGAAGAAGGAAAATGAGGTTCCCAGGTGTCGCTCACCCGGGATCACAGAACTAATAAATGGCAGACAGGAAATTGCACCAGGACTATCTAACCACAGTCACCCCATGTAAGCGCTACATGGTGCTGTAGTGGTTTCCACCAGTCATGTTACGGTTAATGGTGATAGCACAATTCTCTGTAAGATCAGGGCACGGATACCTGAGATGCCTTAGTCTAAGTAACAAACTCATTCTGGTAAGTTTGCTTCCAGGACGAATTGATGTCCTTTCCTCTGGAGACAGAAAACTGCTATGAGCTTTTGGTTTTTTCTGTTTTCTTTCTTTCTTTCTTTCTTTCTTTCTTTCTTTCTTTCTTTCTTTCTTTCTTTCTTTCAAGTTTCTTTCAGAGAAACCCTAACACTTTATTTCTAAATTTTATTTTTTCATCAAAGTAATGCTTGCATATGTTTTAAAAAAATACGGTAGTGCTGAAGAGCTTACAAGAAAACCCAGCAATACCCTGTCCCCTCCCACTGCAAGCCCCTGCTTCCTAGAGGCAACTACGTAGAATGATCTTTCCAGTCTTCGGCTGTTTCTTCTGGCATTTACCACTCCCAGCCCCCTTCCCCTTTGTCATCTCCTTGTCAGGGTGAACAGCCAGATACTTTCTTAAGCTTCCTTGCAGCTAGAGATGGTTATGTGTCCCAGTTATGGCCATGAGAGGTTTGCTGGGAAGCGGGGGGCACTTCTGAAAAGGCTTTTGCTTTCTGAGACATGCAGAGCTGACACTGTCCCTTTCCTCCTCTCTCCCTTGATTAGAGTCGTGCTGCCTAGAGCTGTGACAGCAATCTTGTGACAGAGAGGGGATGAATATGAGGGTGAAGATGCAACATATGAAGGAGGAAAAAGTTAGAACCTGGTTCCCTGATGGCATCATTGAGCAGCTGAACCCATGCCACACTGATGTTAATAATAAATTAACTTACTGAAAAATAAATAAATGAATGAATAAATAAAGCCATATGTGTTCAAGGCACTGTCATTTTGGTTTTGTGTTGCTTGTAGCTGGAAGGATTTTTACTGAAGGACCACCATGTTTCTATATAATATATCTATACTATTTCTTTTTTTTTAATGGAAGTATAGTTGACATGCAATATTATATGACTACTGTTTCTTAACTTAGCAATCTGAGACATTATCTCAACATCTCTTTATAGTAGAAGAGGATTTTATGCCCCTACACGCACATGCCCCTGTATCCACCCCCCTCCTTCACTCTTCCAATATGTTTATATCCCAGTTTCTAGTAAATCAGTAGTTGCCACAGAGCCAAGAAATGTACTTTAATGACCTGGCTTTATTTTGCCTTTTTTTGTGTTCCTGAGCTTAATAATTACTTGGTATTGTTTTTTCACTTGAGATGGGCACACCCTTAGTTTTTCGCCTTTGCTCGATCAGTTTGTTCATAACGCTATTAGCATATTTTCCAGATGTTCCAACCTGCCAGCCTATTGAATTAAGAAGAAACCAATAGAAAGTTGGTTGGTTGGGAGACTGTATAAGACATAGAGGTTGGTCAAGGCCACTACTAGGCATTCCTTTAAGATGACTGGGTAGGGACCTGCATATTCTGCTGGAGGGCTCCTAAGTCCGGAAAGTGGAGGCTGTGCTCTGCAACTGTTTGATTTCTTTAAGAAACCCTCTGTATTTTGTTTAAGTGCAGATGCTTGGCTCTTCTGATTTTTGCCGACAAACATGGGAAAGGGCAGAGGGAGAGTGGGGGAGTCAACTGTTCCAACACATACATTCAATACTCCCCCTGTCAGGGGCTCTACATTTCATGCCTGCCATCAGGATAGCTCTCCTGTGCCAGAGTCTCACCAGGATTTTGCAGGGTAGACCAGGGCTCTCTGCAGGTCCCCCTTTCACATGTGGACTGTGCCTCTACCCTTCCTGGCCCTGCTTTCTCAGTTACCACTACTCCATCCCCTTTCTGCTTGCCAGAAAGTTGAAATCTCACCCCCATCAATGGGACCTTCTCCAGGTTTTTTGTGGGGTTTTTTTTTGTTTGTTTTTAAGATGTGGGTTTGTACACGATTCTTTTACTCTTATTTTATAGGGCCTCAAGAATTAGAGGAGACAGATGTGTTCTACCTTCTTGAATGAAAGTTAGAATCTGAATTTTTAGCTGCCCCAGATTATCTGGATATACCCCAAGTGTGTAGACCAACATTTGTGAACCACTGGCGGTGGAAAAAGTCTGGGTTTGGGAATCTGATGCATTTGAGTTTGAATTCTGACTCTCTGACCTCCTTACTCAAGTCACATTCTTGGGCCTCAACTTGTTCTTCTACAAAAAATGGGAATACTAATGCCTATCTGAGAGAGTTCTGGGAAGATTTCTTAGCTACTGTGTGTAAAGCATCCAATACAGGCCTTGGCAGACTGTAGGTGTTCAAAATAGGAGTAATGTCTCTTTAAAGTGGGAAATGTGATTGGAAAGATTTGAATTAGGTTTTAGGAGCGCCTCAGACACCAGGACTTGTTTTTGTGACGCTGAGGAGCCCTAGCAGGCTTGTGATCAGGGAAGTCACTTGAACCCAAAGAATATGTCAGATTGTTCCCTCAGCCTGGTGTGGGGAGGGAGCTAGAAGCCCTTGGACCAGCAGCTCTTGGGTTAAAATCTTCGTCTGCATCTGAGTTATTTGTAACCCGTTGTCATGGCAACAAGTTTGGCAAGAGAGCCAGTGCTGCGAGCTCCTGACAGTAGGGAGGGGAGGGCAGTGGGAGAAGTCGGAAGATTTGGAAGGGGGGTCGTCTGTGACCAGCGCCTCACTTTCCTCTGATCTGTCTGAAGCATTCTGCTGAAGATGAGGGTGAACGTCCTCCAGGGAGAATCACTGGACATTGGAGGGTCTCCTACTCAATCTCCTGATATTCCAGATGTGAAAAAAGACCCAGAGAGTTCCAGCAGCTGGCTCAATGCCACACAGTAAGTCAGGGATGGAAACAGGATTCGACCTTTTTAAAAAAGGACTCAGGGTCATGGAACTAAAGCATAACACACCTGGAGAGGACCTTTGGAAACATTTCATCCACCTTTCCACCAACACACACATGCTTTCACTGTTGTTCATATGGGAAACCTGGGACCCAGAGTGGGTTAGAAATGACTCAGGGTCGCACAGCAACTTGGGCACTGACTTGATATCAGAACCCAGAGGCCTCAGGCCTCCTAGGCCTGGATACTTCCTGAGGAAGTGGCTCTCTCGGGTTCATGATTCAGAGAGGCTCTTCAGTGCTGACTGCCAAGATATAGCCTCCCAGGGTGAGATTCATTTGACTGCCTTGGCCAACATGCATGTGTTGAGATCACACTTCCCCTTCCTGCACACCTTCTTCTTCTGCAGGTATGCAGTGTGGCCACTGCCAATGGCAATGCTGTTGCACAAATGGCAGCCCAGCCTCAGCCCTCCCTGGACCAAACCCAGGTGCCACACACCTCCCCCTCCAAATCTCCCACAGGGCTAGGCACTTCCTGAACATTCTTTTATGTGATTCATTCCTCACAATTATTCTGTCTCCTGAGTTAGCAGGTGGACATCTAGCCATATTTCTTTTCTTCTCTTTTCTTTCTCTTTCTCTTTCTTTCACTCTTTCTTTCTCTCTTTCTTTCCTCCATGCCCAAAGTGGGGCTTGAACTCATGACCCTGAGATTAAGCATCCCATGCTCTACTGACTGAGCCAGATAGGCAGCCCCAGCAGATGGAAATCGAAAGAACCAGAGGAAGATAAAACGACTGGCCCAAGGTCACATGGTGAGTCTTAGCCCGAATCCCTCCTTGTCCAAAAAGGTGTTTCTGCCTTTCTATCCCATACTAACTTCTCAGCCCTCAGACTTCCTCTTGCTTTTATCTTTGCTTTAATCATCCCCTTGGCACTTGCACAATGCATTTCCCCTGTGTCCTCTGCCTATGTGCATCCCAACGCCCCTTTTCTCCTCACAGCCAATCCCCTCACCAAGTCCAGCTGATTCTCCTTTCTGTCTCTCAAACCCACCTTTTCTCATCTTCAGCCACTGCCTTGCTTCAGCCTCAATATCCCTCATATGAGTGACCCCAAGTCTATTTCCTGGCTTCCTGCTTCCAGACTGGCCATCTTCAACCTACTATTTTGCACACCAGCAGTGAGAGAGCAGTGATGCAGAAACCAACACATTGCTTTCTTCCTTTACATCCTACCAGTCCAAGTAGCATTAAATTTCTAGCTCTTTGTTTGGCACTTAAGGCCGTCCAGAGTTCTGATCCCCCACCAAACCTCTCCAATCTCATCTTTTGCCACATTTAGCCTCACATGCTCTGCTCTGACCACTGAACTAATGACAAGTGGTTACTACAAGGTACTGGGCTTTCTCTTGTCTAGGTGTCTTTCCATGGAAGGCCTTTACACTGAATTCCCAAACCGAATGAACTCCCAAATGTCACTTCTTCCGAGAACCCTACCTTGATTCCCAAGTGGAATTGGATCCCGTCCTCTGGGCTCTCACAGTCCCCAGAACCTCCCCCTCTCCACCCCGTCTGCCCCCATGTGTTCTCCTAGCAGTTCAGAAGTTCCCTGAAGGCAGGAACTCTGTCTCCAGCAAAGCTCAGCACCTGGCTCCCTAGGGAGTATCAGTGACTAGTCATTGCATGCATTCAGTGCATGAATGGTCGGATGAGGAATGGAAATTGGGTTCAGCCCTGTGGTTGCACATTCTTGCCTCAAAGGGCCTGCGAGATGTCACTAGTTCCTGGCAGGTTCCTCTGAGTTCCAAGGCATGGTTTCTCTGGGAGAGGGCGTGGAGTGGGTCAGATGTTTCAGAGTGAGGCCAAACCAGCCAAGTCCTGAGCCTGAAGGTGAGGCATGTTGGAAGAGAAGAGGTGTGATCTGAGATAGAAAGTGAGGGTGGCCATTGAGGTAGGTGTTTTATTTTCCCTCTTCCTTGCAGATAAGGAAACTGAGACACATGGAATCTCAGGTGACTGGCCAAAGCCACACAGGTAAATATGGTCATGCTGGGACTCCAACTCTGTTCAGCTCCAAGTCATTTTTCACCTTGTCCCCATTCACTTTGGAAAACAGGTTTGTACTAGTTAACGGTAGAGTTGTGTCTCCAACCTGGGTCTTAGAGAAACAATTGGCAAGGCAGAAAAGAAGGAAGAAGTCATATCCTAAACACCTGCTGTGACCTTAAGCTATGGGAACATCTAGAAGAGTGGGGGGATGGGGTGAAAAATGGAGCTCGAACATTTCTTGAGCTTGTTATCTGCTTGGGTCTCTCTGTACATAACCTCTTAACTCTTGAAGTAGCTCCTTTGAGTGGAAATTATTAAGATCATGATTCACGTCTGGAAAACTGAGGCTCCTGGAGAGGAAGTGACTTACATAAGTTTAGCCACCTAATAAGCAGCAAGCGCAGGACTTGCATAGGTATGTCAGGCTCCACAATGAAAGGGGACGAGCAAGGCTCCAAAGTAAATTAGATCATGGTTTTGCAAGGGACTGGGACAAGAGTGGCCAGGTTGAGAGCAGCCTGAAGACAGGAGGGACTGGTGGGGACGGTACTTTGAAAAGGAGGGGTAGAGTTTGGCTCTGGAAGGCCCAGAGCTAGAATTCAAAGCCCAGACTGGGCACTTTCTGTTAAAAAGTAATAACAAATATATAGTATATGAATGTATACTATGTATACATATATGTATATTATGTAATTAGTGTAATAATATATAATTATATAGAGAGAATATCTATATATTATGTATAAATAAACATACTCTCTTTATAGAGCGAGAACACTATAATATATATCTATATATTATTTATGTATATACTAAAACGTGTTTCTATTTCATATATATTAAAGACAAAGTTTTCTGATGCTAGAAGTAAAATTCACTAAATACACCGAAGTGTTGTTTTGAGGGGGGAATGGGAGTGAGTGTGGGGCATAGGAATTCTAGAGAATAAATAAATAAAGTGAACAAACAAAGGAATCAAGAGGAGACAGGAAGGAGTCAATGATGATAATGAGCCTGGTCTGAGGCCATGAGGAACCTCAGCCACTAACAAGAAGTCCCCAAACAGCAAAGTAATTGCCCCTCCTTCCAAAAGTAATACATGTTCATTGATGAAAATTTTGAGGGGAAAAAACACCCTACTGCCCAAACACAATCAATGTTAGCATCTCAGTGTATTTGGGCTTTATTCTTGTCCTTAAAAACCTATTTGAGATCATGCTCTAGGTTCAGATATATACTGCCCTTTTCACATAAACATTTTCCCATTAAAATTGTTCATAAACATTATTTCAATAGAGCAAAATATCCTATTGAGTGGAGATGCTTATGGAATTCCTTTCTGCATGGGTTTGGCATTCCTTTTGTTACTTGGCTTTCTTTCTTTCGAATTGTACAAGGCTGGATTTTAGGTTTGATTTCCTCTGTGTCTTATTTTGGGAGGTAGCAGATCATTGTTTGAGAGAAGTTGGGAAAAGCAGGGTAGGCTTGTTGGAAGCAGTAGTATTTGAGGGAAACTTTGGAGTATGTTAGACATGCACAGGATAAAACTTTGAAACGATACGAGAAGATATTTGGTGAAAAATATGTCTCTTTCTCACAGCTCACCTTTGTTCTCCCATCTTCTACTGGGGATAAACTGGTAGCACTTTTTTGAATGTCTTTTGTGTGTGGATATTCTAAGCCTATACAAGTGTGTGTGTAGTTGTATTTTTATTTTTCTAACAGCTGTATTGAGATCTAATTCACCCACTTAGAGTGTGTAATTCAGTGGCTTATAGTGTATTCACAGAGTTATGCAATCATTACCGCAGTAAATTTTAGAACATTTTTATTACGCCCCAAAGAAATCCTGTGCTCCTTTGCTCCAAAGCCCCCATCTCCCCATTCTGTCTCTATAGATCTGCCTATTCTGGATGTTTCATATAAATGGAATCATGATATGCAGCCTTCTACAAATGACTTCTTTCACTTCTTAGCATGTTTTAAGGTTGTAGTGTGTATCAATACTTCATTGTGCTTTTTATATATAAACTTTATTTTAAAATTTTTTATTTAAAAAATTTTTTTTAATAATCTCTATCTCCAACGTGGGGCTTGAACTCACAACCCTGAGATCAAGAGTAGCAAGCTATACTGGGGCCAGCCAGGGGCCCCTAAACTTTATTTTATTTATTTATTTTTTTTAGCAGCTTTAGGTTTAAATGAAAATTGGGTGGTAAGTACAGAGTTTTTCCATATACTCCCTGACCAAACCCAGTTTCCCTATTATTAACACTGTGCATTAGTATGGTGCCTTTATTACAATTGATAATCCAATAATGATAAAAGTTATTTTTCTTCTTTTCAGCTTTATTGAGATATGATTGACTTCTACATTAACTAAAGTCTATAGTTTACATCGGGGTTCACTCTGTGTTGTATATTCTATGGGTTTTGACAAGTGTATAATGGCATGTATCCGCCATAACAATATCATATAGAGCAATTTCACTACCCTAAAAATCCTCTGTGCTCTGTTTATTCAGCCCTCCCTCCCTTGACCCCTGGTAACCACTAATCTTTTTACTATCTCCATAGTTTTGCCTTTTTCAGAATGTCATATAGTTGGAATCATACAATGTATATAGTCTTTTCCCATTAGCTTCCTTCACTTAAGTAAGATGCATTTAAGGTCCTTCTGTGTCTTTTCATGGCTTGATAGCTCACTTCTTTTTATCACCGAATAGTATTTCATTACCTGGATGTACCACAGTTTATTCACTCATATACCAAAGGACATTTTGGTTGCTTAAAAGTTTTGGCAAATGTGAATAAAGCTGCTCTAAACATTCATGTGCAGGTTTATGCGCAGACATAAGTTTTCAACTCATTTGGGTAAATACCAAGAAGCATGATTTTTGGACTGTATTGTAAGAGTATACAAGTAAGAGACTGCCAAACTGTTTTCCAAAATGGCTGTACCATTTTCCTTTCCCACCAGCAATGAATGAGAATTCCTGTTGCTCCATCTCTTTGTTAGCATTTGGTGTTGTCAGTGTTTTGGATTTTAGCCCTTCTCATAAGCGTGTGATGGTATCTCAATGTTGTTTTAACCTGCATTTTTCTAATGACGTAGACTTGGAACATCTTTTCATAGGTTTACTTGCCATCTACATCTCTTCTTTGGTGAGGTATCTTCTGGAGTCTTTTGCCCTTTTTTAAATTGGACTGCCTGTTTTCTTATTTGGGGGTTTTAAGAGTTCTTTATATATTCTGGACACCAATCTTTTATCAGATATGTGTTTTGCAAATACTTTTAACCATTCTGTGGCTTTTCTTTTTGTCTTCTTAATAGTGTCTTCTGCCAATAACAAAATCCAATCTATTGATTTGTTGATTTTTTTCTTTCCTTTTTTTTTTAAGATTTTATTTATTTATTTGACAGACAGAGATCACAGGTAGGCAGAGAGTCAGGCAGAGAGTCAGGCAGAGAGAGGAGGAAGCAGGCTCCCTGTTGAGCAGAGAGCCTGATGCGGGACTCGATCCCAGGACCCTGGGATCATGACCTGAGCTGAAGGCAGAGGCTTTAACCCACTGAGCCACCTAGGCACCCCAATTGTTGATTATTTTTTCTTTCATGGATTGTGTTTTGGTGTTATATTTAGTCATTGCCTAACTCACGGTCATCTAGATTTTCCCCAAGTTGTCTTCTGGGAATTTTATAGTTTTGTGTTTTACACTTAGGTCTGTGCTCCAATTTGAGCTAGTTTTGGTGAATAGTGTAAGATCTGTCTAGATTAATGTTTTTTATATGTCAATGTCCAGTTATTTCAGCACTATTTGTTGAAAAGACTATCTTTTCTCCATTGACTTGCCTTTGTTCCTTTGTGAAAAGATCAGTTGGCTATTTGTGTGGGTAAATTTCTGGGCTCTCTGTTCTGTTCCATTGATCTATTTGTCCATTCTTTTGCCAATAGTACACCACCTTGATTACCATAACTAGGAGTAAGTCTTGCAATTAGGTAGTGTCAGTCTTCAGACTTTTTTTTTTCTCCTCCAATATCATGTTTGCTATTCTGCACACTTTTGCATTTACAGATAAACTTCACAATCAGTTTGTTGATAGTCACAAAATAACTTGGTGAGATTTTTTTTTAATTGGGATTGCATTGAATCTAGAGATCAAGTTGGTCTTTGAGTGCTTTTAACCAAACTCCAAGTTAATGCTGGTTTCCAATCACAGGGCACTCTCATATTTGGGTATTACCTTCCAATGGGTCTCTTCTGGTGGCTTCCTCCCCCTTTTGTTTATCTTCCAATATCAGTGCTACGTTCCCACTCCGCTTTACCTGTCCACTCGTGTCTTCTGCCCCCATAGAGATCCAGAAGTGTATAATCCTACATCTCAGGCTGATTTCATGTGTGTTCAGAGTAATCTGGTAGATAATCAGCTCATTTTAGGAGACCAGCTGAAACAGCGTTTCCTACTTCTCCGCTGTCTTGCCCCCTTCCTTCTAGAGATCAAATTGGAAGAACTGATATCTTGATGATGTTAAGTTTTCCATCCGTGTATATGCTCCATTTATCTTCTCTGATTTATCAATTTTATAGTTTATATAGATCCTATACATATTTTGATAGATTTATATGTATTTATTTCATTTTTTTGGTGCTAATACAAGTAGTATTGTGGTTTGGGGGGCATCCATTTATTTATTTTAAAGATTTTTATGTATTTAAATTTTTTTTCATTTTTTTATTATGCTGTGTTAGTCACCATACAGTTTTGTGTTTTTTATTTAAAATCCCAATTGCTCATTGCTGTATATAGGCAAGCAATTGTCTTTTATATGTTAACCTTGTATCCTACAACTTTGTGATAATTGTTTATTAGTTCCAGCAGGTTTTTGGTGGATTATTTGGGATTTTCTATGTAAACAATTATGCCATCTGTGAACAAAGACAGTTTTATTTCTTCCTTCCCAATCTGTATACCTTTAATTTCCTTCTCTTGTGTTATTTCATTAATAAGAATAAGAATAAGAGTGATAAGACCAGACATCCTTGCCCTGTTCCCGATCTTAGTGGAAAGCATTTTTTCTTACCATTAGGTATGACGCTAGCTCTAGTTTTTTTGTAGATGTTCTTTAACTGTGTTTTTTTAACTGGGAATTTTTCTCTTATATTTTTATTTAGACAATTTAAGATTAACAGAAAAGTTCCTAAAATAGCACAAAGGACTGCTGTATACTTTTCACCCAGATTCCTCAAATGTTAACGTTTTACCACATTTGTTTATCCTACTCTATTTCTCTGTCTCATATATATATTTCTATATTTCATATATATAATTTCTATATTTTGTATATATATATATTTCTTTCTTCTCTTGAACTAATTAAGAGTCAGTTGCAGAAATGATGCCATTTTACCCATAAATAATCCAATGTGTATTTCTTTTTTTAAGATTTTATTTATTTATTTGAAAGAGAGGGAGTGAGAGAGCATGAGCAGGGAGAGGGGCAGAGGGAGAGGGAGAAGCAGACTCCCACTGAGCAGGGAGCCCAACGTGGGGCTCAGTCTGGGACCCTGGGATCATAACTTGAGCCGAAGGCAGATGCTTAACTGACTGAGCCACCCAGTTGGCCCTCAATGTGTATTTCTTGAAACAAAGAATTATCTTACATGATCACAAAGTAATTATCAGTCAGGAAATTCACAGTGATACAATACTATTATAAATATAATTTACAGAACTTACTTAGAACTGACCAGTATCCTCAAAAATGTCCTTTATAGCAAAAGAAAACTCTTAATCATGTGCATTCAGTCATCATACCTCTTTAGTCCCCTTTGATAGGCAAGAGTTATTTGGTCTTTTTTTGTGTCTTCTGACATTGACATTTTAAAGATTTTTTTTATTTTTTAAAAGATTTTAAAATTATTTATTTGACAGAGAGAGAGAGATCACAGGTAGGCAGAGAGGCGGCGGGTGGGGGAAGCAGGCTCCCTGCTGAGCAGACAGTCTGATGTGGGCTTGATTCCCGGATCCTGGGATCATGACCTGAGCCAAAGCCAGAGGCTTTAACACACTGAGCCACCCAGGCGCCCCCATTTTTTAAAAAGATTTTATTTACTTATCAGACAGAGAGAAAGCACAAGCAGGGGGAGCAGCAGGCAGAGGGAAAGGGAGAAGCAGGCTCCCTGTGGAACAAGGAACAGGATGTGGGGCTCCATCCCAGGACCCTGGAATCATGACCTGAGCCTAAGGCAGATGCTTAACAATATGAGCCACCCAGACGCCCCACTGACATTTTTGAAGAGTGCAGGCTATTTTTAGACTGTATCTTAATTTGGGTTTGTCTGATATATTTCCTTATGATGAAATTCATGCTATGCATTTTGGTAGGAATATCACAGAAGTAATGCTGTGCATCATATCAGAAGGCACATAATGACTATTTGTATTTCTCCACTATAAAGTTACTATTTTCCCCTTTTTAATTAATGAGTATTTTGTGGAGAGCTATACTGAGATTATGTAAATATCCTATTTTCCTCAAACTTTCACCCACAGGTTTTAATATTCACTGATGATTCTTAAGGTTGTTGAATGGTGATTTTCTTTTTCTTTCTTTTTTTAAAAAATATTTTGTTTATTTATTTGATGGAGAGAGAAAGGAAATACAAGCAGGGGGAATGGGAGAGGGAGAAGCAGACTCCCTGCTAAGCTGGGAACCCGATGGGGACTCGATCCCAGGACCCTGAGATCATGACCTGAGCTGAAGACCGAGGCTTAACCAAGTGCCCCTGAATGGTGATTTTCAAAGACCTTCATTCTTTTGACATGGATTAGTTGACTTTCCCCTTATATGGGAGAGCTTTTCCTTCTTCTACATGTATTTGTTTATATCTCCATGAACTCATTGTTGTCTATTGTATTCAATAGGTTATAACATATTAATATCATATTAGTATCATTCTTTATTATGATATTCAAAATGCCCCAGATTTGGCCAGCAGGAGGCCCTCCAAGCTGGCTTCTGTGTCCTTTGGGCAGGCCTCCATCTTTGAGAACTTCTTTGTTTTCTGACACTTCAAGATGCCCAAGGGCCATCTTGTGCTTTCTCTTCCCCAGCCCTGGAATCAGCAATTTTTCAAGAGTCCTAGTTCTTTTTAGTTGAGAATGGCATTTAGGAACCAAATTTGGGCACTAGGTATTATAGCTACACTTTTGGAATTTTGGTTTTCTATTTTGGGGAAAAAGAAAGCAGAAGCCACACCACTGACAACCAAATGCTCTTTGTTGGAAGTGTTGGGAAGTGGACATTGTCTGCCTATAGAAGTTGTTGGGCATTGGTTTTTTTTTTTTTTTTAAGATTTTATTTATTTATTTTACACACAGAAAGAAATCACAAGTAGGCAGAGAGGCAGGCGGGGGTGGGGGAAGCAGGCTCCCCATCCAGCAGAGAGCCCAACATGGGGCCCAATCCCAGACCCTGAAATCATGACCTGAACCGAAGGCAGAGGCTTAACCCACTGAGCCACCCAGGTGCCCTGGTATTGGTGTTTTTTGAAAGAACGGGTTGTAGTACCACAGAGATTCATGGGAAGGAGTAGCAATGAGACTGGCCTGGAAGAGTTGAAAGAATAACAGCCAATAACTTCTATTTGGTGAGATCTTGCTGTGTACCAGAAAGTGGGTTAGGAGCTTTACAAACATTATCTCTGCTCCCCTGCTATTAAAGAGAAAAAAACAGCTTATCTCTGTGCTTTGGAGAAGGCAGTCTGGTGTAATAGGCTAAGAATTTGAAGATTGAGACTCCAATCTCAGCTCTGCCACTCCTTGTAAGATCTGAGGTGGCCCTGTAGCCTCTTTGAACCTTAGTTTCATTGTTTGGCCACCTCACAGGATTGTTATGAGAATCAAATGAAATGATGGCTCCAAAGTAGACTTGTAAACCCTGAAGCATTACACACATGGAAATGGTTGTTATTCACCTGGACTAATGAGCCTGGAGTCTCTTCTTCCACCAGAGATCACAATTCTCTTGGAAATGCAGTTGATCTAAGTTATAGGAGAACCTTGAAGACCCATGTTCCTTCTTATCCCCGTGCTCCAGGGGACTTCTAGGACAGTCCCTTGGCAAATTGTGACTCTTAGTATTCACATCCTTGTGCAATCCTGTCGCTCTCGGCCCGCAAGAACGACCCGCAGACGAGGTGAGTGGCAAACTTCTTTATTGACAATCTTCAGCCCCGGGACCCCATACACCGATTATAGCCCCAAGTTATAGAACACAGTGGATAGAAAGCAACCAATCACCACATAACACAACTATTATAACATCCAATCAGAAGGGATACAGATGACTTCAATCCAGATCATGCGGGGAGCTCGTGCCTACTGACGTGAGCCCCCGAAACTTATTGTTCACTCTGTTTTTGTGCCGTTCCCATGGTCCCTGGTTAATCTTATACTAGTCCCGATACTTCAGTACAGGTTGTGCGTTCCCTGGAGCGCTCCCACATAAACATTCACCTGCCCTTCTCCTCAAGCCTCGCCTAGTACGTGACTCCCAGCTTCTGCTGCATGGCTTTCCACACAATCCCTTCCTTGAGTGTGGGCTGACATAGGGACTTACTTCTAACTGATAGAATGTGGCCAAGGTGAAGGAATGTCACTTAGGGATTTGGCCACATAGGACTGTGACTACTGTCTTGCTATTGGACTCTCTTTCTTGTTGGCTTTGATGAAGCAAGTTGCTCTGTTGGGGATGTCCATGTGCCAAGGAAGTGAAGGCCAACATCTAGCCAGGAACTGAGTCTCTCAGTCTAGCAGTCCTTGAGGAACTGAAAATCTGCCAACAATCAGGTGATCTTAGAGGAGCATTCTTCCACTGTCAGGCTTTCAGATGAGACCCCGCCCATGGCAGACATCTTGACTGTAGCCTTGTGAAAGACCCCAAAACAGAGAACTCAGCAGAGAACCTGGGCCCAACTAAGTCCACAGAAACTATGAGATGAATAAATGTTGTTTCTTTAAGCCACCAAGTTTATAGTTATCCGTTACTTAGTAATAGATAACTAATTATAGTAACCATCATTTATATAAGCTGCTCTAATCATCTATTCTCTCCTGTATTTCATACAACTCTGTGTTTTCCCTCTCTTTAGCCAAACTTGAAACGCCTCTCTTCCTCCAAAACCTTTCTACTGTACCCTCTGGGAACTTGTAGGTTAAGAATTATGTGAATAAACAGAGAGACATATTTAGTTCCTGCATGGGCATACTCAGTATTATAAAGATGTGAATTTCCTTCAAGTTAGCTTATAAATCTAATGCAACCAAAATCATTTTTCATTCACATTACAGTCCTAAATTATATAAAGTTCTAAATTATACAGTAAACATCCAGAAATAACCAGGGAAATTCTGAAAAAGAAGAGTAATGACTACCAATCAGTGTTACCACTTATTGAAACACATTGTAAGGCTACAGCAATTAAAACACACTGGTACTGATTCAAAACTAACAGTTCAATCAATGGGACACAATAGAAAGCTCAGGAAAGGGGCGCCTGGGTGGCTCAGTGGGTTAAGCCTCTGCCTTCAGCTCAGATCATGATCCCAGGGTCCTGGGATCGAGCCCTGCCTGGGCTCTCTGCTCAGCGGGGAGCCTGCTTTCTACTCTCTCTCTGCCTGCCTCTCTGCCTACTTGTGATCTCTGTCAAATAAATAAATAAAATATTAAAAAAAAAGGAAGCTCAGGAAAAAGCCATTTGGTCTGCAGAGAATTTAGTATATTAAAAGATAATATTTTAATTCATTGGTGAAAAGATAGATTATGCAATAGATGGTTTTGGGATAACTGGCTTAAACTGTGATAACTGTGATTTGACAAAAATAAAGTTAGATCTCTGTTTCATTGCTTACACCAAAATAAGTTTCAGATGTCTTAAAAATATAAATATTCAGCCCTCTTTCCTGGCAATACATTATTCATGACCACACAAAAAGACTGAAAACAACCCAAATGCCCATTAACAGGTAAATGGTTAAACAAAATGGTGGCACAGCCATACAATGGAGTATTAGCCAACACTAAAAATCAATGAACTAAAATGCACCTTGACTTGGAGAGATTATCCTGGATTATTTGGGGGGATCAATGTAATCACAAGGGAGGGAGGAGAGCCAGGGTCAGAGAAGATGCGACAGAAGATACAGAGATCACAAAGAGAGATTTGAAGATACCTCAGTGCTGGCTTTGAAGATGAAGAAGGGGCCATGAGCCAAGGAATCCAAGAATAAAAGTGTAAAAGCTGGGGAAAAAACAAGGAAATAATTCTTTCTTAGTCTCCAGAAAAACAAACAAACCACAGATTTTTATTTTAGTCCCAAAAGGATCATTTCAGACTTCTGGTCTCCAGAACTGCAAGATAATAAATTTGCACTGTTTTAAGCCAATAAGTTTGTGATAATTTGTTACAGCAGCAATAGGAAGTCTGATGTATATAGTTAAAAAAATCAAAACTATATAAATAGGTGTACACTGATATGCAGTGTTCGCACCCTGTCCTGTCTACTTGTTTACCCTTGAAAACTTTAGATAACTAGTTTTATTAATTTCTTGTTCATTCATCCAATGTTCCTTTATGCCAGTATGAGCAAATGTGAATATTTATCCCTATTTCATCCTTTCTTACACAAACGGTATACTTACACAAAAGTATACTATATATACTTTTATGTCTTTCACTTTTTTCCCCAAGTAACAATATAAGGCTAGGTAAATTTAACTGCATACTAATGTACTCTTCAATTTAGTGATTGACACTCTACATAAAGTCAAACAACACCCTTGAGAAAACATTTGCATGTACTCCACAGTAAAAATAAAAAGCTGATTGTCCACTGATAGGGAATTACTCAAGTAAATTATATTGCATTCATACAATGCAATACTATGCAATCATTCAAATACATGTAAAGTCAAGGAAGAAATTAGAATTGGATGATGGTCAAAAATAACTTTAGCCTTACATTGCTACTTTAAAATTTTTTAAAGGATCATTTACTCCTATATGACTTGCATAATTAAAAATTATTAAAACTAAAAATGGGGGGAACTAACAGAAAGTATAGATCTATATAAGTTAGAACAATGTCAAATATATAGTGTTAATCAAAGAAGGCACTTGCAAAATAGTAACTATAGTATTATCTTATTTTTGATAGAACATTACTATCAGAAAGATATATAAAGACTATATAACAAACTTAAGTTATCTCAAGGGTGTGAGATTATGAGGGATTTTAGGCTTTCTACATCAAATGTTTATGTAATGTTCAAATTTTAAAACATGTATCACTTTCATAACCAGAAAAAAGATCTATCTCTATATATTTAAATGTTCTAAACACCTATATCCTTTATTAGTCATGGTTCTTGATTGTAAATAATATATTGCATCACTGGTGACTTTGGTTAACTGTAGCAGAAAATGAAATTACTGGCCTGTGTGTCCAAGTCATTTACTGTTTGTTGGATAACCATGTGCCTCGCCATATTTCCCAGCCGTCTCAGAGTTAGATAAGGCCATGTGAAGAGTTCTGGCCAATAGCGCATTGAAGAACTGATGCTCAATCCTTCTGCTCTCTGTTCTGCTATGGCAACCATGGAGGCCTCAAGTTCTAGATGAGACAGCCACAAGATGTCAGCTGTATTCCTGAGTTCCCATTTGGAAAGGAGCTGTCTTGAAAAGCCACTGAACTTGCTATAGATTTTGCATGAGCAAAAAATAAACTTGTATGTGTTGTTATTGAGATTTGGGATTCATTTATTATCAAAACATAAACCATCCCAACCTGACAGAAAATGGTGTCACATATTTCATGGGGTCCATAAGAGGCCTGGAGAAGCAGATGAGGTCAGGAACCAAAGGTGGTATGACATGACACAGCAAAGATTTTATTGTAGGAATGGTCTGATAGCATGACGCTGTTGTCTCCATTGCCAACTAATACTTACCACTACAGCTGGACCCTGTTGTCTCTTGATACCATTGCTGTACTATTAGATTTTTGACTTTGCAGTAGCTGGTTGAAAAATCATTAAATGACTGCACACTTTTGCATCACTCCTTCAACATTCAAGGTTCCAGGCAGGATCATGTGATTTGCCATCCTGAGGTCACATGCCCATGCACTAGCCATGAGGGGATGGGGAGAAGAAATACGTGCGCCCCTCCTTGGTTTCAGTAGTGCATGGTAGCCCCCTGCTTCCAAACCTATCATGTGATTCCTCCCAAATAGTAAGAGTGTTTGAATGCTAAGCACCCAAAATACTTATGTTCACTCCAGTCTTCATATCCTTCACTAACACATATTTCACCTCCTGACTTAAGTGAATCTTGCCTCTCTCCCCTGAAAAGTGGAAATCTGCCCAATCTGCTGTAATAGCCAATAATATCCTAAGTCATATGCCTTATTGTCCTTCTATCACAGCCCCAAATCCAGATAAATACAACTCTCCACCCTCTCTATATTAATCTTATGCTCATATAATTGCTTAAATGGAAGCCAATAAAAATTCATGGTCCCCGACCTCTACTGCACCCTGGGAATCCTGTTTCCCTGCTCTTGTCTCCAAGGCTCCATAGCAACTTTGCCAAATCTCCATTTCCTTAGCCCTCCTACAGTTTCCTCTTCCCCCTCACTTCACTTCCTACTGAACTTAAAATAGAATATCCCAGGCAGCAGTGCTCTCAACTTTTTGCCACAAACTACCCGCAAACTCATGAGCATCCACATCTGACCAGTCCTTGCTCTTTCCTTTCTGTCATAGGGAAGAGATGCCCTTTTTCAGGCTGACTAATCCTTCTGCTGATGTTCTGTGCCCCATGCCCCACTATTTCCTCAGGAACCTTGATCTATCAGTTTTCTCTCTCCCTCCTGTATCTTCAGTCCCTCCCTCTTTACTGAGTCAGCCGTTAAACAGGTTCAAGTTTCTTGCATCTTAAAGAAAGGTTGTCTTATTTACAATAACATCAAAAGTAATAACGTTCTTAGGAATAAATTTAACCAAGGATATGCAAGAGTTGTACACTAAAAACTAAAAAAATTACAGAATGAAATTAAATAGGAACTAAATAAATGGAAAGGTCCCATATTCGTGGATTGTAAGATTTAACCTTGTTAAGATGGAGATACCACCCAAGCCATTTACCAAAAAATGCAATCCCTATCAACATCCTAATGATCCTAATACAGCATTGCATGCCAACTATGCTTCAAAAATAATCCTAATGATCTTTTTTGCAGAAAAGGAAAAGTTAAACCTATCATTGATATGGAATTGCAAGGGACCCCACATAGACAATTTTGAAAAAAGAAAAGAAAGTTGGAAGACTCACACTTCCCAGCTTCAAAACTTACTACAAAGCCACAGTAATCAAACAATGTGGTACTGGCATAATGATAGACATACAGATCTGTGGAATAAAACTTGGTGTCCAAAATAAGCTGAAACATCTATGGTCAATTGATTTTCAATAAAGATACCAAGATCATTCAATGGGGGAAAGAATAGCTTTTTAAGTGATGGTGCTGGGATGAACAGATAGCCACATTCAAAAAGAATGAAGTTGAGCACTTTTCTTTACATGATACACAAAAATAAACTCAAATGGATCAAAGACTTAAATGTAAGAGTTAAAATAATACATTAAATCTTTTAGAAGAAAACTAGGGATAAATCTTCATGACTTTGGATTTGGCAATGGATTCTTATATATGACACCAAAAGCACAGGCAATGAAAGAAAACAGATACATTGGACTTCATCAAAATTAAAAGGAAAACCTTTTTTTGGTCTTTTTAAATTTTTTTATTTTTTATTTTTTTATTAACATATAATGTATTATTAGCCCCAGGGTACAGGTCTGTGAATCGTCAGGTTTACACACTTCACAACACTCACCATAGCACATACACTCCCCAATGTTCATAACCCTACCATCCTCTCCCCTACCCTCCTCCCCCCGGCAACCCTCAGTTTGTTTTGTGAGATTAAGAGTCTCTTATGGTTTGTCTCCCCCCTGATCCCATCTTGTTTCATTTATTCTTTTCCTACCTCCCAACCCCCCACGTTGAATCTCCACTTCTTCATAACAGGGAGATCATATGATAGTTGTCTTTCTCCAATTGACTTATTTCATTAAGCATAATAACCTCTAGTTCCATCCACATCATTGCAAACGGCAAGATTTAATTTCTTTTGATGGCTGCATAGTATTCCATTGTACATATATACCACATCTTCTTTATCCATTCATCTGTTGATGGACATCTAGGTTCGTTCTGTAGTTTCCATAGTGCCCCTTCAGATCACTACATTTGTATCTTTAGGGTAAATACCCAGTAGTACAATTGCTGGGTCATAGGGTAGCTCTATTTTCAACTTTTTGAGGAGCCTCCGTACTGTTCTCCAGAGTGGTTGCACTAGCTTGCCTTCCCACAAACATTGTAGGAGGGCTTCCTAAAAGGAAAAACTTTTTGTGTATAAAAGGACACCATCAAGATAATGGAAAGAAAGCCTATAGAATAAAGAAAAAACATTTGTCAGTCATACCTCTGATAAGGGACTTGTATCTAGAATATACCAAGAATTTGTATAACTCAGTAACAAAAAGGCAATCAACGAAATTGAAAATGGGCAAAGTGGGGTACCTAGGTGGCACAGTTGGTTAAGCAACCAACTCTTGGTTTTGGTTCAGGTTGTGATCTTAGGGCCCTGAGATTGAACCCTTCATGAGGCTCTGTGTTCAGTGTGGAGTCTGCTTGAGATTCTCTCTCCCTCTGCCCCTCCTGCTCATGATCTCTCTCTCTCTCTCTCAAATAAATAAATAAATCTTAAAAGGAAAGAAAATAGACAAAGAAGTTGAATAGAAATTTCTCCAAAGAAAATATATAAATAGCCATGAAACACATGAAAAAAATGCTCAATATTATTCACCATCAGGGAAATGCAAACAAGTGAGATAATACTTCACATCCACTAGAATGGCTGTAACTTAAAAAACAGAAAATAAGTATTGGCAAGGATATGAAAAAGTTGGAACCTTTGTATATTGCTCATGGGAATGTAATGTGGTATTGTGTAATGTGGAAATAAGTTTGGGATTTTCCCAAAAGATAAGTATAGATTTTCCATATGACCCACTCTTAGGTATATACTCAGAAGAACTGAAAATGAGTATTCAAACAAATGCTTGTACATGAATGTTTATAATAACACTATTCACAATAGGCAAAAGGTATAAACAAGCCAGGTGTTCATTACCTGATGAATGGATAAGCAAAATGGTGGTGTGTCCATATTATGGAATATTATTTAGCCATTAAAAGAAGCAAAGTACTGATACATGCTGCAACATGGATGAATCTTGAAGAAATGATGCTAAGTGAAAGAAGCACACATGATAGACCACATATTGTATAATCCCACTTACATGAAATGTCCAGAAAAGGTAAATTCATACAGGCAGAAAGCACATTGTTTGTTTCCTAGGGCTGGGAAGAGAGGAAGAATGGGAAATGACTGGTTAATGGGTACAGGATTTCATGTGGGGGTGTTGAAATGTTTTGTAAAGGTAAAAGTGATGGTTGCACAACACTATATATTTACTAAATGCCACAGATTGTATACTTTAAAATAGCTACTTTTATGTTTTGTGAACTTTACCTCAAAAAAGTCACTGCCTCCATTTCTTCAAATGTTAAACATAAATTTACCATGTGACCCAGCATTTCCATTGTTAGGTATCTACCTAAGAGAAATGAAAATGTGTCTGCATAGAAAATTGTACTTGAATGTTCATAGCAGCATTATTTATAATAGCTAAAAGGTAGAAACAGTCCAAATGTTCACCAAGTGGTAAATGTGTAAACAAAATGTGATATATCCATATATGCTTGTTAATAAAAAGCAACAGAGTGTTGATACATGCCATACCATCTAAGAACCTCAAAAGCATTTTGCTCAATGAAAGAAGCCAGACACACACACACACACAACCCACATATTATAAGCCCGATTATAGAAAATTTCCAAAAATTACAAGTCTATAGAAACAGAAACTAGATTATTGGTTGCTGGGGGCAAGGGCTGAGAATGGGGAGTGACTACAAATGGGCATGAGGGATCTTTCTGGGGAGGTGGAAATGTTCTAAAAGTGGATTGTTATGGTATATGTACAGTACTATAAATATGCTGCAACTAATTAAACTGTATATGTAAAGCAGGGAAATTTTATGCTATTTAATTATATCTCAATAAAACTGTATTTTTTTCAAAAGAACAATAACACAGAACATGCAATCCATCAAGAGCAGAATACACATTCTTCTCAAGTGCACATGGAATATTTTCCTGGATGCATCATGTGTTAGGTCACAAAAAAAAGTCTTAATAAATTTAAGAAGATTGAAATTATATCAAGCATCTATTCCAAACACAAAGATATGAAACTAAAAATCAATTATAAGAAGGAAACTGGAAAATTCACAGTTATGTGGAGATTAAACAACATGCTACTGAATATCCAACAGGTCAAAGAAGAAATCAAAAGAGAAAAAGTATTTTTGAGACAATGAAAATGGAAATACAACATACCAAAATTTATGGGATACAGCAAAATCAGTTTTAACAAGCAAGTTCATAGCAATAAACACCTACATTAAGAAAAAGGAAAGATCTCTGGGATGCCTGGGTGGCTCAGTCAGTTAAGCCACTGCCTTCGGCTCAGGCCATGATCCCAGGATCCTGGGATCGAGTCCCACATTGGGCTCCTTGCTCCACAGGGAACCTGCTTCTCTCTCTGCCTCTGCCTGCCACTCTGCTTGCTTGTGCATTCTCTCTCTCTCTCTCAATCTCTCTCTCTCTGACAAATAAATAAATAAATAAAATCTTAAAAAAAAAATAAGAAAGATCTCAAATAAACAACCTAACTTTACACCGAAAGGAACCAGAAAAAGAAAAACAAGCCAAGCCCAAGGTTAGTAGAAGGAAGGAAATAACAAAGATCAGAGTGAAATAAATGAAATAGAGATGAAAAAGACAATAGAAAAGATTTTTTAAAAAAGCTTTGAAAATGTATACAAACCTTTAGCTAGACTTAACATAGAGAATGAGAGGGAGAGAGAGAACTCAAATAAATGAAATTAGAAATGAAGGAGGAGTCATTACAACTGAAACCAAACAAATACAAAGGATCATAACAGACTGTGAATAATTCTATGCCAACAAATTGGACAACCTAAAAAGAATGGATAAATTCCTAGAAACATACAACCTATCAAGACTGAATCATGAAGAGATAGAAAATCTGAACAGAACAATTACCAGTAATGAGATTAACCTAGCAATCAAGAACCTTCAATAGGGGCGCCTGGGTGGCTCAGTGGGTTAAGGTCTCTGCCTTCAGCTCAGGTCATGATCTCAGGGTCCTGGGATCAAGCCCCGCATTGGGCTCTCTGCTCAGCAGGAGCCTGCTTCCTCCTCTCTCTCTCTGCCTCTCTGCCCACTTGTGATCTGTCTGTCAAATAAATAAATAAAATCTTAAAAAAAAAAAAGAACCTCCAGTAAAGAAAAGCCCAGGACCGGATGGCTTCCCAGGTGAATTCTATCAAACATTTATAGAAAAATAAATACCAATTCCTCTCAAATTTTCAAAAAAAATCGGAGAAGGAAACACTTTCAATCTCATTTTATGAGGCTGGCATTACCCCAATAACAAAACCAGATAAGAAGACTACAAGAAAAAAATTACAGGCCAATGTCCGATCCTGAATTCGAAAATACATTAAAAGAATCATGCCCATGATCGAGTGGAATATATTCCGGGGATGCAAGGATGGTTCAACATCCACTGACCAAACAATGTGATACACCACATTAACAAAATGAAGTATAAAAATCATATGATTTAAAAAAAAATCATATGATTTTCCTAATGGATGCAGAAAAAAAATTTGACAAAATTAAACAAACTGGTTTAGAGGGAAGATACTTCAACATAATAAAGGCCATATACGACAAGCTTACAGCCAATACCCCACTCAGTGGTGAGAACCTGAAAATTTTTCCTCTAAGATCAGGAGTAAGAAAAGGATGCCTACTCTTGCCACTCTTGTTCAACGTAGTACTGCAAGTCCTAGCCAGGGAAATTAGGTAAGAAAGAGAAATAAAAGACAGCCATATCAGAAAGGAAAAAGTAAAACTGTTTCTATTTGTAGATGATATAATATTATATATATAAAACCCTAAGGATTCACAAAAAAACTGTTGGAAAGAAACAATTAATTCATCATATTTGCAGAGTACAAAATCAATCTTAAAAAATAATTTGCAGGGGTGCCTGGGTGGCTCAGTGGGCTAAAGCCTCTGCCTTCGGCTCAGGTCATGATCCCAGGGTCCTGGGCTCGAGCCCCGCATCGGGCTCTCTGCCCAGCAGGGAGCCTGCTTCCTCCTCTCTCTCTCTCTCTGCCTGCCTCTCTGCCTACTTGTGATCTCTGTCTGTCAAATAAGTAAATAAAATCTTCAAAAAAAAATAATTTGCAAAACAAAATAAGATGTTTTCTATATGTAAGATATAAATGCTGACAGTGAACTATTAGAAAGAGAAATTAAGAAAACAATCCTGGGGGTGCCTGGGTGGCTCCGAGGTTAAGCATCTGCCTTGGACCCACGTCATCATCCTGGGGTGCTGGGATTGAGCCCTGCATCGGGCTCCCTTCTCGGTGAGAAACCTGCTTCTCCTTCTTCCACTCCCCCTGTTTGTGTTCCCTCTCCCGCTGTCTCTCTCTGTCAAATAAGTGGGTAAAATCTTAAAAAGAAAAGAAAAAACAATCCATTTACAATGGCATTGAAAGGAGTAAGATACTTAGGAATAAATTCAACCAAGGTGGTGAAAGATCTGTACACTGAAAACTATAATACATTGATGAAAGAAGACACAGATAATTGGAAAGATATTCTATGCTTGTGGATTGAAAGAATTACTGTTATTGAACTGTTGTACTACCCAAAGCAATCCACAGATTCAGTGAAATCCCTACCAAAATTCCAATGGTATTTTTTCATAGAAATAGAACAAGCAATCCTAAAATTTGTTGGAACCATGAAAGATCCTGAATAGCCAAAGCGATCTTGAGAAAGAACAAAGCTGGAAGCATCATATTTCCTGATTTTGATCTATATTACAAAACTATAGTCATCTAAGCAGTATGCGCTCATAATCTTAAAAGTTCTCATCACAAGGAAAAAAACCTATAACTATATGAGGGATAGATGTTAGCTAAACTTATGTTAACTAAACTTAATCATCTTGCAATATATGTATGTCAAGCCACTATTCTATACACCTTAAACTTATGCAGTGCTGCATATCAATTACATCTCAATAAAACTGGAAAAAAAAAAAACAGTATGACATTGGCATGAAAAGAGACACATTGATCAGTGGAAAGAATAGAGAGCCCAGAAGTAAACCCAGGCATATACAGTCAATTAACTTACAACAAAGGAGCCAGGCATACACTTGGGGAAAGGATAATCTCCTCAATAAATGGTATTGGGAAAACTGGACAGACACATGCGAAATAATGAACTGGACCTCCATCTTACAACATACTCCCAAATCAGCTCAAAATAGATTAAAACCATGAATATAAGACCTGAAATTGTAGTAGAAAGCATACAGGGTAAGCTCCTTGACAGTAGTCTAAGCAATGATTTTTCGGATTTGACACCAAAAACAAAGGCAGCAAAAGCAAAAATGAATAAGTATAACTACATCAAACTAAAAAGCATCTGCACAGCAAAGGAAAGTCGTTATTCTGCACACCTTTTTGAAATGGAAAGGCAACCTATGGAATGGGTGAAGATATTTGCAAATCATATATCTGATAAGGGTTAATATTCATAATATATAAAGAACTCATACAATTCAATAACAAAAAACCCCAATAAGATTAAAAATGGGCAGAGGAACTGACATTTTTCCAAAGAAGATACACAAATGACCAACAGGTACATGAAAGGTGCTCAGCATCACTAATCATCAGGGAAATGCACCTCAAAATCACAATATCGCTTCACGCTTGTTAGAATGGCTATTATTAAAAAGACAAACGATAAGTGTTGGTAAAGACATGGAGAAAAGGGAACTCTTGTGCACTGTTGGTGAGAATGCAAATTGGTGCAGCCACTACGGAAAACAGCATGCAGGTTCCTCAAAAAATAAAAACTTGAACTACCATATGATCCAGCAATCCCACTTCTGGTTATATATCCAAAGGAAATAAAAACAGAGCCTCAAAGAGATATCTGCATTCACATGTTCATTACAGCATTATTCACAATAGCTAAGATATGGAAAGAACCTAACAGTATATGTGATATATGTGATATGCATCCATTATATATTATTATATTATATTATATTATATTACATTATATTATATTATATCATATTATATATTCAGATATATACTCAGGCTATTATTCAGCTGCACCAAAGAAGGAAATCCTGCCATTTTCAACAACATGAATGGACCTAGAGGACATTATGCTAAATGAAATAAGTCAGACAGAGAAAAATAAATATTACATTGTACCATGCAATGTGTGGAATCTAAAAGGAAAAAAACAATCAAACCCAGAGAAACAGACAGGAGAAAAGTGGATGCCAAGGGCAGGGGAGTGGGGAAGATGGGGAGAGGTTGGTAAAAGGGTAAGAACTTTCAGCTATAAGAAGAATAAGTCTGAGGATCTAATGTATAACATGGTGATTAGAGTTGACAACACTGTACTGTATAATTGAAATTAGTTAAGAAATTAGAACTTAAGCATTCTCACCAAAAGTAATAAATAAATTAAATTAAATAAACAACAACACAGTTTCTCTAGCTCCTACCCTACTTCTCTGCATGGGCAAAAAGCTTGAAAATGTTTGTACTCGTGTACATATTTCCTCACCTCCTGTTCACTTTTTTCCTCTTTTAATCTTTTATTCCTCCAATCTCCCCTTAACCCATTGCATTTTGCCTTCCACTCCTTCCTCTTAACTGATTGTAATTTGCCATCCACCACCATCACTCCCTGTTCTCTGCAAGACAACCAGTGACCTTGCTGGTAAATCTAGTGGCTGGTTTTCAGACTGTTTCATGTACTATTTGTAATGTTGACCTGTTCCCTCCATTTGGAAGATAATTTGCCCTTGGTTTCTGTGACACCCCATTATTGCTTCTATTCTTTACTCTTTGGCCACTACTTCTTGTTCCCTTTTGTGGGCTCCTTTCCAACTTCCTTTCCTCAAATGTTGGTGTCTGATAGGGTTATGTCCAAGACCCTTTTCTTTCCTCAGTCTGTACAACCATGGTGGGTGATCTCATTCATTCCTAAGGCCCTAATAACCATCTACATGCTGATGGCTCCCAATTCTCCAGCTCCTGACTACATTTCTTTCCTGAACTCCAGATCCATAAATCAAACTGTCTCCTGAATATCTTTCCTTGGATATCCCCCAGACACCAAAATCGAATTCAGTATTTTCTCTCTGAAACCTGTCCTTATTTGGTTGTTCTCTGTCTCAGTGATTTGTTCCACTATCCTGACCCAGTCATGTCAGCCATAAATCTAGGCTTCTTCTTTGACTCACTCTGTTAACTATCACATGCAATCCATTCACTAATAGTGCTGATTTTCACCTCCTAAATATTCTCTTTTATTTAAAGAGTTTATTTATTTGACAGACAGAGATCACAAGTAGGCAGAGAAACAGGCAGGAGAGAGAGAGAGGGAAGCAGGCTCCCTGCCCAGCAGAGAGCCCAATGTGGGGCTCGATCCCAGGACCCTGGGACCATGACCTGAGCCGAAGGCACTGAGCCACCCAGGCATCCCCTGAATATTCTCTTATTCAGAGATTCTACACAGAGGTTCATAGGCTCTGGAGGGTTTTAGAAAATACACGAACATGCTGAGTTGTAAGCAAAACTTGATATGATTATGTATATTAACATTTTTCTGGGAAAGTGTGCAGACCATAGCTTTCATCACACTCTCATAGAGGTCTGTGACTTGACAGAAAGTGAAGCATCGGAGCCCCTGGGTGGCTTCATCCTATTCGTTGGTTCCCACTTGCAGAGAACCCCCAGCAACCCCTCCAAAGAAGAGGAAAGGAGACTGAGCTTGAGGTATGATGTCTGTAAGTAGTGAGACACCAGCCCCAAGTACAGCTGTAGTAGCTTAGGAGAAATATGTGGTCAGGCCAAGGAATCATGGGCCTTATAATTTTTTATTAAAACTTAGAGTTTGGGGGCACCTGGGTGGCTCAGTGGGTTGGGCCTCTGTCTTTGGCTCAGGTCATGATCTCAGGGTCCTGGGATCAAGTCCTGCATCAGGCTCTCTGCTCGGTGGGGAGACTGCTTCCTCCTCTCTCTCTCTCTCTGCTTGCCTCTCTGCCTACTTGTGATCTCTCTCTGTCAGATAAATAAATTAAATATTTAAAAAATAAAAAAATAAAACTTAAAGTTTGGAAGATAATTTTAAAAGGATCTAACCTGATCTTCCTCTCATCTCATGCAGATGGTCCTTCTTGATTCCCTACTTTTCTTCATCCTGTACCTCCATCAACAAGTTTTTGGGCTCCATTTTTATATATATTTCATTTTTTCCATTGACCTAAGTGTCTATTCTTTCTTTTAATACCACTACCTTATGTACTGTAGTTTTATAGTATTGTAGCTATCTTGAAATCAGTAGTGTGAATCGTCCAACTTTGTTCTTCAGTATCATTTTGGTTATGATAGGTCTTTGGCTTTTCCATATAAATTGAGAATCATTTTGTTTATATCTACAAAATAGTTTGATTGCATTTTAACTGAAATTATTCTATAGATCAAGTTGGGAAGAACTGACATATTTGACAACATTGAGTCTTCCTATCCATGAACATGGAATATCTCTCCATTTATTTAGATCTTCTTTGTTGTTGTTGTTTTTTATTTGTGTTTTGTAGCTTTTCACATTCAGATCCTGTACATATTTTGTTATATTTATACCTAAATATACCTACCTATATTTATACCTTCATTGTTTTGCAGCTGCTGTAAGTAGTACCATTTTCTTAAAAATTCCTATTCTAGGGCACCTGGGTGGCTCAGTCATTAAGTGTCTGCCTTCAGCTCAGGTCAGGATCCCAGGGTCCTGGGATTGAGGCCCACATTGGCTCCCTGCTCAGCGGGAGGCCTGCTTCTCCCTCTCGCACTCCCCCTGCTTGTGTTCCCTCTCTCTCTGTGTCTCTGTCAAATAAATAAAATCTTTAAAAAATAAATAAATAAATAAATAAAAATTCCTATTCTAATTTTTCATTGCTGAAATATAAGAAAGTAATTGATTTTTGCATATTGAGGTTGTGTCTGCAACCTTGCTATATATGTTCTCATTAGTTCAGAAGGTTTTTTTTTTGTGTGTGTGTGTGTGTGTGTGTGTGTGTGATTGTTTGGGGTTTTCTACAATGCTACAAATTTTGGTAAACTGTATTTTCATTTTCATTTAATTCAAAATATTTTAAAATTTCTCTTGAGACTTCTTCTTTGACACATGCATTATTTTTTTTCCATTTTATTTTATTTCTTTTCAGTGTTCCAGCATTCATTGTTTATGCACCACACCCAGTGCTCCATGTAATACGTGCCCTCCATAATACCCACCACCGGGGTCACCCAACCCCCCCACTCCCCACCCCTCCAAAACCCTTAGTTTGTTTCTCAAAGTCCACAGTCTCATGCATTATTTAGAAATGTGTTGTCTAATTTCTAAACATTTGGGGATTTTCCAACTATTATCTATTACAGATTTCTAGTTTAGTTCCATTGTGGTCTGAGAGCATACTTCGTGTGATTTCTATTTTTTTCAATTTGTTAATATATGTTTTATGGCCCAGAATATGGTCTATCTTGTTGAGTGTTCACTGCAGACTTGAGAAGAATGTGCACTCTGCTGTTGGATGGAGTAATCTATAAATGTCAATGAGATCAAGTTGATTGATAATGATGTTCAGGTAAAAATATATCCCCAATCTGTCCACTTAACTTTCTCTACCATCACTATCCTAGCATAAGCTATTATGGGACCTGTACCTCCTAACTGGTTTCATAACTAGCCTACTAACTTTTCTGTTTCCAATTTTGCCCTTCTTATAATCCATTCTCCTCACATCACATAGAATGATTATAGATCATATCACTCCCAGCTCAAAGTCTCCATTGGCTTTTCATTGTACCTACAATAAAACCTAAACACTTTGCCATGGTTGGCATGGCCATGCACAGTCTTTTTTTATTTATTTTTAAATTTAGGTATAATTAACATACAGTGTTTTATTAGTTTCAGGTGTACAATACAGTGATCCAACAATTCTATACAAGACTCATGTATAGGGCTCATCATGATAAGTGTACTCAATCTCTACCATTTCACTGTGTTCCTACCCACCTCCCCTCTGGCAACCTCCAGTTTATTCTCTACATTTTAGAGTCAATTTTTTTTGTTTGTGTCTTTTTTCCTTTGTTTGTTTCTTAAATTCTGCATATGAGTGCAATCACATGGTTTATTTTTTTTTAATTTTTTTTTAAAGATTTTATTTATTTATTTGACAGAGCGAGATCACAAGTAGGCAGAGAGGCAGGCAGAGAGAGAGGAAGGGAAGCAGGCTCCCTGCTGAGCAGAAAGCCCGATGCGGGACTCGATCCCAGGACCCTGAGATCATGACCTGAGCCGAAGGCAGCGGCTTAACCCACTGAGCCACCCAGGCGCCCAATCACATGGTTTATTTATCTTTCTCTGACTGACTTGTCTCACTTAGCATTTTACCCTCTAGCTCTATCCATGTTGTTACAAATGGCAAGATTTCATTCTTTTTTAGGACTGAGTGATATGCCTTATACAGTCTTGCTCCAGAACTTCTTTCCTGCTTCATCTAATATCAGTCTCCCCCCTCGCTCTCCCTAGTCAGACTTCCTCCTGAAACCCTTTGAATATACCAAACTCATTCTCATCTTAGGGCCTTTGACCTTGTGTTTCACCTTGTCTGGGATGCCATGGCTCTGGATCTTCAGGAAATGACTACTTTCTTGTCATTCAGTCTTGCCTTTGCTGTCACCTCCCTGGAGAAACCATCCTTGCCTACTCTATTTAAACTTGTTCCCCACCCCTACCCAGTCACACTGCCTTTGTAGATTTTTTTTTCCCATTTGTTTTCAAAGAACTTTTAACTTTTGGAAATGATCTTCTTGTATGTGTTGGTTGTTTGTGTCTATTATCTTTTCTCTAAAATGTGAACACCAAGAGAGCTGGGACCCTCTTAACCACTGAGTTGTCTATACCTAGAATAGAGCCTGGGACCTGAATATATATTGAATGGCTGCACTTCCACTTGGACATCTCCAGTGACTTGGAACTGACTGCATTGATCTATGAGGCAGCCAATGCCTCTGTAGGTAGTTTTGTAATTTAGAGAGCTCATTTTTCTCTTGAGCTAAATACTGCATCCTTGGCCATAAAAACAGATCAGAAAAGAAAAAAACATGACCATTACAAAAGATGCTGAGGAAGGCTTGGATAAAATTTGACACCTGTTAGTGACCAAAAACAAAACAAAACAAAACAAAAAACAAACAAACAAAAAACCTTGCATACTAGGAGTAAGAGGGAACTTCCTTAACCCAATGAAAGCAACCTCCAAAATCCTACAGCAAACATATATAATGGTGAAACATTCAAATTTTTCCTTTTAAAATGAATAACAAAACAGGGATGCCCATTATGGCCCCTTTTGTTCACCATTGAACTGGAGATCCCACACAGTAAGACAAGGACATAACATAACAGGAGTAAGGTTTTGGAAGGAAGAAACAAAACTGTCATCTAAATCTACTTTTTCGAATCTTTCACCCACTCGTCCTCCTTCTGTTTCCTGGAGGCCCACAGACCAAAGCTGTCCCCTCTTCTGCATGACAGCCCAGGTCTTCTTCCCTCTCTGGGCCTCAGTAACCTCAGCTGGAAAATGAAGGGTTGGACAAAATAATCCAAAAAGCTTTTTGTGGTTTCATCTTGCCATGATTTATGAGTCTGTACCCTCTCTACTACTGAACACCTCTATTTTCTTTAACAGTTTCTAATAGTGATGACTTCCAGAACCTTCCTTTCTTACTGACATGCTGAATCTTGTTTTTTTTTTTTTTTAAGGTATGATGCCCAGAATTGGGCAGAAGGTGAAAAAAGGATAAAGCATGAAAAAGCATGAAAATATTGGAGTAGAGGGAGTTAGCCTGAAAATAGAGCCTAAAAATGAAATGGTAGAGAGAGGTAGCAGAGGGAATGGTCAAGGGACGGCATTTGAGGAAGAAATTGCCTGGTGGGAGAGAATTCCTTGACTTCTCTCCCTGGGATGGGAGAATGGTCCCCCTCATGGTTTAGGGGACAGTGATGGGAACTGAGTTGTAGTTGGTCAAAAACATTTGGTGGCTCTGTCAGTCTTTCCTTCCAGCTTTCCTATCCCTAGGCTGTAGGACCCTCCTTTCCATAGCTGAGATTGGGGGAAGACTATTGACTAAAGCCAGCTCAGGGCGGCAAGGGAGGCTGCACTGAGCCAGGTCCCTGTCCAGGAGGCAGGAGCAGCCATCACAGTGGGAGGGAGCAGCAAGCCAACAGCTGAGTGAGACAAGGCCTGGGTTATTTTTTTTCCAGTTTGTTGGCATGTGGGTGGATTTTTCTCCTTTTTTCTTCTCTCCTGCTCTCTGCCGTTTCCACAGAGATGTGGGAGTTTGCAAATTTGTCTCCGTGGAGGGGAGAGGCAAGAGCTGATTTGGGGGGTCCTTGACAGGAACCAGGGGAACACCAAAGGACACTGCAATTCTGGTAGCAAGAAACTAGGACCTATTCCCTGATGGTATCACTGGGGCAAAGAAGGCTCTCACTCTCTCTCCTTTCCTCTTAAGGTCACAGATATGCCTTCTCACCTCTGCTCAGCTCTTGGCTCTCAAATCCATCCCACCTGGTAATTGCAAAAAATCTCTCTCTTCTTCTTTCCTTGCTCTGCAGTGCCAAATGCCTTTTCCTCGGGGCATGGGAAAATAGAATATTTTCTATGGGAAATATGAGAACAAACTATGGGAACACCTGACACTCATGCCCAGAGGCTGCTCTCCTCACCAGTACCTGTGGGGGTTTGGGGGTGGGAGGCCAAGGAGTCTTACTTTTTTTTCCAGTTATTTATTTAAAGCATTAAAAAACCCCAGTACCTATAGCACATGCTAAGTGTCAGATGAGTGTTTCAGGGGAAAGCTTTCTGAAAGGACTGAGAGGTGGGTAGTTTAGGAAAGGCTTCCTGGAGGGCGTGGGACCTAGACAAATTGACAAAGCACACAAGGGCATGCCAGGCAGGGACAGAGAGCACGGCATTGTGGGTCTGGATACCTACATGTTGATCCCAGTTCTGCTATAAATTTGTAATGTGATGTTGAAAAAGGAATTTGCTTCTCTTGGGCTTTCTTTTCTCATTTGGGAATCAGGCTGGGTAGCTAAAGCTCTACAGGTCTCTGGAGCCTGAATCTTCATTCATGGCCCTAGGGGCTATGAGCCATCGAATGAGATCGTGTGTATGCATCGTGCACTAAACATCATCAAGGGGTAAAATGACCAAATTTCACTGTTTGCCTGGGACCCAGAGGTTCCCCAGAAAGTGGAACTTGAGAGCTGAAATGATCCCGGGCAAACCGGAGTGGATGGTCACCCTAATAAGGGCCACATCCATTACTTGCTATTATAGTGATCATGATCATTATTACCACTAGAGGGCAACACTCTCTTATGCTTGGGAGAAGGTTTTACCAGAACACCCCCCCCTCACCCCCCCCACCCCCCCACCCCCCCCACCCCCCCACCCCCCCCACCCCCCCCCGCCACCACCACCAAAGATGCAGAACTGCCCCCTCATTCCAGGACCAGTTAATCCTCTGGGTCTTTCTTCTGTAGAGGACATCACTAAGGAACAGAGAAATCTGGATTTCAAATACCAGCAGCGTCCTTTTGGCCTTGCCAGCCCCATGTCTGGTTCTGCCTTTCGTGCCTGGTACTCAGGTGCCCAGTCTGTGCGACTGTGGCAGAACTACTGTGATTCTCCAGGTACTCACAGCTTTGGTTTGTCTAAACACAAAAGGCACTTTCTTTTCTTTCTTCCTTCCTTTCTTCTTTTAGGTAATCTACACCCAACGTGGGGCTTGAACTCATGACCCCAAGATCAAGAGTCCCATGCTCTAATGACTAACCCAGCCGGGTGCCCCCAACTGGCACTTTCTCAAGGCTATGCTGTTAGTTCCCTACTTTGATTGTCTGGCAGTGTAATTATTCTACAAGGCCAGATCCGTTGATACAAGAGCTGGCTTTCTCCCTCCTACGGAATTGATTTCTGTATTACCATATATCCCTTATCACAGTGAATTGTAGTTATGATTTATCTATCTATATACCCGATTAGGTTGTTGATTCATGCATTCAACAAACATAGATTGCTTATTGCTTGCCTACCATGTCCCAGGCTTTTTGCCAGACTCGTGGTACAGTGGGGAGCGTAACAGACGGAGTATCTGCCCTTGTAGAGCTAATAGTCTAGTGAAGGAGGCAGGAGGAAAGCAAACAAAGAACCGCACAAATCAATATGTAATTACATACTTGCTAAGCTCAAGGAAGGAGAAAGACTCACTGAGAGCGTTTATCAGAGGGATCTGCCTCATCTGGGAGTGAGAGACGGTGCCGCTGAAGAATTGACATTTGAACTGAGATCTGAAGGATGAATAGGCAGTAAGTAGGCAAAGGCAGCGAAAAGAGCTTTCTGCGCCAAAAGAACAGCAGGTGTGCAGGGCCCAAGAAGGGAAGAGCCCAGCTCCCAGGAGGAGCCGGTTGCTCCTTGAGGGCACAGCCTGCCTCTTGTTCCTCTCTTGCTATAGCTCCAGGCCTGGCACACAGATATGCCAAATCAGTGTCTGTTGAATTGAAGTGGATGAAATTTTGTCATGGAAAGTATTGTGGGCTGCTGGTGGGGGTGCCAAAAGACCCAGCTTTTACTTCCAGCTCTTCTGGGCAATTCAGTTCCATTTTCCAACTGCCTACTGGGCATTCACCATGTCCAAGGACCTGCAGCCCCATCTAGGTGGGGGACTGAAGGGTAAACAAAATTGTCTCTTCCCCTTAGTACCACATGGTCAGTGAAGGGGCTGACAGGTAGACAGGGAGGCCCCTTCCACTCTCTGGGCCTCTTTCTCTCCAGTTCTAAAGTGCGGGGTTGGGATAATAGGATCTCTAAGGCTCCTTCCAGCTCTAAAGGTCTTGATGTGCTCTTTCTTGAATAACAGCACCGGGAGCAATGGAGCTGATTTTTTCGTTTCTCCTGCCCTGTAGGAGTCAGATGGAATAAGACTGGGGAAATTGCGGCCGGGGATTCTGTTTGTGGAAAATTTTTCCATGTACAAGGATCTTGGAAGCAATTAGGGTTTGCTGCTTCTGACTAGAATGTTCTAGCATTTGATGAACTTTTGTATCTTCCTGTCTCTTTCCCCACCTGTCCCCTGCCCCAGTCTTCTTTTCTACACATAGAGCTGTGTTTTACATCTATTAGGGCTGGAAAGGGCCTTTTAAATAATCTCATCCAACCCTTCCATCCAGTGCTTACATTCCCTATGCAATAAGCCCCTCCAAATGAGGCCATCCAGCCACTATATGAAGACATCCCATGGTAGTAAACTCACCGTCATTGCTAAGCTTTGCCTCTGAGAGGTTTCTTCCCTCTGGGAATTGGTCTTCCTGTACTTTTTATCCATTGCTTCTGATTGTGCCCTTCAGAGCTAAGCACAGTAATTCCACTGCATTGCCCCTCTGACAGCCTATTGGATATTTGAAGCCAGTAATCATGTCTTCACAAGCCTGCTCTCTTCTAGGCCAAATATCATCTGTTCCTGCAAATGTTCTTCACTAGTTCAAATCCCCTTAGCATCTGTAAATATAGTTTAGTTTATGTAAGATTTATATCCCGCCTACCTTAAAGAGGATATTAGGAGGCTCATCAGTTATAACATGAAAGAAAGACAATTAGGGATAAAAATGTGGAAGAAAACAGACCAGAGACCATGTAAAGGAAGCATGAATAGATGTTGCCAGGTACCCAAAATGAACTGGATTATAATTGGACTCTGAATTTGGCTCAAAATTTTATGGCAGCTAGGACAAATTTGGAAACACATTGGGTTATGTGGTTTTATGTTCTGACAGGATCAAGCTTACAAATCCTCTTCGGAGAGAAAATTTTTCCTGAAACAAAACTCCCGACTAACCTATTAGGATTGCTTTCTGTGAGACTGTTCAAGACTGACAGGCACTTTGGATATATCTTGTCCCTTCCCCCACTAGGGGAAAGAGGACTGGAAAGATGATTAATTAATTAGCTAAATGCTGTCTCAGTTTTAAGCACTGCTATCTCTTTAGGGATCCCCACAGAGATGAGAGACTTCCTTTTCCCGTCCTTCTTGGTTCTCCTATGTTCCTCACGGATAGGCACTTCCTTAGCATTCCGCTCTTTATAGTCTGCAATCTTAAGACTCTTTGGAACACTGGACCTCAGGAAATAGCCCAAGTCAGGAACTGTAGCTTAGTGATCACACAGCAAGTATGTGCAAATCATTTCTTTGGGTCCTCAGCGCCCTCATCTGAAAAGTGAGTTAATCTTTAACATCACTTCTGCTCTGACATTCTGGACCTGCAAACTCTCTGATGGAAAGAACAGTGACTTTTAAAAATTTTTTGATTTTCCCATCTCATGTCTGGCAGCTAACCGGTATAAGAGAAGATCTGTTTATGGACAGAGCTGTGAGAACCCAACAGGAAAAACCAATTTGAACAGGTGCCACCTTTGCATCTGAGGAAAATATTTCCTGGCTCTCGTTATCGTGATGAGTTTTTGTTGACTGGATACTGGTAATGGTGAGATGTGGTTTTCAGGGCTCTTTCCTGCTCTGGCTCCATATTCCTTGGCAAAGCCGGCCCTAGGATAAGGAGAATTGGAGCAATCATGCCAGAGGCTGAGGCTTCTGGGAAATGACCCTGGGAGCCAGCAGGCAGGAAAAAACAAAAAGGTAGTACCACAGTTTCAGCCAAATAGCAATGAACCAAGACAAAACTCACCTTATGGTGTGTAATGTTTGGTACATATGATATCCATGTGGAGCCCCCCTCGCCGCCTACCATGTTACTCTCTTGCTCAAAAATGCTCCTGACTTTTCATTGCCTGTAAGAGAAAGTCCAGATGCTCCAGCTTGGCAATGGAGTCTTCTCTAAGCTAAATCAAGCCATGTCTTCCCACTACCTCCTATCCCTTACAACACACACACACACACACACACACACACACACACACCTGCTCACACACTTATATCTTGTGCTCTCTTCAACCAAACTGTGTGTGGCTCCTCAAACACACAGTTTTACTGACCGTTCCTTTCCTCCCACCACACATGGCTCCACGCAACAGGTATTTTTCTCAGCTCTTCCACTTCCACCTGTTAAAATCTTTTTTTTTTTAATATTTTATTTATTTATTTGACAGAGAGAGATCACAAGTAGACAGAGAGGCAGGCAGAGAGAGAGAGAGGGAAGCAGTCTCCCTGCCGAGCAGAGAGCCTGATGTGGGACTCGATCCCAGGACCCTGAATCATGACCCAAGCCGAAGGCAGCAGCCTAACCCACTGAGCCACCCAGGCGCCCCCCACCTGTTAAAATCTTAAGCTCAGCTCAAATACCTTCACAGCCATAAAGACATCCCAGCACCCCAGTCCTGCTGTGCCTCTGCTCTGGTCCTTTACACCTTGTGTTGTTAGTCCTGTCTGTGACTTATGGTTGGAGCTCTCTGACTAGACCGGCAGCTCCCTGAGGGCACAGGCTATGTCTGATTCACCCAGGGCTCTCTATCATCCTTCCTTGTTTGGTCTTTCTCCAGAGCACCAGTGTTAGTCTCCTAGGGCTGCTATAACAAAGTACCCCAAACTGGGTTACCTCAAACAATGAAAATTTATTTATTCTCTCAGGGCTCTGGGGGCTGGAAGTCTGGGGAAGAATCTTTCCTTGTCTCTTCCTACCTTCTGGTGGTTACTGGCAATGCTTAGCATTCCTTGGCTTGTAGATTGCAATCTCTGCCTCTGTCTTCACATGTCATTCCTCTTTGTGCGTGCACGCGTGTGTGCATGTTGTGTGTGTGTGTGTGTGTGTGTGTCTATGTCCAAGTTTCTCTCTTCTTATAAGGACACCAGTCATTGGATTAAGACCCACACTAATGGAGTATGGCCTCACCTTAACTTGATGACATCTAGTATACCATCCAACATGCTCAGTATTTTCTATTTGTTTATTGTCTCTCTGTTCTACTAGAACATTAGCTTCATGAGGTTAGAGATTGTTGTCTAGTTTGTTCATTATTCTATCCTCAGCGTCTAGAACAGTGTTTGACACATAGTAGAGACTCAACAAGTATTTTGTGGATGAATCTCCCTATCCATTCACCCCATGACCCACAGGGAATCTGAATGAAAGAAGCAAGGATAAGGATGAGAATGCAGGTATTGCCTAGAACATAATACTCTGTAAGTGTTCACTGGATGAATAGAAGTGTGCGATGGATGTGTTAACTTAACACAAAGATGGTGCATCTTTTTTGTATAAAATACTGAGAAAAGATATGAAGAAGCGAGAAGGAAAACTCTGAGCATCCTGGCTATGCCTCCTTGTGATCCTGGGCAAGTCATTCAACCTCTGGGTTTCACTCTCCTTGTACCTGTAACATGGGGGTAATAACACTACCTACCTCATAGGATTGTCATAAGGATTAAGTGATGTAATGTAAAATGCTTAGCACAGTCCCTGGCACATGGTAAGCTCTGTAGAAGTGTTAGTTATTACTACTGTAATTGCTGTTATGTGCTACACTCTGTGCAAGGTATTTGTTTTTTTCTTAAAATAGCCTTATCAAAATAAAATTTACATATCATAAAATTCTCCCTTTAAAAATGTACAGTTCAGTGGTTTTTAATTAACAGAGTTGTGCAACCATCACCACAATTGAATTTTATTTTTTTATTTATGGTATTTTTAGAGAGGGAGAGAGAAAGAGGGAGGGACAGAGGGAAACGGATAGAGAGAGTCTTAAAACAAACTACACGCCCAAGGAGGAGCCCACCTCGGATCTCCATCTCACAACCCTGAGAACACAAACTGAATTCAAGAGTCGGGGGCTTACCCGAGGGAGTCACCCAGGAGTCCCACCAATCTAATTTTAGAACATTCATTCTCTCTCAAAAAACCTCATACCTGTTAGTAGTCACTCTGCTTTCCCCAACACATGCCCCAGCTCCTGGCAAGCACCAGTCTGCTTTTTGTCTCTATGAATTTGCCTATTCTGGAATTTTATATAAGTGAAATCACGATATGTGGCCCTTTTTTCTTCTTAATAGAGAGAGAGAACGAGAGAGTGAGTGCATGCCGGGAGCAAGAGGCAGAAGAAGAGGGAGAGTGAGAAACTTAAGCAGGCTCCCTACCCAGCATGAAGTTCAAGAGGGGGCTGCATCTCAGGACCCTGAGATCATGACCTGAGCCAAAATAAAAAGTGAGCCGCTAAAGCAACTAAGCCGCCCAGGCATCCCACAATATGTGGCCTGTCGTGTCTCATTTAGCATAACGTAACATAATGTTTTTAAGGTTTATCCATGTTTTAGCATGGATCAATACTTCAGTCCTTTTTACGGCTGAAAAGTACTCCATTGTGTGGATATGGCACATTTTGTTTGCCCATTCATCGACAGATGAACATTTGATTGTTTCTGCTTTTTGGTTTTTGCAAATAATGCTGCTATGAACATTCATGTACACGTTTCTTGGTGGACATATGTTTTCATTTCTCTTGGCTATGTACCTAGGAGTGGAATTCCCGGGTCATATGGTAACTCTATGGTTAACATTCTGAACAAATTTCAAACGGCTCTCCCAAGTGACCACATCATTTTGCATCCCAAAGGACCACCCAACGGTTGTTCCTACCCATTCAGTGGCCGAAGCAGTGGGAGTTGCAGACCAGTCTTCTGTAGTGGGCTGAGCGCTCCAGTCTTCAGCAGGGAACTTCTAGGAAAGGCACCAAAGGCACATATACACCTTCAGACCAGTTTGGGACCTTGGGTTGAGTAACAGTAAACTCAGGAACTGGAGCAGTACATTCACCTTGAAATTCCTCCTTGGGCACAGCCTTTTCAGCAGTGGCCTGCTCTTCCTCTTCAATCTCTTCAGGATCTCTGTAGAAGTAGAGATCAGGCATGACCTCCCATGGGTGCTCATGGGAAATGTTGCCATGCATGCACAGAAAGAACTTCCTGGTCCAGACCCACTGAGGGTTCTGCCTTGTTGTTGCATGGAATGGCAATGCCCACATAGCACAGAGGAGTGTCTGTGTAATACAGAGCATTGGTAGGCAGATTAACATAAGACACTTAGGTGGCAGGCTGGTGATCAGCCCGGGGACCAGACATCACCAGAAGTCATGGCTCCAGGGAGGCTGTCTGGAGCTGGCTAGTGAAGTTTCGGAGAGTGACGTGGCCAGCGGTAGGACTGGATCCAGGAACAACAGCAAACTTGAACACAGCTCACTGGCCACTATTACTGGAGTATATGACACTGGCAGCAACCAAGTTTTCAATGGTAACAATGGTACAAGCCACCAGCAGAAGCTTCTCCCAGGTTTTCTTTAGATTTAAGCTGTATATGCCTTCATTTTTCTCTTTAGAGATGTACAGTTCCACTTGGAAGTCAAGCTTGGTGCCACTTAAGAGGGTTCTTGTTGCAAAGATTTTAAGGACAGCCGCCTCCTTCATGTGGAGGACACTAAAGGCTCTGGAAATTGTGAAAGTTATGACAGGAACTCAGAACAACACCATATGGGTAGCACAGAAATCTCATTGTGTGTGTGTGCGTGTGCGTGTGTGTCTCATTGTGGTTTTTGATCTGCATTTATCTGGTGGCTAATGATGGTGAGTGTCTTTTCATGAGCTTATTGGCCCTTTGTATCTTCCTCAGAATGATATCTCTTCAAATTCTTTGCCCATTCAAAAACATTGGGTTGTCTTCTTGTTGTTGGGCTCTAAGAGTTCTTCGTGTATTCTGAATACAAAACACTTATCAGATATACCATCGGCAAATATTTTCTCCTATTCTGTGGATTGTGCTTTCTGTGCCAAATGTTTTTATCTGCTTTTTTCTAAGACCACTCCTACCAGACAGGTGTTATTGATTGGGGAAATGGAAGTTCAGAGAGAAGATAGAATTTAAATCCATTTTTGTCTCACTATAAAATGGATGCTTTCTCCTCTACCCCAACCTGCTCACAAGGATGAATGAAGACATGTTTCTGGCTTTAAGGAGCTCGACTTGGCAGAGGACATAAAATAAGAACACAAACGAATACATTTTAAAGCAGAGATCCACTTGTCCCATAGTACCACAAGAGAAGTGTAAAGAAGTGAAATGGGAGGTTGAGAGGAGAGAGAAAGCGAGCACTTCTGGCCAGGGAAATTAAGGTTGGCTTCAATAAGGTGGCATTTAAGTCTTGAAGGATGGGTCCCACTGAATGAAGACAATGGACACAATGGAGAGCATTTCCAGAGGAGGGCAGAAAGTGAGAGCTGGAGGAATGAATGGAGCTCCCCTTAGCTGCGATGGGGAGTCCCAGAACTTGTTGGGATGGGATCCTGGGACCTCCTTGGTTGGAGGACCCAGGGACTGGGTAACTTTCCTAATCCTGGGGTTGAGGGGGTGGGGGATCTGGATGTTGCACTGGATGGAGAGTTTAGGAACTGGCTGCAGTGGGGGGTGGATGGCTGTGATGACTGTGGGGAAAGGGAGGTGATGTTCTGGGGGCTGCCTGGGAAGTGGGAGCTGTGGCCTTCGGGGCTGGAGGGACACGGGGCTGGCTGAGATGGAAGAATGGTCCAGGGACTGGCTAGGATGAGAGATCCCGGGACTACCCGGGATGTGGGCGGGAGGGAGGTCGCCTGAGATAGGACGTCCCGGGGTTGGATGGGATGTGGAATCGGACACTTGGGATTGGCAGGGCCGGGAATGCGGAGTCCTCGGGAGGCCCGGATCCGGAGGCTGCCTGCAATGGGGGTTCCAGGGAGGTCTTAGATGAGGATCTTGGGCTGAGAGGACCCCAGGGACATTGGAACGGACCGAGATGGAGGGCTGCGTTGGGCTGCATTGGGTGAAGCCCCTGGGAGCGGTGGCACAGAGAGATTCCCCGCAGCCTATGTTGCGGCCGGCGCGAGTGTCTCAGGGCGGGTCTGCCTTCGGGCTCGGGTGGCGGCGGCAGGTGGGGCGCGCGGGGGCGGGCCGGGCGCGCGGGGTGGGGGCAGGGGCGGGGGGCGGGCCGGCGGCCGGGGCGGTCCCGCGCGGCCGCGCTGCGCAGTGACTCCGCAGCGGGCGGAGCGCCGTGGGCCGCGTCCTCCTGAGCCGTGGCGGTGGCGGCGGCAGCGGTAGCCTCAGCTCCTGCTCCCGGTGCCGCCGGCTCCAGAGCTGTCTCCCGGGCCCCCCCGGGCCCCCGGGCCCTCGAGCCCGGTGCGCGCCCTCGCGTCCCGCCGGCCCCCTCCCCCGGCTGGGCCCGGGGGAGGGTGGCGCCGTGAGCGAGCGGGGACCGGGCTCTCTTGCCCCTTCCCCTGCCCCTGGGCCGCCAGAATGGAGGCGGGGTCGGGGCCCCCGGGCGGTCCGGGATCCGAGAGCCCCAACCGGGCGGTGGAGTACCTGCTGGAGCTGAACAACATCATCGAGAGCCAGCAGCAGCTGCTGGAGACCCAGCGGCGGCGCATTGAAGAGCTGGAGGGCCAGCTGGACCAGCTCACCCAGGAGAACCGCGACCTGAGGGAGGAGAGCCAGCTGCACCGCGGGGAGCTGCACCGGGACCCCCACGGCGCGCGGGATAGCCCCGGCCGCGAGAGCCAGTACCAGAACCTGCGCGAGACCCAGTTTCACCACCGAGAGCTGCGGGAGAGCCAGTTCCACCAGGCGGCTCGGGACGTGGGCTACCCGAACCGGGACGGCGCCTACCAGAACCGGGAGGCGGTGTATCGGGACAAGGAGCGGGACGCCGCCTACCCGCTCCAGGACACTACCGGCTACCCAGCCCGCGAGCGCGACGTGGCCCAGTGCCACCTGCACCACGAGAACCCAGCCCTGGGTCGCGAACGTGGCGGGCGGGAGACCGGGTCAGCTCACCCGGGCCGCGAGAAGGAAGCCGGCTATTCGGCGGCGGTGGGCGTGGGGCCCCGGCCACCGCGGGAGCGGGGCCAGATGAGCCGTGGCGCATCCAGGAGCTCCAGCCCCGGGGCCGGCGGCGGCCACAGCACCAGTACCAGCACCAGCCCGGCCACAACCCTCCAGAGAAAGTAAGGAACGTGTGTTCGTACCACCACCCACCCCTCCGTTCATCCCAGCTCTTCCCCTCTAGTTCCCTCTCCAACTTGTATGGCTGATAAAGTAAGAAGCCCGTGCCTGATTCCATGTCCTCCTCTCCCGTCCCAGCCTGTCAGGAGGAGCTGACACCCCTTCTCTAGCCACCCCAGCCTAGGTTGGCCAGATGAGTGCAGGTGTCTCTTCTTTCTCAAAACCACGAAGTGAGGGCCTACAGCAGTCATCACCCCTCCACTTCTTCACCCCCTAGCTGTACCCTTGCCAGAGGATGGCTATTTATTTATTTATTTATTTATTTTGGAGGTGCTGCTTGGGATTTTTATTATCTGATAGTGTCACCTCAGAGCCCCAAGGGAAAGAAAGCCCCCATTCCCCCCCCCCAACCAACCTTTGGGTTTCCTCTGCAGGTGCTGAGTGCAGGCCTGATCTTGTGTCTGATGGTCTCAGACCCATCCTTTCCCAGATAGGCAGGTGGGGACTGGAATGGCTGCTGGAGGCTGAGACGCCCCTCTGAGGGGAACTGCAGCACATTCTGGCCAGGGGAGCAAAGATGGGAGAGCAAAGATGGAGGCCAGGCCCTTGGCTAGTTCCTCAAAGACCACCCCTCTCCACCCTGGAGAAAAACACCACCCAATGAAAGAACTACCAGGAAGGGAAGTCTACAGATCTTCCCTCTTGTTGGATCAGTGCCAGTTTCTCTTCTGGGGCCTGTATCAGCCTATTCGGGACATGTTGGCAGTGTCTCTTGGGTTGGTGGGACATAGGCTGGGTCCACTTCTTCCTTGCAGACAGTACCATGAGCTGGTCGAGATAAATGTCAGGCTAAGAGAGTCAAGGGCATGCAGGCTCACAGGGCTTCCCTGAAGGCTCCCTGCTTTCCCTTCTGCTGTATTGGAAAGAACACTGAACCGGGAGTTAGGAGACCTGGGTCCCCCTTCCAGCTGTGCTGCAGATTGGCTTCGTGACCTTGACTGAATCCCTTCCTCTCTCAGGCCTTCAGCCCCCCCCCCCATATCTTGTCTGCCTCGAATGCTCTTTAAGGTCCCCCAGCTTAGATTTGATGGTTCTGTGACTAATACAGCCACACTACAGAGCAAGTCTGAAGTCCTCTAGCGAATGGACAGCCTTCCCCCTCCTCTCACTGCTCAGCTGGTCCTACCATGTGCCACAACCAGTGGAGTGTCTCTTGGAGGCTGGGCTGGGGGTGGGGAAGCCTTCTGCCTCAGGAAATCTGCCGGGAGACAGCTCTCTGCAACTCCCCCGTGGTGAGGCAGCAGGCTGGGGTGCTGGGTTGAGATGGCTGGGCCCCAGGAGCAGCAGCTGCAGCTCGAGGGCTCAGCTGGGCTCCGCTGCAGTGCACCCTCAGCTGAGTTTTGGTGTGCACTGCCCCAGAGTAGTCCGGGGACGAGGGAGATGGGTTCTCCTGTCCAGGCATGACTACTGGGAGCCCATTCCCCGTAGACTGACTGCTTGTGTGGGTCCCACACTGGAGGAAGGAAGGGGTCAGACCCACTGAATGAGGCTGTTTCAGGAGAGGCCCCTGGTGGGAGTAGGAGCAAGAGACTGGATGGACATGGTGGTCCTTGAGCCTGGCTGTAGAATAATTTTCCAGAGTGGTCAGACCTGTGATAGTCTCATTATGTGTGGCTCAAGGGAGCAGAACCAGGAGCAGGCGGAAATTAGGGGATAATTCAGGGAGAACTTTCCAGCCTGGCTGGATGGTGATGCAGTGGACTGACTCAAGAGATGGTTGGGGGGCGGCGCTGGACATGTCCAGTAGAGGCCCAGTGGGTGTCGGGAAGAGCTAGAGAAAGCACCATTCCTGAATGAGGTATAGAGCCCAGTGAAGTGACCTGGGTCTTCCCCAGTTCCAGGATTCCATTACCCTCAGATTCTCCATCCTGCAGCCATGGATCTGAATCTCTTGGCTGGCTGGAAGCCCATTTGCTCTTGAGCTCTGTGCTTCTGCCATCGCACAGGCCTGCCTCTCGGTCTGTCCCTCTTTTGTAAACCCTCCAGGCTGTTTGTTGGATTTCTTTTCCTCAACTAGATTAATAGGAGGGTTTAGATAGTACTTTAAATTTCTCCTAACCATATATTAAATATTTGCACATCCACCTTGGCCTCTTTGGGGCCTCACAACAGGCCCTGTGCAGTGATCAGTAGCAACTCCATCTTAGAGATGGGGAAACCGAGGCTCCAAGATGAAAGGGTTTTGCTCAAGGTTATGCTGCTGGCTCCTAACAGAGCTGGGACTCGAACCCAAGTCCACCTGCTCCAAGGCCTGTCATTTTTCCACCAGAGCTTGGCGATCCACAGGAGTCTGTTGGCTTTGGGACCTGGCCAGTTCACAAGCTGGGAGAGGCCAGGAGAGCCTTAGATATCTAGAGGATTTGAGCTGGAGGAGCTGACACTGGGATGAGTGGGGGAGCCAACGAGGGAGGGAAGAGGGTCCTGTGTCTCCCTCCTTTCCACTCTCCCTCGCAGCCAGGCATCAGGAAGGGGCCTGTTGCTGCAGTAGCCATTGCTGCCACCACTGCTGCCAAGGAGACTCCCCTGCCGGGCCGTTCTGGGTTTGTAAGGAGTGGGTGAGAAGGCTGCCTCGGAAAGCCAGGGCAGGCAGGGTGGGAGTTTTTGCAGCAGAGGCTGCCGCACTGGGGGAGGATAGGTAAAGCGGGTACAGGCTATAGGCGTTTCTGGTCCCCAGGCTCCCTCTGGCGGAGAGAGAGAGGAGAGAGGCCAGCTGCCGCTAGCTGAGGGCCCCGTGTGCCTGGAGACTTAATTCAGTCCTCCCCGCGATCCTGTGCGTCTGTCACCACAATGCACATTTTATAGCTGAAGAAACAGGGGGCTCAGAGGAGTGAAGCGACCCGCCCGAGGTCACACTACCCCGAAGACAGACTTTTGGTCCTGGGAACTTTAGCTCTGCTGCAGCTGCAAGTGGCTGTCTTGTCCACCCCCACCCATGTCCTACTCCACTCCCCCCCCCCCGCTCTCCCCCCCCCAGAGTCCCACATCCTCCTGCACTGTCTCTTCTGGACAGGTTCCCGGATGCCAGTCTGCCTTCTGCTGTGCTCTGGGTGTGGCCTTTTTAGTGCAGCATAGAGTGAGAGGAGGCTCAACCTCCTTCCGGCCACTGGTCTTCTGGATGTGAGGGCTTTGCTTGGTTGTTTGCTTCTTTGTTTGTTAGTCACTGCTGGGCTCCATCAGCATTCAGGTATTTTATCCTTGGCATGGCCGCCCCTCTCCAGATGATCAGAGAAGAGCTCTGCGTTCCTGGTTGATCTTGGCCTGGCCCCCCTTGCAGTTCTGGCGCCTGGAATGATTTACGGGTGTGCTGGGGGGCACTGCTGAGACACTCTACACTGAAGAGAGCTGTATTTCCCACGCTTTGTGCATGGGGCCCAGCTCTGGCTCTGCTGTAGGCGGTGGTGGGCTGAAGCTGGTTGGGTGGTAACTCTCCATCCTCTGCCCAACCCCCTCCAGGCATACCTCCTCCCCCGCCCACCCACCCTGCAAGCTAGCTCACACTGGGGGACAGCAACCAGAGGGCCCGGCCTGGTGTTCCTGACAGCCAGGACAATGCATGGTCTACTGCGTGGCTGCTGGGCTGTGTCAGTGTGCTCCCTGCAGGGGCCGAGGGCACTGGGGGGAAGTGGAGGTGATGAGAGTGAGTCCAGGGAGGGGGCCCCGGGGAAGTGTGTCTCCTCTGGGGTCTTGGTTGCTTTTCCCGGGGGTGGGGGGGGCTCTCCTTCTTCCCAGGAGGTTAAGCCACTTATTTTTCCCCCCACTGTGTTGGGAGCATTATACTTGTGTGGGAGGAAATGATAATGTTGAGTTGAATGAGAATTAGAGGAGTCTTGCTTCTCCGTCTAGATCTGGGGCAAGAATGGGGTTGTTGTCATCTACAAACATTTCTTGGCTGCGTGCACAGATCAGCAGGGGCCCCCAGGCTGAGCAAACACCGTGCTCTCAGCACTTATAGAGCCCCTTCCTACTGGCCAGAGACACAGGGTGCCAGGCTCAGCCCATGGCAGTGACAGTGCTCAGCACAAAACAAGCAGCAAGGGTGGTGGGGGTGTGCAGGATCTGGGAGGAAGGAAGGATCAGGGCAGGGCAGGCCTCTGGCTGAGTACCTGGCTGGAGGGCTTTGAAGGGAGTAGGTGTCTCCTGGTGTCAGATGGGGGCCTATGCGGGAGAAAGACTGGACTCAGGCTTGCCCTCTGCTACTGTTTGATCTCATCCCCCACCACCTCTTGCCTTGCCTACTGGGGCCTCTGAATTTGTTGAGAGCATAGTAAAGGCCTGGAGCATGGAGAGGAGGCCACACACATGCTGAGTGAGTCTCAGCCTTCTGTGTGCCAGGTGCCACCCTATGTGGCTTTATGTAAGAATAGCTAGCTCTTCTTCTTCTTCCTCTTCTTCTTCTCCTTCTTGTCCTTCTTTTTACTGAATTTACTGAGTGCCAAGCACTATTTGTTCTAAGCGCTTTCCATGTATTAATTCATTCAGTTGTCACATGAATCCTTTGATGTGGATGTTGTTATTAAATCCATTTCACAGATGAGGAAAGCAAGGCCCAGAAAGTGTTGGTTAACTTGCCCAAGGTCACTCAGTGAATAAGCAGCAGGACCAAGAAGGAGCTCGAAGGAGCCCAGGTGGCAGGCTCCAGAGTCCATCTGCAGTGCTCTCACCCACCATGCAGTCTGGCCGCTTATCTCATTCGCAGAGTCCCTTGCCAGGTTAGTGAAGGGGTAGTATTATCCTCATTGTTCAGACAGGGCAACCAGGATCGGAGAGGTACAGCGACCTGCCTGAGGTTACACAAGCTCATGGGGCCCAGAAGTGTCTGGCTTGAGTCTGTGAGATACCATGGCCTCCCGTAGGCAAGGTAGAAAGACTTTAAAGACACTCCAGGAACAGCTCTGGCCTCCCCTCCATCCCCCAGCAGAGCTCCGGATACCACTAGTCGAGTCAGGGTCCGGCTCCTGATTGCCGCCTAGATTTTTGCCACAGTCTCCTCTCATAGATGCTTCCCCTGCTCTTGCTCCATCAAGCCTCTGGTAACACACAGCCAGGCCGAGCTTTCTGCAGGGCTCCTCCACCTGTCACCCAGGGCCCTCTTAGGATTGGCACCCAACTCACCATTCTCCTTCTCCAGGCCCCTTCCCATACACCATGCTCCAGCCAGAAGGGCCGGCGTACCCCCTCATTAGCCAGCGCAGCCTGCTCATGGTCTCGCGGTCTTCACTCATGCTGCCTCCTTCTCCTAGGCTGCTGCTCCATCCACTTCCCAAGGCCGAGCTGCCCTGTCCCCTCTCCCATGTTGGTTTGCTGGGTTACCTCCAGCCCTTGAAACGAGCACTTTGCCCCAGTTCTTTGTTTGCATCTCGTGTCCTCCCTACTGGATGGAGAGCTCCTTCAGCTTGAGATTGAACTGACACGTATCGAGAGCATGTTGCCTGTGGCAGGTGCTCTGGGCATGAGTGAGAGAGCAAGCAGCTTGGAAACACACAGCACAGCACACAGTAGCTGCCTAGGAAACAGTGAATAGACAAATGAATGTCAGATTAAGCCTTGGCGCACTAATGGCCAGAGGTGCCTCTGTCTTTCCTCATTCCAGGGCTCTGGCGGTGTGAAATAACTCCACTTCAGAATCCTCTTGGCTCCTGTGTGGCCTTGTCCTCATGCTCCCAGGAGTGGTTTGGCCTCCACTCTTTGGTGCTTTTTGCACTCACTCATTTTTCCAGTTGGTAGGATGTCAGGGTAGCAGAATCAGACAAAACTTTGGGGACGCCACGGCCAGTCCACTCATCGTTACCTCTCCCTCCCACACTGTGGCCATGTCATACCATGGTCCTGCCCTTTGGTGCAGAATCTTCTTCTCTGAAAGGAGCAAAGAGACATGCATAGGACCCATGCACAGTCTGCCCAGTCTAGTGGAAAGTTACTTATTTTTCATCAAATCTTTATTGGGTTCAGACCCTGGGCCAGGCATGGGGTCTTAGAGTCAAATAAGACTCAGCCCCTTTGACTCTTTCCCTACTGTGTTCCCTGGCAGAAGGATAAACCCTGGTCTTGGGGAAGGATGATGAGTAAAGGACTGGTTTCCACTTTTGATGTAACTCATGTAGGGCCAGGTAGTTTGCTAGTTACTCCGACTTTCTCCTGGAAGTTATTTGGTCTCTCTCCAAGCATCCACATTGAAAGTATTTATGTGGGGAAGCCTGTTCTCAAACACTTAAGAGCCAAATCTCTCTAGGGGCCTTAGCAGTCAGGGAAAATGCAGCACTGTGGAAGGAGGACTTTTCTCCAATTCTGGGCAAGTCACTTAACTCTGAGAACCTCGGTTTTCTCAAGTAGCAAATGAGAAAACTGTTTTCTGATAGAAAATATTCATGTTGAACCTCTCCCCACCCCCACCCCACCGCCAAATATATCAGAAAATTGCCTCTCTGCCTAATATACCCATCAAGGCTCTGATCTGGATGGAAAGCTGAGAGCTAAGGATGGCAAATAATCTGTGGGGCTACCCTGCCCCCTAGAGGTGTAATGTAGCAAACAAAACAACTCAGCCAAGAACCTCACCGCACATCTTCAAAACAAAGGTAACAAGGCAGAGCCCCGTGGGCTCATCAGGATCAGTCCTCTAATATTTTGGAAGGAAATTTATCCCAAGTAGCACCTGATATGTACTGTTTCCCTAATATCGATCCATTTCTTTGTAGCTATGTGATTTTTATACCCTTTTAAAGGGATAATATGCCCGCAGATCTGGGCCTTGTGATTTCCTGCTGGATTCTAGGATGCTGCCCTCACCTGAACAAAGCCAGTATTTTTCTCTCTATAGCCACGTTAGCATCACTGTCATCATATCTGTGATGAAAAGTACCTAAATCGTTTTCCCTCCCCAAATTTCCCTTAGAACAGTGGGAGGGAGACAGTTGTCCATCTGATGGGCTGGCCAGTTCCTAAATGGTTATGAATCTTCTCGGGATTATTGTGCAAATTAAATAAGATGACATAGGTGAAGCGTTCAGCACACGGTGTCTGCTTCCTTAGCAAGAAGCATTATTATTATTAATAACTTGGCCAAACTCTGCTGCAGAGGAGCTGGAGGGAGAGGCCATATGGGAGCTCACTGCATTTCTGAAAGAGAGGTCAGTCCAGTGAATGTTACGAGCCTAGTACGTGCCATGTCTTGTACTACTGCCGGCAGGAAGTTCTGTGGTTAATATTACTCAGTTCCCGGATTCCCGGCATTCACAGTTGGGTAGGGAAGATGAATATACTGAGGTTTCCTGTGGGCTAGAGGGGAACACAGGGGGGCTGTGGGTGCCCAAAAGAGGGACATCTACCTAGACCATCAGGGAGAGCTTCCTGGAAGAGGTGATGCCTGAGCTGAGACTTGGAGGATGAGTAGGAGTGAGTTAGATGAAGAAGGATAGTATGGCGGAAATGGAGAGCAAAAGGGAGGCTAAGGCAGAGGGGACCACATCAGTGAATGTGCGGAGACATGAAACCAGCTGGGTGTGTAGGGGAGGGGAGCACTTACCTCATAAAGAGGTCAGTACAAACTGATATGATGACAAACAGCGAGGCAGGAAGGGTTGCTGGAGGAGGGTCTGCAGGGTCAGCCAGCCCAGATCAGGAGGACACTTGAATAGCAGGATGAGGAGCTTTATTCTATTGGGAATTGGGAGCCAGGAGAGGGTTTTAGATTGAGGAAAGAGATGCTCATTTTAGACTGTGGGGTGATGTGTTGAGAGCTAGGTTCTGGAGAGATCCCATGAGTGGACAGTGTGGAACACAGATTGGAGGGCATCCAGTGAGGTGGCTAGTGGGACAATCTGCATGAGAGATGATAAGGCCTGATCTCAGTCAGTGGGGAGTAGAGATAATCTACTGGAGGAGAAAGACAGTGACAACATGGGGGCAAGAGCCGTGACAGGGATGTGTAGATAGCTGCTGGGCCTTGTTCGTGACCAGCACGACTTCAGTGATTCCAGCATAAAAGCCAAGAAACTTGAGCCAGAGGGACCCTTAAAAAGCATTCAGCTCAAGCTGTTCATTTCACAGATGAGAAGGATGAGGCCCAGAGAGAAAGGGCTCGTCTGAGGCCAATGTGTGAGTAGAAGAGCTCTGACCAGAAGAGTGACGCTAATGTTAGTGCCCATGTTCAAAGGATCATCCCTCAAAAGTGCAGTTTTATGCCTTGAAATCCTGGGAAGGTTGCAGGGCCCATTCTCTCTGTGTCCTACAGATGAGAAAACCTGGGCTTGAGGAGGCTTGATGACTTGCTGGGGAGGAAGCCATGAAGAGGAGGCATCCCTCAGAGAAAGGGTCTCTTGCTTTGATGGCAGACAGACCCTCCACCCTGTCTGGCTCAGCCCCTCAGAAATCAGATCTCCTAGATTCACAGTGAGGGAGAACGCCCAGATTTCCCTTTCTCCACCCAGGCCCACCTTTCTCCCTGCTGCTCTTTGCCTTTGAGGTCCTCATTTAATGTAATTGAGACAGCTCAGAGGCAACTTTCGGCTTGAGAGCTAGGCCAGTCACCCGCCTTTTTTCTGTTTTCATGGGAGAGGGCAGGCTTGTGTCTGTCATCACTTGGGTGCCTATTGCCTTGGGCAGAGCATCTCCAGCCCGGATGCCTTGGTTTTGAGGCCCCACTGTATGATACACAAAGAATGAGCTTTGGAAATGGAGAGATCTAAGTTTGTCTCTGTTTTTTTGTTTGTTTGTTTTGAGTGTAGTGGACACCCAATATCACACTTGTTTTCAGGTGTAGGACACAGACTCCACAAGTTTACACGTTGTGCTGTGCTCCCCACAAGGGTGGCTACCAGCACACAGACCCAAGTTTGAATCTTGGCTGTGCCCCCACTGGAGGACCTCAGCTATGTCATCTTGCCTTCTCTGAGGTTTAGTTTTCTTGTCTGGAAAATGGCATGATAATGGCCATCTCTCAGGATTAACCGAGATCATTTCAATGGCATTCCCTGATACCCCTAGGTGCTTAATAGTCATTTTCAGGGGAAGAAAGCATATGGAATCATTCAAGATTGTGCCAAAGTACATGCTCTTATACATTATGTCTCTCTCTCTTTTTTTGTATTTTTGAAAATATTTAATCATTTGAGAGAGAGAGAAAGAACAAGTGGGGTGGGGTAGGCAGAGGGAGAGGAAGAAGCAGACTGCCCGTTGAGCAGGAAGCCCCAACTGGGGCTCAATCCAGGACCCCGGGATCATGACTCGAGCTGAAGGCAGATGCTTAAATGACTGAGCCACTCAGGTACACCTCTTATACCTCATTTCTATAATCATGATATTACCTGAGATTCTTTAGTTTTTATAGGCTTTAACTCATCCAAATATCTGGATAGCACATCATTAAAGTAGGACAACTTTAAGTTTAAAAAACAAACCAAATCAGTCCTTTCCTTCTCCTTCATGAAATCTCCCACAGACAGTGATTTGCAAAATTTCTTGCCCGGCAAAGATTTATGTCCCTGGAGAACGGCTGTATTTCCTCCTTCCTAACATGAGGCTATCATGGCTCATTGTATCTCGCTCTAGTTCCCCAGCTACCGGCCAATTTGAAATACAGTTTGAGCATCTTTGTTGATCTCTTTTTCTGAGTCCTATTTTCTAGTTCAATTTTTTAATTCTTTCTTTATCTGTGTTATTGGAGTAAGCCACCTCAAATCCTTTGTGACTCAGGCAGGTATAAATAACTAACTGGTGTAAATAGTCAAATGAATGGAAGGCTGGAGAGGCTGGACAGACGACTGTGGGGCTGGAAGGGGACTGGAGGGCCGTACAGGCTGGAGCAGCTGAGAAGGTACCCTCACCGACTACTGTGACTCCAGAAGGAGTTGAGGTGTTAGTTGGGGGCGGGGGCTGTAGCCTGTCTCATTCCTGCTCTAAAAAGAAGGCTGCACTGGAGAACAGGCCCTCACATCACGTGGAATCATCACCCTCCCTCTTCTGTCCGTCCTGTCCTGTGAGGGAGACTGAGGTCCAAAGAAAGAGGAGGGGCTTGTTTTCTTTTTTTAATTAAGTTAAAGCTGTACATTTGCATAATTTTAAAAAGGCAAATACTGGGCAGGAGGCTGGCTGGTTCAGGCAGTAGAGCATGCAACTCTTGATCTCTGGGCTTGGTGGGTTCTAGCCCCACGTTGGGCAGAGAGATTACTTAAAAATAAAACATTTTTTTAAAAAAAGGCAAAGAGTACACAAAGATGCATATAATAAAAAGCCTATGTCTCCCTATTCCCCCCTTCCAGCCCTCGGAGGTGACTGCTTTTACCATTTAGGTTTTCTGGTGGTGATTTCACATCTCTAAATAACATGCTTCCGTGGTTATTTCTTCATTTATCAACTTGATCTTTTTAAAACATTTTATTTATTTATTTGAGAGAGAGCACACTGTGAGAGAAAGAGATCACAAGAAGCAGGGAGGAGGTAGAGGGAGAAACAGACTCCCCGCTGAGCAGGAAGCCTAGTGCAGGGACCCTGGGATCACGACTGAGCCACCCAGGTGCCCTTCATTTATCAACTTAAACATTATTTACTGACTTCTTTCTACTAGGACAAATGAGGATCTAGCTTCTTCTTTTTTTTTTAAAGATTTTATTTATTTATTCGACAGAGAGAGATCACAGGTAGATAGTCAGGCAGAGAGAGAGGAGGAAGCAGGCTCCCTGCTGAGCAGAAAGCCCGATGCGGGACTCGGTCCCAGGACCCCGAGATCATGGCCTGAGCCAAAGGCAGTGGCTTAACCCACTGAGCCACCCAGGCGCCCCAGGATCTAGCTTCTTTACAACACCTGACTCTCTCTCCCTTTCATAGATTGCGATAGTTATACTACTACTTCGGTTCCTCTGTTAGTTAACTTTGTAACTTTAACAAGCAGTGTTTTATTTATTTTTTTATTTTTATTTTTTAAAGATTTTATTTATTTACTTGACAGAAATCACAAGCAGGTGGAGAGGCAGGCAGAGAGAGAGAGAGATAGAGCAGGAAGCAGGCTCCCCGCTGAGCAGAGAGCCCGGACAAGGGGCTCGATCCCAGAACTCTGGGATCATGACCTGAGCCGAAGGCAGAGGCTTTAACCCGCTGAGCCACCCAGGCCCCCCAACAAGCAGTGTTTTAAACTATGGTTTCCTATTCCATGCATTTTCCACACTATCTCTTCACCACTTGGTCTCTAAGACATAGTTATTAGGGCCCCATCCTCCCCTCCCTCTCTCCTCCACCCTGGCACCTCCCACATTCTGTGCTCAGTACTTTTGCATTCCACAGGGTTGACTGCATTTGCATTCTGTAACAATTAGGTGTTTGGTGGTTTATCCAGACAAACCGACCACCAATAATGCACTGTATTCATGTGCTTAGGACTATAATTGCACCTCAGTTTCCATGGTCCGCTGTCACAATCTCTGTACTCCCAGGAAGATGTTCCTAGTGTCAAAAGCAAATGCAGGGTCACCTGGGTGGCTCAGTTGTTAAACGTCTGCCTTCGGCTCAGGTCATGATCTCAGGGTCCTGGAATTGAGCCCCACATCGAGCCCCACATCGGGCTGAGTCGGAAGCCTGCTTCTCTCTCTCCCACTCCCCCTGCTCGTGTTCCCTCTCTCGCTGTGTCTCTATGAAATAAATAAATAAAATCTTTAAAAAAAAAAAGCAAATGCATTTTCCTTTCTTATTTTCTACGACATGGCTCAAAATCATGCCACTGTTTACTTTGCTTTGTATTTGAGACCAGAACTTTCTTTCTCCCTTATTTGTTCGCTCACTTGTTCATTTATGTCGTTACTGTCCCATGGAGTTCCTTGAAACTGCAGATAATCATAGCACACCTTCTGGAGAGAGTTTGCTGGAAGATTTTGAGAAGGTGTTCTTTTTTTCTTTTTTTTTTTTTTTTTTAGATATCACATGGAAATATGATATGCATACAGAAAAGTGCTCATGTCACAAATGAATTGCTCAATTTTTACAAGCCAAATACACCTATGTAACCAGCTATGTAAACTATGTAATCAGTTCAAGGTCTGTTTTCCATTCACCCAACCTGGTACTCAGTGAGTCGGTTCAGTTGGATTCTTTTGATCTCTCCTTACATAATTTCTTCGGTAGTTTCTTTCCTTTCATTTTCTCTGTTTTCTCTTTCTGGAATGTCCGCCAGTTAGATGTGCAACTTCTTGGATTGATCCCCGAGGCTGCCTGTCTTTTCCCTCATACTTTCTATCTTACAGTCTATGAATGAGTTAGGAGAAAGTCTGATTGAGATGCCCTTACACCCAGACTGGCTTATCCACTTGCTGGCTTTATTTTAGGTGAGACACCAGGGGGCTGGCTATTATAATGGGTGCTCCCTGAATGCCAGAATGAAAAGCACTTCATCCTGGGGACACCAGTAGGCCCCTGGGGGCCCTAATTGACTGCAGATAGGTTCATTCCCTTAGTCAGGAGCTCTCTGATATCTTGCTTTGCCAGGCAGCTTGGATTCTGGATTTGGGGCTTAGGGGAGCAGGGGAGGATTTCATGTACTTACCTTCAGCATATACCCCCATTTTCAGATCCTGACCATTCCTGCCCTTCCTCATACCTACCATCTTCATGTCTGCAGTCTCTGGACCTCTGCTGGCCAGATTGGCTCCCACCCTGGCTGCAACCCCCTGAGCGGTGTCCCTTCAACTATGAATATTCTCCTCTTTTGTTGTTTTTGTTTTTGTTTTGCTTCCAGAAATTTGTTGAAATCTCTCATCAATACCACTTTCTTCCATCCTCTTCACTGTTAGGACTTCATACCTTTTTTTATTTTTCACATTCATTTTAGTGGGCTCCCAGGAGCTCAACCCAGCCTCCTTTGCTTAGGCAGTAGGAGCAGGTAGGCCAGAGATGGGCCCCTAGTGTGCAGGAGGGGGCTTTGAGTCTGAGCTGAGGTTTCTGCAACATCGAGCTGCTCTAAGCTGCTCCCCTTTCCACCCACTCTCCTCCCCATCATCACTGAACCTCCATCCCTCTGCCTCTAGCAGAGGGAGGCAGGAAGGGAGGGCTAGAAAGAGAACCAGTTCCATTTTCCTTTTCTCTCTCTCTCCCCCTTCTTCTTCTTCTTTCTTTCTTTCTTTTTCTTTTTCTTTTTTTTTTTTTTTTTTGTCATAATGTGGAGCTGATCTGGGCTGCAATACCTGTACCTAACACCACCTTCCTGTTTTGGCGCTCCCCCTCTGACCTTGAATGATTGCTTCTTTCAGAAGCACTCCCCCCCACCCCAATGCTCATGGGTGGTGGGAAGGTGGGGGCAGGGGCTTGGGCGGCATGTTGTGTAGGGGAGATTGGAGCCAGGTGAGGGAGAGAGGCCAAGCTCACAGGCTGGTATGGGAGATGAAGTGCCACTTAGCTCTGACATGACAGAAGGAAACCACAGCTGTAGCAGTTAAAAGCATTGGTTTTAGAGTCAGACCAACCCAGACTTGAATCTCAGCTCCACCGATCATTAACTGCGTAACTCTAGGCAAATCACATTGCTACCCTGAGCCTGAGTATTCATATTTATACAATGGCAAGAAGAATAACCATCTCGCCCAGCTGTCAAGAACCTGCTGCCTGAACCTTCGTAGGTGCCTAATAAATAGTCACTTTATTCTTTCTGCATTACTAGAAGGCAGAATAAGCGAAAGACCAAATAAAGCCTGCTTGACAGGAAGGAGCATGAATTGGGGGAAGGCAGCTTTTGACCTTATCACGCCCAGGGCTGAGCTCCCCAAGGACTCCCCAGAAATTACAGAACAATATACCCTTGCCTGGTATTCAAGGCTCTTTGTTGTAGCCTCTGCCTGTCTTCTTTTTAAAATAAAAAATGTGAAGTGGCACTTGCCTCATTTTCTGAGGAAGAAATTTAAAAAACAATAGCTAAACATTTCTTTGAAGTATGCAGCCATCTTCATCATCATCCTCAGCATCCCAGAACTTGTTCAATGAATATTGGTAATCAAGGACCCCTTAGGAAGAGTAATCACCAGCAAAAAGATAAACGGCAGCTGAAATTGCCACGGCCTTCATTTTGCTTCCCTGCCACCATTTTGGCCTTGGATGTCGGGTGGATCCATTACTGACAGTGGCTTCATTATCCCCCAAGCTTTCTGATTTGTCTGGTGGTTCATCTGGTTGTTCTCTCTTATTAACCCTTATGAGATTTTCTTGCATGTCACCATTCTCTTACCCTCCTGACCTCTCTACCTCCCTCTGTGTCATTTCTAGGCTCAGATTGGGCTCAGATTGGTCCCTTAGGCAGGAGTCTTTCTCCAGCTGAATTATCTTTCAAGAGGTTTTTTATAGTCACTTTTCACATTGTCATGATTTAGGTGGCTCTTGAACTTGGGAGGTATCTTTGCCTCTCCCCGAGGGCTTTTCCATTCCCTGGCCATCATCACGAGTAAGTCTTTATACCATTTATGGTCTAGGAAAGCTCTCGTGTGCTCCTTTTGATCAGACCATGGCTCCACTCATCTCTCTAGCCACGGTCTTCCCTTCCTGACCAGTATTCAAGTTGTATTGAACTGTCTAGGGTTCCTAAGCATAACAGACTTCTGTGTGCCCCCATGCCTATATTCTGACTATTGTATTTGCCAAGAATGCCTTTTTTCCCCTAAGGAGCAGATATCCACTTAACTGTAGAAGAACATCTTCTCTGTTCGCATTGTTCTAGGTGTTTGGACACAGTGAACAAAAGAGGTAAAATCTCTGCCCTGCGGAGCTGATATTCTCTTGTGTGTATGTTGGGGGGCGGGGTGTGGAGCAGGGGCAGAAAAGAAACAAGATGACACAGAATATGTCCTATAGTGGTCAGAGCTATGGCAAAAAAAAAAAAAAAAAAAAAAGCTGGGCAGAGGGGATGGGGAGTACAGGAGGCCCCATCAACTCTACCATAACCAATATTTGTACAACGATTATTAAGCAGCCTTTCCTCATTTAAGCCTTTTCCAATGTTATTACATATTCTTTACAACCATAATCCTTCCAGCAACTCTGTTAGGTTAACCCTGTTGTTATCTCCATTATACTAAGGAATAAAGGGGGCCTTATAGATGTTAATCACATAGTTACCGAGGCCAGAGCTGCCACTGAGGCCTAGGCCCCTCTGACCCAAAGCCTGTGCTCATAACCACTAGGCCTATTTGTCCCTAGCAAACCTCACTGCAACCCTCTGAAGTTGGAATTACTATACCTATTTTACAGTTGGGGAAATTGAGGTTCGGATAAAGGAATGGATTCATTCATGGTTTCACAGCAAATAAGTGGTTTTGAACACAGATCTGTCCACCTCTAAGTGTTAGGCCTTTTTGTAAACCCTGAAGGCGCAAGGACCTATGGACTTGCCTGCCTCTACTTCTGCAGGGCCCATCAAGGTACCAGCTTAGGCCCTTGGCCCTCCCCCCTTCTCTTCCCACCTGTGGTTCATATAGAACCTTGAGATGTATATGGACACTCAAGGCGACATCAAAGCCCCACCTCCCTCCAACTTCCCCTTGTCCACCTGTTGGCCCTAGCAGATGGACCTGGATAATAAGACAAAACAATTCTTGCAAATAACCTCAAGAGATATGAGCAGGGAATTCTGGGGTTCTGGGTACCTGGAGTGCAGTCTGGAAGACAGAGAGCCAAAGATCCTGACAGTCATATTCCCTTGGCCCCACAGACTCTTCATCTCATGGAGAGGGGCATCTGAAGTTTGGAGCCCAGTGTAGAGGTCTCTGTTTCCCAGTATGGCCTATGGTGATGTGATTTTTAAGAAGCTAGACTCCCAAGATCCTCCTCCTTTGGCTTCCAGAGCAACGTCCTTCTTTTGCAGTGAGAGGGGGTGGTGTTCCGTGGGTCTGAGTCTTCAAGGCCTCTGGACAGTGGAGAACAGAGCCTTCCCAGCAAGCACTGCTGGACTTGCACTCAGACTCTCAGGTGCCCTTCACAGTGTTTTCTCCATGGCACTCTCAGTACATTTACCTTCGTTTCTTAGGAGCTTTTTAAAAAATTAGACATTTAATGCACTTGCATTAGAAAATGTAGAAGAACTCGGAAAAGTAGAGGAGAGGGGCGCCTGGGTGGCTCAGTGGGTTAAAGCCTCTGCCTTTGGCTCAGGTCATGATCCCAGAGTTGTGGGATCGAACCCCGCATCAGGCTCTCTGCTCCTCAGGGGACCTGCTTCCTCCTCTCTCTCTCTCTCTGCCTGCCTCTCTGCCTACTTGTGATCTCTGTCAATTAAATAAATAAAATCTTAGAAAAATGACTTTATTTATTTATTTGACAGACAGAGATCACAAGTAGGCAGAGAGGCAGGCAGAGAGAGAAAGAGAGGGAAGCAGGCTCCCTGCTGAGCAGAGAGCCCGATGTGGGGCTTGATCCCAGGACCCTGAGATCATGACCCGAGCCGAAGGCAGAGGCTTAACCCACTGAGCCACCCAGGAACCCCAAATAGATAAAATCTTTAAAAAAAAAAGTAGAGGAGAAAAACATTACCTGTAATTAGAGCGCACAAAGACAGCCACTGCGAGCATTTGGTGTATTTCCCTTGTTCTTTTTATTCTTTTCATATAGCTGAAATGATATAGCACATATAAGTTTTTCTTGCTTCTTTTCACTTGATCATTTCCCGCATGTAACTGCATATTCGTCGCAAGCATTATTTTTAACAGTAGCTGATATACCATAATGTACTTAACCATCCACCAAATGTAGGGCATAGAAGCTGGGCCCATTTTTCCATGGCTTTAAGTCATGTTTCAGTGGGCAAGCATGCACATATAGCTTTTAGGGAACTTACAGCTTTTAGGGAACTGGTCTTGGAGAGGAAAAATCAGCTTCAGCTTATTTCCCTTTCTGGATGATCCCTCCAACTGGGTCTGATTCATTCGGGTAGTCATTCATTTATTCATTCATTCCATCACCACATAGTAGCTCTGTACCTCTGTGGGCCAGACCGTGAGGTCTGGAGGTACAGGCATGACTAAGTCACAGCCCTAGACTGCTCCTAATCTACAGGGGCTCCTAATCTATAGGGAGAGTGGGGCATGGAAATGGACACTTTCAGAATAAGTTTGATCGGGGCTGTGATGGAAGCAAGAAAAGGACACTGTGGGAGAACAGAGGAGGGCCTCCTCATCCAACCTAGAGACATTCAGATAAGCTTTCTGGAAGAGGTCTTGCCTAAATGAGTCACTGAAGATGAATAGGAGTTGGCTGCAGCAAGAAGAGGAACTTCCTGTTAAACATAATGAGTTGAATAAACTTATTTATCTCTGCTGCTTCCCCAAACCCAACTGAAATATGAGTAAAGAAATAAAAAAGGTAGAAATGCACAGGGTCTGGGAAGCTGACCAGAAGTAATCTATTCTGCCCCCAGAGCCCCAGAAATGCTTAGGATTCAGAGATGCTAGGAACCACAGAAGGCTGGGTGAGGTGTGGAATTAAAAACAGGGAGAATATTCAAAGTCTGTGAACAGACCTTCTTGTTCCTTCATGGCCCCATCTAGTGAGGGACCTCACGCCCCCCACCACCAAGCCCCATCTCTGCAGATGGGGGTTGATTCTTTGGAGAAATTGAAGTTAGGAGGCCCTGGGCTTGGGGATATCAGGCACAGTGAAGTGTGGGATGAAACAGGGATATAAGCAAAGGGATCTGCATCCCAAAACAGTGGGACCCCAACCTCCTCCCACTCCCCTACTTCTAGGACACCAAAGTCAGGAGCATACAAGAGAGGAAAGTAGTCTTCTCTGAGGAAACTAAAAGGCTCTAGAAAAAGGCCTCCAAAAGATGACACGTGGGAGTCTTTCAACAAAAGAACAGGCTTCAGCCCAGCAACTGTAGTGAAGCCCACCACTTGGCAAGCTTCAGCTATGCACAGAGCTTTCCATCTGCTTGTTAGTGTCATGGGAACCAATTGCCAAGGATCACCAGCCAAGGACCCTTAAGACAGGTATATTTGATTTTATGTACATTAAACCTCAGTGCAACTAACATTTCTCTCTCTCTCTCTCTCTCTCTCTCTCACACACACACACACACACACACACAAACACACATGCACAAGTGTGTGCTCTTGCGCATGCACACATGCACGGGCAAGTCTTAGGTAGCTAGAGATGATCAGATAGTACAAAGCTATTTGAACCTCTAAGAGTGACCAAAAAAGCAAGCAAACAAACAAACAGAAAACAAAGGAACTTGGAAGGAACTGAGGTCAGGAGGGAGGAGAAGAAACCTGGGAAATTAAAGATAGCGAGAGTCAAAATAAAGATTTCAGTGGGAAGAATTAGAAAATAAAAGGAGACAAAATATCCTAGGAGGCAGAATAACAAGATGAAGGAATAGACAACAGAAGAGAAAAGATGAGAAAATTGGAGGATCAGTTGAGGAACTCCAACATCCAACAACAGGAGTTCCAGAAATAGAATGGAGGAAACAGCAGGAAGGAAGGGATCAAAGCCAAAATACAAGAACATGTCCCAGAACTGAAGGATGCAAATCTCACTGAGTAGCCAGCAAGATAAATGATAAAAAGATCCACACCAAGGTATGTCTGTAGAATTGCAGAATGCCAGGGATAAAGAGACGATCCTGAAAATTTCCAGGGGTTGGTGAGAAAAACATATCATGCACAAAGTTTCAAGAAAGAGAATGGCATTGGATTTCTCAACAGCAACACTGGAAGCTAGGAGACAGTGGAGCAGTGTTCTCAAAATTCTGAGTGAACATAATTTCCAACCTAGAAGTCTATACTCAGTCAAATTATCAATCAAGGCAGAGAGCATAAGGAAGACGTTTTCAGACAGATGAGGTCTAAAGATTTTATGTCCCCGGCCTCTTTTCTCTGGGGAGCTCTGGAGAATGTGCTCCAGCAAAGTGTGGACCTAAAGTCAGAAAAAAGGCCAAGGATATAGGAAATAGGAAATCCAACACAGAAGACAGGTGAAAGGAATCCCAGAGTGCTGGGGCAGGGACAAGACCCTCCGTGCACCATTATGCGGGTCTAGAGAGCACCCAGCCTGAATTGCAGTTGGGACAAATTCTCAAAAGGAAGAAAAAAGAAAAGAAAAAATCTGATGGGTTATCTGAGGTGTCAAAACACATTGAGAAGAGAAATGTACTCCCAACAGAGTTTGGGGAAAACCAGTCATAGATATGAAGAAAACTAAGCAAGCAAAGACATCACCATCAATACCAGGGAAAAAGTGGGGTGCCTGGGTGGCTCAGTGGGTTAAGCCGCTGCCTTCGGCTCGGGTCATGATTCAGGGTCCTGGGGTCAAGCCCTGCTTCGGGCTCTCTGCTCAGCAGGGAGCCTGCTTCCTCCTCTCTCTCTGCCTGCCTCTCTGCCTGCTTGTCATCTCTCTCTGTCAAGTAAATAAAAATTTTAAAAAAATACCAGGGAAAAAGAAAAGTTGTATGGGAAATGAAGTACAGTTACCGCACATACTATGGTGAGCATGAGCAGGGGAGGGGAAGAGAGAGAAGCAGGCTCCCTGCTGAGCAAGGGTCGGTCCTCGGTTCTCCATCCCAGGACCCTGAGATCATAACCTGAGCCAAAGGCAGCTGCTTAACTGACTGAGCTGCCCAGGTGCCCTGCCTGGGTTCTTTAGAAATGAGAAGGCAGGGCGCCTGGGTGGCTCAGTGGGTTAAGCCGCTGCCTTCGGCTCAGGTCATGATCTCAGAGTCCTGGGATCAAGTCCCACATCGGGCTCTCTGCTGAGCAGAGAGCCTGCTTCCCTCTCTCTCTCTCTGCCTGCCTCTCCATCTACTTGTGATTTCTCTCTGTCAAATAAATAAATAAAATCTTTAAAAAAAAAAAAAAAAGAAATGAGAAGGCAAATACCTGAGCAAGCAGTGGGGGTATTTCTGACAGTGGGGGTCAAGGGTGGGAAGGGAGTAGAGTGGGGAATTTGTGTTTTCTGTTATAATCCTCACAGTCCTTGTGACTTGAAAATCTGCATACATTTATTACACAAAAAAATGTAAAAAGACACACAAGAAAATAAATTTCACAAGCAGATTAGCAATATAATATGAACATATACTTTAGAAATCTGAAAGTGAACTCAAAAAAAAAATGTCATTGAAAAGGAGTCTCATTCTGTTGAGATCCTTTCACAATTTGACTTTTAAAACTATTTCACATATCGCTGTAACACAGTTAAAAGACCTAGAGAGGGGCAGGAGTGTTCCAGGTAGCAAGTACCAGATGTGCTAGAAAAGTCAATGGGAGGGCAGAGTGAGATGGAGAGCTTTGGAGTGCTTGGGCTGAACAGGCAGGGAAGTCAATGGGGGGAGTTACTGAATACTTGAAGCAGGAGAACCATGTCAGCTGATTTGCATTTTAGAGATGTTCTTTCAGTAGTGAGGAGGGAGTGCTCCACTGACGAGACTTGTAGTTAGACTAGGTGATGGCTAGGAGAGAAGGTCCATGGCTACCCCAGGATTGGTTCTGTGCTTTGCAAGAGACCTGTGAGATCCGTGGGCTAGTGTACCCCCCTCTTTCTCCTCAGGGTACTGCTGGGAGGAGCCCTATTCACAGTTGTCCTTCAAGCCTCCTTTTTAAATTAAAAAAAAAAAAAAAAGATTTTATTTATTTATTTGAGAGAGAACAGAGAATGAGAGAGAAAGAGCATGAGCAGGGGGAGGAGCAGACTCTTCAATGAGCAGGGAGCCCAGTGCGGGCTGGATCCCAGAACTCCAGAATCATGACCTGAGCCAAAGGCAGATGCTTAACCTACTGAGCCCCTCCTTCAAGCCTCCTTAAAAAAATTTACCTCCATGGGTGTCCAGTCTCCTTTCTTTTGATACCCATTTTTTTAGACATGTTACTCAACTCAAATCCTGACTTGAAGACCAGTCTTTCTCTTTCAGGTAACTTTGCATGTCTCATTTTTTATGTATTTTATGTTTATTAATTTAGCTCTCAGAGGATCATCTTGTTTATCTAATTCTAGGATATTAGGGCAAAGCACCTTATTATTTCCCCACGCACTGTTTACAGGAGGCTCAGGGTACCAAAACCAGAGGCAGGGAACCAGTCAGGAGGCTAAGGTAGAAACCCCAATATGGCAACTCAAGGGCTTACATTCTTTTCAAGTATTCCAGCCTATTGTCCCCTTAAGTCCCTCAAAGTTTCAGGAACTTCCAATATTTTGCTATTTATTGTCCCATCTGCCAAACTGCTTCTCGTACCTGGAAGCAGCAGTGTCAAAGTCCTTGGTCAGGGGCTCTTGGCTGGCTCAGTCAGAAGAGCATGAGACTCTTGATCTCAGGGTCATGAGTTTGAGCCCCACATTGGGTGTAGAGATCACTTAAAATCCTTGGTCTGATTACATGGCCAAGTTTTAGATTCAGAAAATGTGGTCACTGTACTCATAGCTTTTAGTAAGTTACTGTTTATTGAGGACCACTCCTGAGGATAGGAATTGGCCCAACTAAACCTTTTGAGACTGGGGTCCTAAGGGACCTTTCATTAGGAGAAGACATTTGGAGTAGCAGGAGAGATGGATCTCTTCTCCTGACATGGATTGATAAAGAGAGGCCTGGTACCCCAAGTCTTTGGGTCTCTATGTAGGCAGCTGAACCCAGCTGATGCAAAAGAGAAACTCTGGAATTCTGAAGAAATGAGATATTTTAGGGTTCAGTTTAGGGCCTAAGATTGTCTGGAACTCAACTAACATAGCCCCATTATTTATAGATGAGGAACCAAGGTCCAGGGGCAGTGACTTATCCAGGTCTGCGCTGTCTCCCAAAGAATGGTCCTGGGATCGAGCCCCGCTCAGTGGGGAGTCTGCTTCTCCCTCTCTCTCTGCCCCTCCCCACACCTGATTGTTCACTCCCTCTCTCAAATAAATAAATAAATAAATAAATAAAATTTTTTAAAAAAGAGAGAGAGAGAAATGCTTTTGGAACAGAGGTGCATATGTGGTAATCTCTCCAAACAAAGAGCACTGGAGAAGAAGATTCTGTCTTGACATTAGGGAGGTAGGATAAGGGAACTCATCTTAACAGTGTGTATGTGTCCAGGGTGGTGGTAAGAGCATGGATTTTTGGTTTTATGCCAAGCTCCCCTACCTGTATGCTATGTGGCAAATCATTTTGACCTGAGTCTCAGTTTCATCATCTTAGAATTGAATGAGCAGTTCCCATATTGCAGGATCAAAGAGTCTGCCTGGTGCCTAGCAGGGGCTCAGTGATTACTCACATGCTGATGGCAGTGATTATATAGGTTGCTTATGCTCTAAAGAAGATTGGGGCAAGGGGGTCCACCTGTGAGCTCCTGGAAGGTTCCTATTCATTCCCAGGTCTGGGTCTGATTAAGTGTGTGCTGGGGGTTAGGGATGGGGTGGGGTATCCGAGAAGACAGAGCCTGCTTGAAGCAGAGTATTAATGTTAGGGAGGGTGGCTGAAGGGTTTGGCCTCAATTCTGTTGACAGTTGGGGAGCCAGCGAAGTCAGACCCCTCCAGCCTGGTCCCTATGAAGAATTGGGCCAGGCCTCAGAAGCAATCTTGCTGCTACAGAGTGAGATGGAAAGTTTTAATAAATGCAAAAAGGTGCTTTGTGGCCCTGGTCCTCTGTCCCTTTAGGGAGCTCTGAAGGCTAAAGGTTAGTGCTACTGTCCTTGGCTGAACATGGACCACGGGCCACGCAGACACTGTCCTAGGCGGAGCCTCACAGCCTCCTGGTGGAGGGGAGGGCTTCTCTCCCCCACCCCATTTTCCAAGTGAAAAAGCTGAGGCAGGGCATAGGGGAGTGCCTTCCCCAGGATTACGTGGCTAGCAAGTAGCAGAACTGGGCACTTCGGTGGCTCAGATGGTTAGGCTTCTGCCTTTGGCTCTGGTCATGATCTGGGTCTTGGATCAAGCCCCACTTCTGGCTCCAGGCTTGAGGGGAGTCTGCTTCTCCCTCTGCCTCTCCTCCTGCCCATGCGCGCTCTCTCTCTCTCCCTGTAGCTCTCTGTCTCAAAAGAATAAATAAAATCTTAAAAAAAAAAAAAAGAACTGGGCATGCTGTACTCACCCAGTTAGAGCTCCAGCACCCTGAGGCCTGCCTGCCCACCCGCCCCGTGAGGACTCCATTCATTCTTCTAACAAATACTCCCTCCTGAGGTCCACCTCCTCTCCCTGTGCATCCGTCTCTCACTTTGCACCCAACATAGATGATGCTCCTCTCACTGAGGTTGAGTCTTGGCTCTCTCACCTGAGGATGGAGCCTGTGAGGTGTTTTTTCTCTCTCTCTCTCTTCTCCGCAGGGGAAAAGGTGGGGCAGGGAGTGGGGAGGGGTGTGAAGGAGGAGGAAGAAGACAAAGGGGATGAGAAAGGCTGCTTCCCACACTTTCCCACTTCTTCCAAGTTCCTTGGTCTCTCTTCCTCCCCTTCCCCAACCCCAAGGCACCAGCTCCACTAAGTGCCCCCCCCAACCCCACCACACACCCTGCTCTGAGGAAGAGCAGCCAGAGGGGCGGGTCTCAGATTTCCCTCATTCCCTCAGTTCCTTCAAAGCTGTCCTCCACTCCATTCTCTTCTCTCGCCCTTCCTTCACCTCTGAGGGGGCCTCACAATGAAGAAGGCAGACCAATGTAGTAGAAAGGAGCCCAGTGGCTGACTCACTTACCCCCTCAGCCTCTTTCTCTTCATCTAGAAAATAAGCAGTTTGGACCAGGCAATTGGCAAAGCCTTTTCTGTGTTGTTAATAATACCTGGCATTTGTCTGCTGGGTTACAAAGGGCTTAATCATCCCAACAACCCTGCCAGAATTGGCCTTGTATTCCAAGTGGGGAGACTGAGGCTCAGGTCCTGAGAAGGGAGGTGGCTTGCCTGGGTCACTGGGCTGGTATGTGGCAGAACGAATATCCAAGGGGAGGTCCCTCTGTGTTTAAAGCTTGGGCTGTGCCCTGGCCCACAGCTGCAGGCTGCCTCTCAGCCACTTGGATTTGGGCCTTGCTTCCCCCTCTGACCCACGAAGCCCCAGGTGGTTGGTTCCAGGCTCCTCTCTGACCTCACCACCTACCACTCCTCCCCTTGCTCCATCCACCCTAGGCACACTGTGCCCCTCCCTGTCCCAACAACTCAGGCAGGCCCATCACCATCTCCCAACCTTCGTGCTGGCTCTTCTCTGCATGAAATACCCCATCCCTCATATTCGTGATATGTGTTGGCCGTGAGGCCATTGTTTAGGGCACAGGGAGAAGCAGCATTGAAAGCATATTGCTGATTGTTGATTTTTTTTTTCTGTTTCCCTTTCAGATCTGATGGTGAGAATTCCAGGACAGTCAGGTCAGTAACCCCTTTCTCTAGTAGCAGTTGGGAGATGGGGCAGAGATTGGGGTGGGGCCCTCTGGTTTGTTACTTGGGGAATCCATGGGCAGGGGCAGGGGTCAACCCCAGGGGTTTTTTGCCCCATTGATATTAGGAGTGGGTATGGAGCCGAGTGGGAGGGCTAGGGTGAGTGTGGCAGGCGTGGGCAGGGGGGTGAAAACTGTTCCTCAGCCTTTCTGACCCTAGCTCCTCTGGGCTGGTCTGAATTCTAGAGGGACTCATGGCTGCTGCCCTGGTGGGAACGCCATCCTGCAGAGAGGGTGGCTCTGGACCTGGGACCTTCTCCATCTTCTCCTTTTAGGAGAAGTGGGCATGAGAGAAGGGGGGCTTCCCTGGTCTAGCGCTGGTGCTGCACCCCAAACTGCACCAGCCCTTAGTGGTGGGATCCAGGCGGACTTCCGCTGACACACTCTATACATTATAAACATACCTTATGGTGACGAGGGCACATTTTTTATTTACATGCTGGCTAAAAAGGGCTTACAGGTTTCAGTAAGTTGTCACAGTGTGATCAGTCTGCCACTTGGGGAGGTGGGGTAAAGACAAGGGCTGTTTGTGCCTTTCTGGGGGCTTAACCCATTAGAGGCTTCGTGAGGTCACAAGTATCAAGGATAGGGTCTATATGGGAATGATGGGGGACCCAGGCTGAGGCCCATTCACTCTCAGCATCTAGGCCAGGGGCGATGCGGTGGGCTTCTGAGATGAGAGGGACCCAGGCAACAGAGGCATGGGATGGGTACACTGAGTCCCAGCCAGGGCTAGCCAGTGCCTAACTAGCATACACAGTGCTTTTGTGAAGGGTGGAATGCACTGAGTGGATCGGTGGAAGAATATTTGCTTCCTGCTACCACGGGGTTACCACGGGGTACCAGGGGCTACCACAGCCTCTCACCAGGGTTCCCAGCTCAGTGAGCAGAGCACAGGTTGCATGTCAGCCCCCGTCTGTTCACAGCCCCCATCTTGGATGTGAACCCTTGCACAGGGCACAGCTTGCCCAACCATATGCAGTGGCCCAGGTCTGGCCATTCAGGCAGTGCGGGAGGGGGACTGAGGACCCTAGCATCCAGCTGGGAGTGCATAATGAGACACTCCGCTTCCTGGCATCCCAGGCAGGGACCACAGGATGAACACACTGATAATAGGCCCAGGGTAGGGTCTGTGGCCAGCAGGAAAGCAGGGGACCATGACAGAGGCAGTCAGGCCTAGCGTCCCGGCAAAGAGTACATGACAAGATGCGATTAGTCCCAGAATGCAGCCAAGGAGTAAAGCATGGGCACAGCCTGTCCTAGCTTTTAGGAAGCCACTAGTCTGACAAAGGACACAGATCCCACTGTCCCACTGCACGTTTGGAGAAAGACAACGGGGCAACACCACTGAGGAGCCCTGCTACTTACTCGTCAAGGAACCTGATCAAAGCCATCTCTAGCTCCCAGCTCTCTGCAGCAGAGAAGTCCCTGGGACCTAGAGCTCAGGGTGTTTACTAATGATCCTAATCATAAGCCACGATGACATGCGTTGGTCCTTTATAACTTACAAATGTTGTCAGGGCCTTCCTTTTGTTTGATCCTCCCAGTGACACTGTAGGAGGGACCTGGGCCGGCTTTATCATCATTGTTTTACAGTTGAAGAAACTGAAGCTGGGGCTGGGTGTGGGTTTTGCATACAGCCACGTAACAAGGAGATGGCTGGGCCAGGATTCAAACCCAGGTCTGCCTGGCACCAAGCCCGGAGCCCTGCCCACGCCACCACTGCGGGAGCTCTTGACAGCCTTGCAGATAATAATAATCCTTCTCATCATCATCCTAATATTAGTAATAATAGCGGTGATCATTTGCTTCTTACATATTAAGAACTCTGAACATGATCTTATTTAGTGCTCACAACAGCCCTGTTATATGTGCTTTGGGATCCCTGATTTACAGATGAGGAAAAGGAGGTGCCTCAGAGGGTCAGCGCCTTGCCCGAGGAAAGAAGAGCAAGAGGTCAGGGTGGAATCACTCTGGCTTATACCCCTTATACCCTGTGCTGTCTGTTTCCAAAGCCAGCATTTGTTTTATTAAGGCATACTTCCCAAATCCGTCCTGGGCCCCCCATCCAGGAGTCTACGGGGGCCTTGAGGACTCAGCAGTTGGGAAGCAAGGGTCACATTCGGGCTGTGGAAGGGTCCTCAACATAGCCCCTGTGCGGCAACATCTGGCAAACATGGTGGGAAGAGCCTGGAACTTGGAACTGAGGGCTATGAGCAGGGGCTGGGGGCGGGGGGCATGTGAGGATGCTACCAGGACCTCACCTAGATTCTTGAGCTCACTTCAGTTAGGAGTCTGGGAGAGCTTCCTGGAGAAGGCAGAATCCGATCTGGGCTGTGGCAGACTGATAGGCTGACTCTGCATGGAGGCTGGGTGGGGGTGGGGTGGGGTGGGGTTCACATCTCTGGAAGTGGAACCAGTGTGCATCAGAAGTAAGGACAAGATCAGAATGGGTTCGGTGGGTTGGGCTGAAATATGTCTGGGCAGGAAAAGAGCTAAAGTTCAGAACACGGACGGGAAGGGAGCGGGGGTTAGGTCAGATACCGTCTGTCATCAGTGGGAGCCAGGGAAGGCTGGCAGGGAGAGACTGGACTCTGCAGGGTAGCAAGGGCAGTGACTGGATCTGGGCAAAGGGCTCTATTTATGGCCAGGTCACTTTCTAGCTATGTGACTTGAGAAAAATCTGTTCATCCCTTGGAGCCCCCAGTGTCCTCATCTAATAAAGGTCGTGTGTCTGTGTGTGTAAAAGGGAAAGGTTTAGATGGGGAGAAGACATGCCAAGGAGAGGGGCTAGGCCTTGGCTATTTCGACAGCAGTACAGCAAGGAAGGAGCAGGGTCAGTAAATCGAAAAGCCACCGAGGCCTGAGGGCTTCTAAGTATGGGGTGCCAGAGGAAGTGTGGAGTCTAATTAGAGCTGAACAGCTGGTGTTGCGCGAGGGCTGTGGCAGAGGAAGGTGCCCGGACTTCCTGTGGATTTGTGAAAAGTTGTCAAGCCTACAGGCACTCAAAACCAAGGTCTGCAGAGGGTGATGGCTCAAGCTCACAAAACTAGTTCTCAGTGGAGACTGCTTCCTAGCTATGCGCTCTCTGCAAAGTCTCTGAACTTCTCCTTGGCTTCCTCATGGTGAAATGGGGACAATTCTGACTTCTCTGGGTGAGGTGAGAGAAATGAAAGTAAAACAGAATTCAGCATCTAATAGTGCACAATACAGAGTATTGTGGCGCTCTACCCCAGTCCGTTGTCTTTAATTGGATAGTCAAGCTTGAGGATGTGGAGATGTGCCCCAAGAGGGAGGAGGGCCCGATACCTCTGCTGCCTGAAGCCAGAAGCCCAGGAATCCCAGGTTTGGACGCACTGCCATGGTAGGGAGGCTCTGGCTGAGACTTAGGGGGCTTTGGGGACCAGGCTGGGGTTTCCAGGCACGCAAGGATGAGAGCCGAGGAGGTGGCCCGTTGCTAGGGAAGGAAGGAGGAGAAGGGGGAGTCACTGACACCCGCAGAGTCAGGGATGTCCCCATGGCAACGGGAGCCGCTGCATTGGGGAGGAGAAGTGGGAGGAGGAGCCACTGCTGGCTCGGTTCCCGGAGGAGGCCTCCCACTCTGGGCCTCCGTGCCCCCATCTGTCCAACGGCGATGGCGATGGTAGTTTGAATTAGATAATCTGTAAGATTCTTCCTTGTTTTGACCTCTTGGCAGTCCGGGTAGCTGAGACCTCACGAACCTTCTGAGGCTCCCCCAGCCACATATCAGAGATGCCACCAGTCCCCGGAGGCAATCCAGCTGTGTTCAAGTCTTCCCTCACATGCGGCCTCTTGTTTGGTGGTGTAGCCTTGTTGCCCTCCCTGTCCAACTCTCTGTTCCCACCACGTCCTGTGCCTGGAACCCTGTCACTTGAGTGTCTGCTGAATGCCTTCTGGCTCTGGGGGCCCAACGCCATCCTGCTCACTCTGGGAAGCATTCCCTGGCTGCCCGGGTCCATCCAGCCTGTTTCCTCCCTCCTGGGATGCTCTGGCCCCGAAGGTCTGAACTCCTCCCTGCTGCCCTGAGTATTCACTGCTGCCATTTCTCAGGCAGCTTCTAAGGACTGGGCTCCACATGGAATGCCTGACAGGCTCAAATCTTTACAGTACATCTCTGGCATCATGTCACGAATCTCCATTTTTCGGGTGAGGCAGGCTCTGTGAGCATATGTGACTCTGTTTGCCGTTCCCTGGGTACTGCAGGGTGGAAATGGGCTTGAAACTCGGCTCTGCCTAATTGCTGCTACCCCAGGCCTGAGGTGGGGTGTTCACAGCGGCAGCACTCAGTGAGCCCTGCTGAAGCCGGTGTATGCCAGGCCCCCTGCTGACCACTTTACCTGTACTCTCTCATTTAATCTCCATAATAATGCTATCGGGTGTATATTCTTGTAATTTTACCAGTGAGGAGACCAATCTTAGCTGAAGTTATTTAGCCCACAGGAGACCTAGGATAGGAATTCAGACCATCAGAGCTGCAGTCACCACTGTATACTGGAGTCAACCCAACTGCATTCCAGAAGTCCGCAGAGCATTCCTTGGGTACTGGACCTGTGTTGGGTGGTCTGTTGGGGCTGGGGCTGGGGAGACAAAAGCGGAGTACACACACAGACAAGCCGGCTCTGGCAAGCCCATATGGGAGTGTGCTGAAGAGGAGAAGCCAGTTGTGAGGACAAGAGTTGGGAGTGGGTAGAGCTGGAACAGCAGTAGGATAGAGGAGGATGGGGGGGGGGGAGTTGGGTAATTTTCCCAAAGGAGGTGCCATTCCAGGAAGCTCGTGAGGGACAAGAAGGGGTAAGAGGGTCTTCCCTCCCCTTCCTGTTTTGCCTTCCCCTGCCTCTGCCTGGCCAAGCCCCAGGAAGTGGGTGACCCCTAAGCTGGCTTCGTGCCTAGTTGGCACCAAAATAAACTTGCCTTCTCTCTCTTCCCCTCCCCTTGCCTCTGTCCCCTCTGTCCTGGCTTTAATTAGCAGCCCTAGGGATGAGTCACTTGGCAGCTGGGGAGGGAGGCTGCGCAGAGCCCAGTCAAGGCGCGACTCTTGCCCTGAGCCTTGTGGGCAGTGCCACTGAGTTCATGTGTGTCGGCACACTCCTGTGTGCCACTGATTCCATGTCCCTGCGGGTGTGGAGAGCACAGGGGCACTGGAACTTGTCCATGGGCATCTGGGTGTCTGCATGAAAGCATCTCGAATCATCCCTGCCTTTGTTTCTGCATGCCACTGAATGTCAGCGTGTGTGAGTGCGTGGCTGTAGCGTGTGTCTAGGGTAGCAACTGTCAGGAAATGAGGGAGCATTTGAGTAAGCAAACACAAACACTTTATAATTGCCTTCCCCCCTCCCTCCATCATGTTCTCTATGTGGTCTTGCTTATGCAAGCCCTGCACTTATATCCCCAATTTTCCCTTGTCTTAGTCTGGGTACATTTTGTTGCAGGGAACAGAAGCCCACTCAAACTCGCTCCAGAATAAAGAGTTGGGGGGGGGGTACTACTGTGAGGCTATATCTCACAGAATCTGAGAAATGAAGTATACAGAGCCGGGCCTCACACCAACTGGAAGCAGGCCCAAGAAGTCAAGAACCCATATTTCTTTCTCCCTCTCCCTCTCTCTCTCTCTTTCTCTGCATCTCCCAGGCCCATGTCTCATCTCTCTATCTATCTCATGGCTTGCTTGGTCCCTGTCATCTCTCTGTCACTGACTCGTTTCTCTGGACTAGCCCACTCTGCTTTCACAAGACCTGCTGTGGCTGCCAACCCGCAAGCTACGTGACCTTCCAGCTTAAGGGTCCATTTCACGTGCCCGCAGTGTTTCTGTCCAGCCCAGGGTAACACAAGACAGCAAGGGGCTGATGGTGGGAGTCCGTTCCCTTAGAAGTGGGTGAGGGGAGAGAGGTCAGATACTTCCACGGTAAGCAGTTTTTCTTAGTGTGCAAATGAGGTCAGCGCCTGGGGTGGGGAAGGTCTGCTCAGAGCCCAAGGAGGTCAGATTGCCCATCCATCAAGACTTCCATTCCCACTCTAATGCAAGTTGACCTTTGCTGACTATGCTTTCAAGTTCCATGGTCTTCCATCAAAACACCCCATTTTATCAAAATAATCCCCCCCTTTAAATGCCAGAGCAGTTTTTAAGGGCACAGTAAATATTACCATTGCTACAAGTGTGTGGTGGTTTTCATAGCCTTGGAACAACTGGCATAAATGCTACTCATAGTACCAGCTGCTACCAAGTTGTTGGTGGCTTTGGGAATTTTCACATTTTATTAGCGCATGACTGAATTTATAGTTATCTGCAGTATATAATTACAAGCACACATTATCAATATTATCAGCTTGACGCTTGAGCTTACTTTTCCATTAATACAAACCCCTGCAGTTTTTACATTAATTACAGAGAGAATTAATGACCTCTTAGACAAGTTTTCACCTATGAGTAAAGAGTTTGGAACCAGCTGTGCCCATTATGACTGCTCTCCAGATGCAGGAGCAATACCCATTGCTCTGACTTTGGCCTTGGCCTCATACGCTCTGACTGAGACTTAGAGACTGCCCACCGCCTCCCCAGCGGCCTCCTGTTTCTGGCCGGTGGTGCTGTTGTTATTTTTAATAAGATTGATAGTTTTCTCATTATCATTAAAGCCATCTTCCACGTGTAAATCGTAAATGTGAGTGGGAGAGATCATCCCAGGTTCAGGGCAGAGTCTCTTTCAACTTCTCCCCTCCCTGCCTTTTAAAAAAAAACTATTCCAAATATTAATAATTGCTTTTGATCCACAAAATGTCCGCTGTGTATTAGGTACTGTTAGGGAGAATTTGGCACACATTCTCTTTAAACCTCTTGGCCACCCTGCCGAGTAGGGGCAATTGTGTGCACATCACAGCTGTGGGGAAACTGAAGCCTGTGGTGGTAAAGTGAATTGCCAGAGTCCTCCATCCATCCATCCACCCACCCACCTGTCCACCCACCCTTCCATCCATTCATCCACCGATCCATTCACTCACTCCAGGATGATTTATTGAGTACCTCCAGTGTGCCAGGCATCGCACTAAATTAGAGGCAGTTGATACAATGGTGAAGACTAGAGTCCTGCCTGGAACAAACTCACTGTCCATTAGGGAAACAGACGAGAAAACAGACAATTACTGGGGAAGTGCAGGGGGCAATCATCTTAGTACCCAAGCAAGCCTGAGGGCCAGGGAGGCGTCTCTAAGCTGACATCTAAGTTGAGACTTGGAGGGCAAGTAGGAGTTGGCCAGGTGAGGAGTGGGGGTGCGGTGAGGTGAAGGGGAAAGTGTCCCAGGCAGAGCAGAAAATGTATGCCATGACTGTGGGAGGCATGTTTGTCACCTGCGTTTTTGAAGAACTAAAGCTGTATCTGTAGAGGAACGGGGCTGTCATGAGAAATGGTCCAGAACAGGAGCAGAAGGTAAATTGGGAGGCTGTGACTGGGACCCTGATCAATTAGGCCCAGAGCTGAGGAGCTGCATGCCCCAAGAACAGAGTTTTTCCCTGCTTCCCTGCGCACCTGGTCTTGGGGCCCCACCTCGGTTCTCCTGGGCAGCATCAGGCCACGATTCCAATGGCCGCAGTGCCCTCTAGTGTCCACCAGCCCATCTTGCAGCCTCCGCCTCAGGCTGGCTTGTCTACCACCACCTCCACTTACTGACCTGTGTGACTAGGTGCCCTGTACTGGGTGCTGGGGACACGCAGATAAGTAAGCCTCAGCCCCTGTCCCCACAGGGCCCCGGCCCAGAGGGAGTATCAGCATGTGAACAGACGATGCAGAGACAAGCTCAGGATGGGAAGGAAACAGGGGAGGGGGGTCAGGGTGGTTTCCCAGAGGGCACAACCTCTAAGCTGACTTGTGAAGAACAAAGGGGAGCTAGGAAGGTGGAGATGGGGCATTGGGGGTGGGGGGGTGGGGAATGGATTTTGAGTGGAAGCCAAGGGAAGGCTTAGACAGCCTTGTAGGCAAGAATGTGAGCGCTTCTGTCTGGGTGGAGCACTGGTTGAAGTTGAGGGTGGGGTGGGGGAAGGCTGAGACTAGCAGCCAGCTCAGAGAAAGTTCTAGGGCGCCTGCCCCTAGCTTAGGGTTGGCACTAAGTGAATGGAATCGTATAAGGAGCTTCCCTGCCCTTTGGGGATCATAAACCCATCTGCTCTCCCCTCAGACAGGCTGTTACTCATTAATATTTTCCATACAATTTCAAGGGCTTCAGAGATACTCCCCCCTCCCCACAATGGGGGCACCCACGAACCACAGGCTGCCAAACTGCTCTTAGTATCAATACTGAAACTTTATCATGGCCTCAGAGGCTCTGCAGGATTGGACCCCCGCCTACATCTCCAGTCTCCCCTCTCTCCCCCTCGCTTTTTCCACTCAGTTGCATTGGCCTCCTCGCAGTTCCTGGAAATACTGCCTTGGGTCCTTTGTCCAAGTTGTTTCCTCAGCCTGGAACACTCTCCCCTGCCACCTCCCCTTTTTGCCCAGCTTCATTCCATTTGTTGGTGAATGTCTGTCTCCTCTCAGATACAAGCTCCATGAGATAAGGCCCTGTGCCTCGTCCACAGGACCTGTTGAATAAGTGAGTGAAGGCCCCACCAGTGCCCTGCGGCTGGGGTCAAGCTCCTCCCCCTTAATTCCTCTTCCTTTTGGCTCACTGGGTCATCACATGAGTCTACCCAACGTGCTTAGATATGTCTGAGTTCCAGGAGTGGCTCAGAGATATTTTCCAAGAATTCTCCTCTTCCCTGAAACAAAGAGGCTTCCCCGTGGGTCTCCACAGTCTTCCTGGGAGAGAGGTCAGACTCTTTCAGGCTCAAGCTGACTCTTCATCATATATGCACATTTGTTTCACTGAATCCTCACAAGAACCCGTGAAGTAGAAATTTGCCACTTGTCTCTTAGAGATAAAGAAACTGAGTCTCCGAGGGGTTATCTAGCTAGAAAGTGGTAGAGCTAGGACTTGCACTGGCTCTACCTGGCCCCCAGCTATAGGCTCTTTGCCTCACCACAGAGGGGAAGGAGTTTGCCCTGGGTCACACAACCCTCAGGCCGGGACTAGAACTTCTGTCTCTCAGCTTCTACCAGGCCAAGAGGAAGGTCTGGCCAGGGGTGCATGGGCACAAGGCACAGCAACTGCAGGAGCGAGAAGGGCTGCTGAAGGAGAGAGAAAAAAAGCAGTTGAGGCTGGAGCCGAGCCCTGAGGACCAGGGGCTTTAGAGAGTGGGAGGAGGGAGAGGAGGCCACAACTGGCCCACAGATGCCAACTTTGCGGTGGTCCGGAGGGTGTATCTCTCAGAGGCTTTGGCTTTCTTAAGAGGAACCAGCTGCCCCAGCAGGGAGGCAGGAAGACAGGAAGGCTGGCCTGTTGCCTGTCAGTTCCTATTCCTTCTAGATCACTGCCCCCCTGGCTCCTCCCAGGGCCGCCTTCTGCTTAGAACAGCCAGGGGCCTGGGCTCTGGGGCCGTGAAAGGACAGGAGCACTCTGAGTTGGAGCTGGGGGACTCTTCAGGATCACCACCCCCCCAACACACACAATCCTTCACATCGTCCCAAATTCTCTCCTTTCTCCAGCCCCACCCATATGTGACAGGTAGGTGGGAGTCAGGGCATCTAGATTCTAGTCTGACTGACTGTGTGAACATTAGCAAGACTCTTTGCCTCTACAGGCTTCAATTTCCCCATCTATCAAGTCAGGCAGGGCAGTTTCCCTGGGAGAAGCGCCTCTTGATCCAGAATGGTGTTTCTTCTGATTTTTGCTTTTCTCTTCAGGGAGCATTTCTCTTAGCCAGTCCAGGAAACTGAACTGTGAGCTTATTGCGGTGGTCAGGCATATTGGCCAGGGCCTCATCTTGATTTCCCCAAATGGTTGATTTGAATATTACTTGATCTGGAGCATCAGGGCACAGCAACAAAACAGAGTCTCTTTAATTGCACGGAAGATGAGAATGTTTGTTGAAGAGCTTCTGTGGAAAGTTTTCAGCAGTATGGCCGAGGGAGGAAGAATCCTGATCTGGGGAATGGCCAAATCAGGTCTTGAACTTGAGGTTCCGCCACTTTGTAGCACAGTACCTGTGCCCAATTACTTAGTCTCCCCGCCTCAGTTTTTCCCTTAGGAGACTAGAGCTAGTGACACATAATTGAGAGGGTGCTTGGGGAGATTCCAGCAAAGATGCATATAGGGAGCTTAGCCTGGCTTTGGCCTGGAGGAGTCAACTGTGAGTTCTCAAAACTGCTTCCTCTTACTTGGCGTTCCCAGTCCTCCTGGGGAAGCAGGGGAAGGAGCAAAGTTTCCAGTTGCAGTTTGGCCTACCGCCCAGCTGGCCCGGCCCCGCCTCTTTGGTTCCTCCTTCTAGGGAGGGGCAGGGGAGGAGGGGGTGGTGACAAAGTGGAGGCACCGCCCGGCCAGGGGGCCTGCCCTCAGGGTAGGTCCAGACCCATGGAGACCCCCGAGAGGAGTAGCAGGTAGGAACCTAGCCCCCCACCTCCCACCCTGCAGCCTGACTGCCTCCTTCCCTGTCCGGGCCACGGGCCTTGGGCTGCTGATTCAGCAGCCTCCTGTCTTCCTGGTTCCTGGCTCCCCTTATGGACTCTTGGAGGCCTTTGGCTTTAGGAGGGAGTTTGTGAGAGCCAGTGCGCATGGACCTCTGGGTGCCCAGCACTGGAAGGACCCTGGAGCCCTGAGCAGCACAGTTCATGGGCCCTTGAGTGGCCCCCTTGGCTTGTTAGTCTGGCTCAGCACTGTAGGGCTCCCCACAGCTGCTGAGCTTCCCTGAGGCGAACATTTCAGCAGCTGGAGGGGCTCTGTATCTCAGGTTTAATGAGATAAGGAGTCAAGAACTGGGGCTGCTGACGGGCACATAGATGGCACTTGAGAAACACTCTTTCTGATGACGACAAGTACTTTAGAGTCTGACAAGAATAGATTCTAAGATGTCTATAAGGATCTAAGATTTGGGCATCCTCCAAATCACAAGTGAGATACTGGGTAGCTGGGATGGCCTGCAGCCACATTTCCCAGCCTTTACTTGGGCTCTGGAATGGCTGGGCCCTGACCACAACCTGCCTTCAGGGGCTTGTGGGGGACAGGGGCTGGCTGACCTGGAAGGGCCAGCTCCACTCCCAGGGTCTGCCCTGCACTGGATAAAACCAGGCCCTCAGCCTCACTCCCCTTACTGTCCCTCCGGCCCCCCACCCCTGCCCCCGCCAGTCTCTGGACTTTAATCATGGGAAGCAGGAGGCACGGGGCCTTTGGACCCTGCACTAGGGGTGGGGGCACAGCCCTGGGGGGTGGAGTATGGGCTGTGCCCTGGGCTGGGGGCACAACACTGACCTTGGAAGCCAAGACTCCTGCTGGGAACCACCCTGTCCTCTGGCTCACTGGGCCCCACCCACCCACTCAGCCCCAGTCCCCATCCTGTCACCTAGACCACTGAGACCTTGTCAGCTCTCCTCCGCCCTCGCAGCTCCTCTCCTTTGCTCTGGTGCTCTCTGCCTCTCCCTGTCTTCTCTCCGTGTCTTTTGTCTCACCCTTTCTCTGTCTTCCTCTTTCTCTGTCTTTTCTCCTTTTCTGTCTCACCCTTTCCTTGTCTCTTTCGGTTTCTTTCCGTCCCTCTCCCTCTCCTCCTACAGTGTTTCCTTCACCCACCTGGCCTGCGTTCTTCCCCCTCTTTGGATCCAGAACCTCTTCTCGCTCCATCTCTTCCTCCCTTTCTATAAGGGGGAGCCCCCCCATACAGCTTTCCCCTTTCTCTTTCATCTCCCCTCCCCTCCCCTCTTCCCTACCCGTGTAGCGTCTGGTGTGAGGAGGGCTCCCTTCCCCCTTCCCTGCTGTGGTGTCCCAGTGTCTCCGTGGCTCAGGTCCCCACGGAGTCACCTGGAACACAGGAGGCCCAGACTGGCTCTTTTGTCTCTGCTGCCCCCTGTTGTCATTGTGTTCTGTTTGTGGTTTGAGTGCCGTCCTCTCTTTCTTGACTTTGTGGTTTTTTTCTTTTTTCTTCCTTCCTTCCTTCCTTCTTTCCTTCCTTCCTTCCTTCCCTGCTTCCTCTCCCTCCTCTCCCTCCTGCCCTGGCTCCCCACCTCCCACCACTCCTCTTCCATTCCCAATCCTCCTCCACCCATCCTCCCAGTCTTCCCTCCCCTCTCTCATCCCCACTCACTCTCACTTCCTTGTCCCTACTCCCCACCCTGCCTCTCCCCTCCCTCCCTGTCTCTCTCTCTGTCTCTCTTTCTCTCTCTGTCTCTTGCTGTCTCTCAGGTCCACAGCGTCTCATACTCTACACCAGTATTGCTGTCCTACTCAGGTCCTTGACTCCATGAAGCTTACCCCCTCAGGCAGGCTGGCAGAGAGCAGGTAAGAGCTAGACCCATCCCTCCCCTCCATCCTTCACCCTTCCGGACAGATCTGCCTTAGGATGGCCAGACCCCCTTTCCCACCTCCCTCTAGCCTCTGGAATGAATGGGGAATGGATGTCTGAGCATGTGAGGAGAGTGACTGGGAGACCAGGTAGGAGACCAAGGAGGACATTCAGATTCTTTTTTGTTTTATGTTTTTAAGATTTTATTTATTTATTTGACAGACAGAGATCACAAGTAGGCAGAGAGGCAGGCAGAGAGAGAGGGGGAAGCAGGCTCCCTGCGGAGCGGAGAGCCCCATGCGGGGGGGGGGGGGGGGGGGGGGGGGCGCTCTATCCCAGGACTCTGGGATCATGACCTGAGCCAAAGGCAGAGGCTTTAACCCACTGAGCCACCCAGGCACCCCGGACATTCAGATTCTGTTTGTAGTTTGTCCTTCCTTAAAAATCCTTCCCTAGATATCTGCCCCCAAAAGTGGGAGTGGTTGGTTCAAGAATATGTAATATTTGAGCTGTTTTGAAGGATGAGTAAGAGTTTGCCAGTTGGCTAGGATGGGGAAGGGTGTTTAGGCAGAGGGGAAAATCGCCCACACCTCTGAGAACAACATTATTTCCAAAGTAATTGAAAATCACATTTTATGTTTTCTAATTATAATACAATAACATGAAATATTCATAGCAATGACAAAAAGGTTAGGCCTATTGGAAAGCTGAAAAAAATACTTGGGTGAAAGAGGAAATAAGAATGGAATTTATAGACTTTTTAGGGTAAGTATCAATTATAGACTCTTTAGAATAAATGACAGCAGGAATACTATATATCAAAACCCACGGGATGTGACCATGGGGGATTCCTGGAGGAAAATTTATCATCTTAAATGCTTTTATTAGAGAACAAGACAGTTTAAATTTAATGAACTAATTATTCCACTCAAGAATTTAGAAAAAGAACAACTGAAAGAAAGCAGAATAAAGTAATTACTATAGATAAAACCAGAAATTCATGGAATAGAAAATAAAAGATTTGATAAACTATGAGGTGGTTTTTGAAAAGACTGGTAAACTAGACAGACTGTCCTCTAACTGATATGACACAGAAAAAGGCAAGAAAGACATAAATAAAATAAGGTATGATGAAGGGGATTTAACCACAGATTTTGAAGAGATGAAAAAGTCATAAAAGATGCTTTGTATAATCTTATACTAATAAATATAAAACTGTAGATGAAATGGGTGGTTTTCTAGGAAAATATAAATTACCAAAATGATATAAGGAGTGACAGAAAAGCTGACTAGAATAGAACAATACAGAAGAAGTTAAGAAGATGGTCAAAGTTTTCTCCTTAGAAATGGTACCAGGGCCCAGTTGGTATCATGGACGTTCTGGTATGATGGAAGTTCTGTCAAATCTGGAAAGATCAGGTAATAGAAAAAAATGGACTCTCTCTCTGGGTAGTTGGTTCATTCCAGAAAGCTAGTGTAACTGGATAGGTTTAGACAAAAAAAATATGAAAACTATAGCCTAATCTCATATATTAATACAGTCACAAATATTTTAAATAAAAGTATAAAACAGAATCCATCAGTGTATTGAAAGAAGAATGCATTGTGACAAATGAAGGTTTGTTCCAGGAATGCAGGGATTGTTCAACATTAGGATAGCTGTTATTGTAATGGATTACATTAATAGATTAAATTAAATGGAACATATAACTATCTCCATAAATGCTGAAAAAATAAACTGATACAATTACACATCCATTCTTGATTTTAGAACTCTTAGTAACTGTCCTAGTTATTTCTTGCTGTATTGGGTAATTTGTTAACACAGCTATAGATAACTACTATAGTAAGCTATCAGTGAAAACGTCCTTAAGTTGGTAAAGAATTTTTTATCAGAAACCAAAGACAATCATCAGATGTAATTGTGAACTACTAGATAAATTGCCATTAAGTTTGGGAACAAAATAAGTATGACTGCCATTGCTGTCACTAACCAACATTTTTTTTTCTAGAAGTTTTAACCAGTGGGCTTAAAAAAAGAAAAAAAGTGGTATAAATATTAGAAAGAAAGACCCAGAATTAGCACTCTTTGAAGATTGTGTGGTTGGCTACTTAGACAATCAACGAGAATAAGAGGAAAATTTATTAGAACTAATATAAAAATTATGTGAGATGGCCAGACACAAGATGAATATGCACCCAAACCATTAGCTTCTCTGAATACCAGCAATAACTAATTAGAAGACATAATAGAAGTAGTAGGGAAAAATGATAAAATTCCTAGGAATTGACAAGAAACATGAAATACTTCTCTGTAAAAAACTATAAAATTTCATTAAAGGCTGTGAGAAGACTTGCATAGTCAAGCGTTGTATCCTGTTCCTGGATGGGAAGATTGAATATAGTAAAAATGATATTTTTCCTCTCAATTTGGTCAAAAGGTTCAATGCATTTCTCATTAAAATTTCATTGGTATTTTCTTTGGGAATTGGGCAGTTGGATTTTAAAGTTCATTTGGAAGAGTGAATGCTCATGGATTACTAAGAAAATTTTGGAAAAGGAGAATAATGAGGGGGACCTTGCCCTATTAAATGCAAAACTTAACATAAAGCTGCAGAAATTACATATAATAACACAGAAATGGAGGATGGCATACATGGAACAAAACAGAGTTTAGAAACAAGCCCATATATTCATATGAGAATTTAATTTATGATAAAAAAAAACACATGTCAAATCAGTAGTAAGTGGGATGGGACCATTGGCTACCATTTGGGGGAAAATGAAGTCAAACCTCTGTCTCATAAAATTGAATACAAAGGATAGAACTATAAATGTTCCAGAAGAAAATACGGAATATTTTTATAATACTAAGGTGGAGGAGCCTTTCTGAGCATGACTGAAGAACCCAGAAGCCATAAAGTAAAGAGCAGTTAATTCTGGCTACATCAAAGTTAAGAGCTTCTGTTTGGACAAAGATACCATACACAAAGTTAAAACATAACAATAGGCTAGGAAAAAAAAAAGAACAACAACATAGATATCAGGCAAAGGTTAATATCTATGTCTGTATATCAACACCTGGAAACTAATAAGAAAAAGTTGTATACCACATTTAGAATAGAGAAATAACACGATTTGGCAATTCAGTGAAGAAATCGACATCCATTAGCTGATGAATGAGAAAGAATACTAAAACTTGCCAATAGCTAAAGAAATATAACTAAAACATCAACAAAGTACCAATTTTAAAATGCCAAATGGGAAGATTGAAAGAGTTGTGAAGAAATGGGAGCTCTCACATTCCTTGACTGGAGTGCAAATTGGTGCAATTTTTTTAATGGCACCTATTTGTCAGTTGTCCCCAGAATCTTAAATGTGCATATACTTCTAACCTGAGAACCATGTCTTGGAGGGAGGTAGACTTCTCTAAGGCTTTACTACTAGGCGGTCCCCCAACGTGAGGTCTTTTCTTAAACATTCCACCCCAACTACAAGCTTAAACTGTACTGTGCAACTCTTTTATCAAGTGCCCTTGTAGGATAGCATTCTTAGCCAACTCTTAATGAAAAGGTTGCATGATGTATGCTACTCAAAATAAAGACAAGATTATGTGAGTATGAGTAGGAATAATCTTTTAGCCAGTCTATAAAAATGTTAAAGCAACAAAAAAAAACTTTTAGCCACATTTCACACAAAATATGCATTCCTTCGGCCCTACAGTTCAACTTTTAGGAGCCTATCCTTCAAAACTACTTCCAGACAAATGCAAAGATGTTCATTGCAGCATTGTTTATAATAGTGAAAATTAAAACAATCTTCCTGTCCGTTATGGAGAGCAGGTTTTCCTTCATGATTCACCCCTACTATGTGATACTCTTACAGATCAAAAGAAAAAGATCTATCTCTATACTGGCATGGAAGGATCTCCAAGGCTTATTGTTATATGAAAAAAAGCAAGTTGCAGAACAAGGCTTGTAGTGTTACCCCATTGTTGTAAGGAAAAGAAAATCCACATAACAATGTTGAAAACATGTTATACATATCCTGTCATGATATCAAAATCACTGGCCTTTTTCCTTGGTCTATTTTCCTCCCTTTTACTAATTGATTTCCTTCTTCCTCTATACCATTTCCCTGTGTCCAGTTGTTCAGATCTTGCTTTTTCTTTTAATAACTAGCTCAAATACCACCTGATTCATTTAGCAAGATTTGTCTGGCCTACCCTTGATTAAGCCTTGTGCTGAGCCTCTGTGGGATACAGGACTGAATTGTATCTGGTCCTACCACCAGGGAGCTGAAGTCTAGAAAGGAGAGACAGGTAGACAATGACAGCATAGTGTTATTTGGTATGGGACAAAAGTAGGTTCAGAGGGCCTCCTGAGGAAGGGCACCTAATTGCATCTGCTCCTACAGGAGGGGACATGGGTACTGAGTCTTGAAAGAGCAATAGCTTTCCTTCATCCCCCAACCCTGACTGAACTGGTCTTGTCTACTTTTTGGCTCTTCCAAGCAGGATGACGTAATGGGGGGAAATAGTTGAGTCAGTACCTTTCTTTATTCAAATCTAAGTTTGACCACTTACCAAATCTATGACTGTGAGCAGGCTGTTTAACCTCTGAGCCTCTGTTTCCTCATCTGTGTAATTAGGATAATGCCTACTTAACTCTCAGGGCTGATTTAGGATTGGAGATGGTACATGTAAAATTCCTGGGTGACTATCAACTCTTGAAAGACAGGGACCACCCGTGTCTTCTGTTCCTCATAGGCAAGTGTGTTGCATTGGATTGGATTGAATTGGATTAAATTGGATTGGATTGGATTGGATTGGATCTGGTTCTGGAGCAAAGAATGGGCCTAACCATAGTGGGACTTTGAGATGAGAAGGCTGAGAGTTGTACACAGGACGGAGGGGACTGCACTATAAGAAGAGAGAGCCACGTCTCTGGTCTTGCCATGAAGGTGGCACAGGAAGGAAAAAATGGGCAGGTGGCCCTGGGAAATAGAGCCTATACAGGGCATTCTGCCCCTGGTTCTTGGCCCTGTTCTACTGATGCCATCTTCCAGTCTCACAGTCCAAGGCAGGGAAGCATGGTGGACCAATATTTGCACTGGGGCCAGCACATCTCAATTTCATTCCCAGTTCTTTCACTCCCTAGCTGGGTGACCGTAAACAACTCCCTTCACATCTCTGAGCCTAGTTACTCATCTGTTAAAAGAAACACAATACCACTAACATCGTGGGATTTATAGAGGAGATCAATTGCTCAGTGCCTGGCACATAATGGGTACTCAAAAAAAAAAAAAAAAAGCATAGCTCTTCTTAGTGTTTGTTTCAGGAGACACTTAGAGAGTTCTCTTGTAGCCAGGACCTATGCTGAGTAATGGTTCTTGCCTTCCACAAGTCCCCAGTTAGTTAGGGAGACCAAGGAGCGCTATGATAGAGGAGCTTATTGGTGGGGGGGTGCTGTAGAAGCCCCAAAGGGGGGATCTGGGCCTAGTCCAGGACTGCTGCAGGTCAGCTCAACCTAAGAGCTGAATCTTAGAGGACGAGTAAGAGGTAGTCAGGGATAGAAGGCTGGAGTGTGGAAGAACATTTTAGGAAGAAGGAATGGCATATGCAGAAGAACCTAGATGTTATTGGGTAGGGCCAGAGGATCTTAACCTGGGGTGACAGGGGCTACAAGTGGTCCATTAAACTCCTGAAATTGAGTGCAAAATGTTTTGTGTGTGCACTTATTTTTTTTGTGCATTTTTTTTGTTGGGGAGATGGTCCATGGCTTTTGTTATATGCATAAAGTGTTTGTGCTCCTACAAAAACGTCAAGAACCAGTGTTGCCAGTGACAAAGTGTCTTGGGAATGGATCCTAAACAGGAGAGAAATTTGGTGAAATTTGTGTTTTAGAAACATCCCATTAGCAGTCAGTATGAGAAGTGGATTATATGCCTGGGGGCCAGCTGGAGGGCCTACACTGGGGTATTGGCACAGAAGGGAATGGATTTGAGCAGAACTACCCTATTGCACTACTTCAGTGGGCACTGGTCATATAGAAGCATTTTAATTTCAAATTACAGAATCAAAAGTCTTTGAGAATTATTAATGAGATAGACTTGATGGAAGATGAAGGGAAGGGAGGAGACAAGGATGAGCTGGCAGTAGCAGAGGGCCACAGGGACATGAATCCAGGGTAACTGCAGGAGGAAAAGGGAACCTCTATTAATGCTTAACCAGCACTCAGTGTCCTTGGTGGTTACCAGCTTCCAGCCTGCTTGGTTCTTGGAGATCCCAGAGCGACACTGAAGATACTTCTCTCTCTATGGACTTTGGAGAGGATTTACGTCTGGGTTGTGAGTCACGTTGTTTCCTAAAGAAAGTGATGTTTGAGTCAGTCATTCAAGGTCCCTAAAGATCTGGAGAGCTAGGGATGGGGGAGGATGCTCTGGGAAGACACACAAAGGTTTAGGGGTGAGGGATGGTGAAATCAAATGTGGGAGGGGGTGGAGTTTAGACCTGCCTCAAACAGCTCTCTGGGGACAGTCAGTCTTCCTTCTTCATGGTAGGCGCTAGGGAGCCAGGAGCAGATCTTGAGTAGACAAAGTGACACGTCAAAGAGGCTTTTTAGAGGAAGGGAAACTAGGGAGGAGGCTGCTGTGGTAATTTAGGAGAGAGAGAAGCTAAGGTAGCAGCCGTGGGGATAGAGCAGAGGAGATGCATTCGAGAGGTGGTTGGGAGGAAGAGAGAACTGGAGTAGTAGGCTGAATAAATAGTGGGGATGGGAGGGAGTGGAGATGACAGAGGTTGGAATTCACAGTGAGTTTCAGTGTTCGGGTCTGGCAATGGAGTTATGCATTCAATGAATATTTCTTGAGTGCCAGACGCTGTGCTGGGCATTGGGAATACAGCACTTAACAGAACAGATGCTGGTCCTGATGGATCTTATGGTGGGTGAGATGGATAATAGATAAATAAACCACAAAATATATAGAATGTGTCTGGTGCCACGCCTCTCTGGGGGACGATGTTCCAGACAGAAGGAACATGGAGCGCAAAGACCCCAAGATAAGCATGTGCAGGTCATGTTTGAGGGACAGCAGGGAGACTAGTATGATTGGAGAAAAAACCAACAAGGAGTGAGAGGAGTAGAAGATGAAGAGGTGGAATCGGCAGAATTTGGTGACTGACTTGTTAAGGGAGCAGGAAGAATCTAGCATGGCTCCCAGGTGTGTTCTGCGCTTGGACCACTGGGTGGAAGGTGGTGCTTTTCATTAAGGTGCAAAATGCAGAGGACATGTTTGCAGTGGTAAGATGCTGAGTTTGAGGTCACCGTGAGCTCTGAAGGCCAAAAGGCCATCCTGGCGGAGCTTTCTGCAAGCATTAGGCTTGATGGGTCTGAGACCCAAGAGAGAGATCCATGAGACAGAGACAGAGATGGGGGAGGGGGCCTAAGCCATCCCTGATGTTAGGCCATGGAGTGGGACTGCTGAAAAATGGTGTGGAATGAAAGAGAAGAGGGCCAGAGCAGGACTAGGGTAGAGGAACCAATGCATAAGAGATGGGGAGAGGAAGAAGAGATGGGGGTGGTCAGAGAAGTAGGAGGAGAACCAGCAGGGAGTGGGCTCACAGAAGCAGAGGAAGGCAGGAGCCATCCGCGCACAAAGGAGGGGCTTGTTAAGAGTGGCAAATGTTACAGCTGGGGGAAGGAAGATGAGGGTGGGAGAGAGTCTATTGGCTTTAACCACTAGGAGGTCCTCGGCGACCTGGCTAAGAACAGTTTTGGTGGCAGGGTGGGCGCACAAGGCAGATTGCAGTGGGTTGGAGAGCTCGTGGGAGGTACTGAAGTGGAGATGGCCAGTGGAGATGAATTTCTCAAGAAGCTTAGCTGTGAAGAGGAGAGAGGGACAGTGATTGCTAGAGGGAGATGTGGGGGCAGATAGAGGGTTTGTATTCCCAGATGGGAGAGACTTGAGCTTCTATAAATGTTGGTAAGAAGGAGGCAACAGAAAGAGAGAGAGAGAGAGGGAGAGAAGTTGAAACACGGGAGAGAGAGGGGATGGTAGTTGTGGAGGAGGTAGCAGGGGTGGGCCCAGAGCCCGAGTGGAGGGGCCAGCCTTAAATAGTATAGGGGCCCTCTCTTTCTCACAGAGAGGCAGAGCAGGGGTAGTGGGGGCGAAGACAAGGGCGTTGAGGGGGCTGGTGAAAGAAATGCTTCAGTGGAGTTTGGAGCAACCACCAAGAGCAGGGATGGGGAAGCTAAGAGGAAGCAAGGAATACTCCTTCTTGTGAGTCAGGGAGGACTTCCTGCAAGAAGCAGCATTTAAACGGGGCCATCATGTTCAGATGGGATCTCAGTAGCAGAAGATATGTGCAGAGGGAAGAAACAGAGTCAGCAAAGGCATGGAGGTATAAAGAAGCTGGCCATCCTAATGGAGTAATGAACGAGCTGGTTTGATGAAGGCTAAGCATGAGGTGAGTCACTAATAATGACATAATAAGAGTTACTGTGTATGAAACCCCAAACATACCCTGTGGCAGGTGCTCGACATACTTGACTCCATTTAATTCCACCACACCCTGCAGAATGGGCATTTTCTCACTTTGTAGATGAGGAACATAAGTCCTAGAGAAGTACAGAAGTGGACCCAAGGTCACCCAGCTAGTAGGAGGTGGGGCTGATATTCGTACCCAGGTCTGGGGAACTCTAAAGCCCATGTTTTCTCTACCAGACAAGACCAGGTGAAGCCATATGGTGGTGGAGCCTTGAATGCCAACTTGGAGAGTCTGACCTTTTATCCAGGAAGTGACGGGGAGCCAAGGTGGGCGTCTAAGCAGAGACATGCAAGAGATTTGTACTTGCAGACTCTATTAGGAAGGCTAATGGGTCCAAAAGGGTAGAGAGAAAAAATCGGGAGGGGATGGCAGGATAGGGTGAGCGGTGGCAGAGACCTGACCTGAATGCTAGGGGAGTGAGCGGTGGGACTGGAAGATCACTTGTCCTTCCTGATAGCCTTGAGGGGTGTGGTATTTGCTCCTTTTCTAGATGAGGAATGAGACTCAGGAAGGGCGAGTGGCTTGCCCCAGACTTGAGTTCTGCTTCATGTGGTTCTGCTGACTCACTGACTGTGGGACAATGTGTTAGAGGGAACTTTGAGTATGAAGAGGGAATGCATGTGTGCTCGGGTGCCTGCGTGCGAGTACGCGTGTTACCTGTGTGTGTGGGGGCTCGTCTGCCTGTCTGGTGGACAGCAGTGCCTTCCCTTGCCTGTCCCTGTCCTCTTTCCTTCTCATCTCTTCCCAATCCTCCAGTTTCCTGGCTTCCATACTTCCTGCCTCCCTTGAACCAAGGGATCTGGGAGCAGGGCGATACTGTTTCATTAGCTATCTCCAGAAAATCAACCTTTCCATTCCCAAAGCAGCTGGACCCCCTGAGCCCTAGTGTCTGTCCATCCATGCCACAAAATTGTAGCCTGGCTCCAGGGACTGCCACGCACAGACTGGCCCCTGGTGCCTGTGTGCAATACCCTGGGGCCAGGAGCTTGTTCCTGCACCATCTCCCCCCGCCCCCCGCCACCTTGGCGCTTCTGCGCGGGTGCCAATGGCCACCTTGGGAAATATATTCCGTTCACGAGCAGTTAACAGTAACCACCACCATGTTCCTGTTACTCTTATTTGCCAGGCACTTGATGTATGTTCCAGTCCTTGCAACAGTCCCGTGGGGTTGGCATCATGAGCCCCATTTTTACAGATGAGAACACTGAGGCTTCAAGAGGGGCAATAGCATGCCGGGGCACATAGCCTGGAAGCACTTACAGAGCTGGTGTTGGAACCCAGGTCTGTTTGCTTCCAAAGCTGTGGGCTTTCCACACTCCATTTCTGACATCGCCAATTTCCCTGACCCTGAGACTCCAAGAAATACAAATCTTTGTCTTTCAAGGGCAGGGCGGATTTCTAGCGGTTGTGCCAAGTTCACCTAAAGGACCCAGTGGGATGAGTCTGAGACTTGGAGCTCTGAGAACTCCCTGCTGAAATCCTGACTCTACCACTCAGCCAGCTATGTGATCTTGGGAATGTTATCTCAACCTCTCTGAGCTTCAATTCCCTCATCTCTAAAATGTTGCCGTGTTGTTGCAGTGGTTAAATGAGATGATGTCTGCAAAGAGCCAGCACCAAGCAGGTTGCTGCTATTTCTATTCAACTGAAGTTTGGGCACCTGTCAGGTCTGAAATGGAATTGGTATACTCTGGGTGTGACCTTGAACGAGCCCAGCCTGGGTGTGGGGGAGGGCTGTTGCAGGCTCCTTGGAGACTGAGTTGGGTATGGCCCTAGGTAAGCTGTCATGCTGGCCTCCCCATTCAGACCCCACTCCTAGTCCACCACCCTGGTTCCAAAGCCGTTCATGTATCTCCCCTGCTCTGCAAACTAATGCCTCTGCCTCTCTCTGTCACCCGCCTGCCTGTGGCCTCTACCCTGCCCTTCCTGGCCCCAGGGAAGAGGAGGAGGAGGAGGAGACTGAGGAAGAGGAAGAGGAAGACGCTCATCAGTTCTGCTGTCCGGCCTCCGAGTGCAGTAGTCCCTCCTCTCGGTAACTGAGAGGACAAGGGTCATTTTCTATGCAGAAGCAAAAGCCTTAACCAGCCCCCTCACCCCCCGCCCGCTATCCCCTATGGGACCCTGTCCCTGCTTCAGGATGGGCAAGCATCGTGCCCCTTCCTCCCCCACCTCCTTGGAATTCCCACACACCCCTACTGCTGTTTCCCCTGGACTCCAGCCCCCGAATTATAAAGGCTGGAGCCCTAGGTCTGACTAAAATATGGGAGCAGCAGAGCTTGGAGCTTGGAGCTTGGAACCTGGACCCTCCCGCACCCGCACCCCATTTCCCAGGCACCCTGGAGCCTGCCACTCCTGGAAAGGTCTCCAAATGACATCCCAAGGACCTACCTCTGTCCTCTGTGAGCACAAACAGAGATGCAGGGTGCCTAGGGCTCAGAGGACCAGACGGGGGCGGTACCCAGCCTGCCTAGTTCCCCGTTGCTCGTTCCCTCGCTGCGGCCTCCGCCGCTTGAAGGCCTCGTCCCGTGCCCTCTGCCACTCCCATAGTGCTCTGTAAATATGATCAGGAGAAAAAGGCCTTTCAGAGTGCGTGTGTCGCTGTGTACAAAGGAATTTCCATCAATAAAAGCTGATCTCTTCTCTCTGTCTGATGTATGTTCCACCCTACCCCCCACTTCCCTCTCTTCATCCCCACCAGGGCTTTACCTTCTTTCCTATCCAGGGCTGGGGACAGGGCCTGGGAGAGAGAATAGGGTTTGATTGTTGGTATTGTCAACACCCTAGAGGCAGGCACTCAGTGAATGAATGAATGGTGTGGTGCTCTCACTCTCACCCAGGGCAAGCCTGTTGCCTTCTCCAGCCTGTCAACCTGAGGCCAGCTCAGACATGCTGCTTGGCCCCTCTGCTACCTAGTTCCCCACCTCTGCCATAGAGGGGTTGGGTCAGAGGCTCTCCAAGGGCTCCTCCAGCTCCAACATTCTGTCGATCTCAGGTCCAACAATTTTAAGGAAGTATAATTACACACATTTAAAATATGATGATTCAATGACACATTCCATGCAATTCTGTGGTTTCTATTTCTACAAGAACACTGATTTGGGGAGTCTCGAGTCCTTTGGATTTCTTGATTCTATTATTTTAAAAGATTTCATGATTCTATTATTTTAAAAAGCTTCTGATGGTATGATTTTAATACTCTGTGATGGTTTAAGAGTCCTTGATTCTGTACTTTCAAGGTTCTGATTCTACAACTTTAGGGATCTCTGAATCTAAGCCATTTCCTCCAGTTGCAGTGACGCTAAGTATTTCCTGCACCTTCCAGAAGCTGGTTCTAAGACTCTCTGGAGGCTGTTGGCAGGAGGGTGGAAGGAATCCTTTAGGGACTGTAGGACCCACACCTTCCATAATGTGTCATCACATTATGGAGCAAACTCAGGAGACCCCCATGTGGGTTCATACCCCCAGCTTTCCCTTTCTAAGCCTTTGGCATTGAACAAATCTGAGCTTACCTTCCAGTTCTCTCACTTACTGCCTGTGTAATCTTGAGCAAGTATTTTCTTCTCCTTGAGTTTCATCTTCCTCCTGAGCACAGTGAGAATATATCTACCTCTGTGGGTTATTGTGAAGATTAGCAAAGAAACACAAGGAGCCCAGCACAGGGTCTGGTGCACAGTGGGGCAAGTGTGATTAGGGTCCACGTGAGAGTGCCTCCTCTCCTTTCTTTCAGCCCTCCCTTCAGCATCCCTATCACATTAGTCCCGTCCTTTTCACAGAGGCTCACCTTATTCCCTCATTCAGCCACTCAACTCATCTACTCACTTATTCAAATTCTAATTTATTTCTCAGCTCCCTCTGGCCTTTCCTCTGTCCCTTCCTCTCTCTTCCTCTTTTCCCTCCTTTACTCTTCCAGAAGGCATTGCTTGAACACCTAACTGTGGGCAAGGCTTTATTTTATTATTTTTTTAACGGTTTTATTTATTTATTTGTCAGGGAGAGGGAGAGCTGTAGGCAGAGGGAGAAGCAGGCTCCACCCTGAGCAAGGAGTCCGATGCAGTACTTGATCCCAGGACCCTGGGATCATGACCTGAGCCAAAGGCAGATGCTTAACCGGCTGAGCTACCCCAGGTGTCCCGATGAGGCTTTAAGCTAAATACTGTGAGGGCTCCAAAAGAAGACAGTGGCTCTGTTCTCCCTGAGTTCTCCATCTCCCAGGGGAGGTGAGAATTCCTTTGGAAAAAGAGGCAGGGCGTGAGGGGCAGAAATGATAGAGTAGATACGGCTTCACTGTTGAGCAAAATTGGTTCCTAGCCCAAAGAAGAGTGAGTGTGTCAGAATGGGCTGAGGAGGGTGGTAGAGTCAGGGAGGGCTTGCTGGAGGAGGAGGGACAAAGAGTGGAAGGCTGAGAAGGGTTCGAACGGGTGGCAGACATGACGAGGCATCACAGGAGACAGGCACAGCCTGGAGGAAACCCTGGCGGGGAGCTCCAGAGTTATGCTGGGAATGGTGTGTAGGTTGCTCTGCTTAGCTGGTCTCCAGGAGTGTGGGAGGCTAGATGACCTGTAGATGGAGAGACCATTATCTGACTGGAGGTAGGGTGGGGGTGGGGGTTCAATGAAATGGAGGCAGAGGCCAAATAAAGGTCAGGCGATCACTGTGGAAGCCAAGGAGGTGTGGACACCTGTGTAGGCAATGGAATTGGCCAAGGGCCTGTTCTGCAGGAAGGGGGAAGGTTACTGTCAGCTGTGAGGGAAATGTGTATGCCTGCACGTACGTGTGTGTGCCCTTATGTGTGGTGGGTGGGTGGGTCAGTATTAAGAGACCATGCGTTGTTATGTATCTAAGGGTATGTGATTGTGTGAGGCTGGGTGTGAGGAATTCTGAGTATGTGTGCGAGATTGATTGTGCAAGGGGCCGACCTTCTGTGCCCGGCAGGCTCTCTGTGTCTGCCTGGTAGAGATAATCATGAGACTGTGTGTGGGTGGCTTTTGAGCATGTGGGGCCATGGCTTTTAGGGTGACAGTCTTCGGGCAGGATGGTCACACACAGACATGCACGACAGTCACTTGTCGTAGGGGACGGAAGTGGCCACTGAGCACGTGCCGTGTGCTGTGCCCTGGCCTGGGCTTGCAGGGCCCACAGAGGTGACTCATATCAGCCACTGCCATTGGGAGACAGGAGCAGGGAAGGGGAGGGACACATCACAAGGTAGCTGCCAGTAAGGACCACCCGTCACTTGAGTGTGCACAAGACTCAGAATGGGGAGTAGCTGACCCTGTCGGGTTCTGTGTGTTTCGGGTGTGTGTGTGTGTCGCAGAATGAGTCAGAATTGACTCTCCAGGAGGGCTCACATGCTCAGAGTGCTGCAAGATGCAGATGAGGTCTGGGGCCAAGGGGAGAGGGAGGCCATCCTGGGCAGAAGAAACCAAGGAAGAGTATGAGCAACGGCACTGGGCTCACTAGACTAGCAGGTGCAGGTTACCTGCTGTTGCCCAGCCTTTGTCTATGAGCTCAAAGGGGTTGGGGGCAGCTGGACAGATTCAAGGGGCTGCTCAAACTAAAAGCGGAGACACTGGCCTGGAAGGTAGGAGATTTGGGTTCTCATTCTTCATGACCCTGGACACGTCATTTTGACTATGTGGGCCTCAGTTTGGATCTCAGGGATCGGACGGTTCATAAAGCCCATCCCTGTTCTGTGGCTTCTTCTCCCTGTGGCCAGTTAAACCCATGACTCACTCTTCTCAAAGTCAGGCCCTTCTTCCATTTAACCTCAGTATTTCCTGCTTCCTCCTGGGTTGCTGCTTCTCCCACTCCACAGATATTTACCCAGCCTCTGCCCTCCGCATGTCACTGTGGGAAGGCACAGGGAGCTGGAGAATACAGATCAGACTTGGGAGGGGTGTGTGTGGGGGTTCAGTGTCGAGGGGTGGGGGCACAGGGGTAAGAGCGGGAGTGTTGATTTGACTCCTGGCTCTACCACTGCTGAGCTTTGAGACTTTGGGCAAGTTACTCATCCCTCTGCATTTCATTTTCCTCATCTGTTATCTCCCTCAGGGAAAACAACCTGGACCTAGCAGAGTTGCTAGGCCTAGCCAAAAGTAGGTACTCAGTAAATGACAGCAATTCTTTTTAGAGCTGCAAAGCAGTAGAGCTGGGATTCAAGCCCAGGTCTGTGTGCCCCCCAAGCCCACATTTGCCTGCTGTCTCCCTAGTCAGCCCCTTTGGTGGCCCCTTCCCCTGTCAGCCCCTATGCCAAGTGGGGCTGGCCTCAGGTTTGGAATCTCCAGGGTACTGGGATTGGGTAGGAGAAACAGCTTGCAGAAGAACCATCAGAGGAGATGGAGGTGATTGGGGTCCCTCCGCTCCTCTGCCCCACCCACCCGTGTCCCATTTCCCCCCGACCGGTTCTTTCTCCAGAGCCCCAAGCCTCTGCTCTCATCTAGGTGCACCGACCTCCTCCTCTTGTTTTTTTGTCTGCCACTTCCGGTCCCGCCCCTTCCAGCCTAAGTTGTCATGGGGATAGTCCTCAGCATCCCTAGCTTCCTCTAGCCCTCATCTTATGGTATCCATAGCGACAGCCCCCATTCATTTCCATGGCAACTGCATCCTGATCCTGTCCCCTGCTGGCTGCCTGGCTCCGGGCAGCACCAAAAAAGGGAAGGAGGGAGAGAGACTTCCCATTAGGAGCAGCATCCGGGAGAGTCTATGCCCATGCTACCCTAAATCCTTACAGAATGTCCTGCCTCTTAGTGCCTTGGCTCACAAGGTCACTCACTCACTTCTACCAGCTCCTCCGAGGCAAGGTCCTGGTCAACGCTTCCTCCCCAGGGAAGCCTTTAAAGCTGCAGGGGAAATAGTCCAGACTCTGGGCTTTGGATTCCTGTTCTGCCACTTGCTCTCTCTGAGACCTCTGGCAGTTAACTTTCCCCCTCGGAGTCTTTTTCCTCACTTGAAAAATAGGAATCCTAATTCTTCCTTCACGTTTGTCATGCAGATTAAATAATGTGCGGAAAATGCCTGACACAGGGAAGGTGCTCTGCAAGTGTGAGTTTATTTTTATTCTGCTCAGCCACCCCCAAGCAGAAGGAATCTCTCTCCTGAGCTCCCCCAACACTTCCTCTGTTCCCCAGCCTTGAGAACTTTCAGTTTTGTACTGTGGTTATTTGTGTAACGTGGTTTATCCCCCCCCCCCCGCCCCCCGCCCTGCTGCAGAGGATGCTCTTCAGTTTCTCCCACAGAATGGCCCAGAAGAGACAGTGCACACAGGCGTGTGTGTGTGTGTGTGTGTGTGTGTGTGTGTGTTCTTGTGTTCTTTGCTCCAGGCTGGGAGAAGTCCAGAGCAGGGCGGGGGGGGGGGGGGCTCCCAGGCCCTTTCTGAAGTCCAGGAATCCAAAGAGGGAATTGCATTTCCCTCTAGCCCTGCACAGGTGAGAAACAAGTGCAGGGAGGTAAAGTGATATGGCCAGGCTCACAAAGCTGCTAAATGGCAGTCAAGAACTGAAGCTGGGCTTCCCAGCTTTTTACTGCACATATCGTGTGTGTGTGTGTGTGTGTGTGTGTGTGTGTGTGTGCGCGCGCGCGCGCGCGCGCATGTGTGCATATGAGAGAAAGAGATTTTCCATGTGATCAGCATATCCCTCAGTGTTTTGGGGGCCCTGAGTAAAGGGATTTCACATCCCCAGGTCTGGTTTTTTCAGCAGTATGTATGATATCAGGAAGGACATCCTCAAACACTGTCCTTTTTGCCAGGCCCTCTTGGGGGAGACTGCACTGACAGCCTGACCTCCCTGCCCCCTTCCCTTTGCAATTAAAGTTAGGGGCCAGCTCCGAAGGGAAGAATTGCCAAAGAGCAGAGAGCCAGGGGCAGCATGGAGCCAGAAGTGGCGAGAGGCAACAAGTTGTCGTGCAAAGACAGCCTGGGCCCTGTGTCTGCTTTCTGACTTTCTCACTTAATAGGCCGAGTGACCTTAAGCAAGTTTATATTACCTCTCTGAGCCTCCCTGTCCTCATCTATAACACAGGGCTAATGGGGTCTGCCATAAGTTTCAAGGATTCAGTCAGCTCATTGATGCTCTTGCCCTAGGGATGGGGGTGACTCTAGGGCCCTGTGGGAGCAGAGGAAGGACCTGTAAGCCAAGCCATGTGGAGGGGGCGGGTAGGCATGAAAGGGCGCACCTGAGCTAACTGTTGAAGAGTGAGCAGGATGTAGTCAGATTGAAGTCATGGGGAAGAAGGTATATGAGGCAGGGGTCAGATCAGGAGAGCCATCCACGGCTCTGCTGAGGTAGTTAGAGGTTATCCCCCCAAAAGTTGATCCCTGTAAAGCCTAAGGTAGATCACGTCGCTCTTCTGCTCATCTCAATCAGACCAGAAGTCGAAGTCTTTATCATGGGTTCATTGCCCTTCATGATTTGGCTCCCATTCCTCCTCTAACTTTACCTCTTCTCACTCTCCCCTCATTCACTCTGCTCCAGCTACACTGGCTTTCTTGCTGTTTCTGAAACATGCCAGGCATTGCTCTACCTCAACATCTTTGTGCTGGCTCTACCTTCTGTCTGGTCTCCTTTGGCTTCAGGTGACCACAGAACTCACTCCCTCACTTCCATCCAGGCTCCGCTTCTACGCCATTTCTTCAAAAAGACCTTCCCTAATCGCCATGTTGAAAACAGTGCATTTGACCATTCTGCCATATTTTCCTCCCTAGCACTTATCTCTACCTGCAATGATAGTATGTATTTATAGTCTGTTTCTCCCGCTAGAATGTCACCTCCCCTAGGGAACACATCTTATGTGTCTTGTTCACTATTATATATTATATTCTATAATTATATTATATTCTGTATAGTCCGAGCACCCAGCACTGGGCCTGGCATACCAAAAATGCTCAACTGTTATTCATTGAATGAGTTCGGATGAGCCCTGGGAAGGTTTTAGTGGGAGAGCAAAATGGACAGATCTGTATGTTGGAGGGCTCTCTCTGGCCACAGGATGGAGAATGGATTGGAAGAGGACACTGGCGGGCGGAGGTCAAGGCTCAGGGGGGAGGATCAGCATGGCCACCGGAGCTTATTCATTGACTCCTTCACTCCAGAGGTTTTGTCAAGCTCTTCTGTTCCAGGCCTTGTGCTCGGTGCTGGCTAGGAGATTACCAAATTATCTTCCTGTGCTGGGATTCTGGGAGTCATGAACACAAATAGCTGTCACGCTTTGCCAAAGCTAACCTGCACCATAAAAAGAAGGACAGACATGTGCTGTGAGTGGGAGCTCTGAACAGGATCAGCAATAATTTCTGGCTGGAGGCGGCTTCAGGAGGGCTTCTTAGTGGTGGCATATGACCTGAATCTTGATAGAAGTAGGGTGTGGGGGGATTTCTCAGATTGCAGATGGCAGAGATGATAGGGACTGCATTCCAGGTGGAAGGTACTGTATGAGCAGTTTGGGAGGTGGAAAGCAGAGGAGTATTTGGGAGAAACAGGATCTGGGCCAGGCTGAAGGGAAGGGTGGAGAGGATGGGAGGCTGGCAGCTCACCCTGCAGTCTGGCTGAATGTTTAAGGGCATGAGATCTGGAGTCAGACTGCCTAGATTTGAATCCTGACTCTAGTATTAGGAGCTGTGACCACTGATAAGTTACTTAACCTCTCTGGGCCTCAGTTTCTTGATGTATAAAATGAAGATAAATCATAATACCTGTCTCATAGGGTTGTTTTGAAGAATAAACAGATTATTAAATGTGAAGTGATAAGAACAGTGACTGATGTGCTAAGTTCTTCATAAGCATTAGCGATTGTGTCTTTGAGAAGCCTCAGGTGCCAGAATAAGAAGCTTGGGCTATCTCTTGTGGGCAGCAGAGCTACAGATGGTTCACGAACAGAGGAGACAATTGGCTCAAAACTGGGTTTAAGCTGTATGCTGAGAGGGAGAGGTTTGAAAGGTTGATGATCAGGATCCTTCAGTCCTGAAGAGCATCTTAGATGCCTGGGTTGGCGGGGAGCGGGGCGGGGAGGGTGGACTAGACTAGGTCTGATGCCTGAAGTGGGAGTTCACAACCCCTGAGGCCCAGGAGGAGAGAGGATTTGGGGTAGAGGGCAGCTCCCCAGTCTGCTTCTGCCTTGTTCCTGGCAGTATTATAGCATGATGTTGGGAGGTTAGAGGATGAATGGTGGGTGGGGAGGGGGTCCTCTAAGGTGGAGCTGAGCTCTACTCCTGCAGCCCAGGACTCAGCTGAGTGGGTGGGTACTGGCTCCCCACTGCACCCAGCCCCCAGCCCGAAGTGCTCTCCCACAAGGCTGGCAGGTCTGATCCAGCTGAAGTTCTTACACTGGTAGGGAGTCCCCCTACATCCACCCTAGCTTGCCCTGCCCTGAGCCCTGGCCTCTGCCAAGTAGGGCTGGAGGAGTGGCCCCTTAAGCCTTTCCAGCTAAGAGCCCCCTCAACCATGTGCCTACCCAAACCAGACCATTCTCTGGGCTCTACCACACCCACTCCCCCCATAGCCCCCATGCCGCACCCACCTGTCCCTTCCCTCCCAGCCCCCTTCCTCCATTCCCCTCACCTCTGTGGCTCCTCACCTTGCCTACTAGGCTCAGGGTGCCTGGGCGCTGTCGCCACCTGGGTTCCCTGGCAGCCTGGTTGCCATGGCACCATGGGAGCAAGTCTGGCGGAACAACAGCTCTGGGTAACCAGGGCGGGCAAGGCCCCGTGTCCCGCTTCTGCCAGTCTCCGACCTCAAGACTTTTGCCTCCCCCTCCCCCAGCTGAACAGAAGAGGCCATGAGGAGGAAAAAGAAGTTGCCCCGCAGGGCAGCTCTTTATCTGTGAGGATGCTGAATGGGAGGCGCCTCTCTCTGTCTCCGAGCCTGAGCCCTTGCAGCCAAGGAACCCTGGGAACTGGCCAGGCCAGTGTCCAGGCAGCAGAGGGCAGGGGCAGGGCTGGGCAGGGGAGGGGTAAGTCTGGAGGCACAAGATTCAGGAGTGGGCCCCAGGCTTGGCATCAGGCTTGGTTGATCTGGGGTGGTGCTGGAGGATCAGGCTGGGAGTGAAAGTGCAGCAAACCGTGTTGGGGACAGAGCCATGAGGGGGCTGGAGCTGAGAGGGGAAGGGGCCTGCGGTGGGGAGGGGGTGCTGTGAAGGAACTGGTCTGTCAGGGGAAGGAAGGTTTTGGGATGGAGTTGTTAGGGGCCAGGACTATTAGAAAAAGGGACTTGAGTGGACAAGACTGGGAGGAAATTGGTCTGTGGATAAGGCTCTGAGGGGACGTGACCATGGTGGGCCAGGTGTGAGGGGTGAGAAGGAACCAGGACAAGTCTGTGAGAAGACCCAGCTTTGAGGTAAAGGAGTCTAAGCAGCTGGAGCTGTGAGCGGTGGGGCAGAAGGGCAATGATGGTAAGGCTGTGAAGTCAAGAGGGCCTGCAGGGAAGGGACTGCCAAGGGCAGCTTGGGGTGGGGGGTATACCTCCCCTCTGGCCTTTAAATGTTGGGGTTCCTACGTCTGTGTGGAAGCTGGGGAGGATGGGGTTGTGGGAAGGGATCTGGTCCACCCACGTTCATTCTGGCTGAGCAGGCCCATCTCCTGGTGCCACATCCTGGTTCATCTTATCTCATCCCCACAGTGTGGAGGGGGAAGCCCCAGGCAGTGACCTGAGCACAGCGGTTGATAGTCCTGGGAGCCAACCCCCCTACCGGCTGAGCCAGCTGCCCCCCACCAGCAGCCACATGGGGGGCCCCCCAGCTGGGGTGGGCCTTCCCTGGGCTCAGCGAGCTCGCCTCCAGCCAGCCAGTGTCGCCCTGAGGAAGCAGGAGGAGGAGGAGATAAAGCGCTCCAAGGCCCTGTCGGACAGCTATGAACTCTCCACGGACCTGCAGGACAAAAAGGTGCAGAGGAGATAGCTCTGGCTGGGAATGGGAGCTGGGAGGGGGAATGGGGGTGTGAGAGAACCAAGGGAGGGATCCCCAAAGAGGGATACTTGAGGGTGGTATCCAGGGAGGGAAAGGAAGCCCAGAATGGGAGACGAGCTCTAGGATCCTTCGCCCTACTGGAGACTTACCCACTCATTCACCATCCATCCGCTGAGTCTCCTTTTCACTCAACAAACATCGACTGAGCTCCAAGCCCTCACTGGAAATGTAAAGAAGAATAAGACCCGGCCCCAGTCCTCCAAAAATCCAATATGAGAAGCACACACATCCATTGACACTTTCAGAAGACTGTGCTATAGTACATCACATATATCACACAGGATATCATTTAGTTAAAAAAAAAAAAAAGGCTGGGGTGGGGCACAAAACGCCATGTATATGGTGGGGGGGGAACCCTGGAAGGTTTTCCTTCCAGGAAAATTTCATATACCAAAATGTTAATTGTGGTTATTCCTACATATCATGACTTTAGCCAAACCAATCTTCCTTCCTCTCTTCTTTCCTTCTTTCTTTCTTTCCCTCTCTCCCTACTCCCCCTCCCTTCCTCCCTCTCTCTCTCCTTTCTCTCTCTTCCTCTTTCCTTTCCTCCTTCTGGCTCTCAATTTACTTCTTACTTTCTCACCGTTTTTGGCTTCTCTGGGTTTTTTTCCAACTTTTTTGGAATAATGGACCTCTATCTCTTGTAAATAAGAAAGAAAACCACCATCCAGCCTCATGTGCCAAGTGCTATCAGAGATTAAAATGAGGACACCACACAGAGCCCAGCCTGGCATGTCCAGGCAGCTCTAGGCAGTTAGCTGTGACTTGGGGCCGGTGGGGAGGGGAGAGAAGGGGGTGGTATGTGATTGTGGGTCAGGGAGATGAATGAGGCTGGCGTGAGTTTCTGACCTTGTTCCCCTCGATCCTCCCCTGCTAGGTGGAAATGCTGGAGAGGAAGTATGGGGGCTCCTTCCTGAGCCGCAGGGCTGCCAGGACCATCCAGACAGCCTTTCGCCAGTACCGCATGAACAAGAACTTTGAGCGGCTCCGCAGCTCAGCTTCAGAGAGCCGCATGTCCCGCCGCATCATCCTTTCCAACATGAGGATGCAGTTCTCCTTCGAGGAGTACGAGAAGGCACAGAACCCCGCGTACTTCGAGGGCAAGCCTGCCTCGCTGGACGAGGGTGCCATGGCCGGTGCCCGGAGCCACCGGCTTGAACGAGGGCTCCCCTATGGAGGCTCCTGTGGAGGAGGCATTGATGGTGGGGGAAGCTCCGTCACCACATCTGGAGAGTTTTCTAATGATATCACAGAGCTCGAGGACTCCTTCTCCAAACAGGTCAGTATCCCTGAAAAGGGCCTTTCCTCCCCATCCCCATGCCCTAGCTACTCCTATGCCTCTTTACCTATGTTCCGTACTAAAAGGAGTTGCCTGGCAAGCATTTGAGGAGGGGCTGTGAGATTGAGGAGAAAGATTTGGCCAGATGAAAAAATCAGGTCATTAAAACAAGCAAGTTAAAAATCTAGGCATGGAGAACATAAAGAAAATTTATGTTCCCACTCTCTGGAACGTGACCCACTATGGAGTTCAGGCCTAACCAACAGGTGATGAGCTCCTACTCCGTGCCACGGGCTGTGTGCGAGACCCCCGCGAGACCAGGGGAGGGGACAGGGGTGCTGGTGGTGGTTTCCCAGTTTTACAAAGAAGGAGACTGAGGCTCCAAATCCCTGAGAGGTGAAGGGACTTCTCCAAACTGGAGTGGAACTCAGCTCTGTCTAGTTTCAAACTCTGAGCCCTTTCTCTTATACCACACTTACTAGGGACCAGGCTCTGGGCTGGGCACCTTGACGGAGACAGATGAGAGCTGTCCAGGGTTGGTTTTTAAGGCTCTCCGAAGCCAGTAGAAAATAGCAGACATGTGTGCGTGACTGTCCCCTGAAACAGAGTGGGCTCCAAGCCATGAGGAAGGACCACCTAGAGTACCATGGGAACCCAGAGGAGGGAAAAGAAACTTTCTTTTGGGATTAACAGAGAAAGCTTCTTTGGGAAAATAGCATTGGAGCTGGGCCTTACCAGACAGATAAGATTTAGCAAGTTAGAGACTGTTGGGAGGGTGTTGCTTGCCCAGGCAATGCATTGGCAAAAACACCGAATGGCAGCAATGTAATAGGCTGTGGTGGTGGTGGTGGAAGGAGACCATTCTCAGCTCAAGGGTGTAGTCTGTGGAGCCATTCAGGTGCAAATCCCAGTTCTGCCATCTCCCAGAAATGTGATCTTCAGCAACTTGCTTAACCTCACTGAAACGTGATCAATAAAACAGAGGTAAAACCTTCCTTCTAAAGCTGTGTGAAGAGTCACTTCAGCTAGGAAATATACATGACAGCACTTACGCATGGTGGCTGCTAAGTACATGTTAGTTTCCTTCCTAAAACCAAGGAGGTATTTGGCAGAGATTATTGAATGAAAGAATGAATGAATGAAGCCTTGTAAGAGAAGAAATCATTCTTCTCTAATCTCTGTGATCTGGCCCTGCCATCAGCCAGGATGGGCTTCCCTGGAGCTAGGGATAACCCCTGGGCTATCCCTGGAGGGGATATATGTAGGGGGAAGGAAAGAAGTATTAAAGGGAAGATTGAAATCATCCATCCATTCATAACAACAGACATTTAATTGAATACCTCTTCTGTGTCAAGTGTGTTGAGCTGAGCTGAAAAGAGGGAAGCCGGACCTGGACCCAGCCCTCAAGGGGAGAATGGGGGTCACGGGATCACAGTCTGGTGATTCTATGAGGGACTAGGCCTGGGTCCAGCTGTCAGTGCTGTCCACGTCCAATGGAGAAGTATGTTAGTTACGTGTATTAGTTACATTGCTGCATATCAAATGATGCCGAAATTTAGTAGCTTAAAACTGAACTCAGTTTAGTAGCTTAAAACTGAACTCAGTTCTCAGGAAGGAATCTAGTCTTTCATAACCTAATCCCGGAAGTGACATCCCATCCCTTCTGCCATATGCTGTTGGTTCCACAGACCACGCCTTGGTCAGTGTGGTACACAAGGGTGTAGAGACTGGATACCACAGAGAAGCTGAGTTACCAGCCACGGTTTGGATCTCAAATAATAACTATATGGATTTCGTAAGACAGAACCAGATGGGGGGCTCTGGGAGCCCAGAGGAAGCCGAGATTTTGGTTTACCCTGGGGAATGGCAGAGGCAAGAAATAGGGATTGAATCCGGGAGGAGATGGCATTTGGCTTGGGTCTATAGGGACATGAAGGAGATACTGAGATTTCTGAGAAGAGAACTTGTCGCCATTACCCAGCTCCTGTGAGCTCACAATGGCTCCCTGGGAGTTGTTTTATATACTGCAGAGAACCTCTGGAGGTGGGGGAGGGGACCCACTTCTTCTTGGCTGACCCACTAGGAAGATTTCCCCTTTTTCCCTCCCTCCCTCCTTCCCTTCTACCCTCCTTCCCTCCCTCCCTTTTACCCTTCCTCCCTTCCTCATTCCTCCCTTGCACCATCCCATCCTCCTTCCCTTCCTCTTTCCTCCCTTTCTCTCCCCTTCCCCCTTCCCCTTTCCGCCCACACAGGTAAAGTCTCTGGCTGAATCCATTGATGAGGCCCTGAACTGCCACCCATCAGGGCCCATGTCTGAGGAGCCAGGGTCAGCCCAGCTGGAGAAGCGGGAGTCAAAGGAACAGCAAGAGGACAGCTCGGCCACATCCTTCAGTGATCTTCCCCTCTACTTGGATGACCCAGTTCCCCCACCATCCCCTGAGCGACTGCCCAGCACAGAGCCCCCACCCCAGGGCAGGCCCGAGTTCTGGGCACCAGCCCCTCTCCCACCAGTTCCTCCACCAGTGCCACCAGGGACCCGGGAAGATGGTGCCCGTGAGGAAGGCACTCGCAGGGGTCCTGGGTGCTTGGAGTGCCGGGATTTCCGGCTGCGGGCCGCCCACCTCCCCCTGCTTACCATTGAGCCTCCTAGTGACAGCTCCGTGGACCTGAGTGACCGCTCAGATCGCGGCTCTGTCCATCGCCAGCTGGTGTATGAGGCTGATGGCTGCAGCCCCCATGGGACCCTGAAGCACAAGGGGCCACCAGGCAGGGCCCCAATCCCACACCGTCACTACCCAGCCCCAGAGGGCCCAGCCCCAGCCCCACCAGGGCCCCTGCCACCAGCCCCCAACAGTGGCACCGGGCCCAGTGGTGTGGCTGGGGGTCGGAGGTTGGGGAAGTGTGAGGCAGCAGGCGAGAACTCTGATGGTGGAGATAATGAGAGCCTTGAGAGCTCCAGCAATTCCAATGAGACCATCAACTGCAGCTCTGGCTCCTCTTCGAGGGACAGCCTGAGGGAGCCTCCATCCACAGGCCTGTGCAAGCAGACTTACCAGCGGGAGACGAGGCACAGCTGGGACTCACCAGCCTTTAACAATGACGTGGTGCAGAGGCGACACTACAGAATTGGCCTCAACCTGTTCAATAAGTACGTGCTCCCTGCTCCTGCCTCTTCACCCCCTCCCTATCCTGCCAGAAGCACTTGGACCATGGGGGCTGGACTCCAAGCAGAGCTCCTGTTTCTGCTGTCCTCTCTCATTTTGTGGATGGGCTTTCTCCCTGGCCTGGGCAGCGGGGTGGCAGAATAGAAAGCCCTCCTCACCACACACACACACACACACACACACACACACACACACACCCTCTTTCAGAAGCAGCTCGAGTCCTAATACTGTCTCTGACTGGCTGTGGGACTTGGGGCAGGAAGCTTCCTTCTCTGGGCCCCAGTTTGCTGTCTGTAGGGATAGGTTTTGAACCTCAGTTCCCCCACACCCCCTTTTCGGTGAGGAGGTGATACAATGTATCAAGAGCTCTGCTCTGAGTCCCAGGAGCCCTGGACCCGTAACCCTACTTTGGCCAAACTGTGTATGCAGCCCTGGGCAAGGTGTGTTCCTTCCTTGGGCTTCAGGGCTTCCATCTCTTAGCAGGGTATATATCTGAGGCACTAGGGGGCAGCGTGGGGTGCTGGAGTAGTCCATGACCATGACCGAACTCTTTCCAGATGCCTGGTTTTGTGCCAGGTGCCTAGGAGCGGGGTGGAAGCGTGACATTTGGTCAGAAAAGGAAGAGAAAATGGATGCCCTATGTCTTTATAGCTTAGTAGATGCCATCACCTGTATTTACTTCTTGCAATAGCTCAGTAAGGTGGGAAGTAGTGTCCCTGTTTTATAGAGAAGGGATTGAGGCTTGGAGAAGTAAAAAGGAGTTGTCCTGAGTCATGCAACAGGTAAGTAATGGACTTGAGACTCTGGTGGCACCAAAGTCCCTTCCAAATTCCAGCCTCGTTGGGGCCTAAGGCTCTGGGGTTCTGAATATGGGATAGTTCAGACCCAGATTTGGCCTTGTGGAAAGTGGGGAGTATCTTGTCTGTTGAACAACCCACAGAGGCTGGGTAATACCTTGTCTGGGTGGAATGTGAGATGCAGACAAGGTAACCTCTTTGCTTTCCTATTCAGAGGGTTTGTGACTGGGAGAGAAGGGCGTAGCCTGGAACTCACGCCTTTTCCCAGGACTCCTCTGTGCCTGCTAGGGGTATGGAAGCTCCTGGCATAGAGCAGCCTCTCATTAGATCTTAATTTTCTTTCCATCATAGTGTGGCTCCCATGGAGGAGGAAGTTGGGTTGAGGATACCTTGGAGTTTGGAAGCTCTGTGAGAGTGGCTTCCTCTCCTTGGGCCTTGGTTTTCACATCTGTGAAGGGATTGGGCCAAATTATGTATTCAACTTCCTTGGTTCTTTGAGGCTGTGGTTGGACCTCAAATTAGTTCAAGTAGTGGGACAGAGGGCCAAGGTCTCGGAGGATAGTCATCTCATCTACCTCCCCTCTTTCTGCAGGAAGCCAGAGAAGGGCATCCAGTATCTGATCGAGCGGGGCTTCCTGTCAGACACACCGGTGGGAGTGGCTCACTTTATCCTGGAACGGAAAGGCCTGAGCCGGCAGATGATAGGGGAATTCCTAGGGAACCGGCAGAAGCAGTTCAACAGAGATGTGTTGGAGTGAGGACCCCAGGATGGGGCAGACTGGGCCAGGGATTCCTGGAAAAGGAGGGCAGGAGGGAGGAAGTGGGCAGCTGGTCCTTTTTGCACGGATAAACTTTACAAAACAGGATGAAGAGACCTTTCTGCTCCCATGCCCCTGTACTTCAAAAAGGTCTGATCTCTTTTGGCCCTATTTCTACGAGTCTTCTGGGTGGCCCTGTTTGTCCTCGGACCTGCTTTGGGCCTCAGTTTTCCTGTCTCTGAAAAGAGTGGGTCAATGGAAAGGACCCTTAGTAACCATGTGTCTGGCCTTGGTTTTTCTGGGATGGATTCCATTTCAAACATTCCATCCTTGAAAGTACTTGCTAGGGCCATGGGTCCATATTTTGGAAGTCTGGCAGTGGGGGTGTTTGTCTATTCGGGCAGGTCAGGATAGGTCAGAGGTTTTCTACAGAGGATTTGAGAGTGCCATACCCACTTCTTTGTTCCACAGCTGTGTGGTGGACGAGATGGACTTCTCCTCCATGGATTTGGATGATGCACTCCGGAAGTTCCAATCCCACATCCGAGTTCAAGGCGAGGCCCAGAAAGTGGAGCGACTCATTGAAGCCTTCAGGTGTGCCTGTCTCCCATTCCCAAAACTTCCCTTAACCTCCTTCCAGGGGGCAGCGGAGTCTGTGTCTCCAAGTCACCTCTCTGAACCTCAGATTTTCCTCACACCAGAAAATGGAAATTATAAGTCCTATCTTGCCAGGCAGTCATGCAATTGTGAGGATCAGAGGTAGTGTACCTAGAGTATCTAGCTCAGCACCTGAGATGTGGACATCCAAAAGTTGATGACAGCAGCCCCAAGCTAACACTTGTCAAGTCCTCACCAGATAGCAGGTGCTGAGCTAGGCACTTCGTACGATTATTTGACCAAATACTCCTAACAACCCAACGAGGTAGGTGCTTTTATTATTATCCCCCTGTTGCAGATAAGAAATCGGAAGTTTAGGGGGTGAAGTAACTTGCTCAGGGTCATACAATGAGTAAGAGGTGGAGCCGGGATTTGAACTCAAGTGTGTTTTCCTCCATGACCCAGTGCCCTTAACTCTTATCCTCCACCATTGATACTTTGGGAATTAGGCAGACCTGGATAGAAATCCCGGCCCCAACATTTCAGGGTATGTAGCAGAGAAACAGAAGAATGACAGAGAACTTGTTGCTCATAATGGGAGAAGGATTTGCCTTAAAGTCAGAAAGATCTGGATTTTCATCTTGTCTTCACCCTTTACCAGCTCTTTCACCTCGGGCAGTTTACCTCTTTCCTTTGGGTCTCATTACTTCCTCTGTAAAATGGGGCTGCCAATCACTACCTTGCAGGCTTGTGGTAGGATTCCATGACACAATATACCTAAGTCCCCTAGGGGAGCTCCATAAAAGGTAGTGGCAGTGGTTTTTACATGCTGGTCATGGGGAAACTGAAGGAAGAAGACATGCCCAAAAGGCTTGGGGATGTTTCTTGGGGGAGAAGGCTGGGGGCACCAGACTGGATTGGTGGGGTGGGAGCGAGGGATGGTGGGTAGGTGAAGCTTACTGGTGACTAACCTTGGCCATGATCCCGCCCTGCAGCCAGCGGTACTGTGTGTGTAACCCAGCCCTCGTACGCCAGTTCCGAAACCCAGACACCATCTTCATCCTCGCTTTTGCTATCATCCTCCTCAATACCGACATGTACAGTCCCAGCGTCAAGGCTGAACGCAAGATGAAACTAGATGACTTCATCAAGAACCTGAGAGGTGACCCTACACCTCCCTATCGGCTTGTCCCATTCTTCACCTGGGAAGGGAGAGTGGGAAGATTGGGGGTGGGCTGGGGAAGGAGGGGAAAGATCACATAGACTCCCTGGAGATTAACCTGTGGGGTTCTCTCCTTTTCTGCCAAAGCTGCCACGTTCCCTTATTAATTCGCTCGAATATTGTCTGTCTGCTCATTCCTGCACCGAATACTGAGCGAGTGGGTTCTGGGGTTATTATAGCAGTAAGCATGAGAGCTAAAAGCCCTGGCTCTTACAGAGCGTGTACTGATCCACTCATTGACATATCACGTCCTCTTTCCCTCTCCTCTTTATTTATGCCCATAAAGACTCATTTAATTCTTCTCTGTACCCTTTCCTCCATCCATATGTTCACTTATTCCCTTGACCAGCCAGCTGACCCTGAGTGCCTCCCATGTACCCGGCCCTGTGTGGACGCTAAGGACACCCCAGCCCCTGCCCTTAAAGCTCCTGGTTTGTGGGACAGACTGACTTACTAGACCAGATACCCAACACAAGAGAAAGAGCGAATCGTGATGTTAGACAGGCCACAAGTGCAATCAGAGCTCAGAGGAGAGAGAGCCCACCTCCAACACACTTTCTGGAGGAAGTAGCATTTTCATTTTAAGGTGGGCCTTGAAGACATGAATAATGTGACAGAATAGCAATAGAGGAGGCTTATGTAGCAATAAGAATACAAAGGCACAGAGGTAGGACAAGTTGTTGAGAAAACAATCAAGATGGGGTGGACGAGGGACGCCTGGGTGGCTCAGTTGGTTGGACAACTGCCTTTGGCTCAGGTCATGATCCTGGAGTCCCGGGATCGAGTCCCGCATCGGACTCCCAGCTCCATGGGGAGTCTGCTTCTCTCTCTGACCTTCTCCTTGTTCATGCTCTCTCTCACTGTCTCTCTCTCTCAAGTAAATAAATAAAATCTTTAAAAAAAAAAAAGGTGGGGTGGACGATGCAGTCAGGAAGGTCAGTGGGAATCAATACATGAGGGCCTTGAATGCCAGGTGAGAAAAAAGGTCAAGTTGACCTTTTTTTTTTTTAAGATTTTATTTATTTATTTGACAGAGGGGTACAGCGAGAGAGGGAACACAAGCAGGGGGAGTAGGAGAGGGAGAAGCAGGCTTCCCACTGAGCAGGGAGCCCACTGCTGTGCTTTATCCCAGTACCCTGGGATCATGACCTGAGCCAAAGGCAGACACTTAACCACTGAACCACCCAGGCGCCCTGACCTTTTTTTCTTAGTTTATTGTATTGATGTCAAGCCCTGGCATCTCACCAAAGACCAGCCTACTAAAAACAGCACAGACGTTAGGATTATTTAAACAGAAATGAGAGGGGGAAACAGAATTGAGGAAAAACAAACAGATGAGACAAATTGGCTGACCAGCAGGCTGTGCACGGTTGCTGGGCTCAAGCTCTTTGGCAGCTGAGGTAAAAAGGCGGTGTGATGACGGATGTTCCCTTAACACCTGCCCAAGGAGGAGGTGTGGCATTTCCAAAGGAGAAAACATCTTCTCTAGCAGAAGGTTTAGAGGGAAGAGTGAGTGGGTTTCACTCAGCAGACAGTCAGGAGTGGAGAAGGATGGTAGACTTGGGAAGAGAGAGTTAGATCAGAGGCCATCTGGAGCTGTCTCCCAGAATCCTGCTATTAGTCATTTATTCATTCATTCATTCATTTCACCCATCCTCTCTCCCTCCGTCGTCCTCTCTCTGTATGTACACACACGTACATGTACATACACACATATACACACTTATATGTGTGCATACATATGTATATGTGTGTATATGTATTTGGAGAGGAAGTACCTCTCCAAATACATATACACATATATAAATACATATATATATATGTATATACATGTATATGTATATATATATATTGTATATGCATATATCTTTCCCCTCCAATTATTAAATAAATAAGCAAACAAACGAAATGAATACTTGCTCATACCCAGAAACTTCGGAAATATAGCAAATGAGAAAAAATTGTTTAATCATCCCGAATTCTGCCTCCTAGAGGCAACCATGGTTGATATTTTATTTTGTTGCTTGCTAGTCTTTTTCCTTCTGCATATGGAACTTTTTATGAAGTTAAGATCGCGCCGTGAATGTGATTTATTATCCTGCTCTTTCTACTTACCTTGCTACAGGAATTTTTTCATGCTTTTTTGTAAACACCAAGTTTTGAATAGTTGTAAATTATTTTAACTGGATACACTCCGCTTTAATTAATTGGGCCTCTGTTGTGAGAACTTAGGTTGTTTCGAAGTTTTCCTGTAAGTAGCACTTGTACATGTATCTTTGCATGTATTTCTGAGTAATTCCTTAGAGCAGATTCCGAGAAAAAGAGTCATGGAGTATTCAAGCTTTTGCGAAGTTATCATCCAAAACAGTTATGTTCATATACGTGCCCACTTCCCTGCCCTCTTTTTAACACTGGATATATAATTTAACATTATTTTTGCTAGTTAGAAAAGAAAAAAAGTATCTGATGATTTTCATCACAGCGTGCTCTGAGTTGCTTAGAAAAAATCCCCATGCTGGGAAAGAAAGCAGCTGGTCGACCAGATGCTTGACAAAGGACGCCTTTTCTGGCCCGGTCCTGACCAAAGGACTGAGGGTGCACACTCCTTCCAGTCATAGCCATTGTTTGCACTCCTGCTTCAGTGTGGGATATTGTGGAGAACCCCTGCCACCCACCCCCCACATTTATGCAATATATCCCTGTGTTGCTCCCCTCCGCAGGGGTTGACAATGGTGAAGACATCCCCCGAGACCTCCTGGTGGGCATCTACCAGCGTATCCAGGGCCGTGAACTGCGAACCAATGATGACCATGTGTCCCAGGTGCAGGCCGTGGAGCGCATGATTGTGGGCAAGAAACCGGTAAGTGCCTTGGGGGGCTGCAGAGGGGACAGGATTTGGGCTGGTTTCTGCCACTGAGTGGTAGGTAAGTCAGTATCCCTCTCTGAGCCCCAGACTCCCCGTCTCCTGCTGAATGGAGTGGGTGATAATGCATTCCTTGGGGGTCGTGGTGCAGAGCGAGATGCTCTTGGGGGAATGCCTCTAGTGCACATCCTTTCCACCTGTAGTTTTGCCTCTCCATCCCAGGTGAGGAACCAAGGTAATAGTTAGTTGATAACCAAAACCAAGAACACCCTCTAGTCTTATAGTCAACAAACATTTACAGATGTTGGGACACCTGGGTGGCTCAGTTGGTTGAGTGTCTGCCTTTGGCTTAGGTCATGATCCCAGTGTCCTGGGATCAAGCCCCGAATCAGGCTCCCTGCTCAGTGGAGAGCCTGCTTCTCCCTCTCCCACTCCCCCTGCTTGTGTTCCCTCTCTTGCTGTATCTCTCTCCATCAAATAAATAAATAAAATCTTTTTTTTAAAAAAAAACATTTACAGATGCCTTTCCACAGAGCCCAGCATTTCACTAGGAAATAGGAACATTGATAAAATCAGACAGAGTCTCCGTCCTTGGGGACATTCACAGACTGGGAGTGGGGAGTGTCAGCATAATACTTCTTTCTGCCTTATAGTCAGTCTAAGGGAGCAGAAAGGAGGGAAAAGTCATTTTCAGTCATAGAACTGGGATGCGGAGGAAGAGTGGAATATGGAACTGGGCAAGAAAGGCACTCCAGACAGAGAGAGCTCTAAGAACAAAGGCAAGCCGACACCTCCATTGCTCGGACTCCTCGTGTCACAGTGACAGTGATATGTATCAGAAGTAGACTTCCTCCTGAGGTTAAACGGTAAGGTGCTGAAGGCCCAAAGCTGGCATGCTAGCCTTGCTGACACCTATTTCTTCATGCCTGCCTAGGTCTTGTCTCTTCCTCACCGTCGACTGGTTTGCTGCTGTCAACTCTACGAGGTGCCAGATCCAAACCGCCCCCAGCGGCTAGGGTTGCATCAGCGGGAAGTATTCCTCTTCAACGATCTCCTTGTGGTATGTGCCTTGGGGTACGGAGGGCAGGGGAAGGAAATGAAGAGGAGGTGCTGAGCTTGGACCCTGGGTCTAGGGTGAACCACGTTAACGGTGGCAGGTGGAGGTGTGGTGGGTGAGGTGCTTCACCATGGCCTCTGTGCCGTCTTGGATAAGGCACAGGCCCCCTATGCCCCTCTTTCCCCTTTCGGATCCATTTGGTGGTGGTGGACAGCTGCACGGGGGAGAAAATGTGAGGACCAGGGGACTTGACAGACCTACAACCTGGGAAGCCATAGAAAAAGTCCCCATCCATCTCTGTAGCCCAGAGTGTTGGCTGGAAGGAGAGGAACCTGTGACCCTGAGGTTACTCCGAAACCTTCAGGTGATCAGGATGCTCAAAGTGATTCTGAAAACCAAGCTTGTCACCACTGTAGACATGCATCTTTTAGAGCTGGGACTTTTATTGACTCTGCCAGTGGGAAGAGAATTTCAGGGTTTCCCTTCCAACCTCCTACCCGGAGCAAGAACCAGTATCCTGCATGGCCCCCTGGTTGCATGACTGCGGAGACAGAAGACTGCCTTCCTCCAAGGCAGCCAGTTTCCTGGTTAGACAGCTCTGATTGGTAGAAACTGTCTCCCAATGGGTTTCTTCTAACCATCTTCCCTGGGCCCTTGCAATCACAGAGAACAAGTGTTTCTTCTGCTCCTCAGGGATTTGAGGACAGTGGCCTGTTCCCCCCGACCCTACCCCCATGGTCTTCTCTAATTCTTTAGAACAGGGTCTCTCAATCTCAACACTATTAACATTTGGAGCAGGATAACTGTTATGGGGGCTATTCTGTGCGTTGGAAGACATTTAGCAGCATTCTTGGTCTCAACCTCCTAGATGCTAGTAGCACTCCTTTAAGCAAAACTGTTTCCAGACATTGCTAGATGTCCCCCAGGGTTCGAAGTCATCCCTAGTTGAGAATGCCTTCTCTAAGCCTCAATTTCCTCCTCTGCGAAGTGGGGCTAATCCCTATCTCATGGGTTGTCCTGAGGATGGAGTTAAGAAGTCAGATGGGGAATAGCCTAACCCAGAGGAGGGCCTGGCTCACACAGGTGCTGAGTAAATGTCTCACCACCTTTCACGCACTGACGCCAGAGTGTGTCCAGCCCCATGCTAAGCACTGAGTTCACAGAGATGAGCGAAACTCAGTCCTTGTTCTTGGGAGCTCACGGTCCAAAGGATTGAAAAAAAAAAAAATGCTTTGCATAACCACACGCTGTAACAGTCCTGAAATGAAGTATTTTGCTTTTAAATGCCACTCATAGACTGCCTGAGGTGTTCAGAGCCTATGGTGGCCGAATCCAGAGTGCCCAACCACTTGACAAAGAACCTGGGCTATTGAGAGGAAGACCCGTTAGCTCTAGACATGGGTTCAATGGCATTTGCCATTGTTGGCTGGGATCTTCAGGGATGGGCAAGAAACCCGAAAACCAGACTCCTCTTGGTGCTCCCAGTCCAGCAGGGGGCGACCACTCCCGCACAGTGCTCAGCTAAAGCCTCCTGGTGAAAGGCACGGAAGCAGCAGTTTACCAACTCAGAGAAGGGGGTGGGGTAGGGGAGTGCGTGTGAGGTGTTAGATACAACAGGCTTTCTGGAGAGGACAGCATTCAGTTACTTCCTGTAAAAATCATTTATGCCTGTTGTGCGTCTTCATTACATATGAGGAACTTGCATTTTCTCCCGTCTCTTCCATTCTGCTTCTCAAGCTTCAGTTCTTCCCAGCTCATGGGTATGTGTGTTTGTGTGTATGTGTCCGCTAGTGCTGGTGGGAGGGGAGAGGGCGGCTTTGAGAAATAGGTGTCATGTGGAAATTCCCCACCCAAACCCTGCCTCTTGTCTCCACCTCCCCCCCGCCCCGCCAAAGGTCACCAAAATTTTCCAGAAGAAGAAGATCTTGGTGACGTACAGCTTCCGTCAGTCCTTTCCTCTCGTGGAAATGCACATGCAGCTCTTCCAGAATTCATGTGAGTCCCTTCCTGGATTCCTGCATCCCAAAAGTCTATGCCATGGCCCCGATGCTCATCCTTCATCCGTACCAGCCTCCGGTTTTTTTTTTGGAGCCCTTTACGACGGGACTAAGATCTCCAAAGCACCTACTTGGTCCCGGGATGCAGGGCAGGCCAGGGTGAAGTATAATTTGGGTCCGTGCCCTGGGGAGCTCGTGGTCTGGCAGAGAGAACCATGGGGTGTGTATGTTCTCTGGTGGGCCGAAGAGATGGTGATCTTGCTGCGCTTTGAAAGACCAAGCCAGAGGAGCTTTGTTGGGTGGCTGCAGAAGCAATGTGAGTAGAAGCAGAGATGTGAAGGAAGGGATTTGAGAGAGCAGCTAGAGTTCAATTTGCCTTCATATCTGGAGTACAGGGAGTAGCGGGGCCATGAGTACCAGAAGCTTGGGGGCTGCGGGGTGGGGCAAAGGGGAGCTGCTGAAGATCCCAGACCTCCCCCTTCCCCACAGATTACCAGTTTGGGATCAAGCTGCTGTCCGCGGTACCTGGCGGGGAACGCAAAGTCCTCATCATCTTCAACGCCCCCAGCCTCCAGGACCGGCTTCGCTTCACATCCGACTTGCGCGAGTCCATTGCCGAGGTGCAGGAGATGGAGAAATACCGCGTGGAGTGTGAGTAGCCCAGTGGCACCTCTTTCCCCTTTTCCTGACACAGCACCCTGCAGACACCAAGAATTCTGTCCTTTGAGAATCTCAGAGTCGAGGGTGAGCTTGTCCAGCCTTCCTACCCTCATTCTAGGAAACTTTCAGCCTCTGCTTGAATACCTTCAGTGACAAGAGGCTCATTACCTCTGAACAGCAGATTATTACGCCAAGCCCTAATTATGAACCAACTCTTCCTTCTATTGAAAGGCGGCAGGGAGAAGAATCAGGGTTCTGGAGGTAGGACTCTAGTTTCAGATCCCAGGTTTGCTACTCATCGCTTAGGTAAACCAGGGCAAGTTGCCTGACTCCCTGAGCCCCAGTTTCTTTATATATGACATTGGGAAGATGAAAGGTCCTTCACAGAGTTGTGGAGATTCGATGAGGTAAGGTAGACAAGGTGCCCTCTTCCCACATTCCAGTTCCTGAGCTGAGTCCCTATCACCCATTCTTCTGGCCCCTAGAGGCCGCATCAAGTCACTTTCAGCATATATAAATGGGAAATAGTGATTACATCTCATTCCACTCGATGCCCTCCAAGTTTTCTCTTCTCCAGGCTAAGCAGTCACAGTTAAGTAACATGGTGTTGAGGAGAAAGAGGCAGGCAGACACAGAGAGAGAAACTGAGGCAGTGGACAGCTGCTTGGTGAGCTCTTCATGGTTCCAGGGTTGATGCTACTCCTCAGCAAGGCAGGGTCATACATATCAGTTCACCAGATCCTTGAGACCCAGGGGCTAATTAGAGAGGGGTGAGCGTACCAATATGAGGGGGAGGGCAATAGAGGTCTCCATGACCACCTCAGGGAGGTGGGGTATAAAGAGGCTGGAGAATGTAGGCTTTGGACTCAGGCAGAACTGCTTCCAGAATATGGCCTCCCCATTTCCAGCTGTATGACTCTGGGCAAGCTCTCTGACTTCTCGGATCCTCAGTTTCTTCCTCTGAAAAATGTGGATAATAATGCCTTACCTCTGAACTGTCGTGAGATGGAGTGAAATCAAGTAAACACAGCTCCCAGCATACTGCTGGCATATAATAGAGGCTTCGATTCCTGTTGGTTTCCTGCTCCTGTCCTTCCAGGAGCCCTCTGCTCTGGAGCAAGATATCTGAGAACCAAGCAGACTTTGGAATGATTGCCCTTTGCCATAATCCTTCCTGCCCCTGCTGTGACCAGCAGCTGTGAAGCTGTTTTGAAGGGCAGGGGTGGTTTGGAAGACCAGACTGAGAGTGGGCAGGGGAGCTGGGAGCAAGAAGGGTGAGAGGAAGAGGGGAGGAGCAGGAGAAACCGGAGGAGCAAGCACCAGAGAGGAGCAGAGGGAAAACCTAGCCAGAGGACATGGCACAAAACGGGGCTGGGCAGTGTGGGTAGCGGGGAGGGGGGCTTCAAAGATGGAGCTGAGGTTTGGGGGTAGCATGCTGCCTGTCCAGTGGGCAAAGCAGGAGCCCTGGGGAGAGAGTGGGAAAGGATGGGGAAGGCTCATCTCTCAGGTGGCCTTTCACTCTTATCCCTGACCTTCTCTCCCTGTCTCTCCCACTACCACCCAGCGGAGCTAGAGAAGCAGAAAGGTATGATGCGGCCTAACGCCTCACAGCCGGGAGGGGCCAAGGACTCAGTTAATGGCACGCTGGCCCGCAGCAGCCTGGAGGACACGTATGGGGCAGGCGATGGGCTCAAACGGGGCGCACTCAGCAGTTCCCTGCGAGACCTCTCTGACGCAGGCAAGTCTTTGGGGCCCTGCCCTGGCTGGGGAGATGTGGGACAGGGCGTCCTTTCTGCCTCCTATCACACTGACCGCCAGCCTTCCCTGCACCCACCACACACGCACGCACCCTGCCTTTATCCAGAGCCCTGGGCACCATGCCGCAGGGGGCCTGGGAGCCAGGTCAGATCAGGTGGAGCCCAGAGTCTGGGCCACGGAGTGTGAAGTGGGGCCACAGTCTTAGCCCCTCTCTCTCGCTGCTCCACCTCTCCTCCTCTCTTTCCTCTTCTCTCTCTCCAGTACCACCTCTCCTCCTTCTCCATCTTTTCCTCCTCTCACGCCTCCTCCTCCACCTCTCCTCCTCCCCACCTTCCCCTCTTCAATGGGGGAAAGGGAATAGGGGTGTCTGTCCCCGGGAGGGGCCCAGGCCTGGTGCCCAGCTCTGGAGCCCAGCAGGGTGGGGAGGGGGGGTTGCTGCTCTGACGCTGGGCTCCTTGCTTGTGGGTGCAGGGAAGCGGGGGCGGCGTAACAGCGTGGGATCGCTGGACAGCACCATCGAAGTAAGTGCCAGCTCCTGCCCCACTCGCCCTCTGCATGAGCCCTGCCCTGCCTCAGAGCCCCAGAGGAAGAGGGGACCTGTTGCTTCCCCCTCTTCCCTGATGGGAACCTCGAGGCTGCCTCTCCCAGCCAACCACTCTCTCCATCTGTCCTCAACTCTGTCTGTCCTCACTCTGCCTGTCTCTCAGTCTGTCTTCCACTCTCCCTAGCCCCTCTCAACCCCAGGGCTGACTCTGAGTAGAGATGCCCTTGGAGTTGGACCGTGAGAAGCTCTCACCTCCAAGTCCTGCCCTTTGAGCCGGAGCAAGTCACTCTGTGTCTCTCCGGGCCTAGCATTCTCCCTGCCTGCAAAATGGGGATAAGGAGGAGGTCCTACTGATTCTTCCTCTCCTGGCGGAGGCTCAGATGAGATAGTGGATGTGACAGCAGAGCTCTGCAAGCTGGGGAGCTCCGCGTACAAAGTACAGGACTGTTACTGGCTTTCATTGTGCCCTGGGTGTTCCTGTCTCCCCAGCTCCAGCCCTCAGGGACTGGGTGGAGTTTAGGGTTGGGGGTTTAGAAAGTCTAGACTGGCCTGACTGTCCCCCCTCCCCGCTTCCAGGGGTCTGTTATTAGCAGTCCACGCCCTCACCAGAGGATGCCACCTCCGCCCCCGCCCCCGCCGCCAGAGGAGTACAAGAGCCAGAGGCCCGTCTCCAACTCCTCATCCTTCCTGGGCTCCCTGTTTGGAAGCAAGCGGGGCAAGGGGCCCTTCCAGATGCCACCACCGCCGACAGGCCAGGCTTCTGCATCCTCTTCATCTGCTTCTTCCACCCACCACCACCACCACCACCACCACCATGGTCACAGCCACGGTGGCCTGGGGGTGCTGCCTGATGGGCAGTCCAAGCTCCAGGCCCTGCATGCCCAATATTGCCAAGGACCAGGCCCTGCCCCGCCGCCCTACCTCCCACCCCAGCAGCCCCCTCTCCCCCCACCTCCTCAGCAGCCCCCGCCCCTGCCCCAGCTGGGCTCCATTCCACCACCACCTGCCTCGGCCCCACCTGTGGGGCCACATCGCCACTTCCATGCCCATGGCCCCGTCCCAGGCCCCCAGCACTACACCTTGGGCCGGCCAGGCAGGGCCCCCAGACGGGGGGCTGGAGGACACCCTCAGTTTGCTCCACATGGCCGCCACCCCCTGCACCAGCCCACATCCCCATTGCCCCTGTACAGTCCTGCCCCCCAGCACCCGCCAGCCCACAAACAGGGCCCCAAACACTTCATCTTCAGCCACCACCCACAAATGATGCCAGCAGCAGGGGCCACTGGGGGCCCTGGATCCCGGCCACCAGGGGGCTCCTATTCCCACCCTCACCACCCCCAGTCACCCTTGTCACCACACTCACCCATCCCACCCCACCCTTCCTACCCACCCCTGCCCCCACCCTCACCCCACACCCCACACTCGCCCCTGCCACCCACCTCCCCCCATGGCCCACTGCACGCCTCTGGGCCCCCTGGCACGGCCAACCCACCCAGTACGAACCCCAAGGCCAAGCCAAGCCGGATCAGCACCGTGGTCTGATGAACAGAGGGAGTGAGCTGGGGCCCAGGGAGGTCTGGGGAATCCACAAGAGATTCCCCGGTTTTTCCAAAATATATGTACACATAGAGATGCCCTCCTCCCCACTTCCTCCCTGCCTTGGAATCCCTCCTCTAACCCACAACAGCTGCCGTGGGGTTTCCTTCCAGATTCAAGGATCCTTGCCACTTGAAGCCTGGACGCAGGGCTCTCAAGCCCTGGGGAGTGGTGAAGACCTTTTGGAGATCCTCATTCTTTCTTTTTTTTCCTCCTCTACTCTCTCCATCACCACTCCCCGCCCCCAACCCTCACTCCCTGAGGTGGCCTCAGACCTCTGGGCCAGTGTGGGCTCCCTGTTAGCTCTGGCTGGTAGAGAAGGGCATACAGGTGTCAGGAGCAGTGAGGGTGAAGGTTTCCCCAGAGCACCTCTAGCCACGCAGGGCTAGGAGGGAGCTCCATAGAGTTGTGGCCAACCTTCAGTTGGCTCTGTCCTCTCTCAGACCTCAGGGCCTGGCTAAATTCCTCCATGTGTCTCTCCATCTGCCTGAGGAACAGAGCTGTAGGTGCCCTCAGCGGGTGGGCCCCCACTAACGCTGGCCCCCCATAGGGGCAGTCCCTCCCCTCCAGAGCCAGCCTCTGTCCTCTTTCCAGTGGGCCCCAGCCCAGACCTCTTCAGCTTTGGGACCTTGCCTCTCACAGCAACGTTCTTATCCTGATCAAAGTCCAGACAGGTTTGGGCGGGGTGGGGGGGAGCGAGGGGGACTCAAGTCTGGGATGAGAAGGGCACTGCCCTCCCTCACCCATATTGCATGCCCCCCATTCCCTTACACCTACCCCACCTACAACTGAAGACAATGCACTTTACAGATCTTGCCCACATACACCTCGCTGGGGCAGGGCAGCCAGCATCAGCCCTGGGGAGATAGGCTCCCAGAGGGCCACCATAAGCCCATGATGTCCTTCCTGAGGCAGATTGAAGCCATCAGAGCAGGGGCTGGGAGCCAGGATGCCTGACTCCTTCTGTACGTCAAAATCTCTGCCGCCTCTCCAACTCCTTTACAGCCCTGTTTATTTATTATAAATATATTTTTTACAAGCCCCAGCTCTTCCTCTCGCCCCACATACCCAGCTCCTTTCTCAGTTCCTGCCTCCCTCTGCCCCCCACCCACCATGGGCTGCAGTACAGACAGACAGACCCTGGCTGTATGAAGGTCCAGGGACCCAGGGGCTTGGGGTGGGGGAGGGCAGCAGCCAGAGGGGCTGTACGGAGAGGAGCTGGGGTTCAGGCATTGTCTTTTTTCCTCCTTGTATATAAGAATGTATATTTGATGCCTCATAAAAGACCTTGTGCTCACCTCCCGCCTCTGCCTCCTACTTATGCCCCCTCTCCCTGGGGTGGAGCCCATGGAGAGAGAGGCCTTTAGCCCAGGGAGGTGAGGAGTGAAGGGTAGCAGCCCAGGCACCTGGGTGGGTGAGATGCCTTGGGTGGGTGGAAGGTGGGGGAGGAGGGAGGTTTCCCCATCTCAGCTTGTTAACTGCCATGTGACAGCAGCAAGGGTGTGTGGGCTTTGGAGTTGAGCCAGTTCAAATCCTGGGGTTTTCCCTCCTGAGGCACACACACTTGGGAAAAGCACCCTCTCAGACTTGGTCTTCTTGATTTAAAACTGGAGGGGATGAGCTGTTGTCACATGGAATTGTGATGATGACAGGCAGTGACGAATGTCAAGCAGACAGCGTGGAGTAGGTGCTTGGGAAGTTAGTTCCCTGCTCTTCCTTTCTCAGGTTGGAGACTTCCTTCTGCTCTTCTGCCATCCATGCTTACCCTTCCTGTGGCTGGCCTGGCTTTGTCCTGGGGCCCTCCCCACACCCTTGGGGCAAGCTGTGTTTCTGCCCTGGAGGGTAGGTGGGCAGGTAGGTGACCTGGGCCAGGAAGCCAGGGGCTAGATCCATTGTAAGAGCTCTCAGCATGTATATACTTAGGTTGTCAGGTAACAAGTAACTGGATTCTCTTCAGCTTAAACGGGAGTGGACAAGTCCAGAGAAGAGAAGGGTCTTTTCCAAGTCCACACAGCAAGTCGGGACAGGGGCTCCTGCCACTCTCCAGTCCCCCTAACCGCCCCCTTAGGAAATGAACACATTTCCAGCCCTGCCAGTTATGTCTTTGCAGAGTCCAGGAGGAATAGGGCTGAACATTGGCTCTTGGTTAGGGTCAGCAGCGTTCCCAGAAGCAGCAGTCAGTAAACATTTTTGGTGCCTTCTTAAGAGTCTGGAATAGCCAGAGGTGTCTCAGTTTTTCCGCTTCGTATGCACATTCTAGTGGAAGAAGAAGATGGGGCCATCTTGATGCCTCCTCCAGCATCCAACCTGAGCTTTTGAAGAACTTAGATCCAGAGGGGCCAGAATGAAGTCCAATAAGCATTTTGCTTGTTGGTTTCTTCCCTGGTTGCTCCCCCTTCTTCCACCTTCAACCTAATGCTGGTTTTGTCTTCCCAAAGTTTAGCTGTTAGCCCTCGAATCCTTGCTTAGTCACAGACTTGACCAGGTTGCTGTCGGCAGCTCACCTAGCCCCTCAGAGGCTGGTCTTTCACCTGTATAGTAAGGATAATAATCTTGCAGGGAAATTGTTCACAGATGCATGTGAAATGCCTGCCTCCTGCACAGTAAGCTGTTCTCTGCCACCTACAGAAATGAACGCAAACTCCTTGTCTTGACATTGGAGGTCCTCCACCACGTGGCCCCAGTCGATCTCCTCGTCCTCATTCCTCGCCCACACTTCGACCACCCACTCACTGTTCCCAGAGAAGGCCTGTGTGTAATTTTCCGGCTCTGTATTTTACCTGTGCCTGCCCCCACCCCCGCCAAAGGTGCCTCCCCAATCCCCTGATGAAGATTTCCTCCCTCTGGTGAGATTGGGCTTAAAAGACCCACCCCTCACAAAATGTGCCCTTGATCACATCCTCTGACATCTTTCATGTCATCTTTCTTCCCCACTAGGCCACAAGTGGCTCAAGAGTGATAATGGTCTGATTCATTGCTGTCCAGAGCGTTGCACGGCACAGATGACACTGAAATTTTGTTGATTTGAGTCGGTGTATAGTTCTTTCTAAGCTGAATCTTAGAGTAAGGTATCTTTGCATTGGTTGGTTTACTGATTGTTACAACCTGTGTACCGACAGTCCCCCCCCCCTCCCGCCGCCCACTGGCCCTGGACCTCTTCATGCCTCCTTCAGCTCTTTCCTATGTTCTCCCCTACCCTCCTCAGTGCAGCACCAGCACTCAGCTGTCCCTGTCCCCCCTCCCTATCCTCTGCTTCCCGGAGCCTCACCGTCCAGACAGTGGAGGAGGGGTATTTTGGCTCCTCACCTCCCCATTTCTTTGAGGGCCTGAAGACAAGAAGCCCAGTGGCTGTCCAGCCTTCCAAGGTTCTACTGCCCATCTCTTTGGGGACATGGATGGGAAGGGACAACATATAACAAAGGACAAAGGTCCTAGACACTCACAGTGTTCTTTGTCCTAGACCAGTGCTGTCCAATAATCCTTTCTGTGATGATGGAAATGTCCTATATTTGTGCTGTCCAGTATAGTAACCCCTAGCACATGTGGCTATTGGGCCCTTGAAATGTGGCCAGTATAACTGAGGAACTGATTTTTATTTTTTAATTTAAATAGAAATAGCCATGTGTGGGTGGTGGCTGCCATATTAGAGCAGGACAAGACCTTCAGGAGGGAACAGCCTGGCAGGGATAATGTCCACACCATATGATACTAAGTACAGGCCCAGAAAGGAGCAGAGTATGTGGGGGGAGGTACAAAGAAGGGGAAAACCCAACTTTGGGTGGCGGGATGGGTGAGCAAGGAGGGCACTGCCCCTTTAGCTGAGTCTTGAGTGGTAAGTAGGAATCACCCTGGTAAAGAAGGGCATTTGTCAGAGGGAGCAGGGCAGACAAGGGTGTGGAGGGAGGTGTGTGAGTATGTGATTGTTAGTGGCATAGTGAGAAGGAATGGGAGAGGGAAGCCCAGGTGGCAGGCATGGCATATTCTCGAAGCCCAGAGGCTGGCAGGCAGTGTGCCCTCTTTCCTCTGTTGCCAACAGGTTTTTTTCCCCCTAGTCTCCTGAGGACCTAAAGTATGACGTGGTGACACATTGAGCTACACAGTGTTCTCCACTGTAAAGTTACTGTTTTCCCCCTTATAATAAATGAGCATCTCGTGGAGAGCAACATTGAGATTGTATAAATATCCCATTCTCCTCAAACTTTCACCCACCAGGATTCACTGATGCTTATCCAGATTGCCAAATGGTGATTTTCAATTCTTTTTAAAAAATATTTTATTTATTTATTTGACGGACAGAGATCACAAGTAGGCAGAGAGCCAGGCAGAGAAAGGGGAAGCAGGCTCTCTGCTCGGCAGAGAGCCTGATGCAGGGCTCGATCCCAGGACCCTGGGACCATGACCTGAGCCGAAGACAGAGGCTTTAACCCACTGAGTCACCCAGGCGCCCCCAAATGGTGATTTTCAAATGCTATCATACTTTTGACATGGATTAGTTGACTTTCCACTGTAAGGGAGAGCTTTCCCCTCTTCTACAGGTATTTGTTTGTATCCTCATGGACTCTTGATTGTCTGTTGTATTTGATGGTTATAACACATTAGTATCATTCTTTATTACGGTGTTCAAAATGTCCCAGATTTGGCCAGCAGGAGGCTCTCTGGGAGCTGGCTTCTATGGCCTTTGGGCAAGTCTCCATTTTTATTTTTTTTTTTTAATTTTAGCACTTCCTTGTTTTCTGGCACCACAAGATGCTCCAGGCCCATCATGCACTTTCTCTGCCCCAGACTTGGAATCAGCCACTTTCCCCAAGGACCCCTGGTTCTTTTTAGTAGAGAATAGCATTTAGGAAGCAAGATTTGGGCCAAAATTTCAGTGTTAGAGCTATGTTTTAAGAATTTACTTTTTTGCTTGGAAAAATTCTGAGCATCTGTTGATGATCATCTTACTCCATCCTTCCTTTAAGGACAAGTTTCCCCTTTTCTCTCTTTTTATATATGTATATCAGTGTGGAGTCATGGATTTTTATTTCATTCTTCAATGAGTTAGAAATCCATTATAGTAATTCTTTTGGAATTATCGCTATTTTGAACATATTTTATTGTTCTGCATATAGATATATTCATGAATTCACACAGACACCTTGATACTTCGAAGAGGCTAGAGATAGTAAATGGCTCTCAGGGGAAGAGAAGATTAGAAAATGGTAGGGGGAGGAGGGGATGGATTTCAGAGCTATTCAGGAGTTAGAACTCACAGCTCATACCTACTTCAGAACTAGAGGGGACCCTATTTTGCAAATCAAAAAGTAAGGTACAGAGTCACTCTCATCCTGCCCGTTCAGAAGACATGGATGGGGTGAATGTTGTGGAGAGGCCAGCTGAAGCTTCCAGTCACTGTTTTGCCTCGGCTCCATGCCAGACTCACTCTCCCAGGTGGGTGGGTGAAGCCAACCTAGCCCCCAGCCCATGGTGAGCTCCCTGGTGCTTTCCAATTCTTAACTCAGCAGTGCCCGGATCTAGGTTGATCTTCAGCAAGACCCAAGGGTTGGGAAAGGAGCCCGTTCCCTGAGCACCGCACTGGGGTTGGGGGGTGGGAGCGGGAAGCACCATCTGAGACTTTTACAGGCAGAATTGCGTAGCAGTCAGACAGACCTGGGTTTGAACTCCAGCTCTGCCCCTTACTAGCCATATGACATGGTAGGTTCATACTTCTCTGAGCTTCAGTCCCCTTATGTGTAAAAGAGGGATAACCATACCTATTTCATAGCTCTTGGTCCTTGATGAGTGGCAGTTATGGTTATCTCTAATCTTCATAACTACCCTGTAAGAAAGGGATTACAGAGCCTCTTTGGATAAATGAGAAAATCAAGGCTAAGGAAGAAGAGGTACTTGGCAGATCTCTGTTGGTGAATGTCAGCTTCAGGAAAGTGGGGACCATATCTGTCTTGGTCGCCATCATATTCCAGGGCTCAGAAAAGTGCCTGGTGCATAAGAGGAGTTTAATAAATATTTGTGAGTGAATGAATTAGATCTGACTGGCTTCAAAGACTCCGTGCAATTTACATTTGCGCTTCCAAGATGGTGGGGCTGGTGTCTGGGCTAAGGCCATCAGAGAAGGCTATGGGATGTATGGGCTGACCTGAGCCCCCAAACCTGGTCTTCTGACTCCTGATTCTTTGCTCTTCACTGAGCTGCATTTGATGGAGATGCTGAGCTGCCTTCAGCCTAGTATTTGGCATATCTCCCACTTTCTGCATTCTCCTCACCCTTCTGCCTGGTCCTATTCCTGGTGAGAGCAAATGACAGGAAGAGCATTTGACCTAGAGGTAGCAACTTCCTGTGTAACAGTAGGGAAGTTGTTTAATCTTTCTATAATATAGTTCCTTGCCTACAGAATGGGTAAGTTAACCTACATCTTTCCTAAGACAAAGGTTAAGGGAAATTGCAAAGATTAATAAGGATTAAAGTAATTAGGCCTATCTGACACTAAGATGTGGGCTCCTACTGGTGTGTACTGCTCTATCAGATAAGATGTCTTCAACTCCATCCCAAAGTAGGCAGAATGATGGACCTAACTGGGACATGTAGGTACAGTTATCTGTTCCTAATTCAAATGCACTCAAGCTTGTCACAGATGCTTAATATATACAGGAAGTATTTGCAAAATCATATAGTGTATTTTCAGTCACTATATACTAAAGATGCTCAAAAATATACATTCATTTTTTCTTTTGTTTACTCAACATTTACTGCTTATGGTGACAAGTGCAAGGGATGTATAAAGCCACATGGTCCCTGCCCTTAAGGAATTCAGTCTGATGCACACAAAAGCATTTAATCAGCATGTATACATGTACTCTAATATGTGCACAGTAGGTGTTCAAATTGTATGCAATGGGCCCACAACCAAGGAATAACATCTTTGTCAAATGCTTCAGATGCCTGATGTCTGTGTGGGCAAAGTACTGGTCTGATACTCAAAGTAGTTGCAATAAAACTATTCAGAAACTGCTCAATGACCATACACACAATAGGAATAGATGTACACATAGTAGGTACTCAAATGCATATGACAGGGGTTATGCACAATAAATACAGCTCATGTACATATACATTTTGTAAGTATGCTATAGGCTCACAAATGGTAGGTGTTTCATACAGTAGGCACTAGTAGGCAATAGCTAAATATGCTGTTGTTAAAACATCCAACAATCAAAATATATATACACTCAGGCCTGTTTTATAGGAGTCCGTTCTACAAATGTGCCCACAATAAAAGCTTCATACAGAAGAATTCAAAGTGTTCATTTTTTTTAAATGCTGACAATGACTCTTTGCGGAGTATGAATGGAAGCCCGACCTCTGAGAGACCTCTACACATAACCTTGGATGAAATACGTATTTCCTTCTTCTCCTTGGGACCCAGAATTCTAAAAATCCATAATCCCCAGGGGTGGGGCAGCATCTTGCTTTCCTCCTTTCAAAGCCCCAGAGGTGTCAGCACCTAGAGCTGGGAGCTCCCTAAGTCTTTCCCAACATGCTTGCCAGCATAAGAGGTCCCTAGCAATCAGGCACCCAAAGCCATTTTTTGCATCCCACACCGGAAAGACCCTGAAGAAGAAAATGTTGGGGCGGGGCCCGCGCCAGAGCTGAGGTCATAGTGGGGGGAGCCAGTTTGGGCCCACCACCCACCAACGCCAGCTCCTCTTCCGGTCTGTCTTCATAACGCGCATGCGCACCACTGGCCTTTAAACGTGCGCCGCCGGTCCATCCGGAAAGAGGATCCGGCAGTTTAATTACAATTTTGCTCCTCCGCCGCCGAAGCGGACTATTTGCTCTCAGTCTGGGAGGTGCTTTTGAGTTCCCGCTTTCAAATAGGGAGCCTACACTTGCAGATTCAGCTCTCCCTACGGGATGAAAGTTTCCTAGGGCTTGGCCTCACGCAAGGTATACGACGCTCGGAGGGACACGCCGCGGAGGGATTCGGTTTGTTGTGGTGAGGGGAGGGGGGGAGACGCTGACAAACCAAGATGGCGGCGGCGGCGATGAAGGCCGCGGCAGCTGGGAGGTAACTGGTGGTGGAGGCTGCGGTAGCTGGGAGGCAGCGGCAGAGTTTGGAAGAAACGGAGCAGGACGAAGAGGCGGTAGCAGTAGCGCCAGCCTGAGCCTTCCAGAGCGCGACAGCTACACGCCCCCCAAGGCCCTCGGCGGGCGGCGGCCGCCCCGCTTAGGGCCTAGTCCCCGAGCAGTGCCTCGGCTTCATACAGTGGCGTCCGCCATGAGTCCTTAAGGGTGGTCCGAGCCCTCCAGTCCTAGGGCCCACCATGGAGCCGGGGTCAGACGACTTCCTGCCGCCGCCGGAGTGCCCGGTGTTCGAGCCTAGCTGGGCCGAGTTTCGAGACCCTCTAGGCTACATCGCGAAAATCAGACCCATCGCTGAGAAGTCGGGCATTTGCAAGATCCGCCCACCCGCGGTAAGGCCCAGGGTTTGTGGTCTCCCCCGCGAGGCTGGGGATGAAGAAGTAGGGTAACTGGCTGAGAGCTCTGGGGCGGAGGGCATCTCGAGGTGTGGGGAAATGGGGTGGCTGGGACCGCGGTGGATGTGGTGCGGGGTCGGAGAAAGGATGATGGGGCCAGGGGCCTTCGCGTGGTGTAAGGCCCCCTAGGCACTTGGGGGTCAAAGACCCACCCTCACTTCCATTCCGCCTTTTAGATTCATCCCTGGTAAGGTTCAAAACAGGGATGCCTAGTGGGTCTGGTTGAGTTTAGAGAGGTACCTGCACATCTCCTAGTTACCCCGGACCACCCCGGGTCAAGGCTGCACTGAATAAGGCCATTTTTCCGTTTATTGTCATCACTTTCCTTAAGGCAGGCCATGTGGTGTAGTGGAAAGATCATAGCTGTAAAAGGAGACAGACTTGAGTTCAAAATTCCACTGTGCAGCTTACCACTTGTGTGACCTTGGACCAGTAACTTAATCTTTCTGAGCCTGTGAAATGAGTCCCATGAATGGTTATTTTGAGAATTGGATTAAACTAGGTAGAGTCTGTGTGTGGTAGGCGCTAGGTAAGTGGTAATTATTGTGACTGCGAAGGTGTTTGATGTGGTCATTGGTTTGCTTCTCTGTGGGTTGACTCATATTTACTCACACCCTGCCAGAACAATCCATCTATGATAATGTCATGGCAGATCAGTCAGGAAATCAGGCTCACAGGGAATGCTCTATCTGGCTCCCCTGAGATAGGTTTAGGGAATTGTCCCCTTCTTTTCCTAGTTGAAGGCAATATCTTTCCCTACAAATCACCCCTCAGACTTGACTTCTGTGGATAGGCTTAAGCCAGTCAGCTTGTCAGCGGGGTATGAGTCCTACTCAGAAGATTTGTACTGTGTTCTGTCCCAGGATGTAGCCGGTCCTGGAGGATAGGGGTTCTTGGACTCCCAGAAACAGAATGGAGCTATGGAAGTCTGTCTCCTTTAGAACACTTGATTCCCAGAGGTCAATGACAAAGGGCATATCTTTGTTCCTATGCCTGGCTTCAGGCCGCAGGAACTCCCCCCAAGGGCTAGGATAGGCTGCCACCTTGCTGGCATGGAGGAGAAATGATGATATGCGTTGTTCAGTCACCACTTGGGGTTCCAAAGGCAGGAATTGAGTTTGAAACAGGGTGTTTTTGAGTGGGTGTCTCCTGTCTGAAAAGGGATGGGAGGCCTTACTGCCACCTGAGGAGGGCACCGCAGGCCTCCTTATCCAGCTTGGTGTTTTCCGGTGTTCAGTCACAGATGTAGGCTAGTTTCAAATGGATCTCCTCAGAGGTGTTGGGTAAGCTCATTTTTTCCTAGTTGGAGCCTGGCCACAGATTTCTGAGGTAACATTGTTCATAATGAAGGAGTGAAATTAGGTAGTGAGAAGTCAAGAAGGCTAGCAGAAAGGAGAGGCTGGAGTCCTGGGTAGCCTCAAGGAGGTACTCCCTGGAGTGGTCTAGGAGGCCTCTGGAACGGAAGTGTATCTGACATAGGGGGTGGCTGAGGCCTGTATTTCCATGTTTCTGTCTTGGACTTAATGGGTAGGCTTTGTGTAGGTGTTGTTACCCTTCCTTGTGGGACCAGGAAGGGGAACAGTGACATGTCCCAAGCACATGAGTGTGTGTGTGTGTGTTAGTGTTAGAGAGAGAGAGAGACCTGCAGGGGGCCATCTTTTGTTGTGCTTCTTGTCTCTACCTCAATAGTGTGCTTCCCTCCTCTGGTTTTGTTGTTTTTTTTCCTCCTGTAGGGCTGCTCCTACGCCACCTTTAGGCAGCCAGGCCTTCTAGCTGGAATTTGAAGCACTTGCCCAAATGATCCTTGGGCCCAGAATGGGAAAGTGTGTGTATGGGTGGGTGCTTGGAAATTGGAGGTTTGCCTGAGGAAGGTCGATTTGGGTTTTGAGTTGTTAGACGGTTTACTGCTTAGTCTTGGAGAAAATGGGTGGGAGGAGAGTGTTGGTACCCTGGAGGAGACCCAGGGGATCTTGGAAGGGCCTTGCTTCAGGCATCAGGTAGCCAACTTTTTAAAATCACCATCCTGATAATACTGGTGTATTTGGCACACAGGTGTATGAGACCGAAGGCAGGATGAGAGAGCTCGCAGGTCCTGGGGAGGTGTGCTGGACCTTCCCCAGCTATCTGTTGCACCCACAGCTCCTGCTCTAGGTTTTATTGTTTCTTGTCACATTGCTTGATGATATACTTATCTAGAATTTGATTCAGCAGGAAAGAAGGGTGCCTGGAATTTTGGGTTTGAGTACCTTTCCACCTGCACTAAGGGGTGTGCGCTACTCCTGGGTGGCAAGAGGGCACAGGGAGCTTGTCTGAGCTTGAGCCATACCATTTTAGTCTTTTCTCTCTCTCTCTCTCTCTCTCTCTCCTTTTTTTAATTTACCCGTGCTCCACTGAGCCTCAGGTGTTTGTTGCAAACCTGCTTCAGCTGGGGGTTAGCGGGGAGTATGTGTGCATGCAAGTATGAATCCTCTGGCCCTTTTCTAAAAGTGTGTGTGCAGAAGAGGCCAACAGCTTTTTCTTTTCTTTTATTACTGCCTGCTTCCATATGTATGCATGTGTGTGTGTATGTGTTGTGCAAAGAGCTTTGGACTGGAGGTCAGAAGACATGGGTTCTTGGCTGTGCCACTAAATCAGCATGTGATTTTAGAGAAATCACATTTCTTTGGGCCTCACTTTCCCCATTCGTAAAATGAGGGCATTGGTCTGGGTTACTCTAGGTTCTTTTTACCACTCCAGCAGGAGCTGGGGCTCTGAAGAGGAGGGGACTGCATAGGAGGTTCTGGGGGAAAGGGCATCAGTGAGGGGCTCCCCACAGCCACCCTTTGGGTAGGACACAACAAGCGCCAACCTGGCAGAGCAGAGTCACCCCCCCCACTTCCATTATTTTTCCCTGACTTCCTTCCTCCTCCCCACATTCTCCCATTCTTTGCCACTACAGTTGGCTGTTCCATCACTAACCCTACCCCCACCCACCCCCACCTCTTCCTGTACTGGGCAGGTATTTGAGAGAGGAACCATAGGAAGCCTTCCAGACTGGGTGAGTGATGCAGATTCTTGCTTTTCCCTGCAGTGTTTATCTCAGGCCCTTTAAACTGAGAGAACAGACATTAAAGGCTCAAGCCTTTAAATCTTGCTGAAATCAGAGCCACCCAGTGTGTGCGGGGTCAGCTTAAGATACCAAGTCTTAAGGACAACTCCTTTGGATAGCATTTCCATTTGAAAATGAGTTTAATTTTTCATCTCAGTCTTATGAGGAAGCTACAACAGGTGTTCATATTCCCACCTTACAGATGAGAGAACAAGCTTAGAAGGGTAAAAATCCCATAGCTCATAAGTAGCAGAGCTGGAACATGAACCAAAGTCTTCTTTTTTTTTTTTTTTTTTAAAGGTTTTATTTATTTATTTGACAGACAAATCACAAGTAGGCAGAGAGACGGGGGGGAGGCAGGCTCCCTGCTGAGCAGAGAGCCCGATGCGGGGCTCGATCCCAGGACCCTGAGATCATGACCCGAGCCGAAGGCGGAGGCTTTAACCCACTGAACCACCCAGCCGCCCCAAACCAAAGTCTTCTGACTCCAGATCCTTTGTGCTTAACAGTACCTCCAGCCTGTGTCCTATAGCACATGCCTGGGGGACAAGGAATTAATGTGGATGTAGGGAGAGTTTGGAGCCAACTGTTTTGGGCTCCATACCTCTTTTTCTTGAAATCCTGGCACTGTACTGTTGGGAGGGACTTGGGAGAAATTTCCCAGGACACGTGCTTGTGGCATTGAGTGTGGACTTGAGGGGCGGGTAGTGCCCTGTTGTGAGTTCTGGGGAGTGGGTAGTGCGTTGGGTGTTTGCCAGGTTAAAGGGTCTGAGGTGACCAGAGGTCTCATGGTCTGATGGGATGCTGAGCTGCTTGTGGTGCCCTTGGGTCTTACACTGTGCTGGAATAACCCAACTCCCTCTCCCCTCTGTAACCTCCCAGGACTGGCAGCCACCATTTGCTGTAGAAGTGGACAACTTCAGGTTTACTCCCCGAATCCAGAGGCTGAATGAACTAGAGGTGAGAAGACTAGCAGCTGGTGGCGGGGTTGGGTGAATGGATACCTGAGCTCTGATCCCACTTCCCCATTCCTTCTCCGGCTAAGGTACTTTACCCAACCGACCTTTATTCTCTCTTCTGTGAAGTTGCATGGAGGTCATAGAGGAAGCTTTAGAGCTCTGAATATAACCCAAGAGCAGGAGCATTTAGCATCTCCAGTTTGATAGCTCAAAGACTGGGCATGTCCGTTTCCCTAAAGGTTTGTTACTTCTGAAGCTCTCCTGCCAGGTAACCTACTGTACCTGAGTCAACAAAGGGAAACAGGTTGGCTAGGCCTTTCTTGGCCAGCTGAATGTGGCCTCATGATCCATTTCATCCACAGCCCTGTGCTTCCTACCTTCCTTCTATGTGGCTTGATAAGGTGGGATGTGAGGTGGATGGGCAGGAACAGCACAAGAACTGGTCTGTATGGAGGCTAAAATGGTTATAAATTTGAACCGGGGTCAGGCAGGTAGGCTTTTCCCTCTCCCTTTTGTTCTGTACAGGAAGTCCTGGCCCTTCGCATGGATAAATGAGGTTCTCCACTAAAGGCCTGAGAATGCCCTAGGGTCATAAGAGTGGGTCTTTTGAAGCCAATTCCAGGGAAGATCCTGGAGTTTCCTACAGAAGATGTAGTTTAGAAGTTTGCTTCCACCTTTCTGCCTTATTGTTACATATCCATGAACCCTACCAGATGTCCTGGGGAGGGGGCATATTAAGCCAAACTGGAAACCCATGACCTAGAGGCTTACTTGTTTCTAGACCACTGTTCCTCAGCCTTGATACTATTGACATTTTGGCCCAGATAATTCTTTGTCATGGAGGGGCTGTCCTGTGCATTTTAGGATGTGTATCAGTATCCCTGGCTTCCTTCCACCTATTTGATGCCCGTAATACCTTTTCCCAGTAATGGCAACCAAAAATGTCTCCAGGCATTGCTAAATGCCCCCGTGGGGGTGGGGTGGGGTGGACACAATTGTTCCCCTCATTGAGAACCACTGTTTTAGAGTCAGTCTATGTGCTGCCCTGGTCAGAGCAAAAATCTTCTTATGAAGAGGGTATAAGTTTCTTGAAGAAATGGATCTGACCAGATCTGTGGGGTTACAGCCAGTGCAAGATGTCACCTAGCATGGGACAAGAACAGGTTTTCTAGAGATACTGTGCTGGCTAATGATGGGGAAGAGCAGGGATGAGGCCGAGATTGGAAAGCTAACGGGTTAAAGTAGAGGGAGTAGAGTTCTTGGCCTCTTCCAGGTTCTGACAGCTAAATAGCCATAGGTTGTTTTTCCTACATACAGACCTTAGTTTTCCCAATCTATGATCTAAAATTGTTTCTGTTCCTCTCATAGGATCTGAGCAAGGTAGTGAACGGTAATGACTTCCTCTCGTTCTCCTAGAATCAGGCCCTCTGACCCGTGCAAGGTGGTTCTAGACTTGGGACCTTGGGGAGCCTTTCTTGGGTCAGTGAAGTTTCAGGGAAGCATGATACATGCCTTGTTCCCAGGATCCTCGGCCCACATTGGATCCTGGGTTGGCCAGGTGCTAGTGCTGCTCTGGTACACTTATCTCTTAGTTCTTTAGTAGGTACTCAGCCTTCAGCTACCATGGGACAAGTTTCGTGGTGCGTAAGAAGAGGTAAATGTGCTTTTTTGGACCTTCAATCTCTGAAACATGCCTAGAGCTTAGATGCAGTTTTGGAGGTTCCAGAGGACCTTCACTGTCTCTCTTGTAAGTTCACCCTTCTGGAGTAAGCAGTTATTTCATTTCCCTTTTATAATCAGAAGATGGAGGTCCAGAGGCTGTACAGCAAATCAGTAGTAGGAAATAGCCAAAACTTAAGTTATTTGACATTCAGATCTCTTGGTATCTGCTCTGTGACTTAAGAAAGCAGAGGCTCTCTGTAAAAGAGATGATGATACTCATACAGCCCTGTCAGAGAGTTTGAGAGGGTGTGCATGTAAGGTCCCAACATTCTCTGTGTTGGGACCTTGGGCTTATACAGTTGACTAGAAGGTGGCAGAGATGAGAGGTAGGCAGGCTAAGCACTGTCTAGAGTTTGGGACCTGTTTCACTGGGAGAGGCCCTGGATGGTGGGCTGCTCTGTATCCTTTCTTCTCTCCTAAGAATAGGCCAGAAGACAAGGGTTACGTGGAGGGGGAGGCCAGCATCTTTGAGCCATTTCTTTTCCAGGCCCAGACAAGAGTGAAGCTGAACTACTTGGACCAGATTGCCAAATTTTGGGAAATCCAGGGCTCCTCCTTAAAGATTCCCAATGTAGAACGACGGATCTTAGATCTCTACAGCCTCAGCAAAGTAAGAAAAGGCTTTTCTCAAGCCCCTCCCCACCCCTTAATGTGTTTTGTACTCTGGGGGCTCCCTTGGTTTGGATATTAGAGCTCTACACTGCAGTGGAAGGGGCACACACAGCCTCATAACACATGAGATGTCATCGGAACTTCTTGGCATCTCTTACTGCAGTGGTGGTGGTAGGAGGAGGGGATAGCTTCCAGTGAGGTGAGGGGCTGGAATTGTCCTCATCACCCTTTCCTCGGGCCTTCACCCTTATGTACATACACACAGCACATCCACATCCCTTCCTCCTTGTCCCTGCAGATTGTGGTGGAGGAAGGTGGCTATGAAGCCATCTGCAAAGACCGTCGGTGGGCCCGGGTAGCCCAGCGCCTCAACTACCCACCAGGCAAAAACATTGGCTCCCTACTACGCTCCCACTATGAACGCATCGTTTACCCCTATGAGATGTACCAGTCTGGAGCCAACCTGGTGGTAAGGATGCCAGGCTGGGGTGGAAGAAGGCTTTCCCCCAGACCAGATGCAGATTTCTCATACTTGCTCTTAATGGAACTGGTTCAGTGGGCTGGAGACCTGGGAGCTAGACTCTATCCTTTTCTAGTAGTGCTTATTCTCTTTCCATGCTGCCCAGGGTCAGAGGTCCTAGAGTTACCTGCAGGGCCAGCCTACTATCTAGTATGTGACAAGGTCATAACTGATAAAGGAATTCCAAGGAGGGAAAGACATTCTGGGCTAGAGAGGTCTGGAAAGAGATGGCGTCTGATTTAGTTATGAAGATGCTTGGGAGGAGGTGGTTTGAAGGTGGAATGACATAAGCAAAGGCAAGAAGAATTCTCAAAGTGTGTGCTGGTATCCCTGGTAATGACCAGTGGAACAGGGCCTCTTGTTGTGGGTCAGGTGAGTGCAGCCACAGCTTTTTTTGCCATTGGTTAGGGATAGAGGGATGGCATCGTTGGGGGCTGTGGCCCCATATCCTGAGCCTTACTCCTCACTTGTCTCCAGCAGTGCAACACGCGTCCATTTGATAATGAGGAAAAGGACAAGGAATACAAACCCCACAGTATCCCCCTTCGACAGTCCGTGCAGCCTTCCAAGTTCAATAGCTATGGCCGGCGGGCAAAGAGGCTGCAGCCTGATGTGAGTACTTCTAACTCAGAGCTTTGAGGGTGGGAGTCCACGAAGGTCTGACCAAAGTTCTTTTCCCTGTTTCACTCTCCCTTCTGTTCTCTGAGTTCTGAGCAGTAGTGTGCCCCCTCTTGCTTCACTCTTGCTCTTTCCTTTACCCTCAGCTGAGTTTCTGAGTTGGATCTTGATCTGCTCATACAGTATCTTTTGTGTGTCTGCCCTTTTTTGCCTTTCTTCTTCTTTTTGGACTCACTCTGCTTCTGGGGTAGACCTCTTTCTCTCTATACCTATATCCTAACTTCAGGTAGAAGCTTATGTGCGAGGCATTGTTCTAGGCACTGGGGATGCAACAGAGAACAAGATAGACATTGTCCCTGGGCTCACCAAAGCATCTCATTTAGTAGATCGTATTAGTCACTGCCATTTATTGGTAGTGCCACACACTATTAGATTTCTTTCTATATGTTATTCCCAAAATGCTCTGTAAACTTTGTAAGGTAGGAGTTAATATTCTTATGTTACAGTTGGGAAAACTGAAATTCCACCTTAATTTCTTTCCAAGAGGGCTAATGGGGGAGCTCACTTAACCCTAATCTCCAAAAGGAGCTCTGAATTCTTGCCCAGGCCTGCCTCTGCCTCCTGGCATGAGCCCAAGTGGTATATAGTCCAAGCTATTGTTCTTTTAAGATGGGGCAGTTTGCATCAGATAGCAGATTTGATTCATTTCCTTTTTCCCTCCCAGCCGGAACCCACAGAGGAAGACATTGAAAAGAATCCAGAGCTGAAGAAGCTGCAGATCTATGGGGCAGGCCCCAAGATGATGGGCCTGGGCCTCATGGCCAAGGATAAGACCCTGCGGAAGAAAGGTAAGGCCTGACAGGCTGGGGCAGTGTGAAGGATGGCCTCACCTGGGGAGAGGAGGCGGGGCCCTGACTGTTCTAGACCTGTGCTTTAGAGCCCCTCTTCCCTCTCCCAGATAAGGAAGGGCCTGAGTGTCCCCCCACCGTAGTGGTGAAGGAGGAGTCAGGCGGGGATGTGAAGGTGGAGTCAACCTCACCTAAGACCTTCCTGGAGAGCAAGGAGGAGCTGAGTCACAGCCCAGAGCCCTGCACCAAGATGACCATGAGACTGCGGAGGAACCACAGCAATGCCCAGTTTGTAAGGACCCAGCCCTGACTTCTTAATGCTCTGCTTCTCATCCCTTCAGCGAGCATTTCCCCAGCATGGCTCTGGACCAGGTTGCATTAAGCAGAAAAGTGGGCCTGCTGGGCCCTGCCCTCAGGTAGCTCACTTAATTGGGGAAACAAGGCCAACTCACAAGGAAAATGGAACAAAGGACAAGAAAGGGTGATCAAGTGCTGTCAACAGGAAGTGCTGGAAGGGTCCAGAGAAGGAGGCTCCCTCCATTGCTTCAGGATAAAGGCTAAGCTCCTCATTACCATGCATGATCCAGTCCCTGCTGACCTCTAGCCTCATTCCCCAGCACTGCCCACCTCACTCCTCTGCTATAGCCACACTGAACTACTTGTAGGTATGTTCATTTTTTCCCCTGAGATGCGCCATGCTCTTTCTTTCCCCAGTCCCTTTGCACCTGCTGTTTCTTCCACCTGGAAGACTTTTCCCAGTGCTCTGCCGCATTGCCAAACTCAGTTGGCCTTCAGATTCCAGTCAGTTTCAGATGTCATTGTCAAGTGTCAAATTTTCAGTGAAGTTCTTCCTCAAGGCTGTCCCTCCTTATCTCCAGCTGATTTGAGTGCTCTCTTCTCTAGGCTCCCCTAGTACCCTCTGCGAGCTGGTATTGGCAGTTTCCATGTTACCTTTTAATTTTTATGAATATGTATCTCTGGAGTACTTTGTGCTTTTTGAAGGCAGATGCGTCTTATTCATTGCTGTACTTCAGAGTCTAGCATAGCGTTGAACACATAAGTGCTCAGTGTTTATTGAATGAATAAAAATGGGAGATTTCATGACTGCATGATAAAGACTGCTCTCACAGCTCTACCAGTTTATTTGGAGAGATGGTACATGCATACAGTTAAGCTCCCGAACAAGCACGACTCACCCATAATGGGGCTGTGAATGATCTAGCCAGCAAGCTTGATGGGTTTCTGTCAGAAAGCTCTGTGGACTAGGGTACTGCTTGGAGGACAGTTTGAAGGCTGGACAGAGCTTCAGTTGATGAACTGTTGCCTCCTTTTCCTGGCAGATCGAGTCATATGTGTGCCGGATGTGTTCTCGAGGGGATGAAGATGACAAGCTTCTGCTGTGTGATGGCTGTGATGATAACTACCACATCTTCTGCCTGCTGCCTCCTTTGCCTGAGATTCCCAAGGGTGTCTGGCGGTGCCCGAAGTGTGTCATGGCGGTAAGCCCTTCCCAGCCCTAGTTCATAGCTACCTCAGAGGATATTCTTGCCTGCCTCCATGAGGCCTTACTGACAGCAACTTCCCAGCTCAGCCCTGGTTTATGTTTTGGGTCCCTGGAGTGGGGCTAGGCTAGGCAGAGTTTAGGGAGAAAGAATAGGAGACATAGCCTTTATTTATGTCCCCTGGGAGACCCCAGATTACCTGGGGAGGTGAGAGTCATTATTGAACAGATTGTATGCCGACGTGTAGTCAGATGCTAAATTATGTGTTAGAAATTCTGAGGCATAGAAGTTCAGAGGAGAGGAAAATGATTAAGGGTAGTAATCAGGGAAGGTGTCAGGAATGAGATTTGGAGGATTGGAATAGGGAGAAAAATCGTTCTTTTGATTTCCAAGTTTTTTATTCTTTGTTTTATTTAGAAAGCTTGGAAAAGAGACAAATCACCTATCATTTCATCACCTAGAGACAACTGTTGTTAATAGTCTGGTGTATTTTCCTCTCATCTTTTTGTTGTTGCATATATATAACAATCTTTAACCAGTTTAGGCTTTTACTGTGTATTTTCATTTGCTATTTTATAATTATTTTTGTCTATCATTGCATTTATTCATGGGTAGTGATTCGTTTTTCTTGGGGGGACTATCATACGAGTATAATACTTTGTTTTCCTTTTGTTTTGATTATTTGATTAAGTTTGCAGTGGTGCAGGCTTTAACTAGAAGAGTGGGCAGACCTTGTAACCTTGGGGATGGGGCATGCTAGAGCAGGGGTATTTTGGGAGGACATACTTAGGGCAAGAGGGGCAGTCGGGAGAGCATCTGAAGTTGCAACAACAGCGAGGGATAAGAGGCTCCGTAAGTCTGCCAGGTCCGATTCATGAGCTTCCTTCCCTCCTTCATCCAAATTCTGGTGCTCATTTGCATTTCTCTGGAGAACAGATGTTGATGGTCTCTTGTCTTATGTTAGGGACTCATCTGTGGTCCTAGAGACCAGCTGCGTGCACATGAATGCACACACAGACACACACACACACACACACACACACACACGGCTGAGGAAAGAGATCAGGGTGGTGCATAATGGCCTTGGAAGTGGTGGAAATCCCTTCAGGGAGGAGTGTGGACACTAACAGTATGATAGACAGTGAAGGCTGTCAGCTGTACTTGGCTCTCTGTAAGTGGTTGAGGGCCAGTGAACCAGATCGACATTGATTTTATTCAGACATGAGACCCAAAATCTGATTTTATCCAGATTTTATTCTGGGATACATAAAGCTCTCCTCTAAAACCATGAACCTCAGTGTAGTCTCACATTCTGCCTTCCGAGACCATCTAAAGAACAGGAATAGTGTAGGATTTAACAGTGTAGAAGCTGATGCCTTTGACTACCATTCTCTGAGCTATTAGAATATTCAGTGCCATTTCCCCAGGCTTGTAGTTGCAGTCTGGGCATAAGAAAACTTCCTTAGGCATTTTAAACTTTTTGGGGCATAAGAAAACATTCCGTAGGCAGTTTAAACTCCCTGTTTTAGCTCAAGAGGAAACAACAGTGGCAGAAGAGCATAGCATAGCATATTTAAGTCAGAGGTCACGGTTTTGATAGTAAAGTCCTAAAGGAAGAGAAGAGCAAAAGAATGGCAGCAGTGCATGTGGGGAATGAAAAGACTAATTAAGCTGAAGCGCTGGGAGAAAAAGGTGGAGCTATAGTGAGGCCTGCTTCCAGGGCCTTGAGTGCAGACCTTGGGCCATTCTTCCCCGCTTCCCCATATTCCAGCTTTGTTTTTAAGGATTCTCCACCTCTGTGCCCTCTGTCTTGGTGATGTGTTCTCCTTTGGGTTTCAGGAGTGTAAGCGGCCCCCTGAAGCCTTTGGCTTTGAGCAGGCTACCCGGGAATACACTCTGCAGAGCTTTGGCGAGATGGCTGACTCCTTTAAAGCTGATTACTTCAACATGCCCGTGCACGTAGGTGATGGAGGGCTGGGGTAGCATCAGGGCTAGGGTCGTAGGTGTTGGTGCCTGATGGGCTTAGCTCTTCTGGGTCACTGGAGCCAGGATGTGATGGGCCACGGTCATCTGCTACCCCTGTTCCTCAGATGGTGCCTACAGAACTCGTGGAGAAGGAGTTCTGGCGGCTGGTGAACAGCATTGAGGAAGATGTGACTGTTGAATATGGGGCTGACATCCATTCTAAAGAATTTGGCAGTGGTTTCCCTGTCAGTGACAGTAAGCGGCACCTAACCCCCGAGGAGGAGGTGAGTGGATGATTCGTGGCTATATGTCAGCTGTGTGCACTTTGGCAGGTCATTTAGTGTCTCTATTGGGTTGGGGTAATTATGCCCTCTTCCCACAGCTGCTCTGAGATTTAGATAAGATGGTATATGTAAAAAAACACGGTCTGGTATCTGGCATGGCATCTCTAGCCACGAGATTGGCTATTTCTTTGTAGGGTGGGGTTAGTATCTACCTTACAAATTTGTTGTTAAGCGTTAAATGAGTAGGTGTATGACATACTTGCCAGGGAGCCTGGTTTATTCATAAGAAGTAGACTAGTATTGTATGTGCAGGAAAAAATGAGGGTCCAGGCCGACCTCCAGAGAAGGGGGCATTTTGGTCCAGAGCAGGGCTTATAGCTTGCAGGTATTTTGGTGAGTTGAGTATATCTGTAAAACTCCCTAAAATTGAAGGGAATTGGAATTTTGTGTGTATGCATTTGGTGGGTGGGGGTGGGTAGGAGGTGGAGAACATCTGTAATATTTCTCAGATGTGTGAAAGGTCTGGGACCTCAAAATTAAGATTCCCTGGGCTAAAGATCTCAGCTTCTTAACATAACCTTCATCCCCTTTCCACAAATACCCAACCTGACAGGAGTATGCCACCAGTGGTTGGAACCTGAATGTGATGCCAGTGTTGGAGCAGTCTGTACTGTGCCATATCAATGCGGATATTTCTGGCATGAAGGTGCCCTGGCTGTATGTGGGCATGGTGTTCTCAGCCTTTTGCTGGCATATTGAGGATCACTGGAGTTACTCCATTAACTACCTCCATTGGTGAGCGGGGCCCTGGGAAGCCAGGGAGGCAGGGTAGGCTCCCTCAGGACCACATGTGTGACCACTCTGTATGTCCCCTTTCCACGTGGCCAGGGGTGAGCCGAAGACCTGGTATGGGGTACCCTCCCTTGCGGCAGAACATTTGGAAGAGGTGATGAAGAAGTTGACACCTGAGCTCTTTGATAGCCAGCCTGACCTCCTGCACCAACTTGTCACCCTTATGAATCCCAACACCCTCATGTCCCATGGTGTGCCGGTGAGTGCTCAGGAAATAGGGACAAAGGGTAGGAATGATGTAGCATGTCCTTTGTGCCAGTGGTTGTGGTGGTCATGGTCATTGTCATGGTGGTCATCATGTGGAATCTACTCCTGCCTCTTTCTCATTCCTGTTCCATTTTATTTTGACAACTGTAATAGAGACTCTAATAGTGGTTAGATATGCAATGTGATCGTGAGCCCACTAGGCCATGCATTTGAGGGTGACACCTCAGGATGGCTTCTTTTCATGTCTGTATTCTACCCAGTGGAAGAGGGAAATGGGAGAAGGACAGGGCAAGACAAGTCTCCTTATTTTTAAAGACCTACATCGTTTCCATTCATCTCCTGTTAGTCACAAGGCCACATCCAGCTGCAGAGAAGACTGGAAAATGTGATTCTTACCCTGGATGGTAATGTACCAGTTACAAATTCATACTGTTGTGAAAGAGGGTGAGAAGGAATAATGGGTAATTAGCCCAGTCTGACTTGTTCTATATAGTAGCCCTTCTGGGAGCGATGGGTAGGTTTTTTACTTATGTAACAGATGGTAAGTTCTATGGTAGTAATTCTTCTGCAAAATCTAAGTGTATCAAGTCAACATGTTATACACTTACATAGTTGTATGTCATATTTCAAGTTGGAGGAGGTACATAATCTCTTTTTAAAAAGTGCTAATATTCATCAACATTTAAAATTTTAAAAGTTGAGGGGTGCCTGGGTGGTGCAGTCGTTAAGCATCTGCCTTTGGCTCAGGTCATAATCCCAGGACCCTGGGATCAAGCCCCACATCAGGTTCCTAGCTCAGCAGGAAGCCTGCTTCTCCCTCTCCCCATGCTTGTATTCCCTCTCTCACTGTGTCTCCCTCTGTCAAATAAATAAAATCTTTAAATAAAAAAAAATAAATAAAGTTGAACCCAGAGTCCTAGACTGAACCTATTCTCCTCCTCTGTGGACTCCTCTCCCACTCCATAAAATGTTTCGTTGCTATACAGTCTGGCTTGCCTATAAGGGAATTTCTGGCATTAGCTGATCAGCCAGTTTTCTGGTGTGGATCTTAAGACAGCCTGATCAGTTCTTTAGGAACAGTAGTTAGTACATCCTCCACCTGTGTTTTGAGTCTTATTGTGTGCTGCTCCTCCTCCCCACTTCCTTCAACTCCCCTCCCCACGTGTCCCCCCGCCGCTACCACCTTGGCTGCCCTGTCATTTAGTCTAATGGACACAATATGGCAGGCAGTCACTACATACTGAATTAATATCTCCTTGAGATCCCCAGTCATCTGTACAGTAGAGCTTTGGACTAGGTCAGTAGTTCTCAACCACACTTCTTCTTGTCTTCAACTTGTTTTGATATACTACATACCCTACAGTATTTTTTATTATATACTTTAGTGATACTTAACCCATCATTGAGGGATCTAGGGAATTAGAGGAAGGTTATCCCACAGCAGTTCAGGCAGCCTTCCTCTACTGGAGGCAGTGGGGGCTAGGGTATCCTTTTCCCTCACTGCCTCACTCCGTTTAAGAACGACTGGACTCGAGACGTAGAGGTGATCAAGGGCCCTTCCACTTATGCTCTTCATAAGTAGGTGTTGGGTCTGAGTTTTCTTCACATTCCTTTCTTCCTGACCCACAGCACAGCCTTAGTCCTTGCCTACAGTGTCAAGAAAAATTACAAGAGTGGAAGAGGATCCTTAAGGATTTAGGCAGCTAAGATATATAGCTGTTTAATTCTTCCTCTTTTTAAGAAAACTTTAATACAGATTTTTTAAACATGTGCTCTTTGCTTCCACCTCCACAGCATTTGTCCTGCTCATGGCTCACCAGCTTTTCTGGCCAGCTGCTGCTTCACCCCCCACCCCCACCCCCGGCCTTGCCCCTCCTGTAGGTGGTTCCCACCAGCTCCAGGCTCTCTGGACTTGGCAGTATCCCTTCAATCCAAGGCATTTGATTTTCATATTCTCATGCTGGCAGGCTGTAGTTGGGCCAGCTGAAGCTCCCCAAGGAGCTATCTTTAGTCCACTCCCTCCCCCCTTCCCCTAGGGTGGAAGGCAGCCATTTCTTTTTATAGCTATATAGAGTAAGTATTATTTTCATTATAAAAGAAATCTGTTCCCTTTCCAGAAAATGGAAATTTAGAGTGGTCATCCCTATTTCCTCCATACTTCATTATGTTTCTGTTATTTTTCTACATGAATTTTGACATAACAATAATCAGTGTATGGATATTGTCATTTCTTTTTAAGTCTAAATGATCTAGAACAGCACTGTCCAATTTGGTAGCCACTAGCCACATGTGGCTGCTGAGCACTTGAAACATGGCTAATCTCGTCTGAAGTGTGCTGAAAGTATAAAACACATGTTGGATGTCAAGGCTTAGTATGAAAATATCTATTAGTACTTTTATATACCATTTACACATTGAAATGGTAATATTGTAGATATATTAAAATACATTGAAGTTAGTTTCACCTGTTTCTACTTTTTTAATGTGGCTACTAGAGTATTTAAAATATATATATGGCTGGCCTTATATTTCTATTGGATCATGCTGGTCTAGAATGATTTTTGCTTCCTTACTGTGAACTCTATAACCGTCTTTAAAAAAAGAAACAACACTGCAACTTTATTGCAATATAATTTACATACCATAAAATTCACCCATTTTAAGTGCAAATAGTTCATTGAATTTATAGAGTTGTGCTACCATCACCACAATCCAGTTTTAGAACATTTGTCACCCCAGAAAGATCCTTTGTGCCCTTTTGTAGTCAGTCTCCATTCCAAACCCTAGTCCCAGGCAACCACTCATCTGCCTTCTGTCTCTAGAGATTTTCCTTTTCTAGACAGTTCACATACACAGGATAATATGTAGTCTTTCGCATCAAACTTACTTCAGTTCGCATATGTTTTCGAGGTTCATCCATGTTGTAGCATGTGTCAGAACTTTGTTCCTAAATTTATGATTGAATACTACATTTTATGGAAGTACCACATTTTGTTTATCCATTCACCACTCCATGGACATTGGGTCATTTTTAATGACTGCAGAATGTAAGGAGAGCCTTTTTAGATAACTGCATAGGAAATAGTAAAGGGACATGGCCAAAGTGAGGGTGGAAGAGTTAGGAGCCTTAAATTCTATTTCTGGCTCTGCTGCTTAAAGCTTCTCTGAGACTCAGCTTTCGCATCTATAAAATTAACTGGGTCTAGATAGTTCAGCAAGTATTGCTACAACTCCCCCTCTGTGTACAAAGCCTCTGGCCAACACCTTGAAGACAAATAAACTGGTCTCTGCCTTTGGGTATGTGCAGTTGAGTGGAGAATAAAGGTGAGTAAATGTTAGAGGTGCTTCAAAAGGACAACAGACTGGGTCATTAGAAACCAGGGGGTCAGGAAAGCATCTGTAGAAGTGGTGATCCTTGAGGGAAGATAAAAGTTTGCCTGTTGGAGCCTTGGAACCTTGGCTACATCATGTGGACATGGGGTTTCAAGTAAGGGGTTCTCAGCCATGGGCTTGCCGGTCAGATTTGCGTTTTTTGGAAGATCATTCTAGTGCTTAGTAATGGGAACCAGTTTAATAATCCGAGCAGAAATGCTGGTGTTGCCTGCCCCTAAGTAGGGATAGATTTGCAAAGAAGAAAATGTATTGGAGGTGGGAACTGATGTATGACCTGAATAAATGTGGAGATGTATTCATGAATGGGCAGATTCAGTCTTGTGAGGATGTTAATTCTCTCCATAGTAATCTAGAATCCTCACAGAGGAATTGTTGGGTTGAAGGGTATAAACATTTTAGGTTCTTGATCTGTATCAACAATTTGGTTTTCCAGAGAGTAGAAGTTACTGGTACGATTACCAGCAGTATACCTATTTCACTGTGTATTCATCAGCACCAAATGTTCATCTTAAAAACCTTTGTGGGATTCCTCCTATAGACTGCAAATTAAACATGCATGTGGCTGCTTCCATTCCTTTCTGAAACTCTGCTCAAATGGCACGAGGTTTTTTGGGGGTTTTTTGTTCGTTTGTTTGTTATTTTAAGGTTTAAAAAATGAATAAAATGGAGAAAACGAGAGGATACAGTGATAAAATTCTTGAAGCTAGAAAATAAATGAGGTAACTGAGTCTTAGGCCAGTATTGAGACATCTGAGAACCAACCAACCTGATTTATACCTCAGAAATCCTCTAAAGATTCAGTAGTCAGTGACACCAGGCATTCTGGGAAGAAAGAAAGATGAAAATAAGGATTGGTTCATGTCTATATAGGAAGCTATGAGGTCCCCTTCCACACTGGGCAGCTGGAAGTGTGACCATCCCACACTAAAGAAAAAGACTTTACTTTTGAAGAGATTACAATAAAAGATCTCTGGACTGAGGTCTTCTAGGTACAGTTGAGGGTGGAGGTAATAGTGACAAAAGTAGGATTCATCATTGTGTATGTAGTGGATGCCAAGGTTCCCAGCTGTCTTCTTCCACTTGGCTCTTAGAACACTGGCAGACAGATCTTCCTTCAGGCCAAAAATGAGAGAGTTTTCTCTGGAGAATATGAGTGGCCCAAAAAGAACAACCCAGTGGCACTTCCAGATTACCTTACAGTGAAGCTCACAGTTGACACACTTCACCAGTATACTCGGAACTTCCATTCAGCTTTTCCATTTCTAACTCTTAAAGTTGACAGTCACAGATTTACAGCTGAGGAAACTCTAGAACAATCAAACAAAGCAACTTGGATAAACAGGTGTTAGGCAAGCAGAGAAATAAACTTCAAAAAGGGAAAGAAACCTCATGAAGCTCTTCAGAGATAGTATATAGTGCCAACTGAAGAAAGAACAGGATACTATTTGAAAACATTCTGAGAACAAAAAAGAGCTCTTGGAAATTAAAACTGTGATAGTAAAAGGGGAAGAAAAAAGTTTAGAAGATAAATATTTAAGGAAATCCCTCAGAAAATAGAATAAAAAATAAAGATGGGGAAATGGTAAAGTTGAAAGGAGATTTTGCTCAGAAGGTTCAATGTGCAAATAATGAGTTCTGAAAAGAGAATAGATGAAAACAAAGAAATTATTAATGTAATTATTTAAGAAAATTTCCCTGAACCAAAAGACTGAGTTTTCAGAGTCAAAGGGCCTATCTAGTACATGAATGAAAATAGATGCACACCAAGGTGTAGCTGGTGAATTTTTAATTCAAAGCATTAGAAACCAGAATGGCTTAAGACTTTTCAAAAGCAGCACCAGAATCTAGAAGACTAGCACCATGCCTTCAAAATGGTTTTCAGTTTAGAATTCTACATGGTCAAATTATGAAGTACAAGAGTAGAGACAATTGAAAAAAAAAAAAAAAGTTCTTTATACCACTTCCTGGGAAGCTATTGGAGAATGTGCTCAAGTATAGCCAAAGAGTAAACACCAAGAAAGAGGAAGACCTGGGTTCTAGGGAGCAGGAGAGATCATCACGGGAGAGGGACGGTCTGGGGAAGACAGCTGGTTCAGGTTGGAACAGATCATAGGGCTCTGCTGCAGAAAGGTGAAAACTGACAGGCAAGAGCAGGGTTGGACACTTATCTTAAAGGTTGGGATTAAATTGCTAAGACATGTGCAGAAAACTATGCAAACTGAGAAATTATAGAAGGTTATCTTTAAAGTCTAGAGGCAGGTTATTTGGGCTGTTAAGGTAAATGCCAGAATAATCAGAAGAGGTGAAAGTGATTGGTTCTGGGGAGTGGAGAATGGCAGGGACTACTGATTTTAAAACATATCTTGTAGACCATTTGGCTCTTAGAACTGCCTATGTGACTGATAAAAGTAATTATTAATGAAAAAGCCATTGCCAGCTTAATGAAAAGTGGTATTTTAAATTTTATATAAAAGTAGAAAAGTTGAGGTGTTTTGGTATGTACATTTTCTACTTTTGACTCAAATCTTCCTGTTGCTGGCAACATAAATCTCAACTTTGAGAGCCGAGGCCAGTGGTCCTTTCTTTTTGGAGGAACTGAGAATCTGTTGTCACACTGTTCCTTCAGGCTCTCCTCTCTCCTTTGTTTCCTTAAGGATCCTGCTCTTAAATCGTTTCTCCTGACTCTGGAAAACCTATCTCAGTGACCTTGGCCTTCTTCTTCCTCAGGTTGTCCGCACAAACCAGTGTGCAGGAGAATTCGTCATTACCTTCCCTCGTGCTTACCACAGTGGCTTCAACCAAGGCTACAACTTTGCAGAGGCTGTCAACTTTTGCACTGCTGACTGGGTGAGTCGGGGGTGTGGTGGGCTGGCAGGGAAAAGCAGGAGGCTTGTGGAGAAGCTGAGGCACCACAGCCTTCAGACTTGGCCACACTCAGCCTTGAATCTGTCCACAGTTGCCAGCTGGGCGCCAGTGCATTGAGCACTATCGTCGGCTCCGAAGATACTGCGTCTTCTCCCATGAGGAGCTCATCTGTAAGATGGCCGCCTGCCCAGAGAAGCTGGACCTGAACCTGGCAGCAGCTGTGCATAAGGAAATGTTCATCATGGTGCAGGAGGAACGGCGTCTACGAAAGGCCCTGCTTGAGAAGGTAGGGTGGAAGAAGAGGGCCCTGAATTAGGCATGCTATCCTGGTAAAAGTGAGGGAAGGAAAAAGTAGACGTAGCTTCTATTCTTGGGGTATAGTAAAAAGAACTGGATCCATCTGGATTGGAAATCACATTCCAGGGCTCCTGGGTGGCTCAGCTGGTTAAGGGTCTGACTTGGGCCCAGGTCATGATCCCAGGCTGGGATCAAGTCCCATGTTGCATTCCCTGCTCAGCAGGGAGTGTGCTCGTCTCTTTCCCTCTGTTCCTCCCCCTGCTTGTGCTCTTTCTGGCTCACGCTCTCTCTCTCAAATAAGTAAAATCTTTAAAAAAAAAAAATCACATTCCATTCTCTGCTCTGCCATTTATCAACAACTATGAGCAAGTTAATTTACTTCACTGTCAGTATCCACCTCTGAAAAATGGGGATTATGATGTTTGTCTTTTGGGATAGTTGATAGATTAAAGATTATGTTTATTAAGTAATTGACACATAGCAAGTGCTGTTGTCACTGCTGTTTGTCATTGTTTAATTAACCCAACAGGACAGGCTGGCATATGAAACTATAGCTGCTGATTTAGCTGGGTGGCTTAATTTCAGGTTATTTAACCTCTGATAGTCTCACTTTCCCACTCTGTAAAATGAGAATAAATACCTAACTTGCAAGGGAATTATAAAGCTTGAGGAAGGTGATTTATGTCAATGCATTTACTAATTGGCCTTGCATTTTAATAGCTGCTATTATTGGTAATATTAATACATGAAGAAAATGATTGAAATATGGAACATTTCTTAGGAAGTGCCCGTTATATTACATTCAGATGATTTAGTAGTTCATACTGGGGTGATACTTCCAAATACAAGGCAGTCCTCCTTTACTTTTTTTTATTTTTTAAAAAAGATTTTATTTATTTATTTGACAGAGATCACAGGTAGGTAGAGAAGCAGGCAGAGAGAGAGGAGGAAGCAGGCTCCCTGCCGAGCAGAGAGCCTGATGCGGGGCTCAGTCCCAGGTCCCTGGGATCATGACCTAACCCAAAGGCAGAGGCTTTAACTCACTGAGCCACCCAGGCGCCCGTATTTTATTTTTTTAAGGTAGTCCTCCTTTATTCTCTCATAAGCGTGTGGTCAGTTGTGTTTATAGTTGAGTGGGACTGCTACTCGTATAGTTCAGCTGCCTTCCTAAAGCCGCACACTTGCCCAAGTAGGAAGTAACTTGGTAAGAGTCCTCTTTAGTATTACAAAGGAATGCTGGTCCTGAGGGACCCCTTGATGCCCATTTAGGGTAACACTTTCTTATTTTAAAGCTCTTTTATAACTTTCCCGTGAGTATGGTCTATAAGGAGAACTTCAACTGTGGTAGTGTTGGAAGTTTATGTTGTTAGTTGGTAACCCCCTGGGCTTTCCCAGGCATCATTTTCTCTCTCTCTTCAATACTGTTATTAAATGACCCTGGGGTTGTTCCAGACTATAAGAAGGGAGTCAAAGCAAGGTGGGAAGACTAGGTATTCTCATCCTGACATTGAGAAGTATTTATACTTGGCTCTTACTTTAGAGAAGGGTTCTGGACCCACCCCTCACAGTCTTAAAAATCTGTAAAAGAGGGGTGTGTGTGTGTGTGTGTGTGTGTGTGTGTGTGTTTGAATAATTTTATAGGGAGAGTGCGCCTAGCTCACATCCAGTTCTCAGAGGAATCTGATCCAAAAATGCCTAGAGGCTGCATCTGAACTTAGAGCATTCTCTGGCTTTAAAGTCAAAATACACTGTAGTCAGATTCTTATTTTGAGCAGGTTACAGACCCTCTCTCTGAGACTTAGTTTCCTCCTTAGTAAAATGGGATAGGCCTATGAAATAGGTATCCTTAATATGAAAATTAGAGCTAATAATAGTAAATATTTGGTTTCCCCGAGCTTCTAACTGGAATATGGCCTTGACCAACATCTCTTCATTTCCCACACTCCCCAGCCCTTGAAAACTACCATGCTACTCTTGTTTCTGTGAGTTTGGCTTTTTTAGATTCCACATATAAGTGACATTTTATAGTCTTTTGTCTTTCTGTGTCTGACTTACTTAGTATAATGCTCTCAGGGTCCATCCATGTTGTTAAAATTGGTAGTATTTCCTCCTTTCTCATGGCTGGATAATATAGTCCGTTGTATGTCTATACTGTGTCTTCTTGATGTGTTCATCCACTGATGGACTCTTAGGTTGTTTCTGTATCTTGGCTGTTGTGAAAAATGCTGCAGTGACCATGGGAGTGCAAGTACCTCTTTTGAGATTCTGATTTCATTTCCTTTGGATATATATCCAGAAGTAAGATTGCTAGATTATAGGGTAGTTCTGTTTTGAATTTTTTTGAGGAACCTCCATCATGTTTTCCAGGTAGTGTTATCAATTTACATTCCCACCAACAGTGCATGAGGGTTCCTTTTGCTTCATATCCCTTGCTAACAGTTATTATCTCTTGTCTTTTTAGTAATAGCCATTCTGACAAGTGTAAGGTGATACTTTGATTTGCATTTCCCTGATGATGATGATTGTCACATTGAGCATCTTTTCATGTACTTCTTGGCCATTTGTATCTCTTTGGAAAATGTCTGTTGACGTTCTCTGCCTATTTTTGATCAGATTGTTTGTGGGCGTTTTTTGCTATTGACGTTGGATGAGTTCCTTATATATCTCTTTATCAAAAAGATGGTTTACATTTGTAAACCATTCCATAGGTTTCCTTTTCATTTTGTTGATGATTTCTTTTGCTGTGCAGATGCTTTATAGCTTAATGTAGTCCCACTTATTTCTGCTTTTGTTGCTTGTGCTTTAGATATCCTATCCAAGATGTCATTGCCAACCAATGTCAAGGAACTTTACCACTATGTTTTCTTTTAGGAGCTTTGCAGTTTTAGGTATCATGTTTAAATCTTTAATCAATTTCAGGTTCATTTTCGTGAGTGGTATAAGGACCCACATTTGTTCTTCTGCTCATTGTTACTCAGTTTTCTCAGTGCCACTTATTGAAAAGACTATCCTTTCCTTGTTGAGTATTTTTGGCTCTCTTACCAAGTGTTAGCTGACTGTATATGCAAGGGTTTATTTCTGGGGCTTAATTCTGTTCCACTGGTCTGTGTCATTTTTTATGCAAGTCCCATACTATTTTAATTTTTACAGCTTTGTAGTGTAGTTTGAAATCAGAAAGCATGATACCTCCAGCTTTATTCTTCTTTCTCAAGATTGTTTTGGCTGTTATGGGTCTTTGGTGATTCCACTTATTCTAAATGTTACGATATTTTTCTAAGTCCTTAGTTGCTGTACCTTTGTTAATCTTCATGACAACACAATGAAGATGGTGCCATTATCTCCCATTTTATAAGATGGGGAAATAGAAACCTAGAGAGGTGTAAATTTAATTTACTCCATGTCACACAGCTAGTAAGTGGCAGAGTGGGATTTGTAATGTACAACAGACTCCTATCTAATGCAGAGGTTAGGTGTTATAGTCAGTATAAAACAAAAACTGTTAGTCAAGAATTTCCCTTTAAAAATCCCTAAAATTGGCCATAATCCATAGCATCATATTGTCTTTCAGTTACTTCAGCATAGCTGTCTTTTCCTCCATTTTTGGAACAGGATTCTTTTTCTTCATCTGAGTAACAGATGAAGTCATTGGCATAGGTTTGGAAGCCGTGTTGTTGAAAAAAAAAAATAGTATCTTTAAACACTGGACACAAGCACAGAATTTTATTTCTGTGAGTTCTATATGTGCTTTGCAGTGTGTCCTGCCTGCCAAGCTGCCATCGCGGTGCCTGGAACACAGTGGGTGCTGAGTGACTACAAGCCAGCACAGCCTTGTTCACAGCCTTTCCCTTGGCCACTCCCACACAGTGCCACCTCTCTGGTGCCTTGGCCCACCACTTTCCTCATCTTCTCTCACCCTACAGGCCTTTTCTGTTGATCTGAATCGTGCCTGATTTTTTTTTTTTCCTCTCAGCCCACACTGATCTTGCCCTGGTTCATCTGATTTCCCCGTTTCAAGAGCTTGAACTTCACAGAGGCAGTATATTCTGTGGAGTTTGCTCTCCAGAACTCTCAGCACAGATTGGAGTCTGACTAAAGTGGGGCTCAGTCGTGGTAGAGATAGGGCCTATCTGCAGCCCTGTTCTGGTTCAATATAATGCGCATGGGTTGAATGCCCCCAGGGCATCACGGAAGCTGAGCGAGAGGCTTTTGAGCTGCTCCCAGATGATGAGCGCCAGTGCATCAAGTGCAAGACCACGTGCTTCCTATCAGCCCTGGCCTGCTATGACTGCCCAGACGGCCTTGTCTGCCTTTCCCACATCAATGACCTCTGCAAGTGCTCCAGTAGCCGGCAGTACCTGCGGTGAGCAGGGGACCTACTGAGGGAAGTGGTCTGAGCAGGGGGCTGCGGAGCTGGGCCAGACGTGTGCTTCCCTGCCATCTTCTTCCAGGTATCGATACACCTTGGATGAGCTCCCTGCCATGCTGCATAAGCTGAAGGTTCGGGCTGAGTCCTTTGACACCTGGGCCAACAAAGTTCGAGTGGCCCTGGAGGTGGAGGATGGGCGGAAGCGCAGTGAGTGATGGGGGGACGGAGGGACTCCACAGGCAAGTTCTCTTCCCTTTTCTTCTGTACTCCCCCACCCCCTTCCTTGGCCATTACTCAATACTGCCTACTCCTTGCTGCTTTCATTCTCTCTCCAGGCCTTGAAGAGCTGAGGGCGCTAGAGTCCGAGGCCCGTGAACGGAGGTTCCCGAACAGTGAGCTATTGCAGCGACTGAAGAACTGCCTGAGCGAGGCAGAAGCTTGCGTGTCCCGGGCTCTGGGACTCGTCAGCGGCCAAGAAGCTGGGTATGGCAGTGGGAAGTGGCAGGCTCAGATTCTGCCTGCTGAGGAGCCAGCGTCTAGGGGAAGTGGACTCTGAATGCCACTAGGCAGATGACGTCAGCAGGAAGCTGACAAGTACAGTGGCGCAAGGTGGCCTAAGAGGTATTGGGAGGGCAAGGAGATCAGGCAACTAGAATAGAGAAGAGTGCTAAAAAAGCTAGAAAAGGTTCTTTTTATCAGTACCTGGAGATTTCCAGCGGGCTTAGGGATTTTGTGGGCAAAGAGGAGTTGTGGAAAGCTTAGGGACAAGAAGAGAAGCATCAGCCTGATCAGAGAGCTCAGAGTAGAGGATGAGTTGAAAAGTCCAGCTTCTGTTACCGTCATTTAATTTCTAAGCTACCCCCCACCCAATATATCCTGTATTCCCCTCTTCTCATTCTTTGCTTTCATCATATGAATGTGTTGGTTTCTTATACCCCCCCCCCCCAATCTGGACAGTTGATGGGCACTGTGGAGTAGGAAAGATCAAGGTGGGCAGGTATGAGGAAAAGCATTGAGTCTGAGCACAGAGATGGAGGGAGGGGACTGGGTTTGGACCTGAAACCCCACATGTGAAACTCCATAGGCCCCACAGGGCGGCTGGTCTACAGATGACCCTGGCTGAGCTCCGGGCCTTTCTGGACCAGATGAACAACCTGCCTTGTGCCATGCACCAGATTGGGGATGTCAAGGTGAGGAGGAGTGCACTCAGAGTGCTGATGAGGGTTCAGGGGGATTGGGAGACCTGAGCAGCAGGCCACTCTTGTCTTCCTTAAATGTTAAATGTTAGGGCAAGACAGGATGCCCCTGTGAGAGTAACGGGAGCTGGGAGACAAGGAAGGCATAAGGGGCAGGTGATGTAAGTATGGGATGTGGAATCAAGAGGTAGAGATGTAAGAGGAGAAAGGAACAAGGTTGTTTGTGGGCCTGGAAAGCTGAGTCAAGTTGAGGAAGGGAGAGGAGAGGTGGGACAAAGGGCAGTAGACACCAGTGTGAGCGTAAGGGTTTGTGAGGAGGCCACGCATAGCAGAGTGTCTTTAGGGCAGAGGGTCTCCTGGTGTATTCATCAGAATGCTCTGGGAATTTAAAGCATAGACTTCTGACCAAACTCTATTAAGACTCTCTAGAGGTGGGGCCCAGGAATCTGTGTTTTAACAAGTTCCCCATGGTATTCTAACGGGAAGGGAACCTTAGGGCATGGCAGAGGAGAGCACAGTCCATGTTAGGCTCTCTTCCCAAATACTGGAGGGTAAGTAGGTAGGTGGGGCAAGGTATTTGGTGGTGGGACCTCTGATGGGCCCAGCTGAGGAGTTTGTTCTTCCTCTGTATCCTGGTAGGGTATTCTGGAACAGGTGGAGGCCTACCAGGCTGAGGTCCGTGAGGCCCTGGCCTCATTGCCCTCCAGTCCAGGGCTCCTGCAGTCCCTGTTGGAGAGGGGGCAGCAGCTGGGGGTGGAGGTTCCTGAGGCCCAGCAGCTCCAGCGGCAGGTGGAACAGGCGCGATGGCTGGATGAGGTGAAACGCACATTGGCCCCTTCAGCCCGAAGGGGCACCCTGGCTGTCATGCGTGGACTGTTGGTCGCGGGTGCTAGCGTGGCCCCTAGCCCTGCTGTCGATAAGGCCCGGGCTGAGCTGCAGGAGCTGCTGACCATTGCTGAACGCTGGGAGGAGAAAGCCCACCTCTGCCTGGAGGCCAGGTAGGTTAACCACCCTTCCACCTATGCCCCAACCTTCACAGTTTAGTGGAAAAGCCAACAGTGATTCCCATGGGTGGCCTTGAGTACCAGACTCTGGTGTTGGTGTATTGACTTTCTTCCCTTTTTTTGTTCCCTAGCTTTTTTTTTTTTTTTTTTTTTTTTAAATCTCCATGTATACCTAGAGGCAGAAATAGGCTTATGAGGAAGCAGAGATGGACAGATACAGAGATGCATAGAGGACTAGCTCCACAGGCTAATGTGGGCACACGCACAGGAGCAAAAGAACTAACAGGCAGATGGACAGATGTCAGGAAAAGCCACACACGGGGCAACCTGACAGACTACAACACCAGATGAATATCACCAGTCGTGTACGCAGTATGAACAGGCTGGCAGATTGGCAGACAAGCAGAGGCTATGGTGGAAGTTGGGTGGGTGCGTGCGGTCTGGAACGGGCAGGACTGGCAGACCCCTGTAGGCAGAGTACTAGCTAGCAAGCAGGCCTAAGTGGCAGTTCCAGGGGCCCCTGCTGATACATCCGGTGGTCAGGCCAGGCTGCTTGTTAGGCAGGTCACTCGAGACTGAGGCCTCTATTTCCCCCTGTCTTTAGGCAGAAGCATCCACCAGCCACGCTTGAGGCCATAATCCACGAGGCAGAAAACATCCCTGTTCACCTGCCCAACATCCAGGCTCTCAAGGAGGCTCTCGCTAAGGCCCGGGCCTGGATTGCCGATGTGGACGAGATCCAGGTAAGGACCTTGTTGCCCCCTGGCCCTCCACCCTAGAGCTTCAGTCCAGCCAGGAGAGCTGGCATATGTTGGGTTGTGCTGGTTTGGGTTGCCTTGAGAAGCAGGCACAGTACATTGAGAGGAGGGAAAATGCTTGGTGGTAAGCCATGTGATGCGGGCTCACAAGGCCAGCCTGAGGGTGGAGAAGTTGCAGAAAGGGTCAGAATGGTAGAGGCAGGGGAGGGTGTAAGGGGCAGACCACAACAAAGTGATGAGTCTGATGGTCATGGGGACTCACTGGATTATCTGCAGGCTGACCCACTGGGTGCAGGAGTTGTAGGGGTGCTTCCCTTAGCATGATCCCTCTTCTGTTCTGCCCGAAGACTGCAAGTCTAGTGCCTCTTCCCAGCTCAGGACCGGGCACAGAGAAACTTCGATAGATGATAGCAAGTTGACTTGAACTTTCTTTTGTCCCTGTCCCAGAATGGTGACCACTACCCCTGCTTGGATGACTTAGAGGGCCTGGTGGCTGTGGGCCGGGACCTACCCGTGGGGTTGGAGGAGCTGAGACAGCTAGAGCTGCAGGTACTGACAGCGCACTCCTGGAGGGAGAAGGCCTCCAAGACCTTCCTCAAGAAGAATTCTTGCTACACACTGCTGGAGGTAAGGCCTGGACCCGGATCCCCAGCCTCTCCTGCCTCCAGTCCTGCTGTTGTGAGATGGCTCAGAGGAGGATGTTGGGGTCGGGCAGTACTGGGAGTGGGAGGTAGGGGAAGCCTACTCATCTGCACCCTGTCTGCCTGCCTTAGGTGCTCTGCCCGTGTGCAGACGCTGGCTCCGACAGCACCAAGCGCAGCCGATGGATGGAGAAGGAGCTGGGCTTGTACAAATCTGACACAGAGCTGCTGGGACTGTCTGCACAGGACCTCAGGGACCCAGGCTCTGTGGTAAGGAGCTGGGGCCCACAGTGAGAGGAGAGCCTGGCAGTGATAAGTGTCTGAGGGGAGCAACTCTGGGCAGACTGCTTGCTCCCTGGGCCTTGCTTCTCCTAGTTTGGGAGTAGGATGTTAATGGTGTCAGAGCAGGGAGGGGATAGGCTGCTGATCTCTTCTCCTGCTGTCCTGGGCATGCCAGATCGTGGCCTTCAAGGAGGGGGAACAGAAGGAGAAGGAGGGTATCCTGCAGCTGCGTCGCACCAACTCCGCCAAGCCCAGTCCACTGGCGTCATCGGCCACGGCTTCCTCTGCAACCTCTGTCTGTGTGTGTGGGCAGGTGCCAGCTGGGGTGGGAGCTCTGCAGTGTGACCTGTGCCAGGACTGGTTCCATGGGCGATGTGTGTCGGTACCCCGCCTCCTCAGCTCCCCAAGGCCCAGTCTCACCACCTCCCCACTGCTGGCCTGGTGGGAGTGGGACACCAAATTCTTGTGTCCGCTGTGCATGCGCTCACGGCGCCCGCGCCTGGAGACCATCCTGGCACTGCTGGTGGCCCTGCAGAGACTGCCTGTGCGGCTGCCTGAGGGCGAGGCCCTGCAGTGTCTCACAGAGAGGGCCATCAGCTGGCAAGGCCGCGCCAGGCAGGCTTTGGCCTCTGAGGATGTGACTGCTCTGTTGGGACGGCTGGCTGAGCTTCGCCAGCGGCTGCAGGCTGAACCCAAGCCTGAGGAGCCCCCTACCTACCCTTCAGCCCCTGCCTCTGACCCTCTCAGAGAAGGCAGTGGCAAGGATATGCCCAAGGTGAGCTGCCCGACCCAGCTCTTGCCCTCACATTCCTATCTCCTAGCCCCTGCCCCCGTGTAGGCTCCAGCCCTGTCTCTGTTCTCTGACTTTGATCTCTCTTGGCCTGGCCTCCCTGCCCCATTCTACATTCTGTCCAGATCCCCAGACTGCTCCCTGCCGCAGTCTTTGTCTGCTCTCCTCCTCCAGGAGGCGCAGCTTCCCAAATCTGGGTTCGGTGGGGAATAGGACCTCGTTCTCCAATTACCACCATCCACCCTTGCTCTCCTTGGCAGGTCCCGGGCTTGCTGGAGAACGGAGACAATGTGACCAGTCCTGAGAAGGTAGCCCCTGGGGAGGGCTCAGGTAAGAGAGGTAGGTCTAGGTGTGGGTAGGCTGTTTTTTTGCATATCCCCAGTGACCCCTGTGTTCCTCAGCTCTGTGGTGGTGGTGGTGGGGATACAACCAGGAGCAGCCTCTAACCCAGCCTGTCCCTGCAACCCACCAGACCTGGAGCTGCTGTCCTCACTGTTGCCACAGTTGACTGGCCCCGCATTAGAGCTGCCTGAAGCAACCCGGGCCCCTCTGGAGGAGCTCATGTTAGAAGGGGACCTGCTTGAGGTGACCCTGGATGAAAACCACAGCATCTGGCAGCTACTGCGGGCTGGGCAGCCTCCAGATGTAGAGCGGATCCGCACGCTTCTGGAGGTGAGGACAGGGATCGTGGACAGGGCCAGGAGGTCAGGCCAAGGAGGCAGAGATCCCTGGCCTGACCACTGGCCCGCGCCTCTTTCTGCCTGTCTGATACACAGCTGGAGAAGGCAGAGCGCCATGGGAGCCGGGCACGGGGCCGGGCATTGGAGAGGCGGCGACGGCGGAAGGTGGATCGGGGTGGGGAGGGCGATGACCCAGCCCGAGAGGAGCTAGAGCCAAAGAGGGTACGGAGCTCAGGGCCAGAGGCCGAGGAGGCCCAGGAGGAGGAGGAGCTGGAGGAGGAGACTGGGGGTGAGGGCCCCCCCCAACCCCTGCCCACCACTGGCAGCCCCAGCACCCAGGAGAACCAGAATGGCTTGGAGCCGGCGCTAGGGGCCACTTCAGGCCCCTCGGCCCCTTTCTCTACTCTGACTCCTCGGCTGCATGTGCCCTGCCCACAGCAGCCACCTCAGCAACAGTTGTGACAGTGGCTGAGCCTAGCACAGACCCCCAACAAAGACCCCCCCTTGGCCTCAAGGATCCTCTTTCTGACCATCAAGCCTGCTTCTTGGGAGGTGGGCAAGAAGGGGGGATGGCCACCCCCCCCCCCAAGCCCACCCCTGAGTCCCTTGACTTTTATATTCTGACTCCAAGGTATTGTTCAGACCTCAGCTCCTGGGGGCCGGCCCCTGGAGTCCCCCTCCCTGGTAGCCTCTAACCAGCATTCCCAGACACCTGAGGCAGATAGATGGATGGGCAGGTGGGCAGGGGGGTGGCTGGGGCTGGGCCAGTACCATTCCAGAGACAAGGCCAGTGCGTATGCAAACTGGGGGAAACTCCTCTCCCTTCGCTCCCCAGTTCTGGCCCTGGCCAGGCCATGCTACACTAACCTCACCTCCCTCTCCTCCTTCCCCTTTCCTGCCTCCCCACCCCACCCACTTTCTCTCCCCTTCCCTCTCCTCTCCTTTCTTCCCTCCCCGCTTCCCCTGACTGTTCTACCCAGGAGGAGGAAACTTCACATAGCTGTGCTCACAGTTTTTATTTTAAATGAATTTGGTTGGGAGCTGAGCTGGCTCCCTGTTATCTGAAGAAAGCTTTTGGTGCTTGTCCTCACAATCACCTTGACCTTCTCTCCCTGTCCTACCCTGTCTCCTTTCCTCCTCCTGGGTTCATGTTGTAATAAAAGAAGATTGTTGGTGTGTAATTAATTTGTTCAAAAAAAAAAAAAGCAAAACAAGAAACTTGGTTCCAACTGAAGCCTATTTTAATTTTATTTTATTATTTTCCTCTTGTTAGAAATAAAACCCTTAGCAACATTTTTTTGAAATATGTTTCTGAAGTGCATTTCTCTTTGAAGGGGGAGAACAGTGCCTCCATCACCTGTCAGCGGAGCAGCTGCAGTGCTGGCGGGAGCACTAGGGCTGAAGTCTGGGAGCTCTGGGTTCTGAAAACAAGTTCTACCGGGTTCTCCTTACCTGTGGGCAAGACATCCTGAGTCTCCCTCCTACCCCATCCCCAGACCAGTTTTCCCCATCTCCCAACAGGTGGGCCTGACACCTCTCACCTAAACTTCTGCCACAGTCCCCTCCAACCTTACACCCTCCAGTCCATCTTCCTCAAGCCCCCCAGAGGCATTTTTGGTTTTGGCTTTATTGAGATATAATTTATACATCGTAAAGTTTACCTGTTTTAAATGTAAAATCCAGTGATTTAGAGCGATGTTTCTAAAGTACAGATCTGATCATGTCACTGTTACTGCTTAAAACCATCCATGATGCTTTATTGCCCTTAAGATCAAGGTTATATTTATAATCTCATTCTTTCTGGAATGCTTTCCTGTCCAACCCATATGCCATGTTCAGGGATGCTTCCCTGACTTTTCTTTACCCTAAAGGGTTTCTTCTGTCCCTGTGAATGGAGACTAAAGCTCAGATGTGTGGTCATTTGCAGCCCAAGTTCACTTTTACAGCTTTATTGTGATATAATTTATACATCGTACAGTTTACCCACTTAAAGTATACAATTCAGTGGCTTTTAGTATATTCTAGTTGTGCAACTGTCACTGCAAAATATTTTAGAATGTTTTTTCATCATTCCAAAATGAAACCACACTCCTTAGGCATTACCCCTGTCCCCCCAGCCCCCAGCCCCCACCCCCCTGGCCCTTCAACCCTAGGCTACTACTAATCTATATGGATTTGCCTATTTTGGACATTTTATATAAATGGAATCATACAATTTGTGATCCTTTGTGACTGTGTTCTTTCACTTAGCGTGATGGTTTCAAGCTGAGTTTGCTTTTAAATGTAGATATGAATGGTTCCTTTATATTGGACAGAGTCCCCCCACCCCTTTCTGGGCCCCAGAATTTTGTTTTGCTTTTCAGATTTCATTTATTTAGAGAGAGAATGAGTGTGTGTGTGTGAGCGGGAGAAAGGGGCAGAGGGAGAGAGTCTCAAGCCGACTCCTTACTGAGTGCAGAGCTCAACCTGGGGCCTGATCTAACGACCCTGAGCATGACCTGATCTGAAACCAAGAGTTGGATGCTCAACCAACTGAGCCACCCAGCACCCCCAGAGTCATGAAAATGAGGGTGTTGGATGAGGGACTGTCACTAGTCCACCCTTTCTCATCGTGGGTGATCTCTCAGTGGGTTCATTTGGTTCCATTTCTCCCCCTTCCGAGATTTCCAGTTGATAAGAACCTAGTGACGAGTGAGAAAGCCCACCCTCTTCTGGTAGCTTTGATTGGTGGGAGGGACTGGCTTAGCCCTGCCTCTAGTCTTCTGGTCAGAAGGCCTGGGCTATACAAGTTAAGGGGAAGCAGAAGCCAGTGGACACCCAGCTGTTGGACCCAGTTCAACCCCAGCCCTCCATCGAGGGGAAAAGGCCGGCCTTATGTCTGTGCACCTATTCAGAATTGATCATGAAAGGAGGGTTGGAAGAGACATCTTAGAAGAGACGGGCTTGCGAGCTATGACAGACGGGAGGGGGCTTAGGCTCAGCACTTCACTACCATTCCCACTCAAGGCAGTCTGCCCCTTGGAAGCAGACCAACAGGAGAGGAAAAGGGGCACCTGTGACCTCCAGCAGCTCCCAGGCCAGCAAACTGCTGGGCCTAGGCTGGGGTCCTCCAGGCTATGGCCCAGCCCTCAGCAGTTTGCAGACAACCTTTTCCATCTTGGCACAGTCCTGCCCCATTCCTCACAGTGGATGTGCGTCCTGTGAGTAATGCAAGAGAGGCCCTAGCTCTGATCCTGTAAGACTGGTCAAACATGGCCTCTTCCAGAGAGTTTGCTCTGGTGGCACAAATGTCCCCCTTCCCAGGCACTCACCTAGAAAAGGAGGAGTGACTGGTAGTGAGTGGGGCAGGGTGGGGGGGTGGCAGGGAGAGCAGATGAGTGGGGGATGGGGAGAAAGAGGAACCCTAAAGAAGAGAGAAAGGGCTGATACCCAAGATCTATAAAGAACGCAAACTCAACACCCAAAAAAGTAAGTCAGAAAGTGGGCAGAAGATCTCAACAGACACTTCTCCAAAGAAGACATACAAATGACTAAAAGACACATGAGAAAATGTCCCAACATCATTAGCCATTAGGGAAATTCACATAAAAACCACATTGGGATACCACCTTATACCAGTTAGAATGCCAAAAATTGACAAAGCAAGAAACAACCGGAGAGATTGTGGAGAAAGGGGAACCCTCTTACCCACCCTGTTGGTGGGAATGCAAGGTGGTACAGCCACTTTGGAAAAAAGTGGGGGGGTCCTTAAAAAGGTAAAATTGGGCTACCCTATGACCCAGCAATTGCACTACTGGGTATATACCCCAAAGATACAGAAGTGAAAAGAAGGGGCACATGCACTCCAATGTTAATTGCAACCATGTCCACAAGAGCCAGACTGTGGAAGGAGCAGGATTGCACTTCAACAGACGAATGGATAAAGATGTGGTCCATATATACAATGGAAAATCACTCAGCCATCAGAAAGGATGAATACCCCTTTTGCATCAACACGGACAGGACAGGAGGAAATTATACTGAGTGAAATAAGTCAAGCAGAGAAAAGTCAATTATCATATGGTTGCACTAATTTGAGGAACATAAGGAATAGCATGGAGGACATTAGGAGAAGGAAGGGAAAAATGAAGGGGGGAAATCAGTGGGGGAGATGAACTGTGAGAGACTGTGGACTCCAAGAAACAAACAGAGTTTTAGAAGTGAGAGGGCTGAAGGGAGGAGTGAGCCCGGTGATGGGTATTAAGGAGGGCACAGATTGCATGGAGCACTGGGTGTTACACACAATTACTCATGTAACAGCACATGAATAACTAGGGGCGCCTAGGTGGCTCAGTTAAGCATCTGCTTTCGGCTCCGGTCATGATCCCAGGGTACTGGGATCGAGACCCGCACTGGGCTCCCTGCTCGGTGGAGAGCTTGCTTCTCCCTCTCTGCCTGCTGCTCTGCCTACTTGTACTCTGTCAAATAAATAAATAAAATCTTAAAAAAAAAAAAAAAACTAATGAAGCACTGTATGGTGACTAACACAGCATAATTTAAAAAAAAAAAAAAAAGGCTATCTTCACCTAGAAGTCGTTTTCTATAGAGACACCTCCTTGCTGCTGCAGCTGCATCCTCCCAAAGGTTACCACGTCGCTCAGGATGGCTCCTGAGTCTGCAGGTGGCAAGGATGGGAAGAGAGCACCTCCACCGAGGTCCCACCCCCAACTCATTCTCTGGAGCCCAACTGACAGCTTCCCTCCTGCTAGTGTTTCCACGGTGCATTGCATGGTGTCTGAAACACTCTAGGATTAATGGGTCTGTTTCTCCCACCATTCTGGGAGCTCCTGGAGGGAAGGCAAGGCCCAGACCCAAATCCTCTGTCCCTACTTCTAGTCAGGGTCCTGCATAGTCAGGGCTCAGAAGGAGGGAGGACAGGAGCAGCATTTGGAGCCCCACTGCATATGAACTCTATTCCCTTTGCACTACATAAATCTCATTGGTAAAGGTGTTAACCTATGAAAGTGAGGTCTGGGGCCCAGGTCCATGGTCACCAGGGAGGGGTCTGAAGAAGCAGACACTGATCATGCTTCTCAGAAGTCCTGAAATTGTGGTGATGGGAGAAGAGGGATATCAAGGCAGATAGGTCCTCTGCCCCTGGGGCACTCTTAGGAAAGGGAAGGGAGCAGTTCTTTTTTTTTTTTTTTTAATATTTTATTCATTTCATTTGACAGACAGAGATTATGGGAGACATTTCACAAAGTTCCTGTTGGACATGTGGGAAGCAGACCTCTCAAAAAATAGGCCTGGTCTAGGCATATCAGCTTGGCAGAGCTGGGATTTGCACCAAGTCTGAACCTATAGCTCTGTAAGGCATGATGGAAGGGGACCGAAGTAATCAGCCTGCACCCAGAGAATATTTCATAGCGGGGGCTCATTATTGATCTCTGCCACTGGCAGGTGGGAACTCAGCAATGCTACAACCAGATTGGCCTTGGTGGGTAGAAGTCTATATTGCAGAACTTGTGCATAACCTATACATGCCTGTATTCATTATTGTTGAGTAATTAATTACTCCAAAAACTTAGGGGCTTAAAAACATATTTATCTCCTAAGTCCTGTAGGTCAGGAATCTGGGCACGACTTAGCTGGGTTTCAACTTTGGGGTCTCACAGGCTGCAGTCAAGGTGTTAGGTAAGGCTACAGTCATCTCAACACATAACTGGGGAAGGATCTGCTTCCAAGCTCACTCACACGAGTGTGGGCAGAATTCAATTCCTTGAGGGTTGTTGGCCTAGGGCCTCAGTTCCTCACTGGCTGTTGGTTGTCCTAAGTTCCTTGTCATGTGGGCTTCTCCACAGGGCAGCTCATAACATGGCCACTTGCTTCACCAGACCAGTCAAGTGAGATGAGACCGAGAGAGAGAGAGAGAATTGAATGAGTGCAAGATGGAAGTCAGTCTTCTTGACCCAATCTCTGAAGTGACATCCCACCACTTTCCCAATATTCTCCTCAGTAGGAGTAAGTCACAAGGTTCAGGTCACAGTCGAGGGAAGGGGATAACAAAAGGGCGTAAATACCAGGAGGTAAAGATCATTGGTGCCGGGATGCCTGGGTGGCTCAGTTGGTTAAGCAGCTGCCTTTGGCTCAGGTCATGATCCCAGCGTCCTGGGATCAAGTCCCACATCGGGCTCCTTGCTCCGCAGGGAGCCTGCTTCTCCCTCTGACTCTGCCTTCCACTCTGTCTGCCTGTGCTCGCTTTTGCTCGCGCTTTCTCTCTGACAAATAAATAAATAAAATCTTAAAAAAAAAAAAAAACTTAAAAAAAAAAAGATCATTGGTGCCATCTTGGCAACTGACTAGTTAATTAATGATTTATATCCCTTCCACTTGCAGAATACATTTACCCATTCCCACTCCATTTAGGCATCACCTCCAAGTCCACAATCTCATCTAAATCAGGACCAGGTGTGAACGTGGCCCCTTGGGTGTATTCCTGAAGTATGGCTCCTTAAGTACTATTTTTCTCGGCCTGTAGATCTGTCAAACTTACAAGTCACCTGTCCCCAACACACCCACCATGCAAAGGTGGAACAGGCGCAGGATAACCACTACAGACATTCCAGTTCGAAAAGGGGGAAAGTGGGAGACACAAAGGAGTCTCTGGTCTATAGCAAGTCTGAAATCCAGCTGGGCAAATGGAAGTTCCTTGATTAGGTCATACACAACTGCCAGGAACATTGGAAAATGTAGTCTGAATTTGTCCCGAAAAGGAAGAGGAAACAGGCTTAACGACCACCTAGCTAGTCTCTGCCACACCTCATAATGTATTTCTCAAAGCCCTTGTGAAAGGACTGTCCACGTGGCCAGAGGGTGAGTTAAATGGATTACACCTGGCATTTAGTGATTCCTCCCTCGACATTGTATATCTGGCATCTTAACCTCATTTAACACAGACTGCTATTGAGTACAGGTTTCAGTCGATCAATAGAACAAACCTTACAAATGCTCCTAGCTGCTTCCACTAACACGGTACATCCAGGATTGCTGATAAGTGCATCTATATTGAAAAGTTTGACTCTACCAATCAAAAAAGCTCCCCAAAAGTAAAAGTCCAGGGCCAGAGGGTTTCAAAGGCAAATTCTACAAAAGAAGAATTAACACCTATTCTTCTCAAATTGTTCCCAAAAATAGAAGAGGAAAGAAAGCTTCTAAATTCATTCTCTGAGGCCAGTATCATCCTGTTACCAAAACTGGATAAGGACACCACAAAAGAAGAGAACCAGGCCAATATCTCTCATGAGTATAGTTGCAAAAATCCTCAACAAAATATTAGTAAACCCAATCCAAATATACATTAAAAAAATCATTCACCAAGATCAAATGGGATTTATTCCCAGAAGGCAATGGTGTTTCAATATTCACAAATCAATTAACATGATACAACCACATTATTAAAAGAAAGGATAAGAACTGTATGATCATTTCAATAGATGCAGAAAAAGCATTTGACAAAGTACAGCAGCCACTCATGAAGAAAACCCTCTGCAAAGGTGGTCTAGAGGGAACATATCTCAACATAGTAAAGGCTTTATATGAAAAATCCATAGCCAACGTCATACTCAATGATGAAAACCTACGTGTTTTTCCCCTAAGATCAGGAACAAGACAAGGATGTCCACTCTCACCACCTTTATTCAACATAGTGCTGGAAGTCCGAGCCACAGCCATTAAACAACATAAAAAAATAAAAGGCAGCCAAATTGCTAAGGAATAAGTAAAACTTTCACTATTTGCAGATGACATGATACTATAAAGAGAAAACCGTAAAAGACTCCACCAAGTAACTACTGAATTCACTAAAGTCGTGGAATGCAAAATCGATGTCCAGAAATCTGTTGCATTTACATGCACTAATAATGAAGCAGCAAAAATTGAAATTAAGAAAATCCCATGTATAATTGCACCAAAACAATAAAATACCTAGGAATAAACTTAACTGAAGAGGTGAAAGACCTGTGCTCTGAAAAGTATAAAACAGTGATGAAAGAAATTCAGGACAATGCGAAGAAATGGAAAAACATTCTGTGCTCATGGGTTGGAAAAACAAATATTGTTAAAATGTCTACACTACCTAAAGCAATCTTGCAGATTTAATGTGATCCCTATCAAAATACCTACAGCATTTTTCACAGAACTTAAACAATCTTAAAATTTGTATGGAACCACAAAAGACCTCAAATAGGCAAAATAATCTTGAAAAAGAAAAACCAAACTGGAGGCATCACAATTTCAGGGTTCAAGTTATATTACAAAGCAGTAGTTACTAAAACAGTATGATACTAGCATAAAAATAGACACAATGGAATAGGAGAGGAAACCCACAAATAAACCATGATCATATGGATAATTCATCTGTGACAAAGGAGGAATGGCTATCCAGTGGGGGAAAATTGTCTTCAACAAATGGTGTTGGGGGCGCCTGGGTGGCTCAGTGGGTTAAGCCTCTGCCTTCGGCTCAGGTCATGATTTCAGGGTCCTAGGATCGAGACCCGCCTCGGGCTCTCTGCTCAGCAGAGAGCCTGCTTCCCCCTCTTTCTCTGCCTCCCTCTCTGCCTACTTGTGATCTCTCTCTCTCTCTCTCTCTGTCAAATAAATAAATAAATAAAATCTTTTAAAAAATGGTGTTGGGAAAATTAGACGGTTATCTATAAAAAAGTGAAATCACTTTCTTAAACCATACACAATAATAAACTCAAAATGGATTAAAGACCTAAATGTGAGAAAGGAAACCATAAAATCCTAGAAGACAGCACAGGGAGTAATTTCTGTAATATCAGTAGGAGCACCATTTTTCTAGATACGTCTTCTAGGGTAAGGGAAATAAAAGCAAAACCAAGCGGGGCGTCTGGGTGGCTCAGTGGGTTAAAGCCTCTGCCTTCGGCTCGGGTCATGATCCCAGCGTCCTGGGATCGAGCCCCACATCGAGCCCCACATCGGGCTCTCTGCTCAGCAGGGAGCCTGCTTCCTCCTCTCTCTCTGCCTGCCTCTCTGCTTACTTGTGGTCTCTGTCTGTTAAATAAACAAATAAAATCTTTAAAAAAAAAAAAGCAAAACCAAGCTATTGAGACTATATCAAAATAAAATGCTTCTGCACAGCAAAGGAAACAATGGAAAAAACTGAAAGCCAATGTGCTGAATGGGAGATGATATTTGCAAATGACATACTGGATAAAGGGTTAGTATCCAAAAATAGATAAAGAACTTTCACAATTCAATACCAAACCCCCGCTCTGGAATATTCCAATTAAAAAATGGGCTGAAGACATGAGCAGACATTTCTCCGAAGAAGACATATAGGTGGCCAAGAAGACATATAGGTGGCCAACAGACACATGAAAAGATGTGCTGAAGACATTAGCAGACATTTCTCCGAAGAAGACATATAGGTGGCCAACAGACACATGAAAAGATGTTCATCATCACTTATCATCAAGAAGATGCAAATCAAAACCACAAAACCTATTGAAAGGGCTAAAATTAAAACACACACACACACACACACACACACACACACAAGAAAGAAGTGTTGGCAAGGATGTCAAGAAAAAGGAATTCTCTTGCACTGTCAGTGGGGATGCAAACTGATGCAGCTGCTGTGGAGAATAGTATGGAGGTTCCTCAACATTTAAAAGTAGAACTACCCTATGATCCAGTAATCGCAGTACTGGATATTTACCCCCAAAATACAAAAACATTAACTCAAAGGGGTACAGGCACCCCTATGTTTATAGCAGCATTATTTACAATAGCCAAGATATGGAAGCAGCCCAAGTGGTGTCCACCAATAGACGAATAGATGGAGAAGTGAGAAACACACACACACACACACACACACACACACACACACACACACACAGGAACATTATTCAGCCATAAAAAGGAATGAAATCTTGCCATTTTCAACAACATGGATAGAGCTAGGGAGTATAATGCTAAGTGAAATAAGTCAGTCAGAAAAAGACAAATACCATATGGTTTCACTCATACGTGGAATTTAACAAAACAAACAAGCAAAAGGGGATAAAGGGGAGAAAGAGAGAGAGGCAAACCATGAAACACACTCTTAACTACAGAAACAGACTGATGGTTACCAGAGGGGAAGTGGGTGGGGGAATGGAAAAAAAAGAAAAGTTTGACCCTACCAAAATTAGATAAAGACATCATGAGAGGGGCGCCTGGGTGGCTCAGTGGGTTAAAGCCTCTGCCTTCGGCTCAAGTCATGATCTCAGGGTCCTGGGATCAAGCCTCACATCAGGCTCTCTGCTCAGCGGGGAGCCTGCCTCCCCCCCCCCCCGCCTGCCTCTCTGCCTACTTGTGATCTCTGTATGTCAAATAATTAAAATCTTAAAAAAAAAAGACAATCACGAGAAAAGACAATTATAGGCCAATTTCCCTTATGAATATAGACACTAAAATCCTCTACAAAATACTGGCAAAACCAACCCAACAGTGTATTAAAAAGATTATACACTATGATCAGTGGGATTTATCCCAGGAATGCAAGACTGATTCAAAATCAGAAAACTGATTAATGTTATACATTACAATAATAGAACAAAGGGGAAAGCCTACATGATCATCTCAACTGATGCATAAAAGGCTAATAAATTCAGCAAAGTTGCACTGCACAAGATCAACACATAAAAATCAGTTGTGCTTTTATACATTAGCAATGAACAATACAAAAATGAAATTAAGAAAGCAATTCCATTTACAATAGCATCTAAAAGAAATACCTAAAAATAAATGTAACCAAGGAGGCCAAAGACTTGCATATGGAACACTTGTATAAGACTTGTATACAAAGACTTGTATACTGGAAAACATTGTTGAAAGAACTTAAGCGAGACATTCTATGCTCATGGATTGGGAGGCTGTATATTGTTAAGATGTCAGTACTACCCAAAGTAATGTGCAGATTCAACACAATTGCTATCAAAAGTCCAACAGCCTTTTTGCAGAAACGTGGAAATGCCAATCTTAAAATTCATATGGAATTTTAATACAATTTTAATAAATTTTATTATTTTAATAAATTAATAAAAATAAAATAAAATTTAAAATAAAAATTTAATAATTTTTAAAAGATTTTATTTATTTATTTGACAGAGATCACAAGTAGGCAGAGTGGCAGGCAGAAAGAGAGAGGGAGAAGCAGGCTCCCTGCCAAGCAGGGAGCCCGATGTGGGGCTCCATCCCAGGACCCTGGGATCATGACATGAGCTGAAGGCAGAGGCTTTAACCCACTGAGCCACCCAGGTGCCCCCAAATTTTAATAATTTTAATAAAAATTTAATAAAAATTTTAAATTTTAAATAAAATTTTAATAAAATCAATATGGAATTCAAGGAGTCCTGAAGAGCCAAAACAATCTTGAAAAAGAAGAACAAAGTCAAATGGCTGAGTTGTTTTCTTTTTTTAAATTGAAATATAATTAACATATAGTGTTACATTAGCTTTTGGAATACAATATAATGATTCAACAATTCTATAAATTAACGCAGATCCCAACAAGACTTGTATAATGGCAAAGAAGTAGAAGCAATCTGGGTGTCCATCCCTGGCAAGTAGACAGGAAAAATCAGGCATAGGAGGTAGTTGAGGTTGATAGAAAATCTACACACAGCCTATCGAATAAATCTTCCAATATATTGTCGACATTTTTCATCAGAGGCAAAAAAAATGGAAAAAACCCAAATGTCCATAACTGATGAATATACAAATAAAATGGGGTCTATCCATACAATAGAATATTATTTGGCAATAAAAATGTGTGAAGTACTGACCCATGCTCTATAATGGGATAAGCCTGGAAGACATTTTGCTAAATGAGAGAAGCCAGGCACAAAAGATACATATTGCATCTTTATGAAATGTCCAGAATAGGAAAATCTATAGAAATATAAAAGAGATTAGTGGTTGCCTTGGGAGGCAGTGGGTGGAGGTTGGAGGGAAATAGGGAATGACTACTAATGGGTACACCTCTTCCTGAGGTGATGAAAATATTTTATACTTACATTGCGAGGATGGTCAAACAATGCTGTGAATATGCTAAAAGACACTGAATCGTACACTTTAAGTGGGTGAATTGAATGATGTATGCATTACACTTCAGTAAAGGTTTTATATGTACCATGTACATTTAAGACGTAATTATATCCCAATAAAGGTGATACATATATAAACATATTTCTAATACATAAAATATCTATATCATCTATCTATCTATCTAAACATATTATTGCCCCTTGGGAGAAATGGTTGATTCCAGGGCTGGGACTAGAGAACAAAGAAGGGTTTAAAAAAAATGAAAGAAACATCAGAAGCACAAAGAAGCCAACTTAAAGGATCTCCTAATTGTCCAAATCAGGGACAATATGAGCAACAAAATAAATAATGAATGAATGAATTATAATTCATAAAATAAAACTTCATGAGTCTGTATAAAAATAAACACATAGGGGTGCCTGCGTGGCTCAGTTGGTTGAGCATCTGACTCTTGCCATAATCTCAAGGTTGTGAGATCGAGCTCCATGTCAGGCTCTCTCCATGCTGGGGGCGGAGCGTGCTTACGATTCTCTCCCTCTTCCCCTCCCCCCCCTTTCCTCTCTAAAAATGGAAGAAACAAACAAATGACCAAATAAATGAATGAATGGCAAACTCAACCCAAAAAACAAATAATCCAATCAAGAAATGGGCAGAGGACATGAACAGACATTTCTGCAAAGAAGACATCCAGATGGCCAACAGACACATGAAAAAGTGCTCCATATCACTCGGCATCAGGGAAATACAAATCAAAACCACAATGAGATATCACCTCACACCAGTCAGAATGGCTAAAATCAACAAGTCAGGAAATGACAGATGCTGGCGAGGATGCGGAGAAAGGGGAACCCTCCTACACTGTTGGTGGGAATGCAAGCTGGTGCAGCCACTCTGGAAAACAGCATGGAGGTTCCTCAAAATGTTGAAAATAGAACTGCCCTATGACCCAGCAATTGCACTACTGGGTATTTACCCTAAAGATACAAACGTAGTGATCCGAAGGGGCACGTGCACCCGAATGTTTATAGCAGCAATGTCCACAATAGCCAAACTATGGAAAGAACCTAGATGTCCATCAACAGATGAATGGATAAAGAAGATGTGGTATATATACACACAATGGAATACTATGCAGCCATCAAAAGAAATGAAATCTTGCCATTTGCGACAACATGGATGGAACTAGAGCGTATCATGCTTAGCGAAATAAGTCAAGTGGAGAAAGACAACTATCATATGATCTCCCTGATATGAGGAAGTGGTGATGAAACATGGGTGCTTAAGTGGGTAGGAGAAGAATAAATGAAAGAAGATGGGATTGGGAGGGAGACAAACCATAAAGTGACTCTTAATCTCACAAAACAAACTGAGGGTTGCTGAGGGGAGGGGGGTTGGAAGAAGGGGGGTGGGGTTATGGACATTGGGGAGGGTATGTGCTTTGGTGAGTGCTGTGAAGTGTGTAAACCTGGCGATTCACAGACCTCTACCCCTGGGGATAAAAATATATGTTTATAAAAAATAAAAAATTAAAAATAAATAAATAATTAAAGAGGGGAGAAGCCAGCATCTTCACCACAGTAGAAGTCTCATAAAGTCTTAATAAATGTAGAAGGAATGATTGAAATAGAAACTCCCTATCTGGTAAATGCCACAGTAACAATTGTGTCAGGCACAGATCATCAGTGGATGCTAAAATTAGTGGGTGAAAGCTTGATGAAAAACAGGATATTTACATAAATAATTTGAGTGTCTTCTCACCTGTTAGTTACTAATTACTACTTCACAGTGGTGAACACCACCTTAACCAAGTGTTAAAGTTTAACATCACCAAAAATAAGACATATAGATGTTATATACCTCCTGTTCTGATGGACTAAGGGTGAATCCCTTTTGTGGTATTCATTTTTTCCCCCAAGTTCTTATTTAAATTCCAGTTAGTTAAGATACAGTGTAATATTAGTTTCAGGTGTAGAATTTAGTGATTCAACACCACATACAACACCTGGTGCTCATCACAACAAGTGTATTCCTCAATCCCTATGACCCACTTGGCCCGTCCCCTCCCCACCTCCCCCTCTGGGAACCATCAGTTTGTTCTCTATAGTTAACAGTCTGTTTCTTGGTTTTCCTTTCTTTTTCCCCCCATGTTCATTTGTTTTGTTTCATGAATTCCACAAATGAGTGAAATCATATGGTGTGTGTCTTTCTTTGACTTACTTTGCTTAGCATAATACTCTCTAACTCCATGTTGTTGCAAATGGCAAGATTTCATTCTTTTTGATGACAGACTAATACACACACACACACACACCACACCACACACCGTATCTTTTTTTGTCCATTCATCAGTCGATGGACACTTGGGCTCTCTCCATAGTTTGGCTATTGTTGACAATGCTGCTATAAACATTGGGGTGCATGTACCCCTTCAAATTAGTATTTTTGTATCCTTTGGGTAAATACCTAGTAGTGCAGTTGCTGGCTTATAGGATAGTTCAACTTTTAATTTTTGAGGAACCTCCATACTGTTTTCCAGAGTGGCTGCACCAGTTTGCATTCCTACCAAAAGTGTTCTCAAGAAAAAAAATCATAACCTCTATCTAATCATGAAAGAACATCAGAAAAACCCAATTGAGGGATAGCTTCAAAACAACTGACCAATACTCTTCAAAAGTGTTAAGGTCATGAAAGATAAGGAAAGACTGAGGAACTGTCACAGACAGGAGGAGACTAAGGAGACATGATAACTAATTGTAAGGGAGGAATCCTAGAATAGAAAAAAAGACAATTGAGGGAAAACTGATAAACTCCAAAAGTGAAATTTGAAGAGATTAATTTGATCGTATTGTATCAATGTTAATTTCCTGGTTTCAATAATTCTACCGTGATCCTGTAAAATGGTAACATTTGTGGAAGCTGGGTAAAAGATATATGAGAACTCTTTGCACTAGTTTAATAAATTTTTTTTAGAGAAAAAGTGGGGTCAGAGGACAAGGGAGAGAAAGAAACTTAAGCAGTCTCCATGCCCAGTACGGAGCCCAACACGGGGCTCAATTTTACAACCCGGAGATCACACATGACCTGAGCCACAATCGAGTTAGACTCTTAACCGACTGAGCCACCCAGGCGCCCCCAGTTTTGTAACTTTTTATGTCAGAAATTATTACAAAAGAAAAAGTTAAAAAATTAAAAGACACATATCACTATGTAAACAAGTAGGAAACAGAGTAAAATATATGACATAAGAGCATTAGAGACTGTTTACTGAAAACAGCCAGTTATTTTACCAGCAAGATGGGTTTATTCAGGAATAACAGAATTGCCATTTGGGACATGCAAGCTACAGAAAACCATAGGCAAGTCCAATAAATAGAGGAGTTATTTTATGGAGAAGAAGGAAGAAGTCAGAAGGCGTTGTTTTTGTTTGTATGTTTGTTCTTGTTTTTTTAATTCCAGTGGAAGGGGCCATTTTCAATGAAAGGCCACTGGAGAAAAACAAGAGTTCAAGGTGCTGACAGTTTCTCATTGGCTGGGCTGTAGGGGTAGTCAGTTTCTTGCAGGACATGCAATGTACATCTTTTCCATTGGGGCCTATAACTGATGTTTCTTTTCTGTTAACAATTCTTCTGTTGGGGTCCGTAATTGACAGTTCTTCTTATGAAAGATGTTGAATAGAATGGCTCCCCCTTCTAGCTTTCCAATTCCACTTTAGTGAGGCTTCCCTTTATTAATTTTCACAATACATTACAAATACATGCAAATAGAACAGTATACTTTACCAGGACACACACAAACAAAAGGTTTTACATTGAGGGGTTTTACATTGAGGGGCGCCTGGGTGGCTCAGTGGGTTAAAGCCTCTGCCTTCGGCTCAGGTCATGATCCCACGGTCCTGCGATCGAGCCCCACATTGGCCTTTCTGCTTAGCCGGGAGCCTGCTTCCCTTCCTGTCTCTGCCTGTCTCTGCCTACTTGTGATCTCTGTCTGTCAAATAACTAAATAAAATCTTTAAAAAAGGGTTTTACATTGAAATATTAGCTTGACTCCCTGAGAATGGTGAATGGGAAAAGGGGGAATCATTCATTCAGTTTATCAAGGGATGAAATTTAATTTATACACTAGAAGGTTTCCTAGAGGGTGTGAGATTAGATCCAGATCTCGCAGGAATTATGTAGAGACCTGGGAGAGTTAAGGGGTGGTCTGAGGTCACGGTAGTGGCAATATGTGGGAAACGGAGCTAGAATCGGCTTGGGTGGGGCCAAGAGTCTGCATTGTTCTGAGAGGAAGGACCAGGTTTAGAGGGATTGGGAGCTAAAGCTGGCTAGAGGGGCTCAAGCTCCAAAGATGGTGGGCTGGTGTCCTCTGTGGTGCTGTCAACTCCTCAGCTAGTGCCCTGAGGTGCTGCTGGGACTGAACCCTTTCCTGTCTTTTACTTGGTATTCAGGGCTCATTCTCTTCCAAGGACCTCCCTTCTAGCACCTTCCTGCCTGCACTTCCCCTTGCCCCGCCCTGGTAATGTTATCCATTTTGCTGTCCTTTGATCAGGTCCAGACAGGGGAATACGTAAAAGGCCAGACCTTTCCTCTAGACCAGGGATTAGGATCAGTTGGACTAGGGGCTGGTGCCTCATTACTCCTTGCTTCCCCTAACTATAGACCTCAGAGTGCCCAGCTCAGCCTGCCCTGCTGTGTGGCTTATGTGGTCATCTGTTCAACCTGTAGCTTGGCCTGGGACAGTCCCAATATAGGCTCCACTCACCACCAAGCATGCAGATGAAAAGTTGAGGCTCAAAGGGGGCATAAAGGGGCCCAGAAGAGCAGGCATATAATGGAGTACTCAGAGGAGGAGCCACACATACCACCTCCCCCACCCCACCCTCAGGAGCTGCTGAACTGCCTGACTGCAAATTTTGCCTCCATCGATGACTGGTTATGTGATTTTCTTGGCAAATGGCTTAATCTCGTATGGTCTCAGTTCCCTCATTTATATGAAGAGGAATAGTAGAATAATAGTACCTATCACAGAAGGTTATTGTGAGAAGGAAATGAGACTATGTATTTAGTGTCTGGCATAAATCAAGTCCCCAGTAAATGTTAGCTGTCATTATTATTATCTGATGTTCTTCCACAGTCCTGGTCCTTGGGCTCCCATAGCTGCAGCGAGACATCACCCTGGCTGTGGCTATGGCTCTACTTCAGAGGAGGTAGGGGGTACTAAGAAAGGGATGGGGAGTGGGCTTGATGAAAACATGTACTCCTTTGTATTTATTTTATATAGTTGTGACAAGGGGCACCTGGGTGGCGCAGTTGGTTAAGCATCTGATTCTTGGTATTGGCTCAGTTCATGATCTCAGGGTCATTCAGCTCTGAGTCTGCTAAAGTTTCTCTCTCCTCTCCTTCTACCCCTCCCTGCCGCATGCTCTCTTTCTCTCAAATAAATAAATGACTACAGCTTTTTAATAGAGCTTGAAGTCAGGGATTATTATGCCACCAGCTTTGGTTTTCTTTTTCAACATTCCTCTGGCCTTTTAGGGTCTTTTCTTGTTCCATATAAATTTTAGGGTTATTTGTTCCATTTCTGTAAAAAAAAAGTTATTAGTATTTTTTTTAAAAAAAAAAGTTATTAGTATTTTTTTTTAAGATTTTTTATTTATTTATTTGACAGAGAGAGATGACAAGCAGGCAGAGAGGCAGGCAGAGAGGGAGAGGAGGAAGCAGGCTCCCTGCTGAGCAGAGAGCCCGATGCGGGGCTCGATCCCAGGACCGTGGGATCATGACCTGAGCCGAAGGCAGCGGCTTAACCCACTGAGCCACCCAGGCGCCCAGTTATTAGTATTTTGATAGGGATTGCCTTCAACGTGTAGATTGCTTTGGGTAGTACAGACATTTTAACGGTATTTGTTCTTTGAATCCACGAGCATGGAATGTTTTTCCATTTTTTGTGTGTGTCTTCCTCAATTTCTTTCATAAGTGTTCTATAGTTTTCAGAGTTTCAAAGCTTCCCTCTTTGGATATGTTTATTCCTAGGTATCTTATTGGTTTTGGTGCAATTGTAAGTGGGATTGGTTCCTTAATTTCTCTTTCTTCTGTCTCAAGACTGTATGGTACTAGCACAAAAATAGACACACAGATCAATGGAATAGAATAGAGAACCTGGAAATGAACCCTCAACTTCATAGTCAACTAATCTTCAACAAAGCAGTGAAGAATGTCCAATGGAAAAGACAACCACATGCAGAAGTATGAAACTGGACCATTTTCTTACACCATACACAAAGATAAACTCAAAATGGATGAAAGACCTAAATGTGAGACAGGAATCCATCAAAATCCTAGAGGAGAACACAAGCAGCAACCTCTTCGACCACAGCCACAGCAACTTCCTGCTAGACACGTCTCCAAAGGAAAGGGAAGGAAAAGCAACAATGAGCTATTGGGACTTCATCAAGATAAAAAGCTTTTGTGCAGGAAAGGAAACAGTCAACAAAACCAAAAGGCAACCTACAGAATGGGAGAAGATATTTGCAAATGTCTTATCATATATAGGGCTAGTATCCAAAATCTATAAAGGACCTATCAAACTCAACACCCCCCCAAAACACAAACAAACAAACAAAAAGGGTAGAAAACATGAATAGATATTTCTCCAAAGAAGATATCTAAATGGCCAACAGACCCATGAAAAAGTGCTCAACATCACTCTGCATCAGGGAAATACAAATCAAAACCACAGTGAGATACCACCTCACACCAGTCAGAATGGCTAAAATTAACCAGTCAGGAAATGACAGATGTTGGTGAGATGTGGAGAAAGAGGAACCCTTTTACATTGTTGGTGAGAAGGCAAGCTGGTGCTGCAACTCTGGAAAACAGTATGGGGGTTCCTCAAGAAGTTAAAAATAGAGCTAGCCTATGACCTAGCAATTATACTACTAGGTATTTACCCTAAAGATAAATGTAATGATTCAAAGGGGCACCTGCACCCCAGTGTTCATAGCAGCAATGTCCACCATAGCCAAACTATGGAAAGAGCCTGGATGCTCATCGACAGATGAATGGATAAAGTAGAATTTTTATATATGTATATCAAATGGAATGTTACTCAGTCAGCAAAAAGAATAAAATCTTACCATTTACATCATCGATGTGAATGAAACTGGAGGGTATTATGCTGAGCAAAATAAGTCAGTCAGAGAAAGACAATTATCATATGGTTTTGCTCACATGTAGAATTTAAGAAACAGAACAGGATCATAGGGAAGAAAAAGGAAAAATGAAATAAGATTAAATTAGAGAGGGAGACAAACAGTATGAAACTCTTAACTATAGGAAACAAACTAAGGGTTGCTGGAGGTGGGAGGATGGAGTAACTGGTGGGGGGATGGGGTAACTGGGGGATGGGCATTAAGAAGGACACTTATTGGAATGAGCACTGGGTGTTATATGCAACCATGAATAACTGAACTCTACCACTTTTTAAAAAAATATATTTATTTACTTATTTGTCAGAGAGATAGAACATAAGTGGGGGAGCAGCAGGCAGAGGGGGAAGCAAGCTCCAAGCTGAGCAGGGAGCCCAATGCGGGACTCGATCCCAGGAACCTGAGATCATGACCTGAGCTGAAGGCAGATGTTTAACCGACTAAGCCACTCAGGTGGCCCTGATCTCTACCTCTGAAACCGATCATACACTATATATTAACTAACTGAATTAAAATAAAGTAAGTTTTAAAAAAGAGGAACAAATAAATCTTTAAATGAGTAAACATATATATCGTTATGACAAAAAAGAAAATACACAGTATTAGAGAAGATAGTAAATCTTTAATTTATACAAATATCTAAGTATTTTCATTCTTTTTTAAAAAATATTTTATTTATTTATTTGACAGAGAGAAAGAGATCACGAGTAGGCAGAGAGGCAGGAAGAGAGAGGGGGGGAAGCAGGCTCCCCACTGAGCAGAGAGAGCCAGACTCCGGGCTGGATCCCAGGACCCTGAGACTATATGACCTGAGCCGAAGGCCGAGGCTTAACCCACTGAGCTACCCAGGCGCCCCGTATTTTCAGATTCTTAATGATATAATCTAGCCTCTTCTGTGAATATGCATTTTACACAAGGTTTTATGCTCTAATATGTACACAATTCCTGATCAGGCTTTTTGCTAATGACCTTTAAATCTTGATTGTTGCTATTAATGAGAAAAGCTTTTTTTTTTTTTTCTCTCAAGTAGGTGCAGGTACTTGGAAATGGAAAAGCAGCCTTTCTCTATTAGCCAGAATTGCTATTTCATTCTTTTTTTTAAAAAAGATATTGATGCCTGTTTTTATTTATTTTTTTAAAAGATTTTATTTATTTATTTATTTGACATAGAGAGAGATCACAAGTAAGCAGAGAGGCAAACAGAGAGAGAGAGAGAGAGGGAAGTATGTCCCCTGCTGAGCAGAGATCCCAATGCGGAACTCGATCCCGGGACCCCGGGATCATGACCTAAGCAGAGGCTTAACCCACTGAGCCACCCAGGCACCCATCTATTTCATTCTTGAAATCATTTCAATCCAGTTGAACCTTGTAATAGTTTTTAAATAATCGTTCCTTTCTTCAAGTTATCCACAAATGTTACCCTACTTCTTTTAATTTTTTTTCTTTTTGATTTGAATTATAATAGCTATACTACCAAGGTATGATTTTTTTTTAAAGCTCACTTTTCCAAAGTTGAATTTTTGCTTTGAACCCTCTAATCTTTGTCAGTGCACATTAATCTATTTTCACATGGTCCTTCCAAATTTCTATAAAATATATTCAAGGACCTAAAGAAGTCAGCTAATCTTTTTTCAACAAATCTACCAGGTGAGAATGGTTCATGGCAAAAAACTCAATTTGGCTTTTGCTTACAAACTTCAAAAAATACTCTTCCTTTGGATCAGCTTACACACTTATGAAACAGCAAAGAGGGATGTTCTAATCTTTTGTCTTAAAACAAAGATGAAAACAGGTGGGACCTTAGTGCCTTATATTTTAATTAGAGTCATCATACCATCAGTACAAAATTTCCCATGGAAATTAGATCAAAAGTCAAACTCTTACAACAGATAAGGGTTTGTCTGTATAAAAAAATAAATAAAGCAATGTATTACCAGAATCTCGGAATTTTCATAACAAACTCTAGATGCAAAGCCTTTATATCTTCTTAGCACTGTGTCTACGCAAATTTCTTTGTTTCAAAATATTCATAAAAATGCAATGCATGATCTTGGATTGGGTCCATTGGCTATAAATTATAGGACATTATCAGGAAAATTGGTGAAATTTGAATGAAATATGAGGATTATCTTGTAGTGATATATTAACATTGATGGTTGTATCATGATTATGTAAGAGAATGTCCTTATTTGTAGAAAAGCCCATTAAAATATTCAGAAGAGATGGGTCTGCAACTTGCTTTCAAGTGTTTCAGGAAAAGAAGTTCTCTATACTGTTCTTGCAACTTCTCTTTAACTTTGTGCTGTTCCAAAATAAAAGATAATCATGGGGCGCCTGGGTGGCTCAGTCATTAAGTGTCTGCTTTTGGCTCAGATGGATCGAGTCCGGTGTTGGGCTGCCTGATCAGAAGCATAAAGGCTGCTTCTCCCTCTCCCACTCCCCCTGCTTGTGTTCCCTCTCTTGCTGTCTCTGTCTCTGTCAAATAAATAAATAAAATCTTAAAAAAAGATAACTCATGAAATATTTGCTTGGATATTTTAACTTGGAATCATTTGCTTGGCATTGTTGCTTCTTTCAATAATTCTCCATGAAAATCAGACATTTAAGCTAAGAAATAAGGGCTTGTTAGGCACCCAAATCCAAACGTGTGATGATCCCCATGATTCATCATTCATGGACCTGGAGTTGGTCTTGAAAATATGATAACATTGCAGCTTTACTCTAAAAGTTATCCATTATGATACTGTGATGGTTAATTTTATGTGTCAACTTTGCCAGACCATGGGTTGCCCAGATATTTGGTCAAATATTATTCTTAGGGTCACTTTGTTGAAATGAACATTTAAACCAGTAGATCGGGGAAAGCAGATTGATCCGAACGTGCGTGGGCCTCAGCCAGTCAGTTGAAGGCCTGAATAGAAGAAAAAAGCTGACTTTCCCCAGAATAAAGTAGAATTCTTTCTGCCTGACTCTGTTTGAACTGAGATATCAGCATTTTCCTGGCTTCAGACTCAAATGAAACAACGACTCTTCCTGGTTATGATGGCCTTTGTACTAGAACTACACCGTCAATTCTCCTGGGTCTCCCACTTTCCAAGTCAGCCTGCAGGTCTTCGGGCTTGTCCACCTCTATAATCGTATAAACCAATTCCTTATAATAAATCTCATTATCTCTATATTTGCATCCTATCGATTGTCTTTCCCTGGAGAACCCTGACCAATACAGATTTGGGTGTTGAAAGTGGTTCTAGAGGAACAGAATTTTAAGGATTAATTTTCTGAATTGGTTCTGGGATTTCTGGAACTGGATCTCTAATCTGATTACATTTAAAAACACTAATGACTCTATTCCAAGAATAAAGAGAGAACTGATAGTCCATGGCAGGGACTTAAGGAGATACAAAAAATACCACCACGTAATACTCCTAATCAACCACTTATAAGAAGAAAGGATCTGGGTGATCTTATATTTACTTTTGAACAAATTAACAAACGTAAAGAGATTGGCTGATTGCTCCTAATGTTACTGGACAAAGTTAGCCAGGGATGGAGCTGGGGGCAGGGGCCGGAAGATGAGCCCAAGGATTTGAATTCCCAGTGCAAGAGCCATATAAATGACTTAAAAGCTTCTATGTCTTCCCTAGAGACCCTTATCTTCTGTAGCCACATGGCCGAGATGGCTGAAAATCAAACACAGAATCTCACTCTACAGCTGGCTGAATTATAACACAAGTTGAACTCGCCACTCACAGGGTGCCTACCGTTAAAGTGAAAACATTGATGGGGGAAGGAATATGATCCTGAGAGTTGGAATGGTGAGGCCAGGTCTCCTTGAGGAACACACAGATTTACAATGCTAATCTTTCTCTTAACCTTCCCCCAAAGGGACCTCCAGCCTTTCCCCAGGATAACTGCATTGGGTAAAAGGAAATGATCAGATCTTTGGGGAAATTCCTGGACTCTAGCTCTGAACTGACCCTGACTCCAGGAGATCCAAAATGTCACTGTGATATTTACCTGGCAGTTCACATACCACGATCACCTGAACCTCACTGTCGACCTCCAGTCGGAGCAGGGTCTTCTGGAAGTCAGGTGATCCATGGAGTTCTAGCTCAGTTCCATCTCACAATGTCCCTGATGGGTCCCCAAATCCATCTTGTGGTTATTTCCTTAGCCTGGAATTCATAATTGCAATCTATATACTCAGCCACTAAGGACATAATTGGAATGCACATACTCAGATTGTTTCCCTAACCTGTGCAGTGAGGGCTGTTATGGTGGGAAAGGCCAAATGGATGCCACTAGAGCTGCACCTACTGAAGAATAGAGTAAATAGTAAATCTAAAGCCGTACTGCCTCCCTAGAAGGATGGCAGAGATTAATGCCACCATCGAGGACTGGAAAGATGCAAGGGTGGTGATTCCCACCACATCCCCACTCAATTCTTTTATTTGGCTTATACAGAAGACAGATGGGTCTTGGAGAATGACTGTGGATTATAGTAAGCTTAACCAGATGGTGACTCCAGTTGCAGCTGCTGTACCAGATGCAGACTCATTGCTTGAGCAAATTAACACATCCCCTGGTTTCCCCTGGTACCTGGTATGCAACTGTTGATCAACAAACTTCTTCCCCCTCCCATACCTGATAATAAGGGCCACCCAAAGTGGTTTGCTTTCAGCTCACAAAGCCAGCAACACATCTTCGCTGTCCAACCTTAAGGGTATATCATCTCTCCAGCCCAATGTCCTAATTTGTTCACATGTATCTTTGTCACCTTTCCCTTCCATGAGGTCTCCCACTGCTTCATTACATTGATGACGTTTTGCTGACTGGATCTAGTGAGCGAGAAGTAGCAAGCCTTCTCTAGATGTATTGGTAAGACATCTGGTATCAGAAAGTGGGTAATAAATCCAACAAAAATTCAGGGACTTTCTACCTCAGTGAAATTTGGGGGGATCTGGTGGTATAGGGGTGTCTTAAGATATCCCTTCCGAGGGGAAGGATAAGTTGCTGCAGCTGGCCCCTCTTAGAGAACTAAAAATGGGGCACAATGCTTCGTGGGCCTCTTTCGCTTTTGGAGGCAGCATATTCCTTATTTCAGTGTGTTACCCTGCCTCCTTCCCCTAGCGCCCTTAAAAAAGTTGCTAGTTTGGAGTGGGGCTCAGAACAAGAGAAGGTTCTGCAACTGATGTAGGCTTCCATGCGATCTGCTCTGCCGCTTGGGCCAAATGACCCTACAGATCTAATGGGACTTGGGGTGTCAGAGGCAGACAAGGATGCCGTCTGGAGCTTTCAGCAGGCTCCCAGAGATGAAGTGTGGTGTGAGCCTTTAGGATTTTGGAACAAAGTCCCACCATCCTCTGGGGGCAACTACTCTCCTTTGGAGAAACAGCTCTTGGCCTGCTACTGGACCTCAGCAGAGACTGAAAAAACCATGGGCCACCAAGTCACAATGTGATGTGAGCTGCCCATCATGGACCGGGTGTTATCTGACCCACTATGCCATAAAGTTGGCAGCACACAGTATCATTCCGACATTCCATGGAAACAGTGTTTACGTATGTGTGATGGGGCCCAGACAAGCCCTGAGGGCACAAGTAAGTTACATGAAGAAGTAGCCCCAGTGTCCGTGCTCCTCACTCCTGCTACGCTGCCTTCACTCTCCCAGCCCACCCTTAGAGCCTCATGCGGGATTCCTTATGATCAGCTGACAGAGGGAGAGAAGACTCAGTCCTGGTTTACAGATGGTTCTCCACAACAGGCAGCAGCACGCACGAGAGCTTGGGACATCCCTGAAGGCAGTGGTGAAAAGACATCTTCCCCGTGGGGAGAAGTTAAGGTAGTGCACCTCATCATTCATTTCGATGGGAAGGAGAAACGTCCAGCTGTGTGCTTATCTGTCAGTTCATAGACTGTGGCCCATCATTTGGCTGGATGGACAAGAGACTTAGAAGAAACATGATTGGAGAACTGATGACAAGGACATTTTGGGAAGACATATGTGAACAGACCTCTCTGAATGGGCAAACCACGTAGAAGATATTTGTGTTTCATGTGAGTGGTCACTAAAGGGTGACCTCGACAGAGGAGAGTTTTAATAGCCAAGTGGATAAGATGACCTGTTCCATGGCTCTCCGACTCCTTCACCTTGTCACCCAATTGGCTCAGGAACAAAATGGCCATTGTAGCAAGGATGGAGGTTGTGCACAGCATGAATTTCTCCTCCTCAAGGCCAACCTGGCTCTGGCCACTGCTGAATGTCCAACCTGCAAGCAGTAGACACCAACACTGAGTCCCCCGTGTGTGGCACCATTCTCCAGCATGATCAGCCAGCAACCTGGCGGAGGGTTGATTACATTGGTTCCCTTCCATTATGAAAGGGGCAAGATTCTGTTGTTACTGGAAAAGACACTTACTCTGGATACAGTGTTGCCTTCCCTGTAGTTAATTCTTCTGCCAAAACCACCATCTGTAGACTTACAGCATGCCTTACCCACTATCAAACTATTTTACGCAGCATAGGGTCCGTCAAAGAACTCACAAAAAATGCCGCAATGGGCCCATGCTCACGGAATTCCCTACCATCAGAAAGCAGCTGGCTTCATGGAACAATGGAATGGCCTTTTGAAGGCTCAGTTATGGGGCCAGGTAAGTGGGACTAGTTTCAGGGCTGGAGGAAGGTTCTCCAGAAGGCTGTATGTGCTCTGAATCAGCATCAACCCATGGTGCTATTTCTCCCATGGCCAAAATCCATGGGTCCAGGAATCAAGGGCTGGAAATAAAGTGGCACCTCTCACTATGACACCCAGTGACCCATTCACAAAAGTGTTTGCTTCCTATTCCAACAACCTTATTCTCCGCTGGCCTAGAGGCATTAGTTCCAAAGGCAGGAAGGCTTCCACCAGGAGACACAACAATGAGTCCATTGAACCGGAAGCTGAGTCTGCCACTTCGACACTCTGGGCTGCCCAAGCCTCTGATTGAACAGGCAAAGAAGACAGTTACTGTGCTGGCTGTGTGATCGATCCTGACTACCCAGGGGAAATTGGACTGCTCCTCCACATTGGTAGTAGGGAATAGTCTGTCCGCGTATGGATGACCCTTTCTGGCATCTCTTAGCGTTACTGTGCCCTGGGATTAAGGTCAGTGGAAAACAGCAATTTGATCCAGGCAGGACTATTAATGGCCCAGACCCTTCAGGAATGAAGGTCTGAGTTACCCCACCAGTAAAGGAGTACAACCAGCTGAGATGCTTGTTAAAGGCAAAGGAAATATAGAGTGGGTAGTGGAAAAAGGGGGCTATAAATATAACTATGACCATGTTACTATTTACAGAAAGGAGGACTATAATTGTCGTGACTATTTTCTCCTTATTTTGATATGAATATATGTGGGTGTGTACTGTTTATCCCATAGCCTCTATCTATCTATCTATCTATCTATCTATCGTCTATCTATCATCTATCTATTATCTATCTATATCTTTGCTTTTGCCCTCTTTTATCCCCTTATCATGTAACATAAGATGCATTGGCTTTGTATCAAGGTATTTCAGTATGGTTAATTTTACCCCAGAGGATTTAAGTTATGAAATATCAAAAAGAAAAGTTAACATCTCTCACGGATTTTATCTTCCATTCTGGGGAAGTGGATAGTGCATTTTTGGTTGTATGCCAGATAACTGTATTATCTTAGGTGGAAGCTTGACCTCATTATTGTCTTCATTTGGTGATTAAAATATGGTTTAAGGAGATGTATATAAGTGTCAAGTTGATGGGGGTAAACTTGTAATGGTTAATTCAATGTGTCAACTTTACTGGGCCACAGACTGTTGGTTATTTGGCCAAACATTATTCTGAGTGTTTCCATTAGGGTGCTTAGGGATGGTACTGACATTTATATTAGTAGTCTGAGTAAAGCTGGTTGCTCTCCCTAATGTGGGTTGGACTCATCCAAATCCACTGAAGGCCTGTATAGAACAAAAAGACAGACCTTCCCCAGGGTAAAGGAAGATTCTTTCTGCCTGACTGCCTTTGAACTGGGACATCACCTTATTCCTGCCTTTTGAATCCTTTCCGGATTCAAAATGAAGTAGCAGTTCTTTGTGGGTCTTGAGCCTGCCAGCCTTTGGGCTGGAAATACACCATCAGTTCTCCTGGTTCTTCTTGCTGGCTTACTCCACAGATCTGGGGCTTCTCAGCCTACCTGATTTGCCTGCGCCAATTCCTTATAATAAATCTATCCTTCCTTTTTCTCTCTCCCTTTCTCTCTCTCTCCCTCCCTCTCCATATACATGGATATAGGCTCTATTTCTCTGGAGAACTCTTAATACGGATTTAGAAATAAATATTTGTATAAATTACACCTATTTATATGTTAGATTCTCAAAAATGATTTTTAATATCAGGATGCATTTAGAATGTTTTAAAATAAATTTCATTGAAAATTTAAAAACTCCACATGTGGTAAATGAAATATTAATTGTTGATTAATTTCCTAATTGAAAACTCGAAAAATTCTAAATATCAAAATAAAGGTTACTTATACTCATGTATGAATATATTTTCAGTAACAGATTTTTTTTGAAGCTGCAAAGGGTTATAGCCAGCACACTCTAATGAATTGATCTAATTAAATAATTCCAATATTATCTTTTCATATTTTTAGAGGAAATAATTCAGAATGAATTTCTATCAAAAATCAGCATGTGGCTAGTTGCTAACATCAAAATCCAGTAATACAGAAAGACAGGGAAGAAAGAGAAATTGGGGAGAGAGAATTACAAAGAGAAAGTAGAGAGAGAAGAAAAAAGATTCTGAAGGAAGGAAGGCAGGGAGGCTGGCAGGCAAGAAGGGAGGGAGAGAAGGAGAAATGGAGGGCGGGAAGGAGGAAGCAGAAAAAAAATGGGGGAAATAACAACTGAGAAAATAAGCAAAATCACCTGTGCTCCTTTTAGCAGCACTGAACAGTAGATGCTCATGACTCTGATAACAAACATGTAACTTACATAACTTCTGTGTTACATGAAAAAAAAAAATGGTAAAAAGAACAGAGTGAATCTAACAATATTTTTAAAAATTTTTTTAAAAGATTTTATTTATTTATTTGACAGGTGTGTGTGAGGGGGGACAAGCAGGGAGTGTGGGAGAGGGAGAGGCAGGCTTCCTATTGAGCAGGGAGACCCCCACGGGGCTTGATCCCAGGATTCTGGGATCATGACCTGAGCCCAAGGCAGACGCTTAAAGACCGAGCTACCCAGGCGCCCCGCAATTTTATTTTATTTATTTTAAAAAAGATTTTATTTATTTATTGGACAGAGAGAGAGAGAGAGAGACAGTGAGAGCAGGAACACAAGCAGGGCAAGTGGGAGAGGGAAAGCAGGCTTCCTGCCAAAGCAGGGAACCCAACATGGGGCTCTATCCCAGGACCCTGGGATCATGACCTGAGCCGAGGGCAGACACTTAACGACTGAGGCACTCAGGCGCCCCACAATTTAAAATGCCATACATACGCACACAAGACAGAAGCAAAATGAAAATCAGATCAAATGAAACAATTCCCAGAGGTCAGAGGAGTCCTACATGGTGCAGCCTGCACAGAGCTTCTCTCCGAAATTTAAGCCTTTCGTATCAGAGTAATAACCACTGGATCTAAAGAAGTTCACAGAGCGGGGGCACCTGGGTGGCTCAGTGTGTTAAAGCCTCTGCCTTCAGCTCAGGTCATGATCTCAGGATCTTGGAATCGAGCCCCACATCAGGCTCTTCTGCTCCGCAGGTAACCTGTTTCCTCCTCTCTCTCTGCCTGCCTCTCTGCCTACTTGTCATCTCTGTCTGTCAAATAAATAAATAAAATCTTTAAAAAAAAAAAGAGTTCACAGAGGGAACCACCGAATACTGTACTGTTCAAACATGGTTTCAAACTAGTTTACTTATTCTCTTACAGATTTTATTTATTTATTTTACTTCTTTTTCTTACAGATTTTATTTATTTGAGAAAGAGTGAGCGCGCGCGCGCGCAGTAGCAGGGCAGAAGGAGAGGGAGAAGCAGGCTCCCTGAGGAGCAGGGAGCCTGATGTGGGGCTCCATCCCAGGATCCTGGGATCATGACCCAAGGGGAAGGCAGAGGCTTAACCCACTGAGCCACCCAGGTGCCCCCAGTTTCCAACTAATTCAAAACAGGTTAAAAAAAAGTTGTAAATGTTTGTTAGAGATATTTTTTAAAAATTAGCATTATTTTAAAAATTACAGCTATCAATAACTACTCCCTACTCCAGAAACGCTTTGCAGCACTATAAGATACCTGAGCACATGGGTTGGAAAACTTCACTTTAATGACTGAGGGCTTGTATTTTTGCCCTTGGAGGCTTAGTGTTTTGCCTTTTCTTTTTGGGTTTAATGTTGTGATGAACACCCTCACATATGTCCCCTTATGTCTCTGTGTATTCCCCTGGGACTTACTATCCCCATGAGCAGAACTGCTGGGTTATACACAACATGCATATTTCACTTGACAATATACTGTCAGGCAGCCCTTCAGAATGGCTGCCCAACTCCCCACCCCCCAGCCACACAGGTGCGTTTTTAGGTCCTCACATCCCTGCCATCACTTGTCATCATCCTGCTTTCTAATTTTGTCAATCTCATAGATACGAAGTCATATCTCACTGTTATATTAACATCCCAGATTTTCAGTGATCTTGAATACCTCATCTTATGCTGTTGGCTTTTGAAATTTTTCATCTTCAAACTGCTTATTCTACACTTTGCTCAATTTTATATTGGTGGTGGTGTTCTTGTTGATTGATGCAAGGTGTTAATGTATACTGGATATTAAATCCCTTGTTGGTTTCTTTTTTAAAAAAATATTTTTATTTATTCATTTGACAGAGAGACAGAGAGCACAAGCAGTGGGAACAGCAGAGGGAGAAGAAGAAGCAGGCTCTCCACTGAGCAGGGAGCCTGATGAGGATCTCGATCCCAGGACCCTGGCATCATGACCTGAGCTGAAGGCAGAGGCTCAACAGGCTGAGCCACCTAGGTGTCCCCCTTTGTTGGTTTTGACATTACAAATATCCTCTTCCAATTTATAGATGTCTTGCCATTGTCCATAATGTCTCTCATCAAGCATTAATCCTTAAACTTGATGCAATCAAATTAATCAACTCTTTACTATATAAGTTACAGTCTTGAAGTTTCATCTCAGAAATTATTCCAAGCCTTTTGGTCACAAAGATATCCTCCTACAATTTCTTCTATTAACATTAGAGTTTTATCTTCCACATTTAGGTCCTCTATCCAGAGTGCAGTTTTGTATGTGGTTGGAGGTGGGGATATGGTTTTATTTTTCTCCATGTCACTCACGAGCCAGAGTTTTCAAAACCATCAACTAAATAACTGTCCTTTCTCCATTGATTTCTCATACGCTAGGTTTCTTTATACACACAGGTCTCCGTCTATGTTGTTCTATTGGTCTACTTTTCTGTTTTTGTGCCAAAGCTACACAGTGTATATTATTAAATTCAAAGAAGGAAGAAAAAAATCATTATGATAAGGCAGAAATAAATGAAATTGAGAACAAAAGACAATAGTAAAAATTGGCCCAACCAAATCTGGTCTCTGAAAAGACTAACAAAGGAGAACAGGGACACCTGGGTGGTTTGGTGGGTTAAGTGTCTGCCTTTGGCTCAGGTCATGATCCTAGGATCCTCGGGTCTGGCTCCCTGCTCAGCGGGGAGCCTGCTTCTCCTTCTCCCGCTCCCCCTGCTTGTTTCTCTTTCTCTCTCTGTCAAATAAATTTTAAAAAGTCTTAAAAAAAAGGAGAACACATCTCTGACAAGAGTGATCAAGAAAAAAATGAGAAAATTAAAAACTCAAATGCAGAATAAAAAGGGGGCAGTAACTATGACAAAATAGATTTTTCCAAAAAGAAGCATGAATGATATGCCAATGAATTTGAAAACCTAGATGAAAAGGATACATTCTTAGAAAACCAGAACATGTTAAAATTGGCACAAAAAAAGAGAGGTCTTTAGCAGTCCAATGAGTATTCGAGAAATAGAAATGGTAGTCAAAGAACTCTCCTTCTTCAAAAGCCTAGTTGGTTTTGTAGGTGAGCTGTAGCAGACTTGTGGGTTTCTGATTGTATGCATGACAAAAGAGTGAAACCTATCCATTTCACTTTTTGAGCCTACTGTAACCTAGATTGTAAAACCAGATAAGGAGAACCCAAGAAAAGAAAATCCTAGGTTATTACATTTATGAAACAAAAATCCCAAATAAAATGTTAGCCCACAGATATTAACAGTATATTCAAAAGCTGATGACCAGATAGAGTTTACCTCAGAAATATAAAGATGTTATGGCTCAACATTAAAAGTCACCATATAAATGGTCTAAAGGATATAAGTCATGCTCAACTGATGCAGAGCAAGCCTTTGAGATATTCCTTTTTTATGTTGAAGTGAGTGCCTTAGCTTTATTTTTAAGAAGTAGGTGTGGAGGTGGGCTTCATTACTACTGAATTCCATTTCAGGATAGTAAAATGTACCTGGAGTCTTATGTGTGGAGACTTACTGCTCTCAGGTGATGCTGAGGCATACTGAGGACCAACATAACACTGTCAAGTTAGTGGGGCCTGGAAAGGGACAGTCCAAGCTGCCTGTTGCTGATGGTGGGTGAAGGCAGAATTTGGGGGAATTGGAGTGTCCTGAGACAGAAAAACAAAGTGTTGGTCAGATCAACCTCAAAGAAGCCTGAACTGGATTCATGGAGAGGATGACAGCGGCTTTAGAACTCCAGCATAAAGGGGTGACATACTCACTGATACGGTATGGGTCCTGATCATGGTAGCAGACCTGTCTACTCTTAGAAACACATCTGCTAAGGCTCCTAGGTGGCTCAGTCATTGGGTGTCTGCCTTCAGCTCAGGTCATGATCCCAGGGTTCTGGGATGGAGCCCTGCATCAGGTTCCCTGTTCAATGGGGAACCTGCTTCTTCTTCTCCCTCTGCCCATGTTTGTGTTCCCACTCTCACTGGATCTCTCTCTGTCAAATGAATAAATAAAATCTTTTTAAAAAAGGAATACATCTGCCCAGGGGGTCCTGGTTGGCTCAGTCAGCTAAGCGTCTGCCTTTGGATCAGGTCATGATCCCAGAGTCCTGAGATGGAGACCCCTATTGGGCTCCCTGCTCTGCAGGAAATCTGCTTCTCCTTCTGCCTCTACCTCTCTCTCTCTCATGAATAAATAAGTAAAGTTTTTAAAAATAAAAAAAAAAAGCACATCCGCCTGACTTTCTTACCAGAATAGGGCTATTGCATAGATTCTGAGTTGGCATTAAGATGCCCCATTTGAGGAGGACATTGATAACAGGATCTCTTCCCTCTTCTGTCAGTTTTGAAAGTGGGCCCTGGGACAGGGAGGTGGCAACAGGTGCTGTGTAATTTTGACTTAAACGGGTGTGTCCTAAGCAGCTGCCATCCCTTCTTAAGGCCAGCTGTCCACCAGCTGACTCGGACTTCTGCAAGTGCCCAACCCAGAAAGTCAGCTATTGTGGGTCAGATCAAATTGTTACAGATGGCAGGGGGAGGTCTGGTTACCATTCGACTTGCCTACAGCTCATTACTCTGTTTAATTTGCAAGAAATAGTTCTACCAGATATGTTAGTAGACATGCACACAGGGGTTAGCCAGGAAGGCACATACCTCAGTGAGGCATCCCATGGTAAGAGGGAGTCATTTCATCACATAAGGAATACTTGCCTTGATCTTGATTTCAACTGCAGCAAATAGATCTGACAAGGCAAACTGAACGCAGAGTGACAACACAAAATATGTGACTTTAATACAGAGGGGAAAATGTTCATTTGTCCATCAAAGGAGACAGGGACACTAAGACTGGGATACAAAAGGAGGCATAGTGTGGTTACAGGTGATCTGAGTAGAGTGATGGTAACACCCGTGATTTTTTTTTTTAATTTTAAATTTTAAATTTTTTATAAACATATAATATATTTTTATCCCCTGGGGTACAGGTCTGTGAATCGCCAGGTTTACACACTTCACAGCACTCACCATAGCACATACACTCCCCAATGTCCATAACCCCACCCCCCTTCTCCCAAACCCCCTCCCCCCAGCAACCCTCAGTTTGTTTTGTGAGATTAAGAGTCACTTATGGTTTGTCTCCCTCCCAATCCCATCTTGTTTCATTTATTCTTCTCCTACCCCCTTAACCCCCCATGTTGTATCACCACTTCCTCATATCAGAACACCGGTGATTTTTTTCCAGGCTGAGGATGGCTGAGGTTTACTCCAGCATTCGTTTGTTCAAAAGCCAGGTTTTTGTTTCTTGTCTTTAAACTACAGAGGCAATTTCTGGGGCCCCTGGGTGGCTTAGTCGGTTGAGTGACTGACTCCTGATTTCAGCTCAAGTTGAGATCTCAGGGTCATGAGATCAATCCTCATGTGGGGCTCTGCACTCACCATGGAGTCTTCTTGAGATCTCTCTCTGTCTCCCTCTGCCCCTACTCCTGCTTGCATGCACTCTATAAACAAACAAACAAACAAACAAACATCTCTAAAAAAAATAAACTACAGAGGCAATTTCCAAGACATGGTCCAACATGGGACTGTACTTCTAACATATGAGGGTATATGGTCATTTCCTCTTGTAGGGACAGGAGTTTATTTTCTCAGAGTCTGCTTTCTCTGCTGGCTTTTGAGTTTTACTGTAAAACGGGCTGATGAGCCAAGGGCTGCTTTTGGATTTCTTCAGGAACACTGGGCAGTAGTTCCCAGATGAAACTTTGGAGAAATGACCACTCAGAGGGGACTTCAAAATCCTCCGTCTTGAAAACCTTTCTGTAGCCACCACCTGCTTGGTTATAATAATCTTTTGGATAGTCATGTGATTTGACGTTGTACCTATTGGTCTTGGACCAGATATTTTTTTAAAAAGATTTTATTTATTTATCTGAGAGAGAGAGAGAGAGAGAGCATGAGTAGGGGGAGAGGCAGAGGGAGAAGCGGACTGCCAGCTGAGAAGGGAGCCTGATGCAGAACTCGATCCCAGGGCCCTGGGATCAGGACCTGGGTGGAAGGCAGACGCTTAACCAACTGAGCCACCCAGGCGCCCCTAGACCAGATTTAATAAGGCCCAGCTTTGATCACATTCAATATTGAGGTGCAGAAGGTAGAGAAAACTGTACTCCGCTGGTTGTATCACATTGTTATCTTTGATCGGTAGAATGCATATCTTTTTTTCTTGATTCAAGCATTCCATTTTTTCTTCCTTCTCCCCTCCCATTTCCAATCACTCTCTCCATAGGAAGACATTCTAACGCATTTATTGATTCTCTTTGATTCTATGTGTTCCTTCAGGGCTAAGTGTTACTAAGTTTGAAAACTGTGTTTCTTTTAAAATTTTAATTGCATTCAACATATGGAAAAGTTTCTGAAACTTATTTTTACAGTTTAATGAAAACTAATAAACCACTTATATATCCACCAACAAGGTTAAGAGCTAGAACATTAGAGTATTTTAGAAGCCTCCTGTGCATTCCTTCATGTATCTCCTTCCTCTGTCCCAGACGAAACCATTATCCTAAGCCTTACATGATCATTCTCTAGCTTTTCTTGAAAATTTTACTTCCCATGTATGTGTTGCCTAGCAATGCACCTTTTGTTTTGAAAACGTGAGTGGCTAGCACACAGCTAGCTGGTCACTGAGGTTATTATTAGGTGAAGATTCCCAGGCATACATAACCTGCCCATAGTCTGTCTTCAGCTTTACAAAAGTTTACAAAATACACTTCTGGGAAAATCAGTGGGTAAGAGTATGAGTGAGTCTGGGGAAACAGACCCATAGTCACCAGTTAGGGCACCAGGGGGTTGTTGTGTGAACCAGAAATTAGTTGTCTGGTAAAAATATGGTTTGTTGGGGAGTGGGCCCCTCTGAATTCTCTGCTTTTTTTTTTATAAAGATCTATTTACTTATGTTAGAGAGAGGGGAGAGAGTATGCTACTAAGAGGACAGGCAGAGGGAGAGGGGAAGCAGACCCCTCCCTTGTCCCCACTGAGTGCAGAGCCCAATGTGCGTGGGTGGTGGGGCTCTATCTCCGGACACTGAGATCATGACTGGAGCTGAAACCAAGAGTCAGACGCTTAACTGACTGACCCACCCAGGCTCCCCTGAATTCTCTACTTTTTAAATTACATACAATTAACATACAGGGTTATGTTAGTTTCATATGTACAACATAATGATTCAATGATTCTGTACATTGCTCAGTGCTCACCATGATAAGTGTAGTCATCATCTGTCACCAAACAACATCTTCACAATCTTGTTGACTCTATTCCCTATGCTGTACTTTGATCATCTCTGTAACTTATTTCTTTAGTAAGTAGAAGTCTGTACTTCTTAATCCCCTTCACCCATTTCACCCATCCCCTTACACACCTCCCCTCTGATAACCACCTGTTCTCTGAATTTAAGCCTATTTCATTGTTTCTGTTTTCTTTGTCGTTTGTTTCTTAAATTCTATATATGAGTGAAATCATATAGTATTTGTATTTCTGTCCAACTTATTTCACTTAGTATTATACCCTCTAGGTCCATCTATGTTATTACAAATGGCAAGATCTTATTCTTTTATATGAGTAAGTAATATTCCGTTGTATATATATACCACTTCTTTATCCACTCATCTATTAATGGACACTTTGGTCGCTTCCGTATCTTGACTATTGTAAATAATGCTACAATAAATATAGAGATGTATATATTTTTTTGAATTGCTGTTTTCATTTTCCTTAGGTAAATATCCAGTAGTGGAATTACTGGATCATATGGCATCTCTATTTTTTTTTTTTAAAGATTTTATTTATTTATTTGACAGAGAGAGAGATCACAAATAGGCAGAGAGAGAGATGAGGAGAAGCAGGCTCCCTGCTGAGCAGAGAGCCCAATGTGGGACTCGATCCCAGGCCCCTGGGATCATGACCTGAGCTGAAGGCAGAGGCTTAACCCACTGAGCCACCCAGGTGCCCCGGCATCTCTATTTTTAATTTGTTTTTAAAAAGACTTATTTATATATTTTGGAGAGAGAGAGAGTGCAAGTGGGAGGGAGTGGAGAGAGAATCTCAAGCAGACACCAAGCTGAGCATGGAGCCTGACACAGGGCTCGATCCCATTATCCCAAGATAACGAACTGAGCCAAAACCTAGAGTAGGACACTCAAGTGATTGCACCACCCAGGTGCCCCTTTAACTTTTTTTAAAGATTTTTTATTTATTTGAGAGAGAGAGAGAGCAGACATGCAAGCAGGGAGAGGGGCAGAGGGAGAGAAAGAACCTTAAGCGGACTCTGCACTGAGTGTGGAGCCTGACGTGGGGCTTGATCTCATGACTTTGAGATGATGACCCGAGTCGAATCAAGAGTTGGATGCTCAGGGGCGCCTGGGTGGCTCAGTGGGTTAGGCCACTGCCTTCGGCTCAGGTCATGATCCCAGGGTCCTGGGATCGAGTCCCGCATCGGGCTCTCTGCTCGGCAGGGAGCCTGCTTCCCTCTCTCTCTCTCTGCCTGCCTCTCTGTCTACTTGTAATCTCTGTCTGTCAAATAAACAAATAAAATCTTAAAAAAAAAAAGAGTTGGATGCTCAACCAAACAAGCCACCCAAGCACCCCAAGTTTTAATTTTTTTGAGGAACCTCCATACTCTTTTCTACAGTGGCTGCAGCAATTTGCATTCCCATCAATAGTGCAGGATAGTTCCTTTTTTTTCCAAAACCTCATCAACACTTCTTATTTCTTATCTAAAAAGAGAGAATCAAAAGATTCTAGCCATTCTGACAGGTTTGAGGTGATACCTCACTATGGTTTTAATTTGCATTTCCCTAATGATCAGTTATGTTGAGCATCCTTTCATGTGTCTGTTGGCCATCTGGATGTCTTCTTTGGAAAAGCATCTATTCAAGTCCTCTGCACAGATTGTTTTTTGTTGTTGTTGTTGTTTTTGTTGCTGAGTTGTGTAAGTTCTTTATGTATGTTGGATACAATCCCTTATCAGATATATCATTGCAAATATCTTTTCCCATTTAGTAGGTTGTCTTGTCATTGTGTTGATGCTTTCCTTGCTGGGCAAAAGTATTTTATTCTGCTGTAGTCCCAGTAGGTTATTTTTGCTTTTGTTTTCCTTGCCTGAGAAGAAATATCTAGAAAAATGTTAAAATGGCTAATGTCAAACAGGTAACTGCCTAGGTTTTCTTCCAGAAGTTTTATGGTTTGGGGGCTCATGGTTAGGTCTTTAATCCATTTTGAGTTTATTTTTGTGTATGGTATAAGAAAGTGGTCCAATTTTATTCTTTTGCACATAGCTGTCCAGTTTACCCAGCACCATTTATTGAAAAGACTGTCTTTTATCTGTTGTAGATTTTTTAATTATGTTATGTTAGCCACCATTAACCACCAAAACCGTTTAGTCACCAAAACCATTTATTAGTTTTTGATGTAGTGTTCCATGATTCATTGTTTGTGTATAACGCCCAGTGCTCCATGTAGTATATGTCCTCCTTAATACCCATCACCGGGCTAACCCATGCCCCCCACCCCTCTAAAACCCTCAGTTTGTTTCTCAGAGTCCATAGGCTCTCATGGTTCATCTTCCCCTCTGATTTCCCCACCTTCATTTTTCCCTTCCTTCTCCTAATGTCCTCCATGCTATTCCTTATGTTCCACATATAAGTGAAACCATATGATAAGTGTCTTTCTCTGCTTGACTTACTTCACTTAGCATAATCCCATTGAGCTCCATCCATGTCAAAGCAAATAGTGGGTATTCATCTTTGTAGATTTTTAAAAAAAGATTTTATTTATTTATTTGACAGAGAGAGATCATAAGTAGGCAGAGAGGCAGGCAGAGAGAGAAGGGGAATCAGGCTCCCCACTGAGCAAAGAGCACGATGTGAGGCTCAATCCCAGGACCCTGAGATCATGACCTGAGCCAAAGGCAGAGGCTTAACCCACTGAGCCACCCAAGTGCCTCTTATCTTTGTAGATTTTTTTTAGAAGAATTTATTTATTTATTTATTTATTTGAGAGAAAGAGAGACAGAAAGCACAAGCAGGGGGCAGCTGCTGGCAGAGGGAGAGGGAGAAGCAGGCTCCCAGTCATGATCTTGGGGTTGTGGGATCGGGCGCCATATCGAACTCTGCACTAGGCATGGAGCCTCCGAGATTCTCTCTCTCCCTTTCCCAGTGTCCCTCCCCCTGCTCTCTCTCAAAAAAAAAAAAAAAAAAGGTTTTTTTTTTTTTTTGGTATCTCTTGAACTTTCGCTTTTAACATGGTTTCCTCAAATTTGCCTCACCACCAGTCTGATCCCCTCCTCCTGTCCATATCCTCCAGATTGTGTCTGGGATGGTTACTAAGACTGAGCCTTTTGCCAAACTCCAAGAGGGCCCAAGAAACTTTAAAACAGAGATTGAAAACATTTCTGATGCAGTGAGTCCTACCTCTGAGAGCATGAATCCTGGCAGTAGCCTTGCCCCTCAACAGATGCAGGTTCCCGGCCTGAAGAGCTGTCACACCCTTTAAAGCCTCTTAGTACCTGACAGGTGTTTTCTGAAGAGAAAAGCATTATTAAATGCTTAGGAAATCCCTTGCCCCAAATTAATCCCTCACTGTCACTGTTCCCCCATTGGGTGTTGCTGTGCACTAAGGAAATAGCCAAAACAGGCCACCTCTCAAGAGGGGTCCACCCTTAAACACTACTTCCCGTGTTCCCACTGAAGAATCCTATCCCATCCTATAGGGCTGAGGGAGACTCTAATCTCCAGGAGAGTGAGAATGACTGCAATCCCAGGGAAGCCTAAAGGAAGCAGGTCACACAAACATCATGGTCTAGATAAGGAAGCCAGGGGCATTGGAAGCTAGTGTGGACAAGCTCATGGGCAGTCATGTCTGACCAACTTTTCATGACTTTTCTGAGGAGTCTGAACACCTTGATATGTCGGAGGCCCACAAACTCCTTATATCTGGGTTTTGGTGTTAGAGTATCTCAGGATGATCTCATAGAAAGTAATCATAGTTAGGCAGGCAGGTTAGTGCACATCATGTTGCTTCCTATCTTTGGGCCTTTGCCCAGTCTGTACCCTTTGCCTGGACTATCCTCCTCCCTTTTGTCTGGGATCAGAAGGCCCTTGTTAGTCATCCGGAAGCTTCTTACTTATATTTTTAAAGCTCAGTTGATATGCCATCTCTTCTAAGAAATCTTTCCTGGTCCCCTGACCTGACTTCTATGTTCTTCAGAGGCTCTCACAGTTTATCGTACCCATGGCTACTGCACTGGCCACACTGAATTACAGTTCTGTGTCAGGGACATATCTTGTTCATCTCTGGGTCCTCAGTGCAGAGCAGGAGGCCTGAAACACAGCAGGTGGTCAGTAAATTTTGCTCAATTAAAGTTAGAACTAGTTGGATGGTTATACTGGTAATGATGAGTGAATTCATGTTGGCCTGGAGAGAGAACTCTCTAGAGGCATGCTATAGGGCCCTGTGTATACTGATGGCATTCTGATGAAGTCAGTGGGTGACAAAAAACTAAGGCAGTAGGTTACACCTTAGACAACAGAATTAGTATTTCAAGAGTCATGGGCAAGCCGATACACTGGAACCATGTTGGTCCCCAGTGAGTTTAGGGGGGAAAGTCAGGACTAAAACCTCACAACCTATTGCAGTCTTGACAATGGGGGAGAAAAGGGCAGGGGTTTTTTTGTTTTGTTTTGTTTTGTTTTTTGAGCTGAGACTTAGCTCCTCATGTTGTCCACCATTATAACAGTACTTACTATGTGTCAGGGTCTGTATCAGCTTCTGTACCCCAACTACTTCCCAATCCAGTAACAGAAAAAGTCTAATGAGGCTGATTTGCTTGACCCAGGACCAAGAAACAGTTCCTCACAAAGCAGGAGAAAGGGGGATCCTGGCTGGAATCAGAAGGCCCAGTGAGAGAAAAAAAAAAAAAAAAAGAAGAAGAAGGCCCAGTGAGAGCTGGGGCTTTGGTTTCCACCAGGTAACAGGCAGGCTGACAATACAGCAGTGTGAGGGGTGTTTGAGAAAGAGGCAAGTCCACCTTCAGGAGCCTCAGGGCATACAGCCAGTCATAGAGAACAAAGGTCTTTGTCACCAGCCTACCAACCAGGAATTTACTTCTTGAAAGAACCCAGGACCTATCCTTATTGCTTCTTCACAACCCTCACCCTTCTGAACAATGACATCCATGCTCCTTATCATGGCACGAAAGACCTTCGTGACTAGCCTAGTTCTCAATGCATTTCTCTATCATGCACATTCATTAATTAACAATTAACTAATACTGTTTATTCCATAAATATTTATTGAGTGTCTACTAAATATTACTATGCACTGTTTTTCTTGGCACTGGGGATACAATAGTGAACAAAACAAAATCCCTGCTTTGTGGAGCTTACAGTCTACTGGGAAAAGACAAACACTAATCACAATAAATAAATAGAAAATATATCAGGTGGTGATCAGTGTTCTGTACAAAAACATAAGACATCAAGTAGGGTAAGGGGTTAGAAAACACTGGTTAATGGGACTAGTTTGGTCAGGGAATGCTTCTTTAGGGAGGTGACGTTTAAGCATACTAGAAGTGGGTGGGAAACTCATGAGACTATGCAAAGAGTGTTCCGGCAGTGAGAATAGCAGGCACAACAGCTCTGAAGGGGGAGGGTACCTGACATGTTTGAGGAATAGCAAAGAGGCCAGGGTGGTTAGGAAAGAGTGAGTAATGGGAAAATTAATAAGATATGAGGTCAGCAAGGGCACAAGGACCACATTGTGTGAACCGTTGGGCCATGGTGAGAGCTTTGGCTTCTCTTCTGAGGGAGCTGGGAGCCATGGGAGAATTTTGAGCAGAAGAGAGACATGATATGATATGGATTTTAAAAGGAATTTCAAAGAATTAGTAATAGGCATGATAACACTAGGCAAAAGAAACAAAGATGATTACTAGGAAAACAAAAAGGTATACAATAGAGGATATATAATCAGAGTGTACTATGTGGTATAGATGTGAACAATAATGACAATGTCATACTTATGCAAACAGTGATTATTGGTTGAACAAAAAGGGTATAAAACGTTCTTTTTAAATAAAAGATACAACCACAAAGGTGAGCAAGCAACAAGAGACTATTAGGGATGACTAAGCAAATTAGAAAGCAAAAAATACACAGCTTGTACACATGAAAAATATACTTATTGAAATAAAAAACTCAGTAGACAGATTAAATAGAGCTAACCTACAGAGAGAGCTGAAGAGAGAATCAGTAAACTAAAAGATATATCTGAAGAAATTGACAAGAATGAAATACAGGAAGACAAGGAAATAGAAAATATCAACAAGACATTATGAGATATGGAAGATACAATGAGGCCCAAAACATGATTGACTGGATTCTGAGAAAGAAAATATGGAAAGGGTGGAAGAAAGACAACATTTGAAAAGATAATGGCTGAGAATTTTCTAGAAGTTATGAAAAACATGAATGCAAAAGCATGAAACAATTTCCAAAGCAGAATAAAAAAGAAATATGTGCCTAAACATGTTAGAATGAAACTGCATGCCCCCTTGCAGATCCCCCTCTCAGAGAGAGAGAGAGACAGACAGACAGACAGACAGACAAAGGGAATTTCTTAAAAGTAGCCCAAGTAGAAGAAAACAAAAACACCTACCAAAAATAGCAATTAGACTGACAGCAGACCTCTAAATACTGACAACAAATTATTTTTAAGAATGAGGATAGAATAAAGACATTTGCCTACAACAACAACTGGGAAAATTGAACACCAAGAGACCTGTACTAAAAGGACATCTAAACATTGTATTTATGATAAAAGAAAATGATCCCAGAATGATGGTCTGAGATGCAAGAATGTATGCATGTAAAGCCAAACAGGTATGAAATAATACTAATGATGATATAGAATTTGTGAGGTTAGGAAAAAAAGAGAAACAAACTAACATATTCAAGACAATAGCATGTGGTAAAAAGAGGAGTGACCAGAGTTGAAGGTTCCTGCATTCTTCAAGAGGGAGGTTAAAATGCTATTTAACTTTAGACCTTATAAGTTACACATGTATGGTAAAAGTTCAAGGATAAACACAGAAAGAGTAAAAAAAAAGAATGTGTAAATTTCAAATAGTACAGAAGAAAAAATTGAATAAGAAAGCAAATAAACAAATCTCAAAACTAAAAAACAGGCCAGAAAGGGAAAAACAAAGCATAAAAAAGGTGGTGGTAGGAAATAGAAATAAAGAAGTAGTACAATGGTAGAAACGAGTCCAAATATATCATAGAAAATGGAAACAGACTACACTTGCCCATTAAAAGAGATCATCAGATTAGATTTTTTAAGAGTCCAGCTGTATGCCGTTCTCAAGAGATATAATTAAAGCATAAGGGTATGAAAATGTTGAACAGTGAAAGGATGGAAAATTGTATACCACACAAATCCAAACAAGAAGAAAAGCTTGTGTTAAGGTAAGATAAGATAGACTTCAAAAAATGCATTATTGCGAATAGAGAAGGTCATTACATATTTACCAGGAATGTATAACAATTCTTCATTTGAATATTCCTAATAAAATATCCTCAAAGTATATAAAATTTTTAAAAAGAACTATAAGGAGAAACAGACAAATCCACCATCATAGCTGAAAATGAACACACCTCTTACAATTACTGGCATAGCACGACCAAAAAATCAGTGTAGATATAGAAAATCTGAACAATACAATTAGCAAATTTGATAAGACATGTGTAGAACTCCGTATTCAACAATTAGAGAACATACATCTTATAAAGCACATAGGAAACATTCAAAAATATTGATCATGTATTAAGCCATAAAACAAGTCTTAATAAATTTCAGAGTTGTTATCACATGGACCACATACTCAGACCATAATGCAATTAAGATAGATTTCAATAACAAAGAGATACATTAAAACTTCCCCGCACATTTAGAAATTTATAAACACACTTCTATATCACTCACCAAAGAAGTGACCACAATGGAAATGTTGAAGTACTTGGAACCGAACAATAATGAAATATGACATGTTTGAATGTGTAGAAAAGTTGTGTTTGGAAGGAAATGTATATCCTTAAATGCACACATTATAAAACAAGAAAGACTGAAAATTAGTGAGCTCCATGTCCAACATAAGAAATCAGAAAAAGAACAGCAAAATAAATCCAAAAAATGTGGAAGGAAGGAGATCAAAAAAGATAAGAGCGGAAATTAAAGAAATAGAAAACAAAGACACGATAGAGAGGAGCAACAGAGCCAAAAGTTGGTTCTTAGAAAAGACTAATAAAATAGACAAACCTCTGGTGAGATTGATCAAGAAAAAAAGTGAGAAGGCACAAATAACCAATATTAGCAATGAAAAAGGAGACATGGTTACAGATTATATACAGCAGAGGATTTTTTAAAAAGGGAACTTTATGCCAATAAATTCGAGAATGTAGATAAAAGGGACCAATTCCTGGAAACCGGTAACTTACCAAAATTGACTCAAAAAGCAAAAAGAAATCCTGAATAGCCCTCTAATTACTATAGGAATAGAAGAAGCAGTTAAAACTCTTCCTACCAAAAACAAACAAATAAATAAATAAAAGAACAAAAACTAGGAGGCAGAACTTTCCAGCTGATAATGAGGATCAGGGGTAGGTGAAAAAGTATTGTTCCCCTCAGCCCTGGAGGTGTCCCCGTAGGCCTTAAGGCGTGGAGAAGCCAGGCAGGCCCCTTGTCACTATGGGCAGCCTCCTGTGGAGATCCTTACAGGGTGGTCCTTAGTGAAATGGGGCCGGACAAATCCCTCTACAGTCCCCGTGGGTAGTAAGCACGAATGCAGAACATCCAGCACTCAGTTCTGCTTTGTGGGAAATGTGCTAAGCAGAGCCAAGGTGGAGCTCTATCACTTGGACAGCCTCTTCAGTAGCCAGCTTCTGTGGTGTTCTGTTCACTGAGGACAAGGGGGCCGTGCAGCTGCTGGAGGAGTCTGCGTTCCAGTTGCCAAGAAAAGCCACACACAGCCGGAGTTGTGACTGGCTGGTGCGGAGCTGGGTGCAGGGAGGCCAAGCAGGGGCTTCTGGAGGGCGTAGCTCCAGGTGGCAGCCCCAAAACTCTGTCTTCACGAATACCAGATACTTCTATCCGTTTGCAGCTGATGAGCCCTTTTAATGGTGTCCAAGCTAGCTGCAGGGTGATGGTTCTAACAGGGATGCATGTTCTGCAAATAAGAGCTTCATCATTATTTCAAAATAATTAATATGAAAGAGTTCAGTCGGATTTGAAATCTAATCACACTGTCAAGAAGTTTTCACAACATATTTGTCAGTAAAACATAAAAGGCTGTTATCATCTCAACTGTTAAACATGTCTGAACATGTTAAAAATTGGTTCTAAATACTTTATCACTTCCATTGTACAGAGAGATTCTTGGTGGTGGTGACTGTTAAGAATCTGAAGAACATATCATTAAAAAGTCTCGATCAGGACTGTGTGTAGCCACTTCAAGCATAAAACTTGATATAAAATAAACATGTTATGGGAGCAGACTTCAAGTTTCTCATTTAAATTTTTGAAAAGATTTTATTTAGAAGTTACATATCAATTCAATGTTAAAAAAGCAAAACACCAGGGCAAGACGGTTTTACAGGAGAATCCTACCAAACAGATCGTTCCAAAGTCATATAGCATCTTCCAGAATATTGTAAAAAAAGGGAACACCAACTCATTCTAGGATACCAGCAGAACTTGAGACCAAAAGCAAATTATGATAGCATGAGAAAGGAAAATTAAAGACCAATTTTACTCATGGACACAGATACAAAAATTCTAAACAAATATTAACAAATTAAATCTAGTACCATATAAAAAGGAAAAGATCATGACCAAGTAGTGTTTATACCAGAAATGCAAAGGTAGTCTACCATGAGGAAAATCTGTACACAGCCTTTACCACATTATCACATTATTGAGAAAAAAACCCATAATGGTCTTAAGAAATAAAAAAGGTATTTGATATAAAAAAATGCAACACCTTTTGGTGATTTAAAAACAATAATAAAAACTTCTTAGCACAGTGACAGGTTGGCACTTGCTTTAATCTGCTAACACCTGAAGGAATCTTCAGCAAATATCATTCTTAATAGGGAAAAAAGTTAGTGGTTTTTCCTTTAAAATACCCAACAAGACAAGGATGCACATTACTGTCTTCTCTCTTCAACACTGTACTGAAGGGCCTGTCCATCTCAGTAACACAAGAAGAACAAACGAAAAGCATAAAGATTGGAAAGGAAAAAACCAAACTGTCATTATTTATAGCTGATATTGTTGTCAACATAGAAAACACAAAAGAATATACAGATAGTAATGATGTACTATACCTTGGCTAATTGAATTTAAATTAAAAAAAAGAAAAGAAAAGTGGGGTGCATGGGTGGCTCAGTGGGTTAAGCCTCTGCCTCCGGCTCAGGTCATGATCTCAGGGTTGTGGGATGGAGCCTCACATCAGGCTCTCTGCTCGGCATGGAGCCTGCTTCCCGACCCCTCTCTGCCTGCCTCTCTGCCTACTTGTGATCTCTCTCTCCCTCTCTCTCTCTGTCAAATAAATAAATAAAATCTTTTTTAAAAAAAGAAAAGAAAGAATATACAGACAACTTTGAAGAAACAAGGGCTCCTTGAGAAATGGTCAATTCTAGGGATGGAGCAGGAAAATAACATGATGAGTAGGGAACATCGTGTAGTGCCAAAGCAGGTAAGGCAGTGCTAAAAAACAAAAGATGGAGACATCTGAAAAGGGACAAAGGATCCAACTTGAAAGAGCTCCCAGTGGCCAAAGCTGGAACAATTTGAGCAACAAGACAAATGACAAAATATTGGATTTATAAGTCAAATTATTAAATAAATATGCACCAGTGCATACTGATACGAACAGGTGACTGAATAAATAAGTAAATGGGCAGGTAAATAAACAAGAAGAAAGAAATAGTTCTTACAGAATTCCAAATACTACATGTAAATACTGCCCCTTCCAGAGGTGGCGTTTAATCCTCTCCCTCTCCTTGAAGGGGGGCTAGGTTCTTCAAAAGAGCAGAAAATAAAAGGGGAAAAATAACAACTTTACAGTGGGCACACTTGGCAGACACTACCTTAACCAATGATTAAGGTCAACATCAGTGATGTCATAGGGATATCACATACCTCTGATATAATGTGATGAAAAAGGCACTTCAACTCTATGGCATTCTTTCCAAAAACAATCCCAGTCTAATTATGAGGAAAACTTCAGACAAATACAAAGTGAAGGACATTATACAATACGCCTCAAAACTGTTATGGAGCATGAAAAACATGGGAAGACTAAGAAACTGTCATAGAGCAGAGGGCAACAGAGATGACAACTAAATGCAATGTGGTATTTTGAACTGGATCCTAGAACAGAAAAAAAGACATTAGTGGGAAAACTGAAAAATCCATATAAAGTCTGAAGTTTGGTTAATAGGACTATACCAATATGGCTTTCTTAGTTTTGACAAATATATGGTGAGGAGTACACAGGAATGCTCCATACTATCTCTTTACTTATTTTTCTGTAACTGTAAAATTGTCTAAAATTAAAAGTTTGCTTAAAAAAATAAAAGTTTAGCAAGGTGAATGGCTGGAATAGTAACATAAAAAAATCAACTTCATTTCTCTACACCTGCAAATGAGATGAAACCTGTTAAATGACAAGATCTACCTTATAATAGCAGCAAAACCATAAATACCAGGGAATAAGTCTAACATAAGATATGCAAGACCCTATGCAGGAAATTAGGTAACCGTACCAAGAGACATCCAAGAATTAATTTAAAATGAAAGGGTGTGTCATGTTCGTAGCTAGAAAGACTCAGCATCACCAACATATCAACTCTCTTCAAACTCACCTATAGATGCATTGCAACTCCAATATTCCTGTAGGACATGACAAGATGATTCTGAAATGTGTTTAAAATAACAGAGCACCAGGAACATACAATATTCCTGAAGAAGAATAAGATGGGAAGACATTGCTGTACCAAATGTTAAGATTCTTCATGAAACCACAGCAATTAAAGTGGTAAGGTAGTAGAGTAATTAAGGCTGTGTGATACTGGCTCAGGGACAGAAAGTTGGCCAATAGCAGAGATCCCAGCAATGAACCAATACAGATCTGGAACTCTGGTGTATGACTGAAGTGGCATTTCAGGTCATGAGGCTATCTGTGTGGAAAATAAAGAAACTGGCTCCCTCCCTCATACCTTTATACCACACAAAAATCAATTCCATTTGGACTAAGGACATAAATAGGAAAAATAGAAATTTTAAACTCATAATCAAAGAAAATAAAGAATGTCTTTATGATAAAAAAAAAAGTGTGTTGACTATACAGAAAAGATTGAATTGTTCAACTCAACAAAAATTAGGAATTCCTGCTCATGCAAAGATACCTTGAAGAAAAAAAAGCCACAAACTGAGAAAAGATATTCAACATGTATAAATGGCAACTGATGAGTATCCAAATAATTAAGTAACTCCTACAAATCAATAAAAATGAGAAAAATCCCAATTTTAAAAATAGGCAAAAGACATTAACAGCCATTTCACTGAAGAAGAAACATGAATGGCCAATAAACATGAAAAAAATGCTCAACCATATTAGTGATAGGAAAAATGCTAATTAGGTCCACAATGAGATATCATTTCATACCCATTATAATAAAGTGGGATAGTATCAAGTACTGATTAGGGTGTGTATCAATGGGCTCTCTTACAAATTGCTGAAAGGTATATAAACTGGTAACCTTCAAATAGGAATACATTTTGGCATGATACTGTCAAGCTGAATGTTTACGCATCCTATCAACTAGCAAGTCTATTTCTCAGTATACACCTTTAAAAGGTGGGTATGTATGTGTACTAGGGGATACGCACAAGAATATTCATAGTAGGGGGCCACCTAAGTGGCTCAGTGGGTTAGAGCCTCTGCCTTCAGCTCGGGTCCTGGGATCCAGCCCTTGACTCGGCTCTCTGCTCGGCAGGGAGCCTGCTTCCCTTCCTCTGTCTCTGCCTGCCTCTCTGCCTACTTGTGATCTCTGTCTGTCAAGTAAATAAATAGAATCTTTAAAAAAATATTTTAAAAAAGAATATTCATAGTAGCACTGTTCTTAAGAGCAAAAAGCTGAAAACAAAAAATGTCTACCAACAGATATGTGGATGAATAATTTGTTTTATGGTCACCCAATGAAATAAACAGCACTGAGAATGAACAAGCTGCAGTTACATACAAGAACCCAGGTGAATCTTTGAAACATAATAATGAGTGAAAAAAGTAAGTCACAGAAGGCCACATAGAGTATGATGCTATTTTTTACAAAGATCAAGACCAAGCCAAATAAATAAGGTATTGGTTAAACATTTCCACAAATATGAAAAAAAATATATCAAAAAAGCAAGAGAAATGTTAAACATAAGACTCAAGAGAATGGTAATTTCTGGCAGTGGAGAATATGGGGAATAGAACAGTAAAGGACATAGGCATAGATGCTATCATTAATGTTACTCTTGGGTGGAGTTGTGACTTCTTCAGTTTTCATTACATTAGTTCTTGATAACTCATGTATGTAATTTTTTATTACATATCTAATATATTTTGTATGAACAAACAGAATAGAAGAGTAGGAGAAAGTGAGAAATGACAGTTCTTTTGGAGAGTTTTGCTGTTAGGGTAATAGAGAAAGTCATAGTTGCACGGGGATGTGTGATGAATCGTGTTTTAAAAGTTTTTTTAAAGATGGGAGCCATAGGAGAATAATGGAATGACAGAATAAGGACCTTGGTGAACTGGCTTTCTCTTTAAAACAATTAAAATATGGGCAAACCAACTAAGAACAACCATTTCAAAACTTGTAGTTAATCAAAGACACAGAATGAAGTGAAAAATCATCTAAGAGAAACAACTGAATCTTGGTAAGACAACGGGTTCTGTGACATTTTAACTTGTAGCTAATTCCCATCCTCTTTCCCTCTCTAGCTCAGTAGTATAGTAGGCAAAAGCTGACTAAATTGAAGACAAAAAGAGGACTGACTCCTTTGACCAGGAATTTAAAAGGAAATCCTAGAGAATGAGACAATCACAGGAAACTTTGAAAAGCCCTGATATATTCCCAGGTATTTAAAGGGCTTCAAGGCTATGCACATGCCCAAAAAAGAGGTGGAAAAGGACAGGCCCCAAGTCACTCACCTCTGGCTGACTATAAGCAGCATGTGAAAGCTAAGGCTGCCTTGTAAACTGGCTAAAGTTTGAAGACATGCCCTCTCACACAGATCCTCTTGGCAAAGGATGGAAGACATATGGACAAGGCATTTAAGGAAATACAGCCAATCACTGGCTGACCACCAACATATACTTACACAGGTGTGATCTCTTAGGAATCCAGGCTTAAAAACAGAAACAAGAAGTTAAAAAAAAAGTTAGCAGAGAACTTGGGGGCCACATAGTGCAAGGAATACAGAATCCACAGAATTAGTTGAGAAAGGTAACTGAGCAAATAAACAGCAATGAGAAAAATAAAAACAACCATACACACAAATACCACACATACACGCACATATCCCAGAAAAAAAAAACCTTAAGGTAGAAGAGATTAATACCAGAGTTAGACTAGAGTATCTAAAATGCCCAGGTTTGGGGGCACCTAGCTGGCTCAGTCAAAAGAGCATGTGACTCTTGATCTTGGGGCCGTGAGTTCAGGCCCCATGTTGGGTATGGAGATTACTTAAATAAATAAGAACATTAAAAAATGCTGTTTTTGACAAAAAAAATATGAGATATGAAAAGAAATAACAAAGTATGTTACATGTACCAAAAAAAAAAAAAAGGGGGGGGGAGCCAAAAGAACATGTCCCTGAAGGAGTCCATGTTTGGAACTTAACAAAGACTTTAAACTATTACTATAAATATTTTCAAAGAAATAAGAGAAAGTATATCTTTAGAATTAAGGAAAAGTTTGAGAACAATGTCTCTCCAAATGGAAAATATCAGTGAAGACATAGAAATCATAAAAAAAATCAAACAGAAAATTTGGAGTTGAAAAGTATAATAGCTGAAATGAAAAATTCACCTAGAGGAGCTCAATAAGAGATTTGAGCTGGCAGAAAGGAGAAAGGGTAATGGTGATGATAGAGCAATAAAAATTATACATTATGGGACGCCTGGGTGGCTCAGTTGGTTAAACGGCTGCCTTCGGCTCAGGTCATGATCCCAGCGTCCTGGGATTGAGTCCCACATAGGGCTCCTTGATCGGCAGGGAGCCTGCTTCTCCCTCTGCCTCTAGCCTGCCACTCTGTCTGCCTGTGCTTGCGCTCTGTATCTCTCTCTCTCTAACAAATAAATAAAAATCTTAAAAAAAATTATACATTCTGAAGAACAGAAAGAAAAAAGAACCAAGAAAAAAAAAAAACGGAGCTTCACAAATCTATAGGACACCACCAAAAGTGCCAACATATGCATAACGGGAGTACCAAAAGGGCAAGTGGAAGAGAAGGGGCCAAAACACTGCAAACTTGATGAAAAATATTAACCTGTACACTTAAGAAGTAAATGCAAGCAGAGTAAGCTCAAAGAAATCCACACCTAGATACATGATAATGCAACCGATGAAAGCAGAGATGAGAAGAAAATCTTGACTGAAGCAAGAGAAAACTGACTTATCACATATATGGGACCCTCAATAAAGTTAACAGCTGACTTCTCATCAGAAACCATGGAGGCCAGAAGATAATGTGATGCCATCTTTAAAATATTTACAGAAAGGGACGCCTGGGTGGCTCAGTCGGTTGGGCAGCTGCCTTCGGCTCAGGTCGTGATCCCAGCGTCCTGGGATCCAGTCCCGCATCGGGCTCCTTGCTCCGCGGGGAGTCTGCTTCTCCCTCTGACTCTGCCTTCCCCTCTGTCTGCCTGTGCTCACTCTCGCTCGCTCTCTCTCTGACAAATAAATTAAAAAAATATATTTACAGAAAAAGACTGTCAACTCAGAATTCTGTATCTAGATAAACTGGTTCTTTAATCATGAAAGAGAAGTTAAGATAAACAAAAACTGAAAAAAATTTGTTGCTGGAAGACTTATCCTACAAGAAACACTACTTTCAGGCTTAAATTAAAGGACAGTAAATGGTAACTTGAAATAGGTATTATGAAAGAAAGTATTTTTTTTAAAGATTTTATTTATTTGACAGAGATCACAAGTAGGCAGAGAGGCGGGGGGCAGGGTGCATGAAGGGGAGGGCAGGGGAAGCAGACTCCCTGCTGAGCAGAGAGCCAGATTTGGGGCTCGATCCCAGGACCCTGGGATCATGACCTGAGCTGATGGCAGAGGCTTAACCCACTTAGCCACCCAGGTGCCCCTGAAAGAAAGTATTTTTATTTGTAACTCTTATTCTTCTGTTTTAAAAGACAACTGTATAAAGTAATAATAATAGAACTGTGTTGATGGGCTTATAACCTAAGAAGTAATTCATATGATAATAACACTGCAAAGAAGGAAAGAGGGAACAGAGGCATATTGGTACAAAGTTACTACTGAAATTCGAATTAATTTGAAGTAGATTTTTTCCAGTTAAGATGTTAAATGTAATCCTCAGAGAAGCCTTAAAAATCTAACTAAACATATATACAGTTAACAAGGAAATTAAAAAGTTAAAATAGAAAATAGCTACTGAACACAGGAGAGGAACAGAAGAACAAAGGAACAGAAAAGACAAATGACATTTTAAAAAGCATATATTAATCCCAAACTCTTCCAAAAATAGAGGAAGAAACACTTTCCAGCTCATTCTATGCAGCTAGTATTACTCTGATACCAAAACCAAAGACATCACAAGAAAACTCTAGACCAATATACTATATGGATAGACTCAATACCTTCCCCCTAAAATCAGGAACAAGACAAGAATGTCTGTTCTCATCACTTCTAGGCAACACTGTACTAGAAGATCAGTCAGGGCAATTAGTCAAAAAAAGAAAGAAAAGGAATCCAGATTAGAAAGGACGAGTAAAACTATATTTGCAGATGACATGATCTTGTATATAGAAAACTCTAAGGAATCCAGTAAAAAACTATTTGAACTAATCAGTTCAACAATGTGTCAGGATAGAAGATCAAGAAACAAAAATCAATTGTATTTCTATGCACTAGCAATGAACACTCTGGAAGTGAAATTAGGAAAATAATTCCATTTATAATAGTAACAAAAAGAATAAAATACCTAAGAATAAATTTAACAAAAGAAGTGTAAGATTTGGGGCACCTGGATGACTCAGTGGGTTAAAGCCTCTGCCTTTGGCTCAGGTCATGATCTCAGGGTCCTGGGATGGAGCCCCACATGGGGCTCTCTGCTCAGCAGGGAGTCTGCTTCCCACTCTCTCTCTCTGCCTGCCTCTCTGCCTACTTGTGATCTCTGTCTGTCAAGTAAATAAATAAAATCTTTAAAAAAAAAGAAGTATAAGATTTATATGTTGAAAACTACAAAATACTTCTGAAAGAAGATAAAGAAGATCTCAATGGAAAGACATCTCATGTTCATGGATTGGGAATCTTAATATTGTTAAAAACAATACTTCCTAAATGGATATATAGATTCAATATAATTCTTATAAAAATCCCAGCTGTTTTTCTGCAGAAATTGACAAGCTGATCTTAAAATTCATATGGAAATGCAAGGGACTTAGAATAGTCCGAACAGTCTTGCAAAAGAAGAACGAAGTTGGAGGACTCCCATTCCTGATGTCAAAACTTACAACATAGCTATAGTAATCAAGGCAGGGTGGTCTGACATAGTGACACACCTACAGATCAATGAGGTAGAATTGAGAATCCAGATAATTAACTTCTACATTTAGGATTTATGGTCATTTGACTTCTGACAAGGGTTGCCAAGACAATTCAAAGGGGTAAAAATACTCTTTTCAACAAAATGTACTGGGCCAACTAGCCATCCACATACAGAAGAATGAAATTTGGACCTTTGCCTCACATCATACCCAAAAATGAACTCAAAATGGATCATCGACCTAAATGTAATAGCTAAACCCATACAATTCCTAGAAGAAAAAGCGGGAAGAAACCTTTGAGACTTTGGGTTGGGGAATGTTTTCTTGGATCTGACACAAAATGCTCAAGTGAGAAAAAATTGCTTAATTGGACTTTCCCCAAATTAAAAACTTTGGTGCCTCAAAGGACACCATCAAGTAAGTAAAAAGACAACCCACAGAATGGGAGAAAATATATGCAACTCACATATCTGACAAGAGACTTCTGTCCCAAACATAAAAAGAACATTTATAACTCAACAGTAAGACAATCTAATTTTAAAATGACTAAGGATTTGAAGAGACATTTCTCCAAAGAAGAAGCACAAATAGGCAATGAACACATTAAAAGATGCTCAACATTATTAGTGATTAGGGAAATGTAAATCAAAACCACAATGAGGTACCCCTTCATACTCACTAGGATGGCTATAATAAAAAAAGACAGGCAGTAAAAAGTGTCAGTGAGGAGTGAGGATATGGAGAAATTGAAACCCTCATATATTGCTGTTGGGAATTTAAAATGGTACAGCCACTTCTGTGAACAGTTCCTCAAAAAGTTAAACATATATTTGCCATATTACCAAGCAATTCCACTTCCCAGGTATCTACCAAAGGGAAAAGAAAACATACATCTGCACAAAAACTTATGCACAAATGTTCAGAGCAGTATTATTCACAATACCAAACGTGAAAACCACTGAAATGTCCATCAACTAACAAATGGATAAGATACACAAAATGTGGCATGCCCATATAATGGAATATTATTTGACAAGTAAAAAGGAATGCTATATCAACAACATGGATGAACCTCAAAACCATTATGCTAAATGAAAGAAGTCAGTCATAAAAAACAATATATTATATGATCTCATTTACATAAAATGTCTAGATTAGAGAAATCAATAAATACAGTCAGAAAGCAGATTAGTGGTTACCTATGACTGAGAGGAGGGGAGGTCTGGGGAGGGACTGCTAATGAGTATGAAGCTTCTTTGGGGGGGCGATAAAAATGTTCTAAAATTGATTGCAGTGATGGTTGCCAACTGTGTGAATATACAAAAAACACTGAAATTTTATGATATTAAATATACCTCAATAAAGCCGTAACAAAAAGATGAGAACAATAACGAATCTCTGTGTGCTAATGGAAATGATCTTGTAGAGGGGGAATTTGCTGAAGCATTGTCTTCAAGGAGATAAAAGAGGATGGGTTCTAGTGCCAGTAGAGGGACTGGATTTTGATGACAGCAGGGCTAGTTTATTCATAATAACAGAGAAGAAGGCAGAGTGTGTGAATACAGATGCTGTTTGGTGATTAGGTGTGATCATGGGAATCCGTACAGGTTTTTTTTCTGATGGTTTTGATCCTTGAGTTAAGCCAGAAGCTTGAGCATAAGATGGAAGAAGTGGTATCAGGAGATTTGAGGAGAGAAAAGACACAAAACAGTCAGCTAGGAAGACAGGGGAGTGAACGGTCTAGGGAAGTGCAGTGGGGCAGGCAGAGAGTTGGATTTAAGCAGGGCTGGGGTTTCGTCCTATAAACATGCTGAAGTACACAGCGCCACAGAAGCGAGGATGTATGCAAAGGGATGATTATCATGATAGACCATGGAATCTAAGCTGATTAAAGGAAGGACATGGGAACACGGAGGAAGTAAAGGGTAGTGAAAATGTTCAGTCTTGGTGGTGTTGAGGGATTGTTGGGAGTTGGGGAGTTGGAAGGAGTAAACTAGAAGGTTAAGAAGCACTGGCTGGGCAGCAGGATGCCCAAAACAGAGTATAGAAGTGGTGCCGTCATACATGCTGACAAGAAGGGTAAGACCGTTGGAGAGTGTGGCTGAGGTGCGGCTGAAAGGCAAGAGCATTATAGGAAAGCAGATCACAGAACTAAGTGACAGGAACATTGGAAGGATCATTTATGAGGATACTAAAATCACCAAGAAGTGAAACTGGGATAGTGTTAAACACTGACAGTGAGCTAGTAGCTAAATTCTAGAATGAAGTATGATGGGGACAGGTATGTGTGTATGTCTGTACCTGACTATAACACAGATGGGTGGGTAATGGTCTCGTCTGATGGTCTGAAGTTTAAGCAAGGTGGTTGTGGGGCCTCTGGGTGGCTCAGATGGCTGAGTGCCTGACTCTTGATTTTGGCTCAGGTCATGCATGAACTCAGGGTTGTGAGATTAAGCCCTGTGTTGAGCTCTACACTGGGCATGGAGCCAGCTTAGAGTTCTCTCTCTCCCTCTCTCTGCCCCTTCCCAACACCCTCTCTTAAAAAACAAACAAACAAACCACCAAAACAAACAAACAAAAAACCAAGGTGGTTGACATGTACATAATCTTAGAGTATCTTCCCACAAATTACTTACTAGTTACAAAGGAAAAAAGAGGAACTATACTGGAGAAACCTGGCTGACACCACCTTAAACAAATAGTCAAAGTGAACAAAACCAGTATTGGGACAAACTGACATCATGTGCCTTCTGATACAAAGTAACGAAGACATATCTCTTCTGCGGTCTTCTTGCCAAAATTAAAATTACATAACTTAACTATAATCACAAGGAAACATCAGAAAAACCCAAATTCTATAAAATAGCAGGCCAGGACTCTTCAAAAGTATCAAAGTCATGAAAGACAAAGAAAGACTAAAGAACTGTCCTAGATTGGAAGAGTCTAAGGAGATATGACAACTGAAGGCAATATGGGATCCTGAATTAGATCCCAAAAGAGAAAATTTATATTAGTGGAAAAAATGATGAAATCTGAATAAGTTCTATACTTTCATTAATAGTATTTTACCAGTGTTAAATCCCTAATTTTGATTGAACGATAGTTGAATAATTTATTAATACTTAAGGAATATGAGTGAAGGATATATGAGAATCCTTCATACTATTTTTATAGGTTTTTAAACCTGAAGTTATTTAAAAATAAAAAATGTTTAAATTCTAAGAAAAAGGTGGTTTGAGGAGGAGAGAGACAAAGTGTCTGGGTAGGCCAATTAGAGTAATGACACCTACCTTCACCTCTTGGCCTGCTGGTAAGAGGGGTGTGAGGGGACTCCTGGGGAGCGGCATGCTCAGGAGAAAGCTAATTTCTATTCAAGCAGTGGTTCTCAGCAGGGGGGTAGACAGTCAAGGGATGTTTTGGGGCATTTTTTATTTTCGCAATAACTGGAGATCACTAGTGACATTTAGTGGCCATGGACCAGGGGTGCTCAGCATCCTACAGTGCACAAGACAGCTCCACACAGCAAATAATTGTGCTGCATACCATACAATTTTGGAACATCCCCCCAAACAACAATGTAAGTGAAAAACCTGTGCATTTCATTCATTTATTCATTCAACAAACATTTATTGAGAGAGCCTATTCTATGCTAAGCACTGTTTTAGGTAATAGGTATACACCAAGGCACAAAAAAGAAAAATCTCTGCTCTTCTGAGCTTACAATCCAGTAGAAGAGTCAAACAATAAATAACAAACACAATAAAGGTGTAGATTATATATTATAGAAGAGGGTGAGGAGCAGTATGGAAAAAATAGATTGGGGTCTATGTTAGGGGAGAGCTGCAATTTTAAACAGGATGGTCAGGGTAGGCCTCCCTGAGAAAGTGACATCTGGGTATGGGCCTGAAGGAAGTGAGGGCATGAGCCTAGTATATATTTGGGGGGAAAGCCTTCCAGGTCTGGGGGATGGTCTAGTACAAATCCCTGAGGTGGGTGTGTGCCTAATATGTTCAAGTAGCATAAAGGAGGCCAGTGTGGGTGGAATAGAGGGAACAAGTGGGGAGAATGGTAGGAGAGAAGTTCAGAGAGGTTATGGGGGCCAGATCATGGATTTTAGTATATACTGACTATTCTAGAAATTCAAATGATCCATATAAATTGAGGGAGGACTACCCTTGGTTTTGTTTAAAACTTTATGAAGAATTATTCATGACTCAGAAAATCACATCACCCTACCCATGGTTTCTGAGTCAGCAATCAACACAGATGTGTCATATTCCCAGACACGAGGATCATTATATGCAAGACCATTCATTATGTCTTCTAGCGAAATTATATCCCAGCCTTTACATATTGAAATACATATTGTTTTATTAGAAATTACTCTTTGTTTACTTCTCCCTTATATTACAATTAGGACATTACATTGGTTGGGAGGAATTATGTATGTAAACAGATTCTGTTATCTATGCACTTCATTTCAGGACAGTGAAAGAGACATTTCAAAATAGAAATTATAAAAATAGAGTGTTGGGTCTGATAGGTATAAGAACCACTAAGGCATGGCAAGAAAATGAAGGAACTATTCAGAAGCCAAGGTGAGAATGGAGATTCTGCTGCTGCTGACAGTGAGTTCCAGAAGGTCAGGTTAAAGGATTTCAGGATGGGGACAGAAAAGAGGGCTGTGTGGTGATGTAACCTGGTCTTCTTGTGGTGACCAACATAATAAAGGATAAAGGGCCTGGTTCACTTTTTCATCAGAGTTGCCCCCCACTCTGGAGGTCTCTCCGTGTTTAACACAGTAGGGTGGGGAACAAGGAGGGCTCTCTCCTCAGTGAGGCCAGAAGCAGGCCAAGGCCAGGCTCTTTTTTTTTACCCACAGAACAGTCCAGAGCCCCAGGCTAAGCTCACAGATGTTCTCAGGCCAGACTCATTGCTATAAACAATGCACCTCTAACCTGCTTAGAGATGGGAAAGAGACAGATAGAAAGATGAAAAACAGTAACATTAAAAGAACCATTGAGAAAGAAGAATCAATGGGGGTAGGGTCAGAGAGAAGCAGGGAGAAAACAAAGCCAAAGACCAAAAGAGGTCATATATTTTTTTTCAGTCACGACAGTCATCATTTATTGAAAATTTCTAGGGGCCAGGCACGGGGCAAAGAGATGCACATGTATTGTCTCAGATGGAGATTATTAGACTCCCATTTGACAGATGAAGAAACTGAGGTCTATATGAGTGATGTAGATGGCTCAAGGTCTCATAGCTAGTTTGGTAGCGTCAGGGTTCATCCTTCTAGGTCTGGGACGTCTAGTATGTCTCAGAGAAGGAGACAGGCAGAAATACAGGACACATAGACAGAAAGATGGAGAAAGAGAGGGAGAAGAGCAGCAGAGAGACGGAGATTTACAAGCACGCAGACGATCACGTGAGCTGCAGACCTGCACGGAACCGTTTCCCAAGAGACAGGGATGGGCACGGGTGATGGGCTCCGCAGGGTACTCACCTGGTTGTTGTCTGGGACTGCAGGGGCACTCGCCCTCCCTTTGCTACCCGCACGATCCTCCGCAACCCGTTGACCTAGGGTTAAGAGGCCGCCCAGGTAAAAGCTCGCCCAGGCCCCACCCCTCAGGCGCTCCAGCCCGGCCTCTTTCCCTCACACCCCACACCCCCGTCTTTACAGCGTCTCACCAGACACCTCCTGCCCTCCGCGCCGCCGCTGCCGAGCGCTAGCAGATTCGAGGGGCCGGCGGCTGGCTCTAGTGAACGCACTGGACGCGTCCCTCCAGCCCGCTAGAGAGCTAGCGGGTTAGCAGGCCTCCACAGCTACCGACCACTCTCTGGCTCCCATTGGAAGAGTGCCCTCCTGCCTTCCCTGGGATTGGCTGGAGATGGAAACACTTTAGCTTTACCCCCCAGGCCCGGATCCAGGCCGAAGAAAACTCCGCCCCCTGGGGGGGTCTTTGATTGGCTTATGAGCCAAGCCCACCCTTTCACAGGATTGGCCAGGAGAGGACTTGTTCCCTTTTGCCAGGCTGTTTGACAGCACTTCGGGAATTAGTTGGGAACACGCAGGCGCGAAGCCCAAAGTAGGCTGCGTGCCAGTCACTGCACAATCATAGATCCCCGGCTTCTTGACGTCTTACTCTCCGTAAGCCACTTGGCATAAGCCAACGGTCTCAGAGACACGACTCTACCCCCCACCTGCAGGGATTTCTGGGCCAGGTTTCTTCTGATCCAAAAGAGTGTAGTTCCTAATTTCATCCATGGAGTATGTGATTATTGGGGTCTGGCCAGTCACCTACCAGCTCCTGCTGCTAAGACACTGGTCAAGTGATAGCCTCGCTAGGAGCCTCAGTTTAACCAACTTTGAAATGGGAAGATAATTTCAAAATCTTTCCTAACAGTGCGGTTGTGAGGATTTAGAGTACACAAATTAATTGCCTGGAGCATATATAGTTAAGGTCTGCCCTTTTGATTCTTACCTTTCCCATTGTTTCAGACTGAGGAAACCATGGCCCAGAGAGGCAAATTGGCTTGAGGTTACACAACAATAAAACCCTGAATAAAACCCAAGTTCCGTGCTCCAAAGGAAAGCTGTTTAAGAAGGAAGAGAGACAGGAAGGACATTTCTATAATCAGGGGTTCTTAATTTGAGTCGATGGCCATCCAGTCCAATCCTCGGACAGGGTTTGGAGGGGCCAATGAATTTGGATGGGAAAAAATATACATCTTTATTCACTCTAATTGAAATTTAACCTTTATTTTCAGTAAAGAATGTAACATAGTAGTAGTACGTGTGATTCTGTCACCAATAAAAATCACAAAGATTTTCATATCACATTATAGATGTTATGAATCTGTTGAAATATCATGTAATCTCGTCCTTATTTTAATATCATGATAGTCATTAGACCCTCTACTGTGTCTTGTGATGTAAGGGATTAGTGAGGAGAAAATATATTACCATAAGCACATATCTGATTTTTCCACATTTTAATAATTATATTTCAATATAATCAGTTTCTTTTGTAACTCTATTTCATTTTATATATTTAAAAGATATTATTTTCTGAGGAAAGGTCCATAAGGCTTCACCAGATCACCAAATAGGCCTATGGCACAAATTGTCTTAAACTCTGGGAAGGAAGACAGACCTGGTTTATCATGTTTCTTTATTGTATCCCTATCACCCAGTTTAGTATCAGACACACAGTAGGTGTTCAATAAATGTTTACTAAATGAATAGGATTCCTTCCCAACCATCCTCCATACCCTCAACCAAGGGAGCTAGTGATGGCATTCTTGGTCACCTGAGAAGGAAGGATATTCCTGAATCTGGTTTTGTCCCTGACAATCTGCTTTTGTTCACAGAAGTGTGTGGAACTTTAAAAGTCTGATCCCAGGAGAACCTGGTCCCTGAGAACCTCACCCCCAGGCGCAGGGCCCTCTGCAGCAGAGGAGTAGGGTAAACTGTGAAGGAAACAAAGACAAGTAGCTTCAGCATGGTAACAGACCCTGAGGCATATTAGGTCCATGGCTCCTTATCCTCCACCTGGTTCTCCTTCTGGTTTCTGTTTAGAGTCCCAGAAAAGGGGGCCTGTCTTCTCTGGTCTTCAGCAAAGACTATATTTTGGACTTGGATGTGACCTTAAAGACCTTGGAGAACAGTCCTCCCTTTTGGAGGCCCAGACTGGGCCACACCACACACTAAGGAGTGAGGACACAGGGAAAAGATGTCACTTTAGGCAAAGAACATCTTCTTCTCCATGCCTTAACCCAAAACACGAGCACCCTAGACAAATATATTAGAATCCCAAAGTTGGCTCCTAACAGTGTTCCTGAAGCCAGAGGCTTTCTCTGACAAGGTGAGTGAAAAAGAGCCTCTAATGCCAGAATGAGGGGCTGGGGATTTGATTAGGGGAGGAAAAAAGAATCATGGAAGACATGATCAGGGCCAGGCTTCAGAGGTCTGCTTCAAGGCTAGTTTCCATCTTGGGATTCTAGGCAGGTTGCTTCTCCAGCACTAATCCCCAGTAAGATTAACCTAAGTTTGCAGATGGGAAAACCCAGGCCCTCTAGCAAGGGTGGTGGAATTACATTGTGAAGCAGAGCACACTGAGGAAAAGGATACCCAAGCCATCTGACTCTCAGACTGCCTAGCATCCTTTTGCTAGGCTGACCTCTTCTCCTGGCCCACTCTAGGCCCTTTGCCCCTGATGTTTTCCCCTCTACTTTACCCCCTGGTCATTGGGACTAGCTCCTGATTATGAATGTAGGTATCTCTTCCCTCCGCACAAGATGCCTTTGACTCAAGATCCTGAATTCCCAGCTCTGGCCATGAGGCAAGATGTTCCCCTTACCAGGCTAGAGTCTCTTCTGCTCACCTCTGACAGTGCAGCCCCAGGTCAGAACCAGAGGAATCAAAGCCTTCATACTCTCCCCAAAACATCTGTCAGAATCATGGAGCATGTCCAAGATCTGGTATTCCAGCTATTTCACAGAGGTGGCCCAGGGAGGGAAGGGGCCTTGCCAAAGGTCCCACAACAACTTGGAAGTCATTCCTGACTCCTCTCAGTCCCCTCTTTTCCCATATGTAAAGCCCATTGGTTCTAGCATCTAAAAAGCTCTCATAGAACAGACAGGTTTCTCATGCAGGAGAATTCCAATTAATTTATGTAGATACATCCCCCTCAAGGAGATGGAGCTTAATTTCCCACTCCCAAAGCATGGGCTACACTTTGTGGCTTCCTTCCAAAGTGTGTGGTATGGAAAGGGGGCTGGGGGCAAGGAGGGGAGTAACTTTACAGTGAAAAAGCCTGACATACACTGCTACTTCAACCAGGTGATCAGAGTTAAGCCAACAGTGATAAGACATTGATAGTATGTACCCTTTATGAGACTAGCATTTTCCTTCTGTGGTCTTCCTTCCCCAAACCCATAACCCTAAGCTAATCATGAGAAAAAACATCAGAGAAATCCCAGTTGAGGGACATTCTACAAAATACCTGACCAGTATTTTTCAAACATTGATGACTCCAGGTCATCAAAAACCAGGAGAGTTTGAGAAACAGTCACAGCCAAGAGGAGCCTATGAAGACATAAAAACTAAATGTAATATGAGGGGCGCCTGGGTGTTTCAGTGACTTAAACTTCTGCCTTCGGCTCAGGTCATGATCTTTGGGTCCTGGGATGGAGCCCCACATCAGGCTCTCTGCTCAACGGGAGCCTACTTCCTGCTCTCTCTCTGCCTGCCTCTCTGCCTACTTGTGATCTCTCTCTCTGTCAAATAAATAAAATCTTAAAAAAAAAGAATTGCCCAATAATTTGACACTTCCTGTCTAAATGTAATATGATATTCTGGATGGCATCCTGTAACAGAAAAGTTACATTAAAAACTAAGGAAATCTGAATAAAATATGGACTTCAGTTAATAATAATAATATTGGTTTATTAATTGTGACAAATGTACCATGTTAATACAAGATCAATGGGGGGAAACTGGCTATAGGATATATGGGTACTCTCTGTAATATCTTCACAGTAATTCTATAAATCTGAAACTTTTGAAATAAAAAATATATCTTAAAAACCTTCCGTATCCGCCCATTACACCACTCTCACCTGAGGAACAGCATCAACTTCCTCACGGCTCTCCCTCCCTCCAATCCATTCTCCTGGCATCCAGCAGAGGGCATTCTCTGAAACTGCAATCTGACCGTTTCTGAAGCCTTTCATTGAAACAGGGGCGTTGGATGGAAAATTCGGGAGGTATATTGCAGAAGACCAACCTGGATATTTGTATGTTATCATTATTAGCCACAAAGGATCTAGAGGTACTTCTGGTGTCCGCCGAAATAAAGTTACTCTATCCAAAATTTAAAACAACTCAGCCTTCCAGAGGTTTGCCTTTCAGACACCCAAATCCTGATCCCTTCCCCACCCCATTGCACAACTATATCGTAATTTCCTTTTGCTTTGCCCTTCTCGCTATGCACTCTTTGGCTTGAGCCATCTTTTTTTGCCTTCTTCTTCCAGGTTCAGTTCCAGGAATCCAACACCATCTCTCTAAAACAGGAGAGCATTCCTGAATTATTGGGATGTAACGTCTTGACAGATTACTATTTTTTAAAAATTACAAGCAAATGAAAAAAATGGATTCCCATGATTCCCCATTCCCAGCTCACACTAGGCCTGAGGAAAGGTTTGACGCACAATAAATAAAAAGATGAATCATTGAACAAATGGATATTCTAGGGCGCAGGACTTTTCTTTGCACCTGCGCAGGAGGGGAAGGCGTGGGAAGCTGTTTGGTACCTGCGGAGGACCACTGCAGCCGCTGGTGGGGGAGGGGCTTTCTCAGCCTCGCCCTGCCATTGGCCAGGATGGTCCGCATTGCTCTGACGCAGCACCTCTGCGGCCTGCAGAGCTCTCCAGCAGAAAACCAATACCTTCCCCCCAACCCCGCCACACATACCACTGTTTGGCAGACCAGTGCGTAGAGGAGATAGCGATTTGAGGGTCTGTGGAAGAGACTGGCTCCTGAGGATGGCTCGCCAGCGGGACAAAAGACTACAAGAAGCACTTTGAATTTGCTCAGAATTTTATTAGGATTACCAAGTTTCACAAGGAACAAGGAGGGGCTTCTGGGGGGGGGGTGGGCAGGAACACTGCAATGACAAGCGCCCTTGCATAGACACCAAGGCGGGCTAGCGGGCACAGCGTGGGGCAGGGCAAGGGATGGACAGAAAGAGAGGCTTGGGAGAACAGGGTGGCAGCAGAGCCCCCCAAGGCCACGGTGGCTCTCCCCGCTTCAGGATCAAGGGTGTCTACTCCACACAGCACGAGGAGGAGGATAGAGGGGCCCTGACCAAGGCATCACAATAAATACGTTTAGCAGCACACAGAAGCCTGCAGGAGAGGAGGGCCAAAAGGAAGGGGGAATCCCCCTTTCCCTTACCCCCAAAATAAGAACTCTGCAATTACTAAACCATAAAAATAAACTTTAAACCCGTGTACGAATTCGGTCATCCCCCAGAAGTGCAATGTGGGGCCGCGCGGCCCTAGCTGAGGGGGAGGGCAAATGGGGCAGGTGGAGAGGGATACAGAGAGGCAGCCCTTGCAAGGGTGAAATGTGCAAGGGTGAAATGTTTATCCAGTTTTGCCCCTCTTCCCTGGGTTGGCCCAAGCATTTTGGACCTGAAGCACCTCCTCCATGTCAGAGTCATCAGAGTCTTCCCCTCCTTCTGAGTCTTCAATCCCTTCCTCCTCATCGCTTCCCTCCTCGTTATCACTTCCCTCCTCGTTATCACTCTCCTCGCCTTCTTGTTCACTGTCTGCAAAGAGGGAGAGAGGCAAGGAGGGGAAAATGGAGGGTGATTAGATGAACAGGTAGATGTCATTCTTTTTTTGTTTAAACAAAAGAAATTTATCTTCTCACTGTTCTGGAAACTGGAGGAGAGCACTCTTTTAACAGGGAACAGAACGCAGAGCCAGGATTTTGGGGGCCTGGAACACTTGCCAAGCACCTTTGCTTGAAACAAGCCAGTGTGTGTGAGACAAGCCTGTGTGTGTGTGTGTGTGTGTGTGTGTGCGTGCGCGCGCACGCGCACACACACACACATGTGCTCGGCTTACTCAAGCAAGCCTGGAGTGAGGGAGTGGAAGGGAAGCAGGAAAGCAGGGTGGGCTCCTGCCTCTGGCCTATCAAAATTGATACTCTGAAAGTTGCTTTTTCTCCCCCTGTAATGTGTCAATGTGTGTCTTCCTGAGTTCTGATCTCAGCTGAATAAACCTTCTGTTCATTCTAAGGCAGCTCCCCCGCTCTTTCTCCACAGTCTGATCTAAACAGGCCCCAGTCTGTCTTTTTTAGCCCAATCCCCCACCCCCCACCCCAGCGCTGGGCAGATAGCTCTTCCTCCCCTTCTCTGAAAGAAGATACCATCCGGGGGCACATCCTTCAGTTTCTGTAACTGAATATATTTCTACACTGAATCTACTCATCCAATGCCTCCTTCCTTGCCCCTGCACTCAATGGAAATTTGCCAGAGACCCCATGGCCAAAACCCCCAGGATTGGTTGGTCTTCTACCTCCAGCTCCTTCTATCTTCCCCAGGGACCCACCTCTCCAAGGTCTGCCTGCCCACAGCCAGGCTCAGACATCTCCCTTGCCCACCCTCTACCATCCCCTTCCTAGCTAAGGTTTGACTCTACTGCCTTGCTCCTTGCTCATTCCCTCCTCCTACCCCACTGTGGTCTGTCTCTGCCCCCATTAATATACTGAAACTACTTTTGCCAAGGCCACAGCACTAAATCCGATGGACACAAACCAGTCCTCATTTTACCTGACCTTTCAGCAGCACTAGATACTGAGGACTATCCCCTCCTTCTGAGAACATTCCATGACCCAGTTCTCTTCCCAATCCTACCTTCTCAGAGCCTCAGTTTCCTCATCTACGATACTACCTACCTCTTAAGACTTGCTGTGAAGATTAAATGAATCAGCCAGTAACAGTAAATCACTCAGAATAGTGCCTGGTGCACAGTAAATACTTCATTAATGCTAACTGGTCCCAGAATCCAGGGCTAGGATTCTGCTCTGGCTTATTACCTCCTTTATTTACATCCTCTGACTTCCTAGACATAAAACCAATCACCTGCCTGGGCTACCTGTATCTTAGGTCCAACAGGCCTTCCCAACTCCATGTTCCTCCCTGCACCTCATCAATCCTGCCACCATGTCATTCCCTATCCTAAGAATTGGCACCTCTGTTTGCCAGTCATCCAGGCCAGACCAAACCTGGGAGTCATCTTAAGGACTGCCTTCTCCCTCAAACCTCGGCAGGCAAACCTTTCTCCGCATTTCCTAAAATGCATGTTTTGGTGAACGCTAAACAATAGCTTCTGTGGTCAAGAAGTTTGGGGAAATTCCAATTTCAAGTTCCGCAATGTTTAAAAGGGTTTCTTACAGCAGGGCTTTTCAGAGCCTTTAAGGTGCTAATGTACATGTGACTCTACCTGAGAATATTAATGTATGCAGTATGTCCCCACATATCCTACTGGACATTTTTGTGAGAAGCAGCTTTCAGAACTAGTGAAGGATCCTCAAAAGACAAACAAGCCTGAAAGTTCCCTAAAGTCCTGGGCTGGGTACAGTGTATGCTGAATTATAAAGTGTTTGTCATTTCCCTGCTTTCTGTGCGTGAAATTGTCCTTCTCAGTTTTCTACCCACCTTCTCCTATCTCTTCACTCTTCCTGTGACTTTTGCTCTGTTACAACCTATCTACCCACCACCTAGAACTGGAATTTGTTTCTTTGGTTCTGCTATGTTTGTAAGTTAAAGGTTCCCTAGTCTTGCTTTGTTTAAAAAGTTGCACAAAATGCTTCTTTTCCCCACAAGTGCAGACTGTATTCATGCCTTGATCCGGGCCAGCTTTTCTGAGAAGAGAAAAGGAGGGAAAACAAGAGGGGTTCTAGGCTCACCTTCCTCACTGCCTTCTTCTTCCTCCTCCACTGAGGAGTCTTCTTCAGAGATGTTCTCTACCTCGTCCTCATAGTCATCCTGATTGTTGCTGTTATCTTGATCCTTGTCAGGGTCATCAGTGTCATTCTTGTAATCTTCGATGTCTCTGTCATCATCATCGCTGCCTTCATTGTCACCTTCATTGCCATCATCATCACTGCCTTCATTGTCGCCTTCGTTGCCGTCATTATCTTCATCATCACTGCCCTCATTGTCTCCTTCGTTGTCACTATCGCTGCTATCCTGGTTGTTGCCACTGCTGCCATGGTTGCCACCTTTGGGGTTCTCATCACCACCATCCGGGTTCTCATCACCATCAGGGTTTTCATTGTTGTCATCAGTATTCTCTTCATTGTCATCAGGGTTCTCTTCATTGTCATCAGTGTTGTCTTCAGGGTTCTCACTGTTGTCATCAGGGTTCTCGTTGTTGTCGTCTGGATTCTCATTGTTGTCGTCGGCACTCTCATTGTTGTCAGTGGTCTCGTCATCAGAGCTCTCATTATTATCAGTGGTCTCGCTGTCATCAGGGCTCTCGTTGTCGGCGGTCTCACTGTCAGGGCTCTCATTGTGGTCAGGGCTCTCACTGTCACAGAGGCACTCGCTAATGTCAGTTATCTCATTGTCAGTGGTCTCAAAGCAGTCGGTGGTCTCCATGAAGTCAGAGATCTTGATGTCATGAATGGTCTCATTGTCAGTGATACCATCACTGTCTGAGGTCTCACTGATAATGTCTTCCATTAGATGATAGTCATCAGAGTCTTCCAGGATCACAACCTCACACTTGTCCCTGTTTTTACTGTGGAGAAGCCTAGGGTTGAGTATAGGGTTGGTGGGAGGTAAGGCAGACACTGAAAGGTAGTAACTGGGGAGGCAGTAAGCTACAAGGGATCCCAGGGAGGAGGTTAGGGTGGGGAAAGTCCCATTTCTGCTCCTGACTACATGACCTCAGGGCAATCACACCCCATTTATGGGCATCACTACCCACTTGTAAACATATTGGACTGGACTCTCTCAAAGGTCCCTTTGGGGGGCGCCTGGGTAGCTCACTGGGTTAAAGCCTCTGCCTTCGGCTCAGGTCATGATCCCAGGGTCCTGGGATCAAGCCCTGCATCAGACTCTCTGCTCAGCAGGGAGCCTGCTTCCTCCTCTCTCTCTGCCTGCCTCTCTGCCTACTTGTGATCTTTCTGTCAAATAAATAAAAAATCTTAAAAAAAAAGTCCCTTTGGCTTTACAAATCCTGTGTGATACTAGCCTAATCTTTATCCCATTCCTAACAAACCACCTCTCAGCCACGAAACCGCTATCACCTTTCTTCCTTTTCTTGCTTCTTTTTGTTTGCTCTGTAGCCCCCTTCTCCCATCATGTAGTAGCGCAGAGGGTTAACCCACAGGTCATTTTTGATAATCTGTTGAAAAAGAGGGTCGGGGTGGGGGGAGGGGAATAGTTATGAGTACAAGCCCCAGAGCCTATTACCAATTCCCCAAGCATCCAGAGGCAAGCCTAGCAAGGCTTTCTCTGGCAATGCTAGGAGGAGCCCCACCTCAGCAATCCTATCAGCCTCTGGGAGGCTGTGGTTTGAGAACCAGCTGAAGAAGCTGTGGTTGGTGTCCTGGTTCTTGTGCCTGCGGGCCTGGGGTTCCTGGCCCCGGTGCCAGCGGATTGGAGTGGAGTGAGACACCAGCCGGCCTGGAGGGAAAGGAGGCTATGGAGAGGGCAGCAGACAAGGACAGATGGGGGGTGGGGGTGTGGATTTTCCCTAGGACTGCCTCTTACCAGAGCGGTTGCGCTGAAACTCCTTGACAATCACCATGTTTGTGAAGTAGGGGTTTGTCTGGAAGTACAGCTTCATCTTGTAGCCCATGGAGATGTGTCTGAGATCCTGTACCTGCTCAGGATAGAGATAATGTTGGGATCCCCACCATACCAAGGCCCCTCCCACTTTACCCCCCCTCACCTCCAAGGGCCAGATTCCTTGCCCGATCCTGGTAAAAAAAATGTATCTTTGGCCTGACCTGCAGATTGGTCAAGTAGCGGAAGATGTCTTCATCACGTCGGTTGATCAAGATTGAAATTTTGGGGTGGTTGAGGAACTGATGGAGGGAGCAGTTTAGGTCAAGGAGTGACTGTTCAATGAGAGAAGGAGGGAGGGAAGGCCAAGCAGGGCAGAGCAACAGAGAGGCTGGAGCAGAATTCCCTCTATGTTTATGTGATGTGTGTGGAGCAAGTGGGTCATGGGACATAACCCACACTTTTCTTCCCATGATACTATGCAGTGAGCCTGTGTTTATGCAATGTCAAACCTCTGTGTTAGGTTGCCTTACCTCGGTATGTATGTGCTGTGTGTCTGGGTGCTAAGAGTTTGTATTTAGAAGACATGTGTTTCTGTGGGCTAAAGGCCCATGCCCAAGTGATGCTGTAACTGGTTGCTGAGGACCTGGAGTCACATGATGTTCATTTAGATGTCTGTGTCCTCGTGGTATTGTGAATCTGGCTGTGAGGGTTTGCGTCCAAGTGATGCCATGTGTCTGGGTGCTGAGGACCAATATTCACATGATGCTCTGTGTCTGCATGCTGAGAACCCACGGCCACAAAATACGTGTGTGCCTGAGTGCTAACAGCCTGTGATCATGTGATACTTTGTAGGAGAGTGTCAAGGGTCTATATCAATGTAATTCCACCAGGAAGTTAAGCCCATGTGTTCCTAACATGTTGTATGTATGTCTGTATATGCCCCAGAGATAAGCTTTTCACCAGTAGCAAACAAGATTCTTCTTACTCTCTTATTTCCTTCATTTAACTCCTTGATCTCCACTATTTGGTACTCCTTTGCCTGCCCCTTAAGGGGCTCAAGCCCCCTTCTGTCTCCTTCTCTCCAGCCAGGATTGGGGTCTCCCTAGTACCTAAGCAGAGACCTAGCCTTGCAGAGCTAGGTGTGACTTCTGGGCAATTTCTTTGCTATGTGCCATTCCCCTCCCTCTTCATCATTTCTGAATCAGTTCATCTTCTGTGTGTCCCTCCCCTCCTCCTTTCACCACCTCTGGTCTAATTTTTCTGCTGTGTGCCCTCTCTTACCCTCCCCATTTCACTGCCTGTGATGCATTTTTTTTTTTTTTATTACGTTCCTCCTCTCCCATTTTCCATTTGTGGTCCAGGTTTTATGCTGTGTGCCCCTCTACCCCCTTTACCATCTCTAGTCCAGCTTCTCTGATGTTTTGCCCCTCTCCTTCCATTCCTCCTCTACCAAACCTAGTCATTTTTCCAATAGGGGTCCACCCCCACACCCTTTCTCTCCCCCCAACCCCCCCTTTTTGTCATGGGCTCCTGGCCCATGAATATAGATGACAAGGATACTGCTTTGACCCAGAAGCCTGGAATATGCTGGATGATGAGGTCTCTGCGCTCCAGGAAGGGTCTTCGCATCTGAATGAACTTGCGTTTCAGACGGAGGAAGGCCTTGCCTGCCTTGATGTTCACCGCCTCCAGGTCCAGTTGAATGTTTTCCAGTGCCTGCAGGATGCACTCTATCCTCTCGGCATTCCTCTCCTTGCTATCCTTCTTCACCTTCCTCTGCTTCCTCTTCCTCCTCCTCCTCCTCTTCCTCACACTCTCCTTTTCATCCTCGTCGTCATCTTCCACGATGATGATAGCTTCTTCCTTCCCCCTCGGACCGGCTAACTCCTGGTACCCCCACTCCCCTGCGCTACAGGTTTCTAGGGCCTTCTCTCCAGCAAAACTGCTGGGCTCCATAACCTGAAAGTCAATTTCCACACTTCCCCCAGAAGCCTCCGAAGGAGAGAATATTTCTAGGCTCTCCGTAGGAGGGGGCGCCTCCCCGTACCCCGACTCCATCGCGGGCTCCCAGCCGGGACTCCCAGCACCCAGGGTGAAGTACGCACGGATTCCCCCCTCCTCCAGAATGACATAGGGCGGCGGCGGGGGCAGATCTGGGCCCAGTCCCACCCCCCTCATGTCAGCCAGCACCTGTGCCGCCTCGGTTTCCTCCCGGAGCCTCGGCCGCTGCTCGGGTGGAGGTAGGGGCAGTCGCAGGAGCGGCGGCGGCGGCGGCGGCGGCGGCAGCTGGTCGTGCTGAGAGGGCTCTGAGCTACTCAGGCGGCGGGCCTTGGCCGGAGGCCCCTCATCTTGGCGGTCCATGGTGACCGCGCTCACAGCTCAGGGGATCGCACTAGCCCCTTCCGCTCTCAGCCAGGCCGCCGCTGCCTGTCACACCTGAAGCTGAGCCGCAGCACCTCACGCCACCACCTCTCCTCACAGCCTCGCTCTGGCGTTCCCTCCCACAGCGCCTGTCCTACTCCCTCCGCGCCAAGCGTCCAAGACCCACCCCCTCCCTGACGTAAAGGGCCCGTTCTGTCTCTCCATTGGCTGCCAGCCCCCGCCGAGGCACTCGCTCTCCCCCGACCTCTGCCCGCTCTCACGCAATCTGCTTGCCAACACCGCACCTCATCGCTTTCCAATTGGCTCCTCTCAGGCCCGCCAATCATCGAGCTGACTCCCCCAGCGACGAGTTGGAAACTGCATGGCGATTGGCTGCAAGGAAAACTGAGGGGGCCGAAACCCCTCTCCCACCCTTGCAGCGTTTTATCCAATGGGAAAAGTACCAGTGGCTCTGAAGACCAAAAAACAAAACAAAAAACAAACGCAGCTTCGGAGCAGGATGTGCTCAAATAAAATTGGGAGAGCCTCGCTATCGTTTCCCCCCTTCTCTGCCCTCCCCTCAACAACTACGCACTTCTTAAATCTGTCTCTTTCTCTATTCCCGGCGTTTGCCTCTGTGGAGATCTGAAATGTGGCCCCCGGGGCTAGGGTTGCCCTAAAGGAGCCTGGAATTTAGAAACCTAGGACCTTTGGTTTGGGGCCAGATTTTTGACGTGGCTTTTTGCCTCTCTGCAAAATGGCTCTAGAAATAATCACACACAAAAAGTAACTTCGTCTGCGTCATTAAAATGATTGTGATTCCGTTCATCCACCAGGGTTTTTCTAGGATTTTCTCTGTCTTCGTCCACTTTATACTTGCCCTCCTTCCAATCCTTTCCTCAGTATATGCCGCTTTTAATTGTATTTTAGATTTTGGAGGGTCAGATTGATGGTCTTTCCTTTGGCGTGGTGGTGGGGTTCTGGATTTGGTCTGGGATTCACATCACGGGTGTGCTCCTCACTTTGTAACCCTAACCAAATCACTCCCTCTCTCTGAGGGTGTGTCCTCAGAGACACTGTTTCCTGTCCTCTAAATTAGGCATCTTTAAGACATGTAGGAAACTGCCCATTGCAGCCTTTCTGTGGTAGCAGAAAATTGGAGGCAACCTAGAGACCCATCACCAGGGGTATGGATAAGAAACATGTGATAGATGTAGAAGATGGACCACTAGAATGAATTAGATCTACGTACAGCAACAAGGCTGGATCTCTCGAAAACAGAATGTTTAGTGAAAAAAGAAACAGAACAAGATTTATAGTACAATACTGTTTATGTAAATTAAAACATAACAATACCATATATTTTTCACAGATACACATATATGTAAATAAACACATGAACGGTGAATTGGAAGGACATACATTAAATACACAAGAGTGGGTGCCTATATGGGAGGGGGTATTGGATCAGGGATGGGTGATGAAGGGGAAGAAACAAAACAAAACAAAGAAGAAAAGGGACTCGCATGGACCAACGATGATGTAGTGTGCCAAGAACTGAGGAGTATGGTCAACTCAATTCTGTGCACCTGAGAGAATAAGTAAATAAACGGTAAATTGAGGGCCCAGGGAGCAGGCTAGCTGGGTAGACTCCCAGGCTTGGCTCCTCCCCCCGCCCCCCATAACATCCCTCCTCTGAATTTAGTCAAAGCTTACTAAAGTCCCAGATGTATACAGTGGACACTTCGGAAGGGCTCCCATCCCAGACTGAGTAGTCCCTCCAGAAGCCATTACTTGTAGGGGACATTTTCTAACCCCGTTATTTCCCCCATTCAAGTTTGATCCCCAATTCCCAGTCGCTAGTCTCCAAAGTGGTCCACTTTCAGGAACACCTTGTTCGCGTTTTCGGAAGGAGACTGACACAGGAGTTGGATGGTACCCAGGGCTCTCCAGGCTATGGAAGAGATAGGGTTCTCAAGTATCCTGTCCTCCATGTTCAGAGCCTGGGCCAAAGGAGTAAGATTTTACAAGATGGGAGTCTACCCTCTTGCTGCATACATATGTATGGTTCTAAAATTCTATTCTCCGACCACTCTACTTCCTACTGCAGGCGCATACTCTAGTTTGTCTCCTTTCAATTAGGTGCATACATGTATGTGTGTGTGTGTGTGTGTGTGTGCCATATGTCTCCACATACAGCATTTGCTCACATGTGTGCACCAGGCAGTGGTGCCTCTCCACACAAAGTCCACAGACACAGTCCCACTTGACCATACCTCCCCACATGTGGTCATGCAGACAGGACACACACACACACAGAGTCAGAAAGAGAAGACATCCAATATAGCATTGTTCTTTTCAGTTTTCCATTTACAAAATCCAATGGTGAATCCAGGCAGATAGAAAAAAGAAATGGAGGAAAACCCTCCAGAATGTACCCTACCTACTCCCACCCCTGTGGTTCCCCCCCACCCCACTCCCTGGGAAAGGCACCCCCATCACTATCACTGAGAGAACAGGTACCCTCCACCCCAGCCTCTCAGCCACTCTGGCCTGCCTTTCCAGGGCCACTCCACAGCCAGGCTCATTAATGTCTCTCCTGCCTAGAGTGCCCTCCCCATTCCTCTTGGGTCAAGGCTTCCCCAATTCTGGGGCTGTCTTGGGGGTAGGGAAAGAGCTTAGGACAACAGCTTCTATCAGGAAGGGAAAGGAGGATAGATAAATACAGATCTCCCCCTCCCCCAGGAAATGGGGGAAGGGGGACAAAGAATCTGGGCAAGGCCAGGCAAAAGAATGCCAGCTTGGCTCACCAGTCCATAAGAACTGGCAGTGATGTGAGCCCAGAGTGGACTCTGCCCTGGGAGGGAGGCTTGGGCTCTCCCACCTGGAGAATCTGGCTGCAGTCTGCTCCATTTTGGGTGGAGGGAAAAAGAGGGAGAAGGGCTGTTCTGGGAAAGGAAGTTGGGGGCTGAGGGCCCAGAAGGCCTAGGGCTACCAAGAGGGGCTTGAGACAGACCCCCGAGGCTTGAAGGGGACCAAATGAGGTCAGATAGGAATGGACTCCAGTCCACAGTGCCTTGGAGCTTATGCTATCCCCCATCTTTTCATCCTCAGGAGAATAGTGTGAACCCAGGAGACAATTCTGGGGCCGAGTTTTGCTCTGACCCAGGCACTGGGATCCAGTTACTCTGGGGAGTTTTGCTCTCTTCCTACACTTCCCTGGGGGAATGCACCTGCCTATATGGCACCCATATCAACCCTAGTGAGGCTGGAGTGGATTTCCATCCTCAGGAAGAAGAATTGGGGACTGGGGATCCAGGAGGCAGCTCGAAAGAATGCAGCCAAGCTCGGGTCTCTTCAGCTCGATGCGTGCAGCTCACATCCCATTCTTCACCTAGCATGGACCCATCCCAGAGGTCCTTCTCCCTCCCCTCATGTCTTCTAGAACAGATGCTCAAGAAACACTTGGGAGGTCTGGACATGGTGGGGAGGGAGAGGAAATCAGGCTTGGGACCAGGGTTAGCTTAAAACAACATCGCACACAACATAGCAATTAAACGTTTCTGCTCCTGGGGGACCCAGCACCCTCTTTGGTCCCTGTTGTCAGCAGATAAATTTCTCCCTCAAAATCCAGCCCTTGCTAAAGGACTCGGAAGGGAAGGGTGCATGGGAGCAGAGGTGGCAATAAGAGCTCTGGAAGTCTATTTTACAGAACAAATTTCCCCCTTCTGGACAATGTCAGAAGGAGAGACATTAAAGCAAGAAAGCCCGTCTCCTCAGCTGTTAGTAGAAAAACCTGCATTTTCAGTCTTAATTTCTTTTTCTGAATTGTCACTTCTGAGAAAGGAAGAGAGAAAAAGGGGGGGGGAGAGATCGTAGAAGTGGAGAAGGAGGCAGCGGAGACAGGCCCCACAGAATTAGAAAAGCCTCTTTTCTAGTCCCCCACCAGTCTCCAACCCTGGGGAGGTGTCGGCAAAGATGCCTAGATTCTGGGTGGTTCAAGGGGCTAGGGCTGGAGCTCAGAAAGAAAGGCTCCTATATGGGGCCCACCCTTCCCTTACTGCTGGCTCCATCACGGTAGCCATGACCATCTCCCTGCCTGTCTGTCTACCAGCTTGCTTCACATAACACAGTAGGGTTCTCTGGGAGCCGGGGCACCTCCTGTGCCCCAGCAGGGGGCGTGAGTCCTCAGGCACTTCTTGAGGTCCTTGTTGAGCAGGAAGCAGACGATCGGGTTGACAGCAGCCTGGGCGAAGCTCATCCAAACAGCAGTGGCCAGGTAACGGTGGGGCACGGCACAGGCTTTCACAAACACTCGCCAGTAGCAGGCCACAATGTAGGGTGACCAGAGGAGCAAGAAGAGCAGTGTGATCGCGTAGAACATACGGCCCAGCTGCTTTTCACCCTTGACCTCGTCCATGCCCAGCAGCCGCCGGCTGGCTGCGTGCCCATTCTGCCTAATACCCAGCAGGGTTGGTGGCATGGGCCCACGGCCAAAGCCAGCGATCCAGTTGGCAGCAGCCTGGCCGGTGGCCCCAGGGCCATGGAATGTCCAGTTCTGGCTGATGGCTGGCACCATCTGCACTGGCTTCATCTTGCGGTGACGATACTCGAAGAGGAGCAGCTTGCCATAGACAGCATGTGTAGCTGCCATGAGCACAGCCAACATAAGCATGAAGCCCAGCGTGTCATTGGCCTTGAAGTAGCGATGCTCAAAGATGCACTGGTCCTCCTCACGGATAAATTTGTAGGTGCCCACATCAAAGACGGGTGGGAAGGCCATGGCCACAGATAGGGTCCAGGCCATGCAGATGACAGCTGCGCATGTCCAGAGTGTCATGCGCTTGGCGTAGAAGCGGTGGTGGGCGATGGCCATGTAGCGGGTGACGCTGATGCAGAACAGCATGAAGGCCGCATGGAAGCAAAAGAGCACGGCCATAAAGGCCACAATTTTGCAGCTGAGTGCACTGAAGGTCCATGAGGAGCCGTGGCGCACAGAAGCCAGCACAAAGGGGAAGCAGACGGCAGAGCGTATGCCGTCGGCCAGGCACAGGTCCAGCAGAAAGTAATAAGGAGCCTTGTGCAGGGCACGCTCCTTGAGCACCAGCAGCGACAAGATGGCGTTGCCCGCCAGGCTTACACACATGATCAGTCCCAGCAGCACCAGCTTCACATATGCTGATGCTGATGGCGGGGACAGTGCGCCGCTCACCTCTTCGGGCTCTCCAGTTGTGTTGGCCATACTGAGGGGCAGGGGCTGCTCCCAACCCTATGGGATCAGCCAGTCTGGTATTCGATGGGTCCTGGGGGACTCCATCAGTTGTCCTGCTGGGCTGCACCTGCAAATGGGGATAATGGCGGAGACGCAGACATAGAGAGAAAGAGAGATGATGGCAGGAGAGAGCCAGAGAGAAAAACCCAGACAGAGGCACAGAGAGAGAGTAAGAAAGGATAGAATGAAATGAAAATGGTGACAAAGATATAAATGGATACAAATTGAGAGGCAAATGTGGGGATGAGAATGAGCAGAGATAAGAAGAAAAAGAATCAGAAAGACAGGGAGAGAGGGAAAGGAAGGAGAGAGAGAGAGAGAGAGAGAGAAAGAGAGAGAGGAAGATGGGGGGGAAGATAGAGAGAAACACAAGAAAAAGAGACAGCGAGATACAGATGGAAAGGTGAGGAAGAAACAGAAAGGGCAGTGTTAATGGGTCTACCTGGTCTCCACACTTATTCCCCAGCTGGTATCAGGTCCTGCCCCTGGCCCACTCCTGCTCCTGCTCCTACCCCCTCCTTGCTGGGTGAGGAGGCTGTTTCACCTCTCTGGATGTTCTCCTTTACCTGTTTCCTCCATTGGTGGGTCTGTGGGGCAGGGGTGTTGGTGCAGCTCTTCTCCCCCTTTGCAAAGCCCTAAGGTTATGTTCTTCAAACTTTTTTAACTGCTACCCATAGTAAGACAAACATTTTACATTACAACCTCGTACACATACACATACGTGCACACATAACTGAACCAAAAGTTTCACAAAACACGACTGACCCTCTGTGTAATGTACTCCGTTAGTTCTGTTCTATTTCACGATTTTTTGTTAATGCTGGTAGCCAGCCATTAAATGAGCTTTCTTATTCATGATCAGGAAGGCACTTAGCATGCCCAAGAAAGAGTGGGAAGACCAGTGTGGTTGGAAAAGGTCAGGCAAGGGAAACAGTGGTATAAAGTAGAAAGGGGTCTGGAGCCAGATTATACAGGGCTGTGGGCCATGACACGGACTTGGTTTGTTTGTTTGTCTGTTTTTTAAAGATTTTATTTGACAGAGTGAGACACAGCGAGAGAGGGAACACAAGCAGGGGGAGTGGGAGAGGGAGAAGCAGGCTTCCTGCTGAGCAGGGAGCCTGATGCAGGGCTTGATCCCAGGACCCTGGGACCATGACCTGACCTAAGCCAAAGGCAGACACTTAACGACTGAGCCACCCAGGCCCCCCGGACTTGATTTTTATTTTAAGTGGGGGAGGGAGTATTGTGACTATAAAGATGTGAGTGTGCTTGTGTGCATTCATTCATTGAAAAACGATTTACTGAGCATCTACTTGTGCCAGCCACTGGGGCCGCAGCTGTGAACCAGATAGAAAAGGACCCCTGCTCTTACGGAGCTGATATTCTAATTGATAAAGAAGACATACAGGTAGAGTATAGTAGGTCAGATGATGATAAGTTCCTAAAAAGAAAAGTAAAGGAGGGAAAGGGGTTAGGGAGTCCTAGGGGTGGAGGAGGTCTACTTTTAGATGAAATGGACAGGGAAGGCTTCATGGAGGAGATGTCATCTAAGCAAAGACTTAAATAAGGTGAGAGTGAGCCATGTGGGTATTGGAGAGAAGAGAAGTCTAGGTAGAGGAAACAGCTAGCACAAATGCCCCGAGGTGGAATCACACGTGGTGTATTTGGGGAAGAGCAAGGAGACCACTACTCCTGGAACAGAGTGAGTGACCAAAAAGCAGTGGGCGGTAAGGTCAGAAAGGTGGTGAGGCCAGATCATGGAGGCCATGATGAGGACTTTTACTTTGAATGAGATGAGAGCCAAGGGAGCAGAGGTGAGGTGTGATATGACTTGGGGTTGAAAAAGATCCCCCTTGCTGGTATGAGGAGCACAAACCAGGTGGGGCAAAGGTTGAAGTAGGGAGACTACATAAGAGACTCCTACAGTAATTCAGGTGAGAATCAACAACACTCTGTGACCCTTGCCCTGCCTTATTTTTCTTCGTATAACTTACCTCTTCTAATGCATTATATAATTTACTTAAAATTCGGTTTATTGTCTGCCTCTCCCTATTAGAATGAAAGCTCCACAGGACGGGGATTAGAGACTCAGACACTCTCTTCTAGAAGAGCAGTGCATAGCACATTAGGCCCTCAGTCAAAGGCTGTCAGATCAGTTGGTTGAGGGACTAAAACAGCTGGTGGCTCAGGGAGGGCTGCCTGGAGGCATCCAGGTAGGATTTGCTGAAAAAGCAGCCTGGGCAGTACAGGAGTGAGAGGGCACAGGCAAGGCTTGGTGGCGGGAGGCGGGTGGCAGGAGGGCTTCTGGTGTGTTTGGACCGGGGGCAGGAGGGCAAGGAGTGTGATGATGTAACATGGTAGGTTCCAAAGGGAAGGCAGCAAGCTGGAGAAGCTCAGAACTTTGCGGGCTGGGTTGGGCTTGAGGTTGAGGGACACGGGGCTGAGTGGAACCTTTCTACCTTTTCTCTCCCAGGAAGTCACCCCTTGGTATTTTTTCCCAGATTGCTCCAACATGGCCTGCCACAGCCACCTGGAGCCAAGCTTTTTCATGGCACCCTGAAGTCTCAGACACAGTGCCAAAAAGCCATGAGAAGATGCTAGGGCGGGGGCTTGGGAGAAGTGGGTTTCGTGGGTCCCCTTTCAGCCCCCTCAAGGCCTAATAGCTCCCACAGAACTGTGGACCAGCTGACAGCTGGGTGTGCGTAAATGTGTACATACATACACACACATACACACACTCCTCAGCCTTGAGGGGAAGCAGGGGGAAAGCATTAGAGACAGAGAGAGATTGAATATAAAAGAGAATCAGAGAAGCATGCAGAGAGTGACAGAAGAGAGATGTTTGTGAGAAAGAGACTGAGACATAGGAGGGAGAAGGGGAAAAATAAACAGAGAAAGGGACCAGGACTTCCACACAAACAGGAAAAGACAGAAATAGAGACAAAGGAGGAAGAAGAGTGAGGGGAAAAAAGAGAGACACACACACATAGAGCATGAAAGAAGAAAAATAGAGACAGAAAAGTAGAGACAGAGAGAGAGAAAAAGAGAGAGAAGGAGAGAGAAAGAAAGAGAAGAAAGTGAGAGAGACAAAAGGAGAGAGGGAAGAAGGGAGGGAGAAAGAGAGAGACAAAGAGAGAGATAGGTGAGGGATAATGCCAGGAAAGAGAAGAGAGAGATAAAGAGACGGGTTGGGAGAGAGGCAGAGATAGAGACAGAGAGAAGCAGAAATAAAGACAGAGAGGGAGACACAGAGAAACACACTAAGATCCAGAAGGTGGATAATTTGTAGCCCAGAGTCTCAGGGAAAGCAAACCAAAGCAAACACACACTAAAATGAAACAAAACAACACAAAACAATAGCAGCAAACGAACAAAATCCTGGTGTTGCCTAGAAAGCTGGGGCGACTCTACAAGTGAGGAGAGGGTTCTAAGCCGACTGGCAGCCATAGCTTGGGCCCATCCTAGGCTAAAAGTGTGAGCAGATGCAAACACATACACACTTGCCTATGCCCCGACGCCCTAAGAAAGATATGCAGACAACTACACACACGTTCACACAGACACATAGGATCCTGTTGTGGAGACCTACGGACAACAACCGGCTCACATACAGGGACATCAACTCACACGCACATGCACATGCACACACCGTATATGTTCTTCCACAGACAGAGTATAACCTGCCTAAATGCCAGGGCATCGTCCTCAACATAGGCATTACTGCCCCCTAGGGGACACCTTGGAAATCTGCAGGAGCATTTTTGGTTGCCACAAGGCTGGGGTGCAGGATGTACTTCTAACATTTAGGGGTCCAGGGCAAGGATGCTGGCCATCCAGTGATGTGTGGGGCGGTTCTACACACTCAGCATATGTCCCGAATCCCCTAGGACTTTGGGTTTGTAATGAACTGAAACCTGAATCTAAGAACTCTATTTCACAAAATCCCCCCCTAGTTTAATATATCCTGAATTATTCAGGAAAATAGCTGTCAGCTAAGTCCAAAGGAGACTGCACTTTGTTTGGGAGAGCACTTTCTTTGAGTTGTTAACTATTTCGGAAAATATCACCCCTAGGCCTCTGCCTGTCATTTTCCTGCACTTTGAGCAAGGGGAAACTTTTTGGTTTTTCCCCTTCCAAAAACACATTTACTCATAAGATGTTACAAGCCTCTAACTACCTTATTGAATTTCCTGAGGAGTTGCATGCTCAAAGCTTCACATATCAAAATACAAATTACTACCTTATAAATCACTTTCCTTTAATGAATTTTTTTGGTATTAGAGCTCAGAAAATATGCATATCATATGAAATACTATATGGATTTTCTTTTTGAAATTATATGTGCAGAGAGATTATATTATCTAAGAACTTCATGCTTGTATAGTTAATGGGTGTTACAAAATATGGTATGTAAAATAGAGTGTTAGGTATGAGGGGGCTGAGAACTGCTCATATACACAGACACACTCAGACACACACACATGTGCAATGGCTCATAAACCCACAATTGTAACTCCCCTAACACCCATACATACATACACACACAGATGAACACTCAAATCTTGACAGATAGATACACATATGCAAACCTACTCACACAGAGACTCATATATACAATCTACCTAATTATTTAAATTCTCTCACATAATCAGAAAAACTTCTGTGACACAGGCATGTACACAGTGACATACCTATATCATCACATACAAAAACTGTTACACAATAATACTCAAAGTCACTTACATATGTCACCATACTCACATGCACTTGAAACTCGGCACACATGTACACAGACAGAATTCCCCTCAGATACCCACAGATATATTTGCACAGAGAAAAAAAACAGACAAGCAAAAACTGTTCATATATACACACACATACATACTCTAACACACAGAGGCCAACTAATCCAAACCCTTTCACATAAATTAGGCACGCTCACCAAAAGATAAGTACATCCTGGCACAGGTACATAGATACCCATTCGTGTACATACTCACTTGTGCAGAGAAGTATAGCAGCTCCAATACACACACACACACACACACACACACCCTTGCAATGTGCAAGCACAACCAACCACAAATAGAAAAACCGCCCCTGTGTACAAACACTCTTGCACACAGATGTGTACACACACGCGCTTGTTCACATTACTTGATATAAACACCCTGCAACAGGTCTATACACAGAGACAAACCCTCACACATGCACATACCAGCCGACTCCTTCAGGCTCAGGTGGAAACATTCGCAGAGCTGCTTAGCTCACAGCAGGGAACCAGACCAAGAGAGGCTCTAGGGGGTCAAAGGGAGGTTGTAAATGTTTGGATCGCTTCTTGCTGAAACATCCCAGATAGTCTGATTATTACTTTGATTGCCACACTTTGATCAGTGAGGTTTTCTGGTTTTGCCCATACATGTACAACACCTGTTTTTCTTTTTAATTTGACCTTATTTAAATTTTTTCACAACTTTTTTTCTATAAAAATAGTTGCATGACAGTTATTATTATTAATTTTATAGAGTTGCATATATAAAGAGAATATAACTATTTTGTTAATTGCCCTGATTGTTCTTCCTTTATAAAAAAAAAAACTTTTTCCTCCTAAAACATTTCAGATATAAAAAAATAGAAAGAGGGATGCCTGGGAGGCTCAGTTGATTAAGCGTCTGCCTCCGGCCCAGGTCATGATCCCAGGCTCCTGGGATCAAGCCTCATGTCGGGCTCTTTGCTCAGCAGGAAGCCTGCTTCTCCCACTGCCTGCTGCTCTCCATGCTTGTGCTCTCTCTTTCTGGCAAATAAATAAAATCTTAAAAAGAAAAAAACAAAGTAGAAAGAGTCCTGTAATGAATTTCGGTGCACCCATTGCCCAGATTCACTAATGATCAACCCTTAGGATCTTGTTTTGCCTATAACCTCACCCACTTCCCCCACTTCCAGAGTATTCAGAAGCATATTATACCATTCATCCATAACTATATTGTGGTGTTTCGAAAAGGACTCTTTTAAAAATGTTACAATGTAATTTTTATTATTTCTTCGTTTATTTACTGATTAACTTGTGATTGGCTTTTAGTATTAAAAATTAGCAAAATCGGATTATTGGTGGGATTTCATAATTTATTTCATAATAAATTATTATCTTTTGTTTTAGGTAAAAACATTTGTCAATAAAAGAATAAAGCCTGACTGTGGTTAAATTGAATTGACCCAGTAAAGGGAAAGCTAGACCAAACTTTAAGGCTTTGTTTCCAAAATGCTGTTCTCTTAAGAATGCAGGAGACCTCAAATTTGTTTTTTTATTTAAATCAGTTTTCAGAAGTCACTAGCATCTGCTGACCCCTTCAATACTTCATATTCAAGTAGACTTAATTTTTTTTTAAGATTTTATTTATTTATTTGACAGACAGAGATCACAAGTAGGCAGAGAGGCAGGCAGAGAGGGAAGAGGAAGCAGGCTCCCCACTGAGCAGAGAGCCCGATGCAGAGGCTTTAACCCACTGAGCCACGCAGGCACACTCAAGTAGACTTAATTTTTAAGACATTTCTTTTCCCATCAAAATTGATTTTATAATTAAAGCTGGAAAATCAGGAGACTCACAAGACAAACACAGTCTCCCCTCCAAAAACTCCAGGCTGTCCCTGATTTAAGCAGTTTAATAAGGATTGAAATTTGGACCCAGCTCCCAAATAAGCCCTCTCATCCGCCGTCTGTGTGTCCAATTTTGTGTGGAACAGTTATCAAAAGAAACTTCGCACTCGGTGTTATGTGCAACTGATAAATTGTTGAATACTACATCTGAGACTAACGATGTACTGTAGGTTGGCTAACTGAATTTAAATTAAAAAGATTTTTAAAAAGAAACTTTATTTCCTAGTAGGCTATGTTGGTCAACTGGCCATGAAGCACTCTGACAAAGAGAAATATTTGGACTTTTAGAAAGCATCTGAAAATGCACATTAAGAAATCTGACTCTTTTATGAGATGGGTTAGAACATTCTTTTTTCTTTTTTAAAAAAAGATTTTATTTATTTATTTGACAGACAGAGATCACAAGTAGGCAGAAAGCCAGGCAGAGAAAGAGGAAGGGAAGCAGGCTCTCTGCTGAGCAGAGAGCCCGATGCAGGGCTCTATTCCAGGACCCTGGGACCATGACCCAAGCTGAAGGCAGGAGCTTTAACCCACTGAGCCACCCAGGCGCTCCCTTCTTTTCTCTTTTTAATTTGGATTAGAAAATTCTTAGATAGAGCTTAACCAGCTAGTGACAGGATTGCCTGATTAACAAGCAAAGCTAAGATGCCCCTTCCAGTAGTATCTCAGCGTTCTGCCAGGAACGTTCTAGCAGTCTGCTGGGAAATTGTACACATCATGTTTGTGACCAATGAAGTAAAAAGATAGGAAAGAGGTCACTTTCAATTATTGCTATTAGGAGACACAGTGATGATGGGTCAAAAGACGCTGAAATGACACTAACTCAGAAGACTGATGAATCAAAAGGGTTTTCATTTTATATTGATGCATCTCTAAATATTGATTAATTGTGCTCAATTCATAGTACTTGTCAGAGAGCCTGAAGAGAAATGCAAGAAGCACTAAAATAAGTTGAAATATTCAAGGTTGAAATATTCAACCTTGAATATTTGAAATATTCAAAGTGAATATTCAAGGTTGAAATATTCAAAGTGATACACGAATATTTTCTATTATTGTGGAAACTCTGCATTAGTCTGTGGACTGACGCTGCTGTTGATATGGCATGAAGTTTACATCTGGAATTTGTTCTGAAAATGCCAAGATTCATGCACCAAGGAGCACTCACCTATAAAAGTTTACCTATAGGTATAATTTCCACAGTAAATGATGTTAGGTGAATTTGATTAAATCCAAGTTACTACCCACCTGTGTGTTGGATTTCTGTGAAGCCTTGGGATCAGTACACTTTTCTCTATTGTTTTAAACTTAAGTGTGTAAGAATTCTATCAAAAATTTATGAGCTAAAAGAAACAAACTGAGGGTTTTGGAGGGGAAGGGTTGTGGGGATGTGTGAGCCTGGTGGTGGGTATTAAGGAGGGCACGTATTGCATGGAGCATTGGGTGTGGTGCATAAACAATGAATCTTGGAACACTGAAAAAAATAAAATTAAATGAAGATGTTAAAAAAAAAGAAAATTATCAGCATTTTTGTGAATGATTCTCATTTGCAGATTTGATGTTCACTCATTTCAACAAAAGGCTCTGAGCATGTGAGTAAAATTACATCAAAAATTTTTAAGACACTCAAAAATATATGAATGTATACTGTCAAGTTTTATGGATTCAAAGCCAAACTTCAACTTAGAAATGAGGTCATGTATGGTTCCCTGAGTGAAAATTAGTTGGTGTTATTAAGTTGACAACTAAAAAAGACTTAGTAAGATGAGTAGAGCAATATCTGTGTCTACTTAGGGCAAAAGGTTCATAAATTATTTTGAAATACTCAAAATGAAAATTTTTGGTTGGATTCAAAATTCATGTGCATTTGTTACAAGAAATTTCAACATCATGTTTGATTGAGAGAAAAGAAGGAAGTGTTAGATTTAAAGAAGGATCCTCTCTTTGAGCACAAAATTCAAAGACTATGAATTGGGCACCTGGGTATCTCAGTGGATTAGGCCTCTGCCTTCCGCTCAAGTCATGATCTCAGGGTCCTGGGATGGAGTACCGCACTGGGCTCTCTGCTCAGCAGGGAGCCTGCTTCCTTCTTTCTCTTTGCCTGCCTCTCTGCCTATTGTGATCTCTCTCCCTCTCTCTGTCAAATAAACAAGTAAAATACTTTAAAAAAACCAAAGACTATGAATTATCCAAGTTCCGATTATTGATAAGAAAGGAGTTTTAACCAGTTTAAAAAAAAACAAACCCTCTTTGGCCATTTGCTGCCACCTACTCACGCAAGCAGTTTCTGTTGGTGGTGATCACCAAGATACAAAAGAGATCATTAGCTCTTTCGAGCATAAAACCTGGGTCTTTGCCTGGCCAGGGCAAAAACAAGTGAGTTACCAAAGGGAGGTAAAACAGAGGGATGAATAAGCAGTTAGTTGTTGCATTTCTTAAGAAAGGTTGGTATGGTGTGAAAGCTTCAGAGAAACCAAAATGGTACCTGATGACCCCAAAGCTGATGCTTTTAAGGTGAGTTTTGCTGACTTGCAGAATCATGCAGCTATGTTTTATACATTCAAGCTAATTACTGAAGACATTAAGGCAAATGGTGTCGCACAACCTCCATGGACTAGGTCTTAACCTTCATCAACAGGCTTTCCAAGGTCAAGAAGTAGCAGGTCACAATAGATGTTTATATCTGTGTCAGAAGTACTAATGGTTGTTTCATTTGGCTTTTGGGGGGGCGGGGTTACCAAGAAACACAATAACTTGATGTAGAAGGTTGATGCTCAGCACAAACTACTTTACCAAATCATGACAAAAATGTCCTAAAAGGAGTCAAATTACCATAAAATAAAGGCATTCACGATCAAAGGCTCAGAAGTGGCCATGAAAGCTGACCGTTACAAACTTGCATTAGTGAATAAAAGTTAAGTTTTCAGAAGTGAGCTCAGTGTAATATGAAAAAATCCTGAAAATATTTCACTTGAGGGCGCCTCGGTGGCTCAATGGGTTAAGCCGCTGCCTTCGGCTCAGGTCATGATCTCAGGGTCCTGGGATCGAGTCCCGCATCGGGCTCTCTGCTCTGCAGGGAGCCTGCTTCCTCCTCTCTCTCTCTGCCTGCCTCTCTGCCTACTTGTAATCTCTCTCTGTCAAATAAATAAATAAAATCTAAAAAAAAATATTTCACTTGAAACTTGTATACAAATTCAATATTTAATAACTCCCCTAAAACTTTGCATTGTTTATTTTGTTCATCACAATTTGTATAGTGTAAAGAAAATGTTAAAGAATTTCTTTTCACCAAGCCCCAGGACCTCTTAATCTTCTTCAGTTTACTCCAATGTGCCATATAGATATTTCACCTTTTCCGTGTGCCAGATTGGGAGTGCCCTAAAACATTCACATCCAGTTACACTGCATAGACACACCAGCACACATGGACAGAGAAGTGCACACAGGAACACGTGTACATCGAGATTCAAGTTTGCATTCACATCCAGACTTACACCAGCTGATAAGCACAATCAGGTGAATGTGTACAGGTACATACACACACACACACTCCTCTTCTATACAGAAAGTTAGGTATGTGTGTTGGTACCCACCTACCGGCAAATCATGCAAAGATATTCAAAACACACACAAACATACACACACACACACAGATAACCACCCTTCAATAGAAATACAGACCTCGGCAGAGGAAAACTCACCACATGCATGGGCACATGCAGACACATACACACACAAACCAAATCGTATGGACCAGGGGCATACGATTATTGATGTGTGGGGCATGGGGCACCTGGGTGGCTCCATCAGTTAAGCAACAGACTCTTGATTTCAGCTCAAGTCATGTTCTCAGGGTCATGAGATTGACCCCAACTGGGGCCCTGCGCTGGGCATGGAGCCTACTTAAGATTCTCTCTCTCCCTCTGCTCCTCCCTCCTTCCCCAGTCCCGTATTCTCTCTCTTAAAAAAACAAACAAACAACAAATCATATGGATCTACACTCTTTCAGACACAATCATGCATGCATAGATGTAAGAACTGAAATTCACACACAGGGTAAGTCCAATTCGTATGCTATAGATCCAGGCTCTCCCCCACCCCAGGCTCTTACATTAAGAGATTATAATCCATGATTTTAGGGAATACTACTCAACCATCAAAAAAATATGAAATCTTGCCATTTGCAATGACATGGATGGAACTAGAAGGTATTATGCTAAGAGAAGTAAGTAAATCAGAGAAAGACAATTATCATGTGATCTCACTCATATATGGAATTTAAGAAACAAAACAGAAGATCATAGGGGAAGAGAGGAAAAAATAAAACAAGATGAAATCAGAGGGAGAAGAACCACAAGAAACTCTTAATCATAGGAAACAAACTGAGGTTTGCTGGAGGGGATAGGAGTGGGAGGATAGTATAACTGGTGATGGACATTAAGGAGGGCACAGGGTGTAATGAGCACCAGGTATTATATAAGACTGATGAACCACTGACCTCCAACTATGAAACCAATAATACATTATTGGTATTATTGGTAAACCAATAATACATAATAATACACTAATTGAATTTAAACAAAAAATTTTTAAAAATCCACTGTTTTATACAAACGTTGCCCCGGTACACATACATTATACACACAGTATGCTCACACATACTGGCATATGGCTCAGGTTCACTGCCACACACACAGAGGCAGGCAGGCATAGACAGAGCAATGCAGACCCACACATACACAGCCACATAATCACCAATGCTTATAAACACAGACAGACACAAATCCTCAGATGCACACACTATGCATTCACTTATACAACACGAACATACATCCTAGTACACGGTCATATGGACAGAATCATTTATACACATACATCATCATCATCATTACCATCATCATATATAAACCTGGATATTAACCCTCCTACATGTATAGACTCAACAAAGATTCACACGTACACATTTACATCCTGACTACTACAAACCTGCTTACATATTCAGATAAAAACATACTGGTGGGGCGCCTGGGTGGCTCAGATGGTTAAACATCTGCCTTCGGCTCAGGTCATGATCCCAGGGTCCTGGGATCGAGCCCCACATCGGGCTCCCTGCCCAGCAGGGAGTTTGCTTCTTCCTCCCCCCCTGCCTCTCCCTGTGCTTGTGCTCTCTGTCTCTGTCTCTGTATCTCTGTCAAATGAATAAATTAAAAAAAAAATACTGGTATGTGTGCACACATATGCAGCATACCAGCAACCCAGATAACATCTGCACTCACAGGGACACACATCGCCACAGATACAAAGGTGTGCATTCATACACCCAGATGTACACTGGGAAATACAGATGTGTGGCCAAATCCCCTCCACTGACCTCCTAGATACATACTTCCTTTCTTATGCACTCATGGTTTTATATACACACTGGGACATGTATAAGTATAAAGCCAATTTTATGTACAAAAACACTCACATACACAGAATCTGCTCACTTACTTATGCATACACATGGATACAGAGAATGGGGCAAATATGCACATAGAAATGACTCTGTTGCACTTGCAGATGGACACAGACTGTTACTTACACACCAGGTATGTGCAATAATTGTAGTACTAGGTAACATCTGATATGGCGCAGAGGACTTACTGTGTGCCAGGCACTGTCCTAAGCCCTTTTCAAATATTAACTCATCTGATCTATGATGATAGATAGTATTATTACCCTTACTTTACAAATAAGAAACTGGGGCTTAATTGAGATTAGGTGCCTTGCCCAAAGCCCCACAGCTAATAAATGGCAGAACCAGGATGCAAATCCCAGAGCCTGCCTCCAGAGACCTTGTCCACTGAACTTACATGGAGAAACACACTCACCTCACACACACAAACAGATTCACACCACTCTAGCACAAACCCATGCACACACAAGCTGCATACCAACATACATGGCTACCAATAGACACACCCATGTAAGCATATACACAAAAAGGAATAAGCTCACATTTACAGACACTCTAGCAGAGGGATATATGCCCTAGGAAAGATGTACATGTTCCTACACACACCTACAATCACACACCCCATCCAGACACACCCACACTATCAAACACACAAAACACCCAGATACACCAGCCACGAAACATCTGGATAAACCCACACTCACACGCAGAGACACCCACATTATCAGATACATTCCCCACCCAAATACACCCAAACACTCTCATACACACTATGAAGATATACTCACATGCACACACCCTCACCCAGATACACTCACACACCCCACACAGATTGACCTATATACTCTCTTTCACATGCCACCCAGATATACCCTGTCTGTCTCTCATGCCTGGCCAGAGAGAAACCCACACTTCTTCGCTAGTTACACCCACACTCACACCCCGACCCAGATAGGTGCACATTCTCTTTCTTACACACACCATTCCAATACACCCACTTCCACACACATACCCAATACTGATACAGCCACACTCTCACACACATCCCATCCTCATATACACACACCTCTATACACTTACATTCACAGCCATCCCACCCAGCTGCAGCCACATTTATGCAAACTCCCAAATCAGTACACCCACACTCTAATACGCAAGATTTAGGTATGCTCAAACCTACAGACATCCCTAACCTAGAGCCCTCATATTTGACCCAGCCATACCTACAGTCTCTTTCACACATGGTATCAAGACACATACCCACAATGACATGCACACCATTCAAAGGTACAACACTTACCCACAGCCAACCCGGATACTCACACTCACAAATTCCCAACCAAGTATGTTTGCACACACGGATACCTACACATTATCCAGAGATACCTGTTCACACAAAAATCCTATCCATATACACGCATATTTTCTCTTGTACTCTCTGTCTCACACACACACACCCCGAACAGTCCCACTCACACAGCCCAACCCAGATACATCCACCCTCTAAAACATATATACACCATCCAGATTCATCCCAAACAGACCATTGAGATACACACAGACATCAACCAGATACGCTCTACTACCATCTAAATACATAATACATCTGCATTCACATACACACATCCCACTCATATATATCCAACTCTCACACATGCCATCCATTTATCCCTCCCCAAACACTCCACTGCCCAGATACATCCCTGCTCTCATCCCCTCCACACCATTCAGATGTACTCACACTCCAAAACGTGCTTTCCATCCAGATGTGTCCCCCAAACTCTCACATATCCCACCTAATTATAAACACCCTCACACACATATCCACACCCGGATACATGACCAAAGCTCTTACAACACACCACCCAGATATGCCTTACTACACATTCCACCACCCAAAAACACCTGTTCTTTCACCCACCCACCATTTAGATACACTCATATTAAAACACACTCCACCCAAATGATACCCCCACACTGTCTCACACACAGCCCACATGTACCACTACAGTCTCTCACACACCATCCAGATATATCCACACCTCACACAAACGATGTCCAAATACACTCACTCATAACCCCCAACCCATTTACACCCAAACACTTACAACCATCCAGCTACACCTACACATTCCTCCCACCAGATACATCTATGCTGTCACACGCCCACCACACTCAGAATCACCTACACTCTTTTATACATACACACAATCCAGATCCCTCTCTCTTAAACACCTGATAGTGTTTAAACACCACAATACCCACACTTCACACACACAATGCAGATACACCCATACTCTCTCACACCTGTGATACACACATCTCATCCACATACACACCCACACACCATCCATAGATACTCCAATCATATATACGCTCACACACATACACCATCATCACCCAGATGTGCCCAAATTCTCTCTCTTATGCACACACACCATCTAGATATATTCCGTCACACATTTCCACTGCCTAATAGACCTATATGCTCACCCACCTAGAAAACTTCCAGATAGACCCATACTTAAATGCTCCCACGCAATTACACCTCTACTCCTTCGTGTACACACTCTACCCAAAACACCCACAATCTCTCTTAACACAACACAGATACATCTACATTATAAAACACATACATCATCCAACACCCCCCACTCTCTCTTGCACCACTCAGATACACCCATACCCACATACTCCTTAAAAACACACAGCCTCACACATATTCCCACCCAGCCATACTGTAACTCTCATGCTATCTTCCACCCAAATAGACTAATGTTCTTATAGCATCTCACAAATGCACCATTTACATGCACTTACACTCACACTCACCCCTCCAAAATATAGCCAAATGTCTCACATACATATCTTACCCAGACTCTAACATACACAGAACCTAGATCCCCTCCCTCCCTCCCTGTCCCTCTCTTTCCCCCTCATTCTCTCATTCTCTTACCATATATACCACCTTCTACACACACACACACACACACACACACACACACACACACATACACATACACCATAGTCTACCCAGATATACCTTCAGTTATACATACACATTGACATCTAGATTTCTGCCTGGATGGCATAATTTGGGTGCTCTCTGTGAAAACCATTTGCCAAACTTAGACACAACAGTGCCATTTTGTTCTGGGCCTCCAAGAGTGGGGGGATGGGAAGGGAGGTCTTTGGGTTTCAAGAAATCTATTTCTAAAAGGTCACAGGCCCCCTTCCCTAGGAGGGGAAGCCATGATTGGTTCCTACTTCTTGGGTGTGAATGATGACAAGAATTATCCTGAGACACCCACTCCCCAACTGTCCCACAAAAGCCCAGCACATGGTTGAGGCCAGGGAACCCCCAGAAAAGGGTCATGGATTACTCAGGTGTTATAGCTTGCCATCCTGTAGAACATCTACACAGAGCGGATATGGTCTAGCAGGGTGTCACTGAGTCTTAGGCTTGCACAAATAAATGATGGGGTGTACACAAAGTATCACACAGACTTGTAAGCACCCTCCTCTATCACTCCCTCAGGGATTAGACCTATCTGCATAGGTCCAATGCCAAATGTCTCTTTCTTACATATGGACCATCAGACCAGCACATGTACAAATACCTACACTTATTTCCACACATAGGCACACTCACAGAATGCACACTCACACAGCACTTGGTCCCACATCTGCACACCCATTTACTCTCAAACATAGACATACAGGCATCGCATACATTCACATGACATAACGCCCACACATTCACTCACAAACACAGGTATACATACAGGCATACTTCCACATGTCCATGGACAGCCAGACTCGACATCACACTCAATGAGACAATGAACAAACATGACACCCAGAGGTGAGCTCCCAAATGTATACACACACACACACCTAGATGTGACCACATAAGCATTTTCACACACTCACATATACACAGGGTACTCCTGTACATCAACACCCAGATGTGTACCTGCACGTCAATGAGACTATGTATTCGTATACAAACATTGTAATACACATAGACATACACATACACCGGGGCATGTATTCCTATGAGCATACTCACACGCACACAGACATATACATCATTCATTCCTATATGCACACAACCAGACTTGGAGAGGCAAATGTACTTAGAAAACACACTCACACAATCATAATAAGAATGCATGCCACGTGTATTCAACACATGTTCATACACGCCTATGAGAAGCTATGCAAACAAATGAAGATTCATTTATACTTAAATTCTCAGACAGACTTGGACACAAAGCTCTGTTCACACACATGCACACATGGAAGAACTTGTACATCTGCACAAGAATTGGTAACACTTAGCACATACACATGGCAAAGACATACACACACACCCACAAATGTATGTATGTCATGTATATACATTCACTTAACAGCTCAATGACATATGGTCCAGAATAAATACAAACACATATATACAAATAATAAGAACTGCACAAATTGGTCCATTCACCCACCTGTACAGTCAGAGTGGCACACACAGGCATATTCACACACACACACACACACACACAGATGTATGAACACATGGGCAAGTATAAAGACATGTTCACACAAATGCACACACAGACAGATGTTCACACATACTAGCATATATACACACATGTACACTAATGTTCACTGACAGGCATATCTACACAGACACATTTACACTTGTATTCAGAAATTCAGACAAAGCACATTGAGATATGTGCACCAGGTATCATGAAATCTAGCTACTCATGCATACCACAACCAGACTTGCACTCACACATAACAGTGTACCCACAAACACAACTGGACATGTACCCAAATGCATTCTTTCACCTATGCACATAGCCTTTTGTGAATATATACACAGGCACAGACCCACCCTCACAGCCATAACTATACAGAATCAAATGTGTACACATGGGCATACCCACAAAAGATGTTTTCTTGCACAAAATATGTATGCACACATTGCTCCCCACCCACACAATTAGTTCTCATTATATGAGGGTGATCATCTACACTAACATTTCCCTAATCAGATGTGAACCCATAGGTCTGCCTACAGACCTATGTACTCAAACACACACGTGTGCGCGCGCACACACACACACACATATACACAATTGAAAATGCTGGAGAATCCACATGGACATCCACAAATGGACCTACTCATACACGTACATTACTGACACGCCCACACAGAAGCATACTGACACACACATACATGCATGGACACACAGACACACACACACCCTTACACTCACAAACACACCATTTAGATATACCTACACTCGTGTGCACACATAGATACAAACAAATGTACACAGATACAGCTAGATGTTCACCTAATTGGGCATGTATACCCAGGTATTCTGAAACCCTCATACTCATATGCATATAACCAGAATGGACACCCAAAGACAAATTGATACATGCACGTATACAACTAAACATTCAACAGGCCTGTTGGCTCACAGAAGCACAATCTTACTCAGCCTCAGAATCAAACATGCCCATTTGCTCACCCAGACATGCAAAGTCATACCCACTCCCCTGTGCACACACAAGCCTACCCAGACACTCACACACTTGCACACACCACCGTGTGGTCTGGTCCACACATGACTCATATACATCCACAATTCCCATGGACAGACACATAGTCACAGACTGCACACGTTCAGTTACACATATATACCTACTCTCAGGCCCAGATGCCTCCAAATCACAGGCTAGGTCCTCTCCCTTACACAACAAATGCTTCTTCAGAAAAGTCTACACTATACCCCAAAGCCCACCCCTTCCAAACCTCACCACAAGGTCTTTAGATCTCAGACTTTCCCCTCCCCCTCCTCCTCCCTCAGCCCTGAGGACCTTCCTCCAGCCACCCACCCCTCATTCAATGTTCCACCACATCTCCACACCCAGAAACCAGACAGCAGACCCCACTGTCCTCCGCCAATCCAGGCTGTAGGTGCAAATCCCTGGGACCCGTACTCCCATGGGTCTGGTTGCTGCATGGGCCACACCCCAGCTCTACCCAAAGCTCTGCGATCTCAGAAGCTTCAGCCTTGGCACTGCCAACCACTGACCACAGGCCCAACTCTTGCCAAGTCTCCCCTCGACAGGGAGACGCCTACATCACCAAGGCCAGGAATGCTGCAGGCTGCAAGCCAGGCCTCTGCTAGCTCATGGGAGCTTAAGCCTGTGTGTGTGTGTGTGTGTGTGTGTGTACATGCACGCGCATGCTCACATGCGTGCATATGCGTGTGTGTGTGTGTGTTCACACACACAGGGGCAAGTACAGGGAAAGGAGACTGGAGTGGAGTGGGGGTGGGAGGCTCTGCCCATAGCCACCACTTATCACTACCTACAAAGAAAGAGTGACAACATCGAGCTGCTCCTGCCTCCCCTCCACTCCCCAGCCCCCATTTGCCTACCTGCTGTCCTCTCTAGATCTCTGCCAAGACCTTGGAGAAGAGGGACCAGTTCCTCCTCCAAATAATCAATAACAATATTAATCATGAATAATCAACAATATCGACCATGAGCTTTGCTGATATCATTTCAGGGCTACTACTAAGCACATCCTTTATTTGCAAGCACCAACTCATTTAATCACCACACATGCCCATGACTGGAAGGGTTACCAGTCTCTTTGACAGATGGGAAAACTGAGGTTCAATAAATGGCACTTTCTCACTAAAGTTGCAGAGCTAGGAGCTGGGCGAAGTGTCCCAGGAGAATCCACATTCTCCGCGTATTGGGTTTTCTTGCCCTTCCAGACACAGGGATCACTGGCCACTGTGCACAAGGCCATAAGATCTGAGGGTCCCAAACACAACAAGGACATGTGAAACAGACATAAAGAGCCTTGGATGGAAGCTGGGGCCCCCACTGTGGCCCCTGCAGGTTGTGTGGCATGGTCCTGGCCCCCACAGGGCCATCAAGCAGCCCAGCGCCTGGAAGTGCTTCCCATCCCCACCCCACTTTCCCTATGGTGGCTTCCTCACCCTAGCTGGGAAGCACAGCAGTATCTTCAGTGGGGAGCAAGCAAAAGTCTGTGCTACCTGTGCGGAGAGACAGGGAAAAGTAAAAAGGAAGGGAAGCAGGGAGAGAGGGAAGAAGGAAAGAAAGACTGGGAGGTGGTCTTCTGGGATCTGCTTCTCCCGTCATGTCTACCCACCTGCCTGCTCACACACACAGACAGAAACACACATACCCTGCATGCAGACCAAGGAACCTGGAGGAGAGTGGAGGAGGAGGGAGAGGGAGAGGAGGCAGCTGCAGGAGGCTGAGCCTGCCCAGGATGCAGGCATTGAGGAGACTCCCATGCATGCCTTCCATAGCTAGCACACACAGGAATATTAACACAGCCTCATGCCCCAACACAACCACAATGATAAAGACAGACCCTGTGTGGGGAGTGGGGAAACAGGTGGTAGTTCCCTTTCTCATGGGACATTTGGGATTAGGGAAGATGGAGATGGCTAGAGGACTCTCCAGGCTTAGGTCTCCAAATAGTCCTTGTGATGGAGCGAGGACCGGGGGTGGGGGACACACTAACCTAGTGAGAGAGAGACAGAGAGCATGGCAGTGATGGAGACTCTGAAATATGTGTGGGGAGACAGAAGAGAAATCTCAGCCCCCCCCCATCCTTGTGGAGGGATGCTGACTACTTACCTGGACTCTCTCAGCAGGGCTGTCTTGGAATCCAGGTAGGGGGCTCAAGCAGTCTCACCCAGGATAAATCACAGCCCAGGCCACATTGTGGGACCCTCAGTGATCTGGCGGCCAGTGACACTCCTGCTTCTGTTGCCGTGGATACAGCAGCCGGGCTGGTCTAAAACGCAGACATCAGGGGGAGCAGGCACCGAATGGGTGCACCGGGCAGGGCTGGGGACGCTGGGGAACACCAAGTGGGCAGCACACAGCCTTGGGGTGCCCAGCTAGCTGGCAAGTGAGGGTCCAGGCAGGTGCTTCCCCCACTACACACTCCCACCCCCATCTTGGATGCCACCGCCAAGCTGGGAGGGGGGCCAGGGCTGGTCCCTGCTACCCGTCTGCCCGCCTGGCTGCCGGTCCCCCTCCCCCCGCCCCCCCCCCCCCGTCTGCCTGCTGGCCGCCGCCTTTTGTCCTCAGAAGACACGGTCCCCGCGGGGCCTCTGCCAAGCCTCTAGCAGATGCTCAGGGGCCAGGGCTCCTCTCTGGGAGCACTCTGGCCATGGCCTGGGAGAGCCCCAGGTTGGGGGGCTCTCATCCAGGCTCACCCCGCTTCCCAGGCCTGGCGGGGAAGGGGAAGAGGTGCAGGTCCACAGCCAGAGGCAGCAGCAGAGGTGGTGTTGGGGAGGGGATGGACGCCAGAAAGAGGGGGTGGGGTGGGTAGAGAGGCTGGCCTGATAGCAGTGTCCCGGGTTTTAGATCCGGGTTGAGGAGGGTGGCTCAGAGCATCCAGGGGGGGTCCTGATGCAAAACGGGGGCACCGCAGGCCTGCCGGAGGCACGCTCCTGGCCTGGGAACCACCCCAGCTCACACAAATCCAGATCCCAAGATGTTGGGGACCCACAGCCAGAACGGGTTATCAGTGGGGAGCCCAAGGCTTTAAGCCCGACCCCATCCGGACTGTCTGTCCCCCCTCTCCACGATTTGCACGGTCCCTGCCTCAGGGGCGGGCGGGGGAGGGAGGCAGGCGGGAGGGAGAGGGAGGGAAGGAGGGAGGCTGAGCAGGCGGGGAGACTCTCAGCCGCCAGCCTGGTCCTCCCTGGGGCGGGGCGGGGCGCGGTGGGTACTGGCGAGGCTGGGGAGCAGCCGGCTCACTGGCTGGCCGACTGGGTGTGGATGCTGGCTTGGGCGGCTGTGCTGCCTGGACAATAGCGGGCTGGGGAAGTGAGACTCCGGCCTCGCTGAGATGCTTGAGGGAGGCACGCTGGAGGTGGGGAGAGGCGGCCAAGGGTCTGCTGAGAGCAACTCACCTGGGCTACAAGTGCAGAGGAGGCAAGGATAGGGGTCGCGTAGAGGCAGAAAGGTCCTGTGGAAGTTTCTCAAAAGCTTTGGGATGGGAGGGATGCTTAGAGCTCCGCGAGGTAGGATAGATAACCTCATTTAGAATGGGTTCTGTGGGCATTTTCCCACCAAGGCCTGTGGGCTGGTGGGGGGAGAGGGGCAGGGAGCGCTGCTCAGCCCCAAACAGTCCCTCTCAGGACACCTCCAGGGCCTTCCCTACTTTCTCTGTGCCAATAGACAAGCACATAATACCGAAGGCCATGATTCAGGACAGCAGAATGGGACAGGTGAGGAGAAAGCTTAGTAGGCAGAGATTTGAAGACAAGAAAAAAAATATTTCTGTCCTGAATGGATTAAATTGGGACCAAATGATGCAGTAGTGGTTCGCTAATTCATAGCACTTGAAAACTCCCAGTGTCGCCATAGAAACAATTTTCTTTTATTTGTTTCCTTCTCACACCCACTGGCTCACTCTTAAAAATGGCTTTATGCCAAGCCCAGTGGTGGGTGCTGGAGATACAGGTGAATCAGACTTACTCTCTGCCTTAGAAAACCCTTGCTGTGCTACAGGTCTGTGGTCCTGCAGCCAGCCCACCTGCAACCCAACCGAATCCCCTACGGAACTTGTGAAATGTGGATCCCTAGATTTACTTCCCAGAAATACCAATCTAGGAGGTTCGATATGAGGCTACAAAACCTGTATTTTGACAAGGTCCTCAGGTGGCTATTTTTATGCCTATGGAAGTTTGGACACTATGCTTTGGGGAGAGAGAGAAAAACCCATGAGCCAAGATAAATTCACAGTGGAAATTAGCAAATATTTTGAACTGACTGATAATGAAAATATCAGTCAGTTTAAAAGTATTTAAAATCTTGTGGGGTGCTGCTAAGGTGATGCTTCGAAATGTATAGCTTAAATTATATATTATTTTTCAAAATGTGGCAAATCCATCTCAAAAAGTTAGAAAAAGCAAATTAAACTTAATGAAAGTAGAAAGAGAGAAATAACAGATAAGATTAGAAATCGACAAGGGACGCCTGGGCGGTTCAGTCGGTTACGTGTCTGCCTTGGGCTCTGGTCATGGTCCCTGGAGTCCTGGGATGGAGTCCCGTGTGGTCAGGCTCCTTCCTCAGCAGGGAATCTGTTTCTTCCTCTGCCTCCTGCTCTCCCTGCTTGTGCATGCTCTCTCTCTCCGACAAACAAATAAATAAAATCTTTTTAAAAGAGTAGAAATTGACAAAATATAAAACAGAACTACTACAGAGAAGATCAACAAAGCTGAACATGGGTTCTTTTAAAAAACTAGAAAAATGATAAATCATTAAAACTGATCCCAAAAAATACATATAGAAGTCACATAACTATTAACAGGAGCAAAAGAGGAAGTACAATATGGGTCATGGATACATTAAAATATAAGACAGTATTATGAAGAACTTTATATTAACAAATTTCAAAACTTTGATAAATGGGAAAATTCCTGGAACAATACAATACACTAAAACTCACACAAGAAAACAATTTAAAGATAAATAATCCTATAGCTATTAAATAATTGAATTTACAATTTAAAAGCTTTCCATAGGGACGCCTGTGTAACTCAGTTGTTAAGCATCTGCCTTCAGCTCTGGTCATGATCCCAGGGTCCTAGGATCAAGCCCTACATCATCATCATCATCATCATCATCATCATCATCATCAGGCTCCCTGCTCAGCGGGAACCCTGCTTCTCCCTCTCCCACTCCCTCTGCTTGTATTCCTTTTCTCTCTCTGTAAAATAAATAAATAAATAAAATCTTCATAAATAAATAAATAAATAAATAAATAGCTTTCCATAGCCCTCCAGATTCGGTGACAGTCAATAGTGAATTCTACAGGATACTTAAACTCACCAATTTTCTTTTTTTTTTAAAAAGATTTTATTTATTTATTAATTTGACAGTGATCACAAGTAGGCAGAGAGGCAGGCAGAGAGAGAGAGGAGGAGGAAGCAGGCTCTGTGCTGAGCAGAGAGCTCGATGCGAGGCTAGATCCCAGAACCCTGGGATCATGACCTGAGCCAAAGGCAGAGGCTTTAACCCACTGAGCCACCCAGGGCCCCCAATTTTCTAATTTTACACAACTTCTTCCAGAAAATTGAAGAAAAATCATATGATCTATATATGCAAAAAAAAGCATCATGACAAAGTTTACTAAGAACATAAGGGAAATTCTTTAATTTAATACATGTTATCTACAAAAAAACCCTATAGCAAATATCATACCTAATGAGAGATGTTGAATGGTTTCTGCAAGGATACCCACAATAACAACTTTTATTCAAATTGTACTGGAGTCCTGGCTAGTGCACTAAAATAAGAAAAATAAATAAAGGACATAAGGATTAGAAGGGAAGATATGAAAATACAACATCATTAGTTAAGAAAATACAAAAGAAATCAACACACAAAAAAGACTAAAAAGAATAAGATTAATACTGAATGTTGCTGAGAATGTGGAATTGGATGAAATTCTCATAAAATGCTGATGAGAGTATAAATTGATATAATCACTTCGGAAACTGCTTAGCAATATCAAGTAAAGGTGACCATATGCACACCCCATAGCCCAGCAATCCTTCTAGGTATATTCCCAACAGAAATGCTTATACGTGTTTACCAAAAGACATATGCAATAATGCTCATAAAAATACTATTTGTAATAATCCAAACTGGAAACTACTCAAGTGCCAACAACAGAAACATGAAAAATATATTGTGGTATATTTACACAATGGAATACTACACATTGATGGGAAGAAACTAATCTATGGTGATAGAAGTCAGATTCGTGATTGCCTTGAAGGACTGAGTAGGAGGCTTAAGGAAACTTCCGGAGTGCTAGGAACGTTGTGTTTCTTGATTTCCATGCTGATTACATGGGTGGTTACTTAGTAACAATTCACTGAGAGCTGTGCATTTATGCCTCTTTGTACTTTTCTTTATGTGTGTTATACTTCAATCAAGAAAGAGTAAAATAAGCAGTCAGATTGTTTTATCCTAATGGGAGGTAAAGATGGGAAATGGGAGCTGTGGGTGCTCAAGGATGTCAGGGCAGTGTGGGGAGAGGTGTTGATACCCAAGATAAGTGTGGAAGAAATGCGAATAAGTTGGAAGAAGTTTAAGAGACAATATAGTGTAATGGCTAAGAGCATTTACTCTGGCTCCAGGCTGCTTGGGTTTGAATCCCTTCCTCCCACCCAGCTTGCATCTCAAATTCCTTATCTGTTAAATGGGGTCATAATAGTGCTTACAGCATGGGGTTGTGAGGATAGATGAGGTAATATTTGTAAAGTGTTTATAATAATGCCGAGACATGGGGCACCTGGGTAGCTCAGTGGGTTAAGCCTCTGCCTTTGGCTCGGGTCATGATCTCAGGGTCCTGGGATGGAGCCCCGAATCGGGCTCTCTGCTCAGCAGGGAGCCTGCTTCCCCCCCTCTCTCTGCCTGCCCCTCTGCCTACTTGTGATCTCTGTCTGTCAAATAAATAAATAAAATCTTAAAAAAAATAATGCCAAGACATATAATTAGTACTATGCACATCATGATTAAGTTTAAAAAAAAAGTGGGGGTGCCTGGGTGGCTCAGTGGGTTAAAGCCTCTGCCTTCGGCTCAGGTCATGGTCCTGGGGTCCTGGGATCAAGCCCCACATCGTGCTCTCTGCTCAGCAGGGAGCCTGCTTCTTCCTCTCTCTGCCTGCCTCTCTGCCTACTTGGGATCTCTGTCTGTCAAGTAAATAAATAAAATCTTTAAAAAAAAAAGTAGTGGTCTAGGGAAGTGGAACATCCTGTACAAAAGTTTGGGGGTCCCAGGAGGCAAGATGCACTTGAAGCATGGTGAAAGTAATTTGCTGTGGCCCGGATAAGTGGTGTTGCTCTGGCACAGGCCAGGCCCTGAATGTTAGGATGATGATTTTAGACTTTTTCTTGAAGACAGAGATCCTGACCTTGACTCCTGCTAGCTTGGTTTTCCCTCAGTTAGCCTCCAACCCATGTCTTTCTAAGGCCCTCAGGAGAAAGAGTTGTTCTGGTGAGACCACTGGAGATAGTGAGGAACAACAATGAGGAAGAAAGGGCTCACAAAAAGGAGCATAGGAGAGGCCAGCTGAATTCAAGCCCCCCACCATATCCTCCTGCCTGAAGCAGCCTTCTTCCCTTGGCAGGGGGAAAAAAGGGTTCTCCAAAAAGGCATCTCGGGGTGCCTGTTTGGCTCAGTTTTGGGGCATTTGCCTTCAGCTTGGATTGTGATCCCAGGGTCCAGGGATCAAGCCCCACATCGGGCTCCCTGCTCTGTGCGGAGCCGGGTTCTCCCTCTTCCACTCCCCCTGCTTGTGTTCCCTCTTTCACTGTCTCTCTCTCTGTGTCAAATAAAGAAATAAAACCTAAAAAAAAAAAAGGCCCGTCTCTATGAGAAAATAAGAGCCAACAGGCAAGGCCATGGGGGGTGCAGGGGGGAAGATAAGGGAAACTGAGTCATAAACTTATAGCCACAGTCTCCCATCTTGGGTCCACTCCAACATTCTAGGAATGGGAGAACCCTGCTTTCCTTCTGCTTTTGTCCCTATGTATACCCCCTGAGCAGGTAGGGACGTAAGCATATTTTTTAGAGGATTTTTGAAGTTCTTTTTCCTCTTGTTCCTTTCTCTAATATGTTCCTTTCTCTGAGAGTTCCATCTCTGAGATGAGATGACTGAGACCCACCACCAGGTGGGTAAAAACACCTTGGTGGGCTGCTGTGTTCTCCTTGATGGGTCTTCTATACTGAATTGGGAGAAAGAGGACCATGTTTTACCACTCAGTTATGCTTTGAGAAGTTTAACATTTTAAAGTGTGAGATGTAATATATAGATAGAAATGTACATAAGATTAACACATAGTTAGAAAGTGAACACCCATGTAACCACGGCTCAACTCAAGAAATAGAATATTAATGGTGTCCAGAAGCCCCTAGCATTAATGATTCTCTTATTTTAAAGAAGAAAGAACACAGTCCTATCATAAGGAATGTTTTACTTGGTCTCTAAACAGCTGGGAATAGTTTGGTACATTTCTCATCCATGTTTAACTGTCCTAGTTACTGAATCTAGATGAGGCTTTTACCCCAGGCTTGAATAAAAATGCTTCTTTTCCAATTTATTCTGCAATTTTTCTTAGGGCTCTCATTCATTCTTTCAACAAACTTAAATTTTTTATGAGCATTTCGAACATATAAAGAAGAGAATAGCGTGAACACACACACACACACACACACCCCACAAAGATTGGACAATAAGATTCCGCAATATTTGTTCCATCTTTTCCATTTTTTTCCTTTTGGAAGTATTTCAAAGCAAATCCCAAACATCACATCACATTCCTCTATACTTTAGTATGCATTTCTAAAAAGGGACATAATTTTATTGTTTTTTTAATTAACATATAACGTACTATTTATTTCAGGGGTATAAGTCTGTGATTCATCAGTCTTATGCAATTCACAGCACTCACAATAGCACATAACCTTGCCAATGTCCATCACTCAGCCACCCTATCTGCACCCCTAGCAATCCTCAGTTTGTTTCCTGAAATTAAGAGTCTCTTAAGGTTTGTCTCCCTCTCTGGTTTCATCTTGCTTCATTTTTCCCTTCCTTCCCCTATGACCCTCTGTCTTGTTTCTCAAATTCCTCATATCAGTGACATCACATGATCATTGTCTTTTTCTGATTGACTTACTTCATTTAGCATAATAAAAAGAGGCATAATTTTAAAATCCCATGCCATTATTACACTTAAGCATAGCAACAATTCCTTGTTAATGCCTAGTAATAAGCAAATCCACGGTCACCCAATTGTCTTCATAGTGAAATGTCTTTTTACAGTGGGCTTGTTCTAATCAGAATGCACTGCAATGTCTGATGTGTCTCTTGAGAGTCCCTTAATCTAGAGCAGGTCCTCTCTTCTTGCTTTCTTTGTGTCATGCTCTTGACTCGTTGCAGTTGTGCTATAGATGGACTCATCTTCTGATTTTGTTTGTTTGCTTCCTGATGGTGTCATTAACAATGATCTTTACTCTCCATTATTCCTGGAGATGGAAGTTAGCTCTGAAGCTTTATTGCACTCAGGTCATTTATTATTATTATTATTATTATTATTATTGCAAGAACACTTCATAGGTGATACTATGAGATTTCTATTTCATCACACCAGGAGGCATACAATATCTGGTGGTCCTACTTTTAATGATGTTAAGGGTCATCAGTAGGTTAAGGTGGTAATAGCCTGATCCCTCCATGGAAAATTTCACCATCAACCATTTATCTAATGATCTCAGCTGTTGATGATTTTTGCCTGAATCAGAAATTTTTAAAAAGATTTTATTTATTTATTTGACAGAGAGAGATACAGCGAGAGAGGGAACACAAGCAGGGGGAATGGGAGAGGAAGAAGCAGGCTCCCCACAGAGCAGGGAACCCAATGTGGGGCTTGATCCCAGGACCCTGGGGTCACGACCTGAGCTAAAGGCAGACGCTTAACCGACTGAGCCACACAGACGCCCCTGTATCAGAAATTTTTTGAAAACTTTTCTAAAATTCTACCAATTTTCTACATTCTTATGTAAGTAAAAAATTTCCTTCATCAACTTGAGCTATTGTGTTATCCAAAATACAGTTAATACAAGATAAAGATGTAATTCTGACATTACAAATGTCAATTTTTAGATTAATTGAGGCTTTATCATTCCAGTGTTCAAATGAGGTTTTTGTTTGGACTGCTTGTTTTTTACTTCTTCTTGTTTTTAAGGTCACTCTGAACTTATGCGTTTTAAAAAATATGCATTTAGTGTGTTTCAATCCATTGTAACCATTATTCTGCTTGATGTTCAAATTATCCCTCATTTGGCCGGTGGGAAGCCGTTCAGGCTTGTTTCTGTGCTTTTTTTGATGTGACACTAGTAGTTTTTGATGGTTTTCTTGGTTTCTGTATGAAAAGATGTCTGGAACTCATACTGGGCATTTCCTGTTCCAGACCTGGAATATATATAATACTGACACTTTGCATTCCTCCCTTTCTTGAGCAAAGGTAGCAGACTGGATATACTGTTTTCACCTTTTGCAAGCATCTATTCAGTGGTTATTATATTTCTGGCACGGGGCTGAGCAACTCAGGCAAGAGCAACCCCACTTATCACAATGTTCTAGTGTATTTCTCAGTATTACAGTTAATTAGGGCTGCTGCTGTTATCTCTGTCTCTCAGGAGACTGTGCCCTGGGTGCCACCTCAGTGTGACTTGTTTATCTCTTACTATCTTGCAGTAAGCACGGATGGTGACAAACACTTGTCCCTCAGCATGTCAAAAGAATAAACATATTTTTAATTACACAAGTTATGCATGAGAACATGCACATCGTGAGATGCTTGAACAACACAGAAGTGTATGGAATAACAAGCCATTGTTTGCCCTCACTCTCACCTAATCCCACTACACTTGACTGAAAGAATTATTCTGATGGTGGTTGACAAGTGGTGATTTTCTTTTCTTTTTTAAAAATCAATTTTATTTATTTGAGAAAGAAACACACACAGAGAGATAGCGAGAGAGAGCAGGAGCAGGGAGGAAAGGGAGAAGCAGGTTCCTAGCTGAGTGGGGAACCTGATGTCATGCAAGGCTCCAACCCAGGACCTCAGGATCATGACCTGAGACGAGAGGCAGACCTTTAACTGACTGAACCACCCAGGGGCCCCCAAATGGTAGCTTTCTAATTCTATTATTCTTTCTACATTTATTAGCTCACATTCTACAATAAGGAAGAGAAAAACCTCTCCTCCATTTATTTCTTTGTTCACTTATTTAGTTTTGTCATATGGATTTGTTGATTCTCATTTTTTTCCAGTGGGTTATAGATTGCAACATTCATTATTTATTTTGATGCCCAAATTGTCCCAGAATTTGACAAGGGGAGTCTTTTCAAGCATGCTTTCATGTCCTTTTGATATGCCCATCATTCCCTGAACACTTCTTAATTTTCTGGAGCAGCAAGTTGTTCCAGGCTCATCTTGTACTTTTCCTGTCCCAGCTCTGGAATCAGCCACTTCTCCAAGAATTCAGACTTGGTTCCTTTTGTTAGCGATACCAAGATATTGGTATTAGGTGTACTCTTTGCTTCTGGGCCATTTCTTTTTTTTTTTTTTAAGATTTTATTTATTTATTTGAGAGAGAGACAGTGAGAGAGAGCATGAGCGAGGAGAAGGTCAGAGAGCGAAGCAGACTCCCCATGGAGCTGGGAGCCTGATGTGGGACTCGATCCCGGGACTCCGGGATCATGACCTGAGCCGAAGGCAGTCGTCCAACCAACTGAGCCACCCAGGCGTCCCATCTTCTGGGCCATTTCAATGGACAGAGCTAGAATAGGATTATATATATATATATATATATATATATATATATATATATATATTTACTTACTTATATATAATACTTACATATATATTCCTTTTTCTATGCTAGGATTATCCTCTCTCTCTATATATATATTCCTATATATACTATATAATATATATATAATCTATCTATTATGCAATCTCTGTTATCATCTTAAAAATCATGAGTTCATCCTGGTACTCCAGTTCCAATCTCAAACTACAATGTTCATTCTAGTCTTCTCCCTTTCTATATTTCTAACTCCCTTCTCTAACAGTGAGAAACCTGGTTCTCATTATCCACAATATACTTACTTGTTCAGTTCTAATGTATACACATTCTAATGTATACACATTCAGTAGTTTCAGAACTGTCAACCCACACCACTGTGAAAAATAAAGCTACTAGCAAGGGCTTAATATTTCTTTACAGTTCTTTCTGTTTTTCCCCTTTGGTGTAGTTATGTTATTCATTTGAATTGGGCTCATTTGTTTCTGTTCGTATTCCATTTTGTTTTGTTGATTGGTTAATTGTGTAAAACATTAACATGATTTTAAAAGTCAAAAGTATACAAAAACTATAACCAAAAAAAGTAAGTATAATTCCCATCCTCTGTACCCCATTTCCATCCTCCAATTCCTTTCAACCCATTCCCACTCATCCCTTGTGGGTAATAAATCCCACTACTTTCTGGTTTACCCTTACTGTGTTTCTTTTTGCACAAATAAACAATATGTGTTTTTCATTTCTTCTTCTTTCTTACACAAAATTTAGCATACTATACTGTCTTGTACTTTGCTTTTTTTTTGCACTATTTGCTTTACAAGTACATTTTGAAACTGTAAATACTTACAAAAACACTGTAGTGGTAAAATGTAATACAGAAAGGTACATAAAACATACATTCCTTTATTTATTTATTTTTATGTAAATTCAATTGGCCAACATATAGTACATACTATGTTTCAGGTGTAGTAAATTCAGTAATTTATCAGTTGTATATAATGCCCAAAGTCCATCACATCACATGCCCTCCTTAATGCCCATCACCCAATTACCCGATACCCCCGCCTACCTCCCCTCCAGTAAGCTTCAGTTTGTATCCCATAGTTAAGAGTGTCTTGTGGTTTTTCTCTCTCTCCGATGACTTCCAGTCAGTTTTCCCTCCCTTACTTGCACTATTTCTTATAGTTCACATATGAGTGAACATACATTCTTTTAAAGTAATAATTATATAACCACCACATAGGTTAAGAAATAGACATTGTCAGCACCCTAAAAGTCCTCTGGGCGACTTTTGTCAATCACAGCTCCCTCTCTCTCATCCTGAGTGTTATGGCATGTACTTCTTTGCTTTTCTTTTTTCTTTCTTTTTTTTTTTTCTTTAACTACAACTGACATGTAATTTCTTGGTTTTTCTTTATGGTTAGCCACCATAGTTTAGATTTGCCTTTACTCAAGGATAACACACACATAAAAGTGCACAAAAATTATTGACAACTTGTTGAGTTTTCACAAAGCCAATATACCCAAGTCAAGAAACAGATCATGACCAGCACCTCAGAAGCCCCAACCTTGTCCCCTCCCAGCCACTAGTCTGATTTCTAAGACCATGGTTTACTTTTCTCTCTATTTAAGTGGAAAGCTAAAAGAGCATGTGCTTCTTTTACTTAATTATGTTTGTGAGATTTATCCACTCTGTTGTCTGAAGATAGTTCATTCTTATTGCTGAATAGCATCCCATTGTATAAATACATCACAATTTAAAATATCTGCTTCACTGGCATTGTTGGGAACTTGAGTTGTGTGTACATGGCTTGTAAAAGAAAAAAAAAATAACCTGCAGATCATAGCCCCATAGGTAAGACAGGCAAGTGAGGCAGAGTTGCAGAACAAGCTCTCCATGAGGGTTATACATGTGGAGTTATGGATAAATGGACTTTGAGATGTCAGAGGTAAGATTCAAAGGATGAGAAGATAGGATCTCTCTAAGAAGATACAGGAAGAAAGAGACAGAAATAGACAGGGTGCTTCGAGGCAGAAGGAGAGCCTGGTGAAGATCTGGGACCTGGTAGCGTTTTGGGGAAGTCTGAGTCAGAGGGAGCTGCTTTTAGAGGTGGAGGGGAGAATTGAAGTTTCGGGGAAGGTTGGTAAGGCAAAGGATGTGTCATGAAAGTTCTAGGGTGTTAGGATAAAGATGAGACTTTATCTCTTAGGGGATTTGAACGCTACCGAAAGATTGTTTTCTCTCCTCCTCATTGATTTTTTTCCTTATATTTATTTATTTGTTTTTATTTTTAGAAAGATTCTATTCACTTATTTGAGAAAGAGAGCACGAGAGGGCGGAGGGACAGAAGAAGAGGGAAAAGCAGACTCTGAGCTGAGCAGGGAGCCCCACATGGGGCTTGATCCCAAGACCCTGAAATCATACCCAGGCCGAAGATAGATGCTTAACCAACCGAGCCAGCCAGGTGCCCCCATGTTTTTCCCATTATTTTTAATGCAGCGTCATCATATGGACTATTTTGCAGTTTCGAAGGGTCCCTCTGGCCGTGGCAGGAATGATGGATCGGAGGGGCAAGAGCAGGAGGCTAGGAGACATATTGGTTGTTAAGAGTGAAAGTCCTGGAGTCAGGCTTCCAGAGTTTGTTCAGCCCAGTTCTCTCTTGATCTCTAGACTCTCATATCCAACTTTCCACTCAACATCTCCACTTGAATATTTAATAGGCATTCTCAAACTCAACACAACCAACAATGAACTCCTGACCTTACCCTAAAAACCGGTTCCTCTCACAGCCTTTCTTACTGTGTTGGCAATTCCAGCCCTTCCAGTGCTCAGGCCACATTCTTAGAGTTCTTTTTCACTCCTCTCTCCTTCACGCCTCACACCCAGTCCATCCTGAAGTCTACTAACATATTCATTTGCATTTCCTAGATTCCATATAAATGAAATCATACAATCTATTTTCTCCTTTTCTGCCTTCCTTCTTTCACTCAGCATAATTAGTTTGCCATTCAAACTTGAGGTTGCATGTGTCAATAGTTCATTCCTTTTCGTGCTGAGTAGTATATCATTATATGTATATACCACAATTTCTTTATCCATTCACCTGTTGATGGACATCTGGGTTGTTTCTAGTTTCTGTCTACTACAAATAAAGCTGCTATGAAGATTAGTGCACACACCTTTGTATGGACATATGCTTTCATTTCTCCTGGGTAAATACATAAGAATGAGTAGACTGGATTGTATAGTACATGTATGTTTAATTTTGTAAGAAACAGTTAAACCATTTTCCAAAGCAGCTATACCATTTCATTCCCATCATCAGTGTATGAGACTTCCAGTTCCTTCGTTCTTTGCCAAAACTTGCTATCATCAGTCTTTCAAATTTTAGTCATCTTAATAAGGGTGTAGTTTTACTTAATCATGGTTTTGACTTGCATTTGACTCGTGACTGATGATGAGGAGCATTTTTTCACATGCATGTTTGTCATCTGTATATTTTCTTTAGATAAGTATCTATTCAGATCTTTTGTCCACTTAAAAAATTGGGTTGTTCGATTTCTTATTACTGAGTTTTCAGAGTTCTTTACATATCCTGGATACAAGTTCTTTATTACATACATACTTTGCAAAAAAATTTTTCCCAGCTGTGGCTTGCTTTTGAATTCTTTTCTTCTCTCTTTCTCTCTTTTTTTTTATTTTTTGCTTTTGAATTTCTTAACAATCTCTTTTTGAAGAAAAATTTCTAGTTTTGATGAACTCCAAGTTATCAATGTTTATTTACACCTATGCTTTTTGAGTCCTAGTTAGGAAATATTTGCCAAACCAAAGGTGACTAAGATTTCCTTCTATGTTTTCTTTAATAAATTCTTGTAGTTTTTGGTTTGGCATTAAGTTATATGATCTATGTTGCATTAATTTTTGTATATGTTGTGAGATAACTGTCAAAATTCTTTTTTTTTTTTGCATATGGCTGTCCAATCGTTCCAGCACCACTTACTGAAAATATTCTTATCCTCATTGAATCACATACTCTAGTGGAAAATTAATTAACCATATATATATATATATATATACACACACATACATACATACACACATATATATAGTATATTTTTTATATATGTATATATATTTATAAGAAATGGGTTTACTTCTTGACTCTCTTCCTTTTCACTGATCTTTACACCAGTACCACATTGTCTTAATCACTACAGCTTGAAATCAGGTAGTGTAAGTGCTCTAACTTTGTTCCTTAAAAAAATTTTTTTTGGCTATTCTAGATCCTTTGCATTTTCATATGAATTTTATAATTGGGTTGTCAACTTATGCATCTTTGTAATATTGGGTATTCCAGTCTGTGAACACAAGATACCTTTCTATTTATTTAGATTTTCTTTAATTGCTCCTAGTAATGTTTTGAAATTTTTGGCTTATAGGCCTTGCACATTTTTGTCAAATTTATCTCTAAGTATTTTGTATATTATAATGCTATCATAAATGGTATTTTTATTTCAAATTCCAATTGTTAATTGCTAGTATATAGACATGTAGTTTATTTTGAATATTGAGCTTTTATCCTACAATCTTGCTAAACTCATTTGGTAGAGGTTTTTAGTTTTTGTTTGTAGCTTTTTAGGATTTTTCTATAGACAGTGTTGTTATATGAGAAAAGGACTGTTTTACTTCTTTCTTTACATTTGGATACTTTTTACTTCTTTTTCTTACCATACTGCAAGGGCTTGAACCTCCAGTACAATGTTGAATAGAAGCAGGGACATTCTTGCCTTATTGCTGATCTTAAAGAGAAAGCATTCAGTCTTTCCTCCATAGAGTATGATATTAGCTGGAGGATTTTTAAAGCTGCTCAACATCATTTATCATCAGGGAAATGCAAATCAAAATCACAATAAGGTATCATCGCACACCTGTTTCAATGTCTGTTATTTAAAAAGACAAGGGATAACGTGCTGGTGAGGATGTGTAGAAAGAGGAACACTTGTGCACTGTTGGTGGGAATGTAAACTGGTGCAACCATTATGGAAAACAGTATGGAGGTTTCTCAAGAAATGAAAAATAGAAATACCATATGATCCAGCAATCCACTTCTGGGTATATATCAAAAGGAAATGAAACCACTATCTCAAAAAGATCTGTACTTCCATGTTCACTACAGCATTATTCACAATAGACAATGCACAGGAACAACCTGTGTCCATCAACAGATGAATGAGTAAAGGAAATGTGGTTTGTGTGTGTGTGTGTGTGCATGTTATATGTACATATATCATACATATACATATATACACATACATATACACAAAGGTTATCTATATTTATATATGGGGCATATATATGCATATATAACATATATACATACACACAAAAAAGAACATTATTCAGCCTTAAAGAAGAAGGAAATCTTGGGGCGCTTGGGTGGTGCAGGCGGTTGAGTGTCTCACCCTTGGTTCCAGATCAGGTCGTGATCTCGGGCTGTGGATCAAGCCCCACACTGGGCTCCATGCTCAGCACAGAGTCTGCTTGAGATTTTCTCTCCCTCTCCCTCTGCCCCTCCTCCTCTCTCTAAAAAATGGGTGAATTAATCTTTAAAAAAGAAAGAAAGAAAGAAAGAAAGAAAGAAAGAAAGAAAGAAAGGAAGGAAGGAAGGAAGGAAGGAAGGAAGGAAGGAAGAAAGAAAGAAAGAAAGAAAGAAAGAAAGAAAGAAAGAAAGAAAGAAAGGAAGGAAGAAAGAAAACTATGCCGGGAGCATTTTGTTCTTTATTGTAAAGGAAGTATGAAGCCAGGCTCCTAAATAGTTCTCAACAAGGTGTTCAGGTGAAAGGGAGGTTCAGTAGCTGTGAAGATGCATATACATTCTTTAAACTGAAGTTCTTTCAGTTAAGGGATAAACAAGAAGTGGACTTTATGAAAGGGTAGAAGTTCAAGCCACTAGGATGGTAGCAGGGCAGCCTGATGAAACTTCAGCTTCCAAAGTAAGAAGCTTTTATGGTTAGAATGTAGTCACAGCCGGACACAGAAACCAACTTGATTTAAAGTAGTTTCGTCTCTCCAGTAGGCACATTTAGCATATACCAGCAAGTACTATTCACCTCACTTTTTTTTTTTTAAAGATTTTATTTATTTATTTGACAGAGAGATATCACAAGCAGGCAGAGAGGCAGGCAGAGAGAGAGGAGGAAGCAGGCTCCCTGCTGAGCAGAGAGCCCAATGCGGGACTCGATCCCAGGACCCTGAGATCATGACCTGAGCCGAAGGCAGCGGCCTAACCCACTGAGCCACCCAAGCGCCCTCACCTCACTTTTGTTGCTCTTGTTGTTGTCCTTCAGCAATCAAAACTACAAACAGGACTTCACCTGTCTGGATTTCGTAGCACATGGGAACAACTGTTACTTCTAGTGACAGGGCTTAACCAGTCGGGGAATGATCTTATAGACTTAATCTTCGGTTGTCCCAAATTGGTAAAGGAGTTTGAAACGTGGTCCCTTTGGGTGCATGAGTGGCTCAGTCAGTCACGTGTCTGAGCCTTGATCTCAGCTCAGGTCTTGATTTCACAATCATGAGTTCAAGTTCCACATTGGGTTCCATGTTGGGCCTGGAGCCTTCTGTCTCCCACCAAAATGGTCACAGCCTCAGCCCCTGGCTCTGGCTCTGCCATCCTCCTCTTCCAAGGTTCATCCCTAGATGCTCTAGAAAACTACTTTATAAAAAGATGGAAATCTTGCCATTTGCAACAGCATGGATGACCTTGAAGGGCATTGTGCAGGATATCACTTAAATGTGGAATCTATTTAAAAAAAGTTGAAGTTACAGAAATAGAAAGTAGAATGGTGACAGGGGAAAATAGGGAGAGGCAGGTAAAAGGGTACAAACGTTCACTTATAAGATAAATAATGTCTGAGGATATAATATATAACATGGTGATTACTCTACTTGATAATACTATTTTATATAATTGAAATCTGCTAAGAGAGTGAAACTTAAATGTTCTTACAAAAACACACACACACACACACACAAAAACACAAGTTATTATGTGAGGCAGTGGACATGATGGTGGGAATACCTCCACAATGCAAACTTATATCAAACTATCATGTTGCACACTTTATTTTTTCTTTTATTTTTATTTTTTAAATTTTACGTATTTTTAAATTCAAGTATAATTAACATACATAGTTTCAGGTGTATAATGTAATGATTCAACAGTTCTATACGTTACTCAGTGCTCATCACAGTAAGTCTGTGCTTAATTCCTTTCACCTATTTCACCCCTCTTCCCACCCATCTTCCCCCAATTCCATTTGTCAATCATACCTCAATAAAGCTGAAGAATTTTTTTCTGTTGCCCCTTTTTATTTCTTCCTTGACACAATATTTAGAAGTGTTATTTTGCTTCAAAATATTTGCATATTTCCCAAACACCTTTTAAAAAGGTATCTCTAATTAAATTCCATTGTTTTGTTTAAAGATTTTATTTATTTATTTGAGAGAAAGAGATATCACAGGTAGGCAGAGAGGCAGGCAGAGAGAAAGATGGGGAAGCAGGCTCCCCGCTAAGCAGAGAGCCCAATGCGGGGCTCGATCCCAGAACCCTGAGACCATGACCCGAGCCAAAGGCAGAGGCTTAACCCACTGAACCACCAGGTGCCCCCAATTAAATTCCATTGTGCTGAGAGAAAATACTTTGTATGATTTCAATCTTTTAAGTTTATGGAGATTTGTTTTATGGTCCACAATATGGTTGTATTAGATTCCTAAGGCTGCCCTAATAAAATTTCCACAAACTTAATAGCTTAAAACAATAGAAATTTATTCTCTCACATTCCGGAGGACAGAATTCTGAAATCAAGGTATAGGCAGGGTTGTTTCCTTGTAGAGACTCTGAGGAATAATCTATTCCAAGCCTCTCTTCATTGGCTTCTGGTGGCTGCCAGCAATCCTTGGTATTCCTTGGCTTATAGATCCATTACTCCAATCTCTGCCTCTGTCTTCACATTGCCTTCCCCTCCTTGTCTCAAATCTCTCTCCACCTTACTTTTATAAGAACACCTGTCATTGAATTTAGGGCCCACCCTAACTGCCCTGGCTAGAGCCTCTAGACAGTTTAGCTTGTTGCTCTCAGAGAACTACCAGCCTTCTCTTAATTGCTCACCAGCAGGATTCCATTGTTTTTGAGAGAATACTTAAGTTTGAACTTCTACAAATTCTGTTTCAATTAAAATCAGTTCCTTTGAGGACAACATGGAGTTCTCCCTTATGAACTGCCTCTCTCCTTGGGCAAAATCTCTGATCCACTGCTCCAGGCACTGGGTGAGGGTGGTAGCTTCTGCCTTTCCCAACTGAAACGTCTTCTCATGAGTGAGCTGGGGCAAAGGCTACAGAGACTCTAGTATTTTGGGCCTGTTGTGCCTGGGGCAAGGTTTCCACCCTGTGAGTGGGGGCTGGATAGAGGAAGGGAATACCAGACCTTTTAGACACTTTCACTAGGAATTTGGCCTCTGCAGTGGAGTGGGAGTGAATGAGAAATGTTGGTATCCTGCTCCTTCTGGTGATACTGTGTCCCTTGATTGGGAGCTGAATGGAGAGGGAGCTCCATTTTTGTGGCCACATCCTCCCAAAGTGGACCTTCCATCTAGCTGAGTTGGGGGGTGGAGGATGGAATGGCTCAAGGGCCACAGACTATCATTGTAAGATTTAATAGCTTTTCTTGAATAAATGTTTCCTTATTTGTTGTATTCCCTTAGGACAATTTCTGGAGACTTTAAATGTTTTGACTAATAAATGTTTTATTAGTCCACAGAACTCCTTGTATTGCCATTCTGGAAGTGGAATCCTTTGAATGGCCTGTCCTTTCACTTTTAACCTATTTGTACCTTTACATTCAAATTGGGTTTCTTTCAAGCAGTATATAACTGAGTCCTGCTTTTATTGAACCCCATAATCATTGTCTTTTAATGGAGTCATTTAGATTCTTTACATTTAAAATGATTATTGGTTTGGGTTTACATAGTGCATATTATTGTTTGGTTACTATTTGTCCAATCTGTTCTTCATTCCCAGTATTCCCTTCTTATGCTTTGTTTTAGACAAACACAGTAGCTTTTTTTAAATTCCATTTTGTCTCCTTTGTTAATTTCTTGGCTTATTTGCCAGACTTTTATTTTGGTAGTCAATTCAGGGTTTATAGTATATATCTACAATGTATTCAAGTAATAATAATCCCACTTTGAATAGAGTATAGGAATTTTATAGCAGTATAATCCTGTTTTATTTCTTCCAGGCTTTTTTTTTTTTTTTGCATTTGTTGGCATATATTTTGGTTTTATTTATGTTATAACCCCCCAAAATAATATTATTCTTGCCATAAACTGTCCATTTTTAAAGTTATTTTTAAAATTTAAAAAATGGGGGCGCCTCGGTGGCTCAGTGGGTTAAGCCTCTGCCTTCAGCTCAGGTCATGATCCCAGGGTCCTGGGATCGAGCCCCACGTCGGGCTCTCTGCTCGGCAGGGAGCCTGCTTCCTCCTCTCTCTCTGCCTGCCTCTCTGCCTACTTGTGATCTCTCTCCCTCTGTCAAATAAATAAATAAAATCTTTAAAAAAATTTAAAAAATGGGTGGCTTATATTTATACACATATTTCATTTCTGATGCTATTTCTGAAGGATTTTTAACCCCCCCCCCTTTTTATTTTCCCAGAGAGAGAGGGTGAGTGGGGAGGAGGGAAGAGGGAGAGGGAGAGAGATAATCTTAAGCAGACCCTATGCCTGGGGTAGAGCCTGATGTCGGGTTTGATCTCACAACCCTGAGATCATGACCTGAGCCAAAATCAAGAGTCAAATGTTTAACTATCTAAGCCATCCAGGTGCCCCTAAAATCTTTTTTTGTAATCTTGCATATTTGCTGATGAATTCTTTGAGAATTTTTATCTCTAAAAAAGGGCATTATTTCGTCTTCATTATTGAAAGTCATTTTGTCTGTTTTCAATTTTAGTTTGACAATTCTTTTCTTTCACTACATTAATGGTGTTGCTCCACTTTTTTCTGGTTCCCATTGTTTCTGAAGAGAAATGTGCTGTTACATTTCATCTTTGTTCCATGTTACATAATGAGTCTCTTTTTTCCCCTTTGTCATCTTTTAAGATTTTCTCTTTTTTACAGCTTTTAAACATTTTGATTATAATGTAACTCAGTGTAGTTTTCTTTATGTTTCTTGTGCTTGGGATTCATTGAGCATCTTGGGTGTGGGTTTATGGTTGGTTTGCATTAAATTTGGAAATTTTTCAGCTATTACTTCTAAAAATATTTTTTCTGTCCACTTCCCTTTGGCAGCTACAATACTATGTATATAAAGCAGCTAGAAGTTGTTCTACAGCTCATTATTGCTCCATTCGTTTTTAACAAAGCTTCACAGGAAGTTTTGTTTTATCTTATTATGTCTTCAAGTTCACCAATTTTTTCTTCTGAAATGCTAATCAGAAATATCTAGTCTGTTAATCTCATACAATGTAATTTTCACCTCAGTCCATGTATTTTTAATTTCTAGCAGTTCAAAAGGAGTCTTTTAAAAAAATAACTTTAGGGGGTGCTGGGTGACTCAGTGGGTTAAGACCTTTGCCTTCGGCTCATGTCATGATCCCAGGGTCCTGGGATCGAGCCCTGCATCGGGCTCTCTGCTCTGCGGGGAGCCTGCTTCCTCCTCTTTCTCTGCCTATTTGTGATCTCTCTCTGTGTCCAATAAATAAATAAAGTCTTATAAAAGATAACTTTAGGGGCACCTGGGTGGTCTTCAGTTCAGGTCATGATCCCAAGGTCCTGGGACTGAGTCCTGCATCAGGCTCCCTGCTAGATGGGGAGTCTGCTTCTCCCTCTCCTCCCCACTCCTGCTCTCCCTAGCTCTCTCTCTCTCAAATACAGTCTTAAAAAATAACTTTATGTATCCTATTAACATACTCACTCTTTCCTCTATTTTTTTCAACATACAGAATACATTTGTAATAGCTGATTTATTTTTTTTTAAGATTTTATTTATTTATTTGACAGAGAGAGATCACAAGTAGGCAGAGAGGCAGGCAGAGAGAGAGGAGGAAGCAGGCTCCCTGCTGAGCAGAGAGCCCGATGCGGGACTCGATCCCAGGACCCTGAGATCATGACCTGAGCCGAAGGCAGCGGCTTAACCACTGAGCCACCCAGGCGCCCTGTAATAGCTGATTTAATCTGTTCACTGGATCACCTGTGTTATTTCTGGATGCGTTTCTATTGATTGTTTTTTTAAACTCATTGTTGGTTGCATTTTCTGCTTCTGTGAATGACTAATTTTTTTTAAGATTTATTTGTTTATTTTAGGAGGGGGAGGGACAGAGGGAGAGAGAGAATCTCACGCAGACACCTTGCTGAGTATGGAGCCCGACGTGGGGCTCGTCATGAGATCATGACTTGAGCAGAAATCAAGACTTGGATATTTAAGTGACTGAGTCACTCAGGCACCCCTGCCTAATAGTTTTTTATTAGATGCCAGACATTTTGAATTTTACCTGTTGGGTTCTGGTTTTTAGAATAGTAATCATTTATTTAAGCAATTTTGAACCATGTGCTGGGATGCAGCTAAGTTACTTGGAAACAGTTTTATCCTTTTGAGGCTTGCTTTCTAGGATTGTTAGATATAACCAGAACAGTCTATAGTCCAGGGTAAAATTTCTTGATGACTGAGGTAATTAGCTCTACCCAGTACCCTGCGTATTTTGAGGTTTTCTCACCTCTAGTAGGTGAGAAGATGAATGAATTCCATCCCTCTCTGAACTCTCGAGTTGTTCCACCCATTCTTTTTTGGTGGTACTTCTCCCTGACTTGGGTAATTCCTTCACACAGGTGCACTAATCAGAATTCAGCTGGAGACTTCAGGGGAACCCTATGCAGATCTCCAGAGCACGTGTGCTCGCTCTCTCTTTGCATTTCTCTGCCCTCTAAGCAGCATCTCTCTTTTCTCTTGTCTTCTACTCCAGGACTTTGCTTTTATTTTAAAGATTTTTATTTATTTATTTGACACACACAGAGAGAGATCACAAGTAGGCAGAGAGGCAAGCAGAAAGAGGGGGAAGCAGGCTCCCTGCCGAGCAGAGAGCCTGATGCGAGGCTCCATCTGAGGACCCTGAGAGCATGACTGGAGTGAAGGCAGAGGCTTAACCCACTGAGCCACCCAGGTGCCCCCACTCTAGGACTTTTGCTTGTCTTGGCCTCCCTGAAATTTCAACTGTTTCCTCAACTCTTGGAGACCAGGGACCTCTGGGTTTCCTCTCCCTGCACTGATGCCTGAAAACCTTCTCCGGGCAGTAAGATGTGGGAAATTATACTACTTACCTCATTTCTCCCTTTCTCTCAGGCATCAGGGTCCTAAACTGCCTGTTGTACCTTCTCTAGGAACTATCTGTTCCAATTTTTAAAATTATTTAAAGTGGGAGGATAAAACCAGACCTGTTTTTCCATCATGGCCAGATCCAAATCCTGTCAGTCTTGACTTAATCCTTGGATGCCGTATTAAGATGATTGGCTATCTTTTTCACATGACACATGCATGACCTGTGATGAAGAAGTTCAAGGAAACTCCTGAACTTTTGTCAGTATAAGGGCATAACAGTTGTTGCTTTCCTAACAATGACCACTATTTATGATAATGAGGATGTCATAAAATTGTGTGTAAAGAATATGGCATGTGGGCATCATTAAAGAGCATCTGCTATTACTAAGGACAGAAGGGAATACGTTTTAGGTCAGTAAACCTAGCGTCACAATGTGCAGTGTGTGAATCCAGGCTTTGCTGTGGAATAGCAGGGGGACCCTGGTCAACATGTCTAATGCCTTGGTACATCAGTCTCTTCATCCACTGGTCTATTAACAGAATCAGAGGTGAATGTGGCTGTTGCACCCACTTAGAGGGAGGAGTGCCAGGAAGTAGATTGTGAAGGTTCTTCTGGGTCCAGGAGCAGAGGTTCTCTAGAACATGGGACATCAGCATGTCCCACCCAGCATAGGAGGGAGTGGCGGGTGTTCCTTGGATCAGCCTTGGACATAATCCTGCAAGTGGCTAAGAGTCCCCTGGAAAACAAGACCCACAAGATGAATTCTCCAGCCCATGGGACATGTACAGGGAGGAGTGATGGCCTGAGACTGAGAGTACTCTGCTTATCTAGTTTTTCCACTTCAGGTTATGGGGACCATATTTGTTTCAGGGTCTTTGCTCGGCTTTGGCTACCTCTATAATGTCAACAGCTACTGCTGTCACTGACACTGCTGTGGGAAGAGGCACAGCCAGGGGTTACAGGCAGGAACTCTGGGGTCAGACATTTCTGGGAGTGAGTGTTGACATCTCCTCTCCTGCCTCTGGTGAACTTGAGTAAGATAGTTGGCTAATACATAGTACATCAGTTACTTACCTGTAAAATGGTGATTAATAATAACCACCTCCGAAGGATGTTACGACTACTACCAGAGTTAACTGATGGTCAAAATAGGGCATCCCTGTAAACAGTAATAATGACAAAAACAATAATAATACTGGCTAGTGTTTTCCTCATATTTATTCTGTGTCAGGTCCTGTGAAAACTCTTGCTGGGATCATCTCATTTGCTTTTCACTATAACCTGTGAGGATTGACACGGTTTCACGGTGCAGAAGACTAAGGCACAGAGAGAGTGAGGGCAGATCTCCAGTCACATAGCTGATATGAAGAGAACAAGCTGAGACTGGCACTCAGGAAAACATCAGAATGCAAGTTCCAGACCACTGCCAGGGATAGGGGTATGGCATGGAGTGGTCCATTCCAGAAGGGGCTCTACTGGGGCTGAAAACTCAGAGAAGGAATCAGAGTGGGCTATGTGCGGAGTGATTACTGGGAAGATACACCAAGAGGATGAAGGGGTCAGAAGGCAAATGATGATGCCCTCCAGATAGTGGGAATCAGAGTAGTGATCCAGGACCAAAGAACAGAGGAGAAAAAGACGCAGGGTGTATTCATTCACACATTTGTCATTTCAAAAGCATTTCCTCACTTCTTGCTGTGTTCTGAAAGGGATACAGAAGGGTTTCAGAAAGATCTGTCTTGGAAGAGAGCTCTTAGACCCGTTCTCACTCCCAGACACATTGTTCTATATGACATATCCAGAGCTAGACTGATCCACAGTTTCTGTCAATTTAAATTTGTTTCTACAATTTACAACAACAGGAAATGACAAGAACCCCAACTACCAGCTTCACTGGGAAAATCACAGCCCTTGGCCATGCAGGGATCTCATTTCTGCCCAAGGATAGTAAGCGGTAGCTGCACTGTGGATGTATCCTCAGATGGGGGCGCTACCTATCCCAGAAGCTGATTGGCAGGGAACATAAAACCTACCCAAGGGCTGTTTTTCCACACCTTCAGATGAGCTGGGTTCTCTTATGCACGTTAACTGCCTGGCCCTGGGGCATATTAAGTTTGAGAACCCTGTTCCTGGACACCCTCCAGATACCCTCACAAACAAATACTCTGTGGAACAGGTATTGTTTTCATCACATAACTTTGCATTATAAAGTTACTCAAAGAATATATGAATGTGGGTCAAATGTGAAAGATTCCATTAGTACATCATTGCCTTCCTGGTCCTACTCTTAGGGTTAGTTCTGGGTGTTTCTTTCAAATATATTTCTCTGTATTTAAACTGCCCGTGCGCGCGCGCGCGCGCGCGCGCGCGCACACACACACACACACACACACACAAATCCAGGTCCCACTATGAGCATCTCCCATTTGTTCTCTGCTCCACCCATTGTTGGCATATCCTGAAAATATCCCTCTACTCTGTATAGACAAGTTTCTTCATTCAGTTCCATAGTCAGTGGGCCCTCCGTGGTAAAAGTGAACCCCTCATCTTTTAGTTACCATCCAATGATCACTATTAATGGACATTTAGAGGTTGTTCCCGATTGAAATCTACTACCCTCTTATACACACAGCTCTGTTCATGTGGGTGTTGATCATACATCCTTTTAAGGGGAATTACTGGGTCAAAGATCAGTCATTCGGTGAGCATCCAGTCAGCGTTCATTTTGTGCTGGACACTACAGAGACTAAGGATATTGAACAAAAAAGGTCCTTATCCTCAGGAGCCTAGAGTTGCAAGGTTTTTTTTTTTTTTTTTCAGGTTGGTAGATGAGGCCACAATGCTGTTCATCACTGGTCAGGGTCGGGGAAAGCATATTCACTTACACCATCACATCATTCATGGGGCAGGAGCCCTGATGCAGGGTACGAGACACTTACAAATTTAACCTCATCAAGATCTTCAGGGTCTAGGGATAAGACTTGTCATCTGGGTGTGTTATGGGGTGAAGAGGGAGAGACACAGGAAAGGACTGGTCCACTACTGATGAGGTGGAAGGAGATGGGAATCAGACTTCACTCAGTTGTGTGAGAGGGAAGCTCAGCCTGGTTAGAAATGAAAATTCCTGGACTCCACCCCTGACATACTGAATCAGAAATTCTGGGGGTAGGGCCCAGCAGTCATGTTTGAACAAGACCAACAGGTGCTCTTAAAGTTTCACCTTAGCATTAGAACCACCAGAATGATCCACAGGACTTGAGTGAGAAACCGCCCCTCTGAGGTCTCGCCTCCTGGTGGTATACCGCGGATGAGGTGTGAGGATGAAACTGTCCCCTGTGAGACTCAGCACTGTAGATCCAGGGAGGGACCACAACCACTGCAAATGCTGTGTATGGCAGGGCCATAAAGTCCATCCCACCCTACGGTGATCAGTCCCAGCCTCTGACAGAAGTGACGATGATGCTGTCTCGCACCCCAGACGCCAAGCCCAGCACAGGGCATACACCAATTCTAGGATATCCCCACGGGGCCACTCCAGTCAGACTTTGGCCACGCCACCACTTACACATTTGAATGACACAGGAGGCGGCCAAGGGGAAGGGGACGGGTGGTGGGATGAAGCAGGCAGGAATCCAGGGCGGCTCTGGGTGGTCCACCAGAAGACTGCCAGCTCTGGCTCTTGCAGGACAGAGGGAAGGAGCCCTAAGCCCGGTGCCTGTGCTCACGTGGTCAGGGGTTGTGGTCCATGGGTGGGCATTCGAAGTGCAGCTCTGAAGGACCCATCTAAGCCCAACTCCAGGAGTGGTCCTCTGTCCAGTCAATAGGCCTGAAGACACTTGCCCATCAGGGCAGGGTTAAGTGAGATCACTCCAGGAGTCAGATAGCACCCTGTGCACCTGGCGCTGAGTGTTAGGTGATCACTGATCTGTTTTGCAGTGTCCTAAGAACTTCCTAGCTCCCAGCTCACTTAATCCTCACTAAGCCCCCTTACAAGAAAACCCAGTCACCGATGAGGCCACTCGGGCCCAGACAAAGCAGGTAACAGACTTGGGTTGTCCAGCTGCCCTGAGGCACGGCTGGCCAGAGGCTAAAAAGCCCCTAAGGACAGCCACAGGAACACTAATGTGATCATGAGGCCCCAGTCCCTCCCAGGGACCCTTCTCTGTGCTCACTGCCCCAGCCCTGCACAGTGTCATCCTGCCTCCTGATGGGACACTCACTGCAGCTCCTCCTCTCAGAAAACCTTCCCTTTCCCCTCAGCCCTGGGGAATTCATTGCCCAGGACTCTCAGTCTAGGGCTGGAATTTCACCTGAATACTGGAGAATTTCAGTTCCTCCCAAACAGGGATGTTATGACAGAGCCCTGTGTGATGAAGAAAAGAGCTCTGTCCTGGACAATGCTGTGCACTAGCAGGGAGCAGGACAGGTCCTGAGTGGGTGCTCTGAGGCACAGCTGCGGTGCTGGTTGACAGGATGAAAATGGCAGATGTGGGGTGTACCTGAGGCCCCGTGACTAGGGTTTGGGAATGGGGTTAAAGAGGCTCCCGGGGTGGAAGGGGAGGCCTGGTGGCTGGCAAGGGGAAAAGAGAGCTGTCTGCAGAGAGAAGGGGTGTAGCAGCTGCCACCAGAAGAGGAGGTTTGGGGAAAGGAAAGGACTGTTCAGAGGGATTTAAGGGGAGAGGGCAGAGGCAGTGAGAAGGAAAGGCCTCTCCACTCTCCACGATACAGTATCCTACAGTGGGTGCTGAGGTGGCAGAGATGACAGGATCCATGGGTCTCCTTTTGCACCCAGGACTCTCACCCTAACACCCCGAGGGGCAAGACGCAGAAGTCACTGTGACCAGACGTGACCAGAGTGGGTCAGATCACGGTCATCTCCAGGATCCAGATCTGAGAGGTCACTCTCAGAACCCTTCAGTCCCAGAGAACCCCCCAGCCCTGAGATGAACCCAACTTCCGGGTGACACCGTGGTGACAGCAGACAGTGAGCATGGCGAGACACCAGGCCTGTCCCCCACAGGGTGGACAGAACAGAGAGTCACTGTCACTGCCCATACAGCAGCCCTGAGCTGCAGATTTGCGGCTCTGTGTCACCGGGTGCAGCCTGTAGGCTCTGGGAGTGGGTGCGGGAGGCCTCTGAGCAGAAGGGCGGCTGTTCCTAGGACTAGGAAACCTCTCAGCGAGTTGGCACTATGTTGTCAGGTGTGACAAGCTTCAAGCTGTTTTATGGTTCATGTCTAGGATGAGAGCTCTCCGAACGACTTGTGCGTCTCTATCCCAGGGTACGAGGTCTCCTAACTATTTGGGGTGGGGAAGGGGGGTGGTCTTTGTCCAGAGAGTTGGGTCTCTGAGCTCTTCATGTATCTGCATCTGAGAATGTGGCAGAGAGGAAGGCAGGATGGACCTCAGTCACAGAGGGCTTTGCGTTAGACTTGGGACTTCACATTTGCTGTGCTGTCCCCATGCCTGGCCTGCTACCACAGGGACGAAAGCTTCGGCTCCCTATCCTCAGGGAGGGCCTTTCCTCAGTCACATGCAGCTCCTGGGAACCCACGGTAACAATACAGATAAGACACATATCAGCTAACATTATCCCCGTCCCTGCCAGGGGCCAACCCCTGTCACAAACCGATGTACATGTACCAGCTCAGTTAATTTGCCCAACACCTAAGGAGAAGGTCATCATTTGCACATGAGGGGGCTGAAGACGAGGGAGGAAGGGCAATCTCCGCTCCTGAGGAGGGAGAAACTGGATGTGACTTAAGCTCTTTGAAGGAGGCAGGCACAGCTCTGCACAGCAACGCCTGGTAGGGGGTGACCAGGATGGGGGCAGGGCGAGGGTTGCCCAAGGCCACAAAGACCATGTAACCGACTCACTTTCAGGATGTCTGTCTCCCCATCTCTCATGCACACACCCTGTTCCCCGGCTCAGTGCTTGATGTATGAAATGTGGAGGTGGGGATGGAAGGTACAGAGGTGAGGGAAGTACCTCGGTGCATCACGTTGCACAAAGCCTCAAGCAAACCTAGAAATTCCTGCCTTCGCTTCCCTCCTTGCAGCATTTTTGGGCACTGAGATCAGCAGGAGGGTCATCAAGGGCATGAGGGAGTATGAGGAACCATGTGTACAGCATAAGCCTCCCCGTAACTGAAGTGTGTCCTTGTCCTGAGGAGCAGAGCGTCCCAATGTGGGTCAAGGCAGTGTGACTGAGGCCCAGATCACAGACAGCTGTATTATTACGTCAGGGGCATCTTTTGCTCTGGAGAGACAGACACATCCTCCAGTAGCAGAGCTGGGGGCCCCTAGGTGGGTACTAATTCAGTGGGGAGGGTGTGCGGCCAGAGTCTCTGTCCTGATGTCTCTAATGCTCTTCTTTCTCTGGCTTCTCTGTGTCTGTAACTTTGTCTCTGTTGCCCACCCACCTGTGTGGGACCTCAGTCATGCCAGAGGCCCTTGCTTGGCCTCTCCTGAGGCTATCATCCTTTCATATGGCTGTTCATGGGGAACCGTGCGGGGGGCTGGGGGGGTGTTTGCTCGTGAGTCTATGGAACTGTCCAAGGAAGGCATGTTCAGCTGCAGGGAGGGTAGAGAGAAGGTTCTCCTTTGGGGGCAAGCAAGGAGCTGTTTCCCATGAACTGGGTGCCCTGGGCTTCTGGCCTCTGAAAGAACCCTAGGGGCTTTTCTACTACAAACAAAACACAACAACAATAACAACAACAACAACAACAACAACAAACCCAACCTAAACCAACCAACAAAAACCCCCAAAACCAAACCTCCAGGGCTCAGAGAGTAAATCAAAGTCCTCCCCTTGGCTCTGAAGGCACGATAAGATCTGGCCCCTCCCACCTCATCTCCTACCTCTCTCCCTCAGCCACGCTGAGGCAGCCACAGACCTCACAGTGCCTCATATACCCTGGGCCAATTTCCACTCCTGCCCTTTTCCACTGGCTCCCACCAATGTCTGGGATACTTTTCTTGCAGATATTTATCTCCTTTAGGGGTCTGCTCAAGGATCACATGCTTTGAAAGAATTTCCTTGACATGCTTCTAGAAATTCACCCCTCTATTTCATTTTGCTGATTTAATTTCCATCGCAATTGCCAAAACCTAGACAACTTCCTAACATTTTTGTGCTGTATGATCCCAGTAGGATGTAAGCTCCATGAAAGCAAGGTTTTCTTCCCCGCCCCCCGTATCCATACAATTGGATTCCTAACATCCATTATATGGTCTGACACCTAATTTGGAGGGAATGAATGAATGAGAAAATGAATAAATAAATGCGTGGCGGGCGATGAGAACTAAAGCCACAAAGGGTAATGGATTCTCCTAGGGAACATGTTCAGGGGTGACAGGATGGTGACGGAGTCGGCGGTCTTTATCTCACTTTCTCGGTGTCCTCGGGGCTCCTGGAAGATGGCTCCTTCCCTAACAAAACCAAAGATCCTGCTATCTCTCTGATCTATCCTGACAGCCAACCACAGTGGCCTGCCCCACACCAGGCCTCTAACACCCCCACTAGACCCATTCTGCATTGCTCAGGGAGACACAAGCCAGCGTAACGCCCAGGACATTGAAAACGCTTGTAACACTCCCTGGTACAATGGTGGCCACTGCGGGGACGTAAACTTCAGCTTAGCAAGACTTTTCCCCCCGAGTCCAAGACTGCAGTGAGCTGTGGGGTTTGCATCCTGGCTTTGCCCTCCCTCCCTTTGGGGCCAGCCTGGAAGAGCCCATGGGCCTCCGCATCGACCAGCCATTCCAGGTTCGCACCACTAAGGGGCGCTCCAGGTGGACCACGAAGACTCTCCGGACGTACCTCCCAGGGGCACAGAGGTAGGACCATCTGAGCAGGAAGGTACCACTAGAGACGCGGGGTCCGATTTTTGCAATAACCCACGGTGTAGGACACTACACCAAAGGTCTGCATCAGCCACGGCCTCCAGCGGAGGCGCTAATACGCCTCCGAGCCCTTCCCCACCCGCTCCACTCCGTTCTCCCGGCGCATTTGAGCCAGAGTGGACAGCCGGACTGAGCCGGCAGCCGTCATTTCACTTCGCCGTCTCTACATGGTCACGTCCAGCTGGGCAACAACGGGGCGAGAGATTGGCTCTCCATTGTAGGGGCGGGGACTGCGACTCCCTAGGTGGTGATTGGCTCCGGAGAGTTCATCTGAGTAAACCCTTCCCGGGCGCGCAGTGCCTCCGGATGAACCCCCTAGTCCCCGCCTCTGTCTTCGAGTACCCAGTTCCCATTGGTCATCGGGCTGGGACAGGCAGTACGACAGCTGAGCTGGAGCACACGGGGAGGGGTGTGTGTGGTGTTTGGGTGTGCGATCGTGCGTGCGTGCGTGCGTGCGTGCGTGCGTGCGAGCGCGTGCGCATGCCTTTCGGAGTGTAGAATTTTTCTCCGAGTTCAACTCTTCCGGGACCGACTGCTGCGAGGGAATGAAGATGCTGCCTTAGTCGGTGGCGAAGTTCGGCGCAACAGCTGGCTGGTAGCCAGTGTCTGGCGCTGGACGCGCGCGGTGACTGTACCGTCTTCACGTGAGCTCTTTCAGTCTTGTTCAGACCTAAACTCGGTCACAAGCCTAAAGGGGCCCGTCTGGCACGGCGCCTCAGTCGTACAGATGCAATCAATCAATGGTCAGGGCGAGGTCTGTGCGCTTGGTTGGCGTCCCTACCTAGGAAGTGAAGTGTGTCAGGCAGTTAGGGGATGTGCATCGCTCTAGGTAGGTCAGTACAGATGCAGTTTGGGTACATTTGATCTTTCTGAGCCTTTTGGATATCGGAGTGGATTGTGTTCGTCATGGGATGAAGTGTCGTAGGCTGTGTGTGCCTGTATATCGGGGGGTGCGCTTTCTGAGCGCTTTGTGCTTTGGTGTCCTTGGGTTTGAGGTCTCTATGTTGGCATCTGCACCCTAGTGTGTGAGGTCTCTAAGCTGTTTGTGATTCTGGGTTTTAAGTTGTGATGTCCGTGAGCTACCTGGGGTGGGGGGGGCACTGTCTTAAGGATCTGAGCTGTTGGGAGTCTGTGTCCAAGGTGTAGGCTCTCTGATTTGTATGGGGGCTTTATCGGAAGGTTCTGTGATGTTTCCGAGTTATTTGAACTTCTGTCTTTCTCTTTTTGTGGAGGTCTTTGTATTAGCCTGGGAGGTGTCTGCATGGTTTGGGAGTCTCTCTAAGATGTGACATATCTGAGCAGATTTAATTTGTGTCCTAGAGTGCAGACGTTGGCCTGTTGAGGTGTGGGAGTTGTCTCAGTGTGTGTGATCTCTGTTGCTTTGGGGAATCTGTGACTCCAGTTGTGAGCTCTTTGTGCAGAGATTTTTGGAAGACTTTTTAGGTCGTGTTCAGTGATCTGTTTTTGTTGTTTCTATCTGAGCTGTTTGGGGGTCTTTGTCTTAGAAGTGAAATCTTTTACCTTTGTAATTTTGAGGTCTCTGTCCAGGAACTGAGGGTCTTGGAACCTGGCAGAGGTGATTCCAAAGTCCAGAGCCCCAAGTCCTGTTTGTGTCGTTGGGCAAGTCACCTGTCTCCTGAAGCCTAAATACGGTCCGCAGTCATAAAAAAAAAAAAGTGGGGCCAGTGCCTGCCCTGGAGGGTACCTGTGCAACTTAGAAGTGTAGATGTCCTGACTCCCAGCCATCCTTCCCCTAGAATTTTCTGATCACCTGCTGTGAGCCTGGGTACTTTTCTGGGAGCACATAGAATACAGAACAAAACTGATGAAGTCCCGCCTTTCATAGTTAGCCAGTAAATATATATTGACTATCAGAGAGGGGCAAGTGCTACATAGAAAGATAAGGCCAGTTAGAGGAAAGAGTTTGTGGGGAGCATGTTGTTGTTTATTCAGGGTGATGAGGGAAGGACTCCCTCACAGCGTAATGACTGAGCAGAGGACTGAGGAAACGAAGGAGCAGGCCATGGAACCACCTGCCTTGTTAGAACATCACAGGAAGAAGGTACAGCAGGTGCAGTAGTGCCGAGGGGACATCCACTGGGTGTGTTCCTGGATTTCAGGGATTCCTGTGATGATGCTCAAAGTCTTCATCACCGGGTTTGACACACAGTTCATCGAAAGGTGTCTGGTGGTGTTGTCTCTGTTTCTCCCACAACCTGTGAGAGAGAGGTGGTCTTCATCCCCTTTTCACAGACAAAGGACGCAAGGCTCCAAGAAGTACACAGAATCTGCTCTCCTGCTTACACCCGAAATTGCTAAAGGAGGGGGAAACCTTGTGCTCGGTCACGAGAGACAGAGAGAGGGCTTGAGTGTCGAAGCCACAGGGTAGATGCCATTCACACTGGATGTCAGTCAGCCAGCTCACAGAAATGATCATACGGGAATCACTACCCTCATTACCTTTCTACACTTGATAGAGGACAGGACTGAGAAAGCACAGGGGGAGAGAAGAGAGGCAGAAAGAGAAAGGTGGAGAGCAGTGAGGAAGAAAAGAAGCAAAAAGCACTGGCTTCGTGATACTGCCCAGATTTGGCCCAGTTCACCTTAATTAACTGATTGTATTGAGATGTATTCACCTCTTCCCCTCCCCTTTCTTTCCCTTCTCTTCTCTTCTCCTCTGTACCTGAGCAGTTCAGCCCTAAAGCCCTTTGCTGCTACAGAGCATGGCAAGTGTATGTGTGTAGGGGCATCCGACGCTTGAGGAGTCAGAGCCCAGGCACGGGGAGAAGGGCATCCATACATAGGAGCAGGCTCTATGGGGGACAGAGCCCACGGTGGTGAGGACGATGTCCCTGGGAGTTGGATGGGAAGAAGGCTTACTGGCTCAAGGATTCCAACTGGAGTGGAGTACGGTGGTCAAGGTCGGGGAGTGGTTCAGCAGAGCATGGGAGTGGGGGGGGGGCTCTGTTGTGCAGGTGTTATGGCTTATATCCAGTGGGATTCGTCAGCTCAGTAAATGAGGAAGGATATTGGGAGACATGACTCTCACTGAAGAAAACAATTTCTGAGGTGTTGCGTTGGGAGTGGAGTTCTTAAGCATGTGAACTCGTGCTTTTCAGTATGTACGTGTGCGTATACGCATAGATTGATAGATACAGTTGTGTGATAGATAGATATGCGTGTGTGTTGGGATGGCAGAGGGAAAGAAGAAACGAGCCTGGCTCAACTTGTGGTACCAGTAATAAGGGCCAGGTCAAGGAAGGATTGGCTGATGTCAGAAGGACACAGGAAATCTCTTGAAGGGGCTCCCACTGGAACATATTGGGGATAGTTTTGTTTTTTCAGCTTTATCGAGGTACTGTTGATATATAACATAAGTAAACTGAAGGTATACAGGGTGATGATGTGATACATGTATATGCTGTAAAATATTTACTATGAAAAGTTAGTTGACACTCCTGTTCTTTCACGTAATGACCATTTTTGTGTGGTGGTAACATGTAAGGTCTAGTCTCTTAACTTGCCATATCTAATACAGTATTGTGAATGATGGTCACCATGCTATCTATATTACATTAGATCCCCATAACTTATTCATCTTATGGCTGGAATTTGGTACCCAGAACCACCGTTTCCCCCCAGCCTCTGGCACACACCATTCTCATCTCTATTTGTATGAGTTTGCTTTTTAAATGTCCACATACGTGAGAACATGCAGTGTTTGTCTTTCTCTGTCTGACTTACCTCAGTATAAAGTCTTCAGGGTCCATCCATGTAGTTGCAAAAGGCAGGATTTTCTTCTTTTGTATATCCAAATAATATTCTGTCGTGTATCTGTAGCACATTTTCAGGATCCATGGATCCCTCCGTGGACACAGATGTTTCCACATCTTGGCTGTTGCTGCATAGAAAATCATAAAATTGGTGTTACTCCTCCAGTTTTCTTTTTCTTCTTCAAAATTATTTGACTATTCTAGCTCCTTTGCCTTTCCACCTAAACTGCAAGATCAGTCTATATTTCCTAAAAGTCCTACTGGGAGTTTCGGTTGGAATTGTATTTAAATGAGGGATCCCGGGGCATCTGGGTGGCTCAGCGGGTTAAGCCTCTGCCTTCAACTCAGGTCATGGTCTCAGGGTTCTGGGATCGAGCCCTACATCAGGCTCTCTGCTCGGCAGGGAGCCTGCTTCCCCCTCACCCTCTGCCTGCCTCTCTGCCTACTTGTGATCTCTCTCTCTCTCTCTCTCTCTGTCAAATAAATAAATAAAAAATCTTTAAAAAAGTAAATAAATGAGGGATCCCTTTGGGACCTATAGACATCTAAATTATACTGACTTTATCAGGCCCTGAACACAGTATGTGTCTCCCTTTATTCAGGTCTTCCTATGCTTCTTTCCTCAGCTTTTTGTGGTTTAGGGCACACGGATCTTGTGTACGTTTCGCTAGGTTTGAGGAGGGAAGCTATTGTAAATGGTGTGTGCGAGGGATGTCTGCTTTTTGTTTTGTTAGGTAATTTTTCGTTGCTAGCATGTAGAAATTTGCTTGACTTCTTGTGTTGAGCTTGTATGCTGCAGCAACGTTGACTGCACTTGTTAGTTCTAGGAGGTTGTTGTTGTTTTATTTCATGGGATTATCTATGTACATAATCATGTCATCTGTGAATTGAAATAGTTTTATTTCCTCCTTTCTGATCTTTCTTTTTTCTTTCCTTTGTGGAATGGCTAGGACTTCCAGCAAATATTGAATAACAGAGGGGAGGGTGGCTACCCTAGCCTCACTCCTGGTCTTTGGGAGAAAGTATGTAGATTTTCTCCATTAAGTAGAATGGACTGTGTAGGTATTTTTCCAAGATACTTTATATCCAGGTTAAGAAAACTCACTTCTGTTCCTGGTTTGCTGAATGCTTTTATCATGAATGGCTATTGAGTTTTGTCAAATGCTTTCTCTGAATGAATTGATAGGATCCTGTGGTTCTTTTTCTTTTCCTTTCTTTTCTTTTTGATACACTAATGAATTTATTATTTGACTTTTGAGAAGATTTATTTACTTATTTATAAAGAGTGAGAGTGAGAGGGAGTGGGGGGGAGGAGCAGAGGGATAGGGACAAGCAGACTCCTGCTGAGCATAGAGCCAAGGCAAGGCTCCATCCATCTCAGTACCCTGAGATCCTGACCTGAGCCAAAACCAGGAGTTAAAGCTAAAGCCTTGGGACGCTTAACTAACCGAACCACCCAGGTGCCCCTATTCATTGAGTTTTTGAATACTGCACTGCCTTTGCATTTCCAGGATAAACCCAACTGGATCATGTTGTATTACTGTTTTTGTATATTATTGAATTTGTTTTGCTAGTACTGTCTTTGTCTGATTTTGGCATCGGGGTAATGCTGATCTGATCAAATGATTCAAGAAATGTTCCCTCTCCTCTGTTTGAAGGGGTTGTGTAGAATTACTGTTATTTCTTCTTAAATGTGTGGTGGGATTTTCCAGAGAAACCGGCAGGGCCTGGAGATTTCTTTCCTGACAGTTTTTTTTTTTAATATTTTATTTATTTATTTGACAGAGAGAAATCACAAGTAGGCACAGAGGCAGGCAGAGAGAGAGAGAGAGAGAGGAGGAAGCAGGCTCCCTGCTGAGCAGAGAGCCCGATGCGGGACTCGATCCCAGGACCCTGAGATCATGACCTGAGCCGAAGGCAGCGGCTTAACCACTGAGCCACCCAGGCGCCCTCTTTCCTGACAGCTTTTAAAAGATAAAAATTTTAAATTTATGTTTGTTTTTCAGATTATCTGGGTGGGTTGGGTTTTTGTTGTTGTTGTCGTTGTTTGTTGGTTGGTTGGTTTGCTTGTTTTTGGTTGAGTTTTAATAGTTTGTGCCTTTCAAGCAATTATTTGTTTGGTCTAAGTTACCAGATGTCGGTGCACAGAGTTATTTCTTAGAATCCTTTCAGTTTCTGTGGAGTCTGTAACCCATTTCTTTCCTCATAGTCTTAAGTTGTATCTTTCCTTACCTTTCTTTCTGCCTCGGTGTGGATAGAAACTTAGGAATTTCATTGACCTTTTCAAAGAACTAGCTTTTGGTTTCACCCACTGTTCTTTTCCTGATATCTGCTGTAATGTCTGTTTCCCTTATTTACTTGCTTTGAGTTTATTTTTATTTTCTTTCTCTAGTTCTTAAGGGGGAAGCTTTCATTATTGATTTGGATCCTTGATTCTTTCTAATACAAACATTTGATGCTGTACCTTTACTGCTAAGCTCTGGGGTGGTTGCATCCTGCAAATTTGGGTATGTTGTATTTTCCTCCTTTCCGTTCAGTTCATCTAATGAAGGGTCAGTATCCAGAATATTTCCTGATTTCCCTGGAGACTTGCCCTTTGGACCATGGATTATTTCGAAGCATATGGTGTAATTTCCTTGTATTGGGAGATTTTCCTCTTTACTCTTTCTTACATATTGGAAGTTTCTCTCTTCTGCTCAGACTACATTCTCTATATAATTTCAACTGTTTTATAATTTGTAATATTTCTTTTACGACCCAGGATGCAGAGTACCTTGGTGAAACTCCCTATGCCCTTGAAAAAAATGTGTGTTCTGCCGCTGCTATGGGAAAGGTTCTGTACTTGTCACTTACATCCAGGTAGTTCACAGTGTTGTTCGGTTCATCTACATAGTGCTGATTTTCTTCTGTTCCTTCTGACACTACTGAGTGAGTGTTGAACTCTACAGCTATCATTGGTAGGTTCATTTATCCTCCCGTTCTCTCTGACCTGGCTATGTATCTTGAAGCTTTGTTGTTGGGTGTTATGCAGAGAAGAGTTAACAGAAGCAGGCCCGAGACCACTATCCTTGCAGAGATCAGCATGTTGGCCCCTACCTTGCATCTGGGAACTTGAATGTCAGAAGGCTTCCCACCATTCCCTACCCAAGCAGGATGCTTTACTCTTCCTAAACTGTCCAAGCAATACGTTTCATGCTGAACACCTGCTTTCCCTTTGGAAATCTGAAATCTTGGTACGTGCTTATGTGGAGAGTACTTACGCGACCGGCCCCCAAACCAGACCTCCCGACACGGTGTTAGTCATGCATGAGCTTCCCTGTAGACAAGATTTCGTGTGCGACATCATGATTTGTGGCTGGAAGCACAAACAGCATGACTCTACTGGGAAAGGACACTTGGAAGCTTGGACTGGTTTCCTCCAGATGTTACTTGGGTAATTTTGCTTCGTATCCCTCTGCTGTAATAAATCTTAGCCCTGAGGATGAATGACTGTGTGTGCTGAGACCTTTGGGTCCTCTTGGGGATTCCGCAAAAGGAAGGGTGGTCTTGGGACATCTGGAAGAGCGGTGGTAGCCGTGGGACTCACTAGCGAGAAGACCCTGACTCAACTAAAATATGGTGAAAGACTTCTTTGAGTAAGGGAAGGGTGATGTGGTAGAGAAGATGAACCTTTTGTGCCCCGGTGACTGTGGATGTACCCATGGTACGGAACCGCGGCTGAACTCCTGTAGCCACCTTGTGACTTAGTGCTTTATTTTCTCAGGGCCAGGGGAAAGGATACAAGCCTTCCCAGAGGTGAGCTTTGGGTCAGCCAAAAATGTTTCAGGTTTAACTTGCTCTCTCCTCCCAAGCGGGAGGAAACGAATTAGTTCCCTGAGCCAGAAAAAGCTTTCCATAAACTAGAGGCAGAGACACGGGAAGGCACTCCAGCCTTTTCTTCACCTTGCTTCCTGCTGCTGTGGCTGCCTCTCCCAGCATTCCAACTAGAAAGGCCCCTGGCCCCTGTGTGGCCACCCGGTAAGTGTCAGTTTACTGCTAGCCCTTTGCATAAGCTTTCAATGAGAGGGGGAAAGGGAGGATTTCAGAATGGCTCCGATCGTTGTAGCTCTGGATGTATTGAGAAAATTGATTCAAGATGTGAGGCGGGGCCGCTATTCAATGCAGCTGTGCTCAGCACAGAAGGGAACAACCTAGTCTAGCCTGGTCACTGTGTGAATGAGAGAGACAAAAGGGGCAGGAGGTGATGTAAACCCATTCTGAAAATGTTGAAAATTCAGGATCTCATCCTGACGGTTCCTAATGATCATGTCTTTGTGGTTATGCAATAGGTTTTTCTATGAAAATGCTCTTGTCCCTTTTGAGAGCAGCCCCTCCATACAAAGGGTTTGGAGGAGAGTAGGGGATAAGTAAAGAAACGTAAAGGTTCGATTTCAGAAAGGTACACTGATTTGTAGCAGTGGAGGAAACCCAAACCTAGCACCTGGGGAGAGGCAGAGGGAGGAAGCAAAGACATTAATGACCTCTGTTTGCCCAAACTGTTCCTGGAAACCTTTTTAAAGAAAAACTCACAGTGGGGCTCCTCGTGTGGCTCAGTGGGTTAAAGCCTCTGCCTTTCCCTCAGGTCAGGATCCCAGGGGCCTGGGATCCCAGGGGATCAAGCCCCGCATGGGGCTGTCTGCTCAACAGGGATCCTGCTTCCCCCTCTCTCTCTCCCTGCCTCTCTGCCTACTGATCTCTGTCTGTCAAATTAATAAAATCTTAAAAAAAAAAAAAGGAAAGAAAGATAATACTCGCAGTGCCATCTTTCCAAGTGTCTGTGAGCACTCTGATGCAAACTGGCTGCTGATCCCCCCACAGCTCCCCACCACACCTGCCAGAGCTCTGAGTGTGGGACAGCAGGCATTCCCCCAGTTCTCAGGCTTTGCACGCACAGCACTTCCCCGTGACCTCCTCCCTCAGAAGGAGGCTGAACTGGTGTTGTGGACAGACCATACTTTTGGAACTGACTGCCTCCAGGCAGCCCTCTGAAACCAAGGGCTCAGATGAATATAGGAAATGGACAGGGAGTCTCGGAGGGGAAGGTCCCATGGTGGGAAGCCACATCGGGGCCCTGGCGAGGTGCATCGCCTGATTCGTGTGTGTCTAGCTCTGGGCTCCCTAACAGCTGTAAACTCTGTTTCAGGAGTGTCCCGTGTGCCCTCTGCGATGACACATCCTGTGTGTGCTCTCTGACTAGCCCGACACTGCCTCAGCCTGGAAGACTTTCGGGTCAGCCTCTGCTTCCCGACCAGAGTGTGCTGTGCCCGAATTTGTGCCTCAGGCTGGCTAAGAACCAGGTTCATACAGACACTTCGGCAGTAAGTTATCTCTTTTTCTATGTTAGACTTTTATGGTTGGTTGAGAATTGTTTTAACCGGTCAAATCGGGGACCCCTGAGGGATGTAATGGAGGTGAGTACCGCAGGCTCCTGTGACCCCTGCTGCAGGGGTCTTAAGACGGAGACCTGTGGCACTTGCATCCCACCCTCCACAGCCTGACGTGCTTCAGTCTGGACATGGCTCTGTCGCGGGCTCGTCATTACGACGTGGGATCTAGCCATTCCCAGTCCCTCAGTTCCACAGGTGTGGACTGGCCTTCTGCTGAGTGTCAGGTCCTCTGGCTCGAGGGCACCAGGATGAGCGGGGTGTTGTTTCCGGCCTTCCGAGAAGGAGGTAAAACTCTGGTGAGGGAGACAGACATGGAAACAAAGTGGCAGCCGTTAAGCTGGTTTTGTTCATCCACTCCTGGCAGATCACAGGATGAGCATCTCCCACTGAATTCTTCCTGTCCTTTCCCAGCATATCCTACAGAAGATCCGTCTGGTCCGTACACTTGGGTTCCCCTCATCCTGTTTCCTCCATGTCCCGCTGCAGCTCTCGAGTGATACTGGAGTGTGGTCGCAGACTCCAAGCCAAGAAGGGAAAGGCTTTCGCTGATGTGTTTTTCCCAAACGGTCAAGGGTTATTGGTACCTTTCCAGGTAAAACCTCGTGCCAGTTTCCCTCAGTTTACGGGGAAGTTACATTTATGGAAAATCCAGTGTATTGAAGTCTCTGCAAAACAGATTTGCATCCCTGCAACTTTGCCTTCCTAAATGCCAGTACCACCCTTTCATCATTTCAGCAATCAAAATGGCCCTCTGAACTTTCCAAAATGTGCCAGTATTTTGGTTTAAATACTAAGTATGATGTGATTTGAAACCACAAGAAGACGGTCTTATGCAGGTACCCCCATCCCACCCAAAGCCTGCTATTCACAGACGAAAGATAGGAAGGTTTTGGTCCTTGTCTGCATTTGGTCAGAGGAAATAGCGTGGCAGCGTGGAGTAGGGCACAGTACCTTCCAGGAAGGATTCTGGGCACCTTCCTCTTCTGTGTGCTTCCTGTGATGAGAAAACGTTTCAGGGACAGCGGGGGTGTGAGGTAAAGCTTTGTTTCAGAGGTCACCACTGTCACGGGATGTCAGTGTCCAGGATGGTTTTGTGGTAGTCACGGCCCTTAGCTCTGGACCTGGGGTTCTCCTCATTGATGAGAAGCCTTTCCAGGTGCGGACACAGGGTGAGGGGCTGGGCTAGGGCTTGAAAACTACTGTCCTGTTTGGGACAGCAGATGAGATCACAGAAGGACAGCTGCAAGGAGAAGAGGGATACGATCTTCTAAGGTCAGGGGCAGGTTTCTGGCAGGTGAAGGGAAGACATTGGCCCCAAGTTCTGGTTGCTCCAGGCTGACGTGGAATGGAGTGTGGGTGCAAGAATGAACCGAAGGCTGAGAGGAGGTGGGGATAATAGACGCATAACCTCACATCCTATGGATTACGTGGTCCCTGAGAAAAGCCCATGCTGTCGTGGGAGCCAAATGTCATCTCCTGTCACCCCCGCCACCCACTGGCCTGGAAGAGAATGGTTTTGAGATAGACAGAACCCTTCAGGGAGAAAGGCCAGTGGGGTCATGGTGTCTTCTCAGAAAATCCACTGCCCTATCCCTGTTTTGACTCTCACTCCGTGTGTTCTTTATGCCCTGTCATCTTGCCTGCTTTCAGGCTGGTCTTCTCATGTGTGTATCTGTCCAGAAAGTCAGTACGTTGGAGACAGGCTTGCTCCCAAAGGGGCTTCATTCAGTTCTTGAGTGTTTCCTAGGCAGAGTTAGAAAAAGCATCGCAGATTCTAGGGCACCGTTGCGGCCACACTAAGTGAGATTCACTGGGTGCGGATCACAGCATGTGCATTTTTTTAAGAGTTCCTGGGTTCTGACTCATGTGGACAGCTTGTCTGGGAACTACTGGAGCAGGGGAATGGTGCTATTTTTCTTGCCACCAGGCTTCTCTCTCCTTTGTGAGGGTGCAGAAGTGACACCGGTTTTTGGTGCCTTCTCTAAGGAGGCTCTGAGAGAACTGTTTCCAGAAAGTCTCCAGAATCCAATCCATTCGAGCTTCTGTCTGCGTGATTGCGATTGCACTCACATTTCTGTTTACTGTGTGCTTCCATGCCCTGCAACCAGTTAGTGGTCTGTGTTAGCCGTTATTCTATATACTTTGCAATGGCCATTGGAGCTTACCACTGACTGAACAAACACACAGCAGGGTGAGTTTTCCACAATGCCTTCAGACCCGTGCCTCCAGCCCTCACAGCTGGGCGACACTGAGCAAGCTGCTTAACATCTGAGAGCCTCGTTTCATGTAGCAACATGGAAATACTAGTTAATGCTAAGCGGAGCTGCTTCTTGGGGCAGTTTAGAGCACTGACTGTGTTAAGACAAGGAAAGTTGTCAGGACAGTGCCTGGCATGTGGAGAGCTGTCAGTGAGTTCTAGCTGCTGTTCCTGATGTCATTCTCACATTTCCCTGAAGCGTTTTCCAGACGCGTGGTGTCAAGATTACCTCTGACTCACTGGAGGGACTTGGCACTCTCACGTCAGCAACTCAGAGACTCCAGAGTCAAGTCGGGGGTGGGGGTGGGGTGGGTGCCCAGGGGAGGGCGTGTTTTTCCTTACCATAGTGAGTGTTCGGCCAACCTTATGGGTTATTATGAAGCGTGAATGGAAACTTCTCTAGGAAGTTAGGACAAATGACCTGTTCATACGTCTTACAGGATGGTTGGAAAAGTAAGTGGTCACGGGATAAGGACAGAGCACACGTCTCTGAATTTGCATAATCATGTCAAAGAGTGAAATTTCAAGGCCAGGGACCCTCACTATGTGGCTTCTTTTCTTGCTGTTAGTTCTATTGAATCCACTTCTGCATCAGATGGTCACAAGTGAACCTGGGAAAGATAGGAAACCGTTACTAGTCAAATTGTCATCGGCAAGACTTTATTTCTCATGGAGTTTTCACCTGTCCAGTTTTATTGTATGGATTTTTCTCTTCCACTAATACTCATTATTCCTTTAACAAAGGCTGATGTACTAATATTTTCGGAGCTCTGTCCTGAGGAGATGGTAAACAGTGTTTTTGGAGAGTCTGAGGAAAGGGGCAGTGGGGAGGGAAAGGCGGAGGGTGAGGTGAAGGTGTGCGGGGGGAGGGGGCGGGGGCAGAAGGAGAGACGTCATGGCAAAGAGAAGGGGAAGGATGAGGGGCACAAGCAGAAAGATGTAAAGAGACATAGGAGTAGAGGCTCACACGTCAGGAGGCTTCCTATAGGCTTGGCATTGTTTTTAGCTCTTTCTCTACAGATAGAAGTTTAAAAGTCATTTAAAAGTCTCTTCAACACTGGGAGGTAAATACTTTTAATGTTAACATCCCCTTTTTACAAACCAGAAAACCGAGACACGTAGAGGTTAAGAGGAGGGGAAATAACTTCCCTGAAGCCACCTAGCCAGCAAGGGCAGAGTCAGGGTTGTACCCAGGTCAGAGAGAAGCATAAAGAGACTTGGGATTTGCCCCTAAACTGCAGTGCACCTCAGTGTCCAGTGTCCTCTGGCTCAAAAGGCAGGTGAACGTGTGCAGTAGCTTAATCTGATTACATTGCATCTGGGTATGGATTGATCCTGATGTCTCCTCAGTGCGTGAAACACTGGGGGGTGGCAAGTCACTCTAGGCACATCAGTAAGTGGGTACCTGGTTCATATCAAGGCCTGTACATGTGGACGTCACCATCATTATGATGATGGACAGTAGTTTATGGTATAATGTTGGGAAGTAAAACAACAGAGAAAAGAGTGTAGATGACCTCCCCGCTCCAATCTCATTTTAAATCATCATTTTAAAAAATGTATAGAATGAAGACTGGATGACAGTACACCACATGAAGTCATTTTCCCTAAGTGTGAAAACTCTTAGATAATTGGCAGATAACGTTTTGTTCGCTGTTGGATGTGCTGTATCTTCTCTGTTATTGCACAACCAGTGTTTCTGTTACACGTTTTTTTTTTTTTAAGATTTTATTTATTTATTTGACAGACAGAGATCACAAGCACGTAGAGAGGCAGGCAGAGAGAGAGAGAGGAGGAAGCAGGCTCCCTGCTGAGCAGAGAGCCCGATGTGTGGCTCGATCCCAGGACCCTGAGATCATGACCTGAACCGAAGGCAGAGGCTTAACCCTCTGAGCCACCCAGGCGCCCTCTGTTACACGTTTTAAGTCATTTTGATGAAGACTCCAGCTTTGATATCCTTGCCAGGAGAAACACCAGTCAGGGCATTTAGTGGAGAGAGGAGATCTGTGGTTCAGTAGAGAGGAGCCGTGGGGGAAGCAGAGAGCTTTGGGCGGAAGGTTAGCTAAGTCTGCAGTTGCTGTGAAATCACCCCAGAGGATACCAGCCAAAACCAAATCAAACCAGATAGCAGCTTGCATATCCCGAGGAGGAGACAGTTGCGCCATTGAGAGGAGTATCTGCACGAAGATTTCTTAGACTTTTATTCTCTGTTGGCCCCTGTGGTGCAGCCGGGCGACGTGTGGTTCTTAGGAGGCAGTACTTCTCTGCGCTGGGCTGTGGGTGAGAGCAGCAGCCTCACCTGAAGCATTCTCCTTTTGTGGGCCAGTTGGAGTACTTTCCTTGATGTCTGGAAGCCGACGGATTCAGAAGAGAAAACAGAAAATACACAGCGCATCAGTTAGATCCAGTTCTCCTCCAACAGATCCCTACATCGCAAGTGAGCCGCAGGCACAGGTGTTGTAGTCATTGGTTGGGAATTAGCAGGTTGGGTTGGGAGGCTCGAAGAAGAAACATGGAAGTGAATAAAAGGTGCGAGAACACCTCAAGAGGGGACAAACCGCAGCCATCCTGTTTTCTGGCCTTGCTTTTCTGCTAAGAAAATCGTGTGCTCCGTTACTGTGGGGAGAGGGCATCCTGGCCCGAGGTCTGGGAAGGAATCACTGCAAGTGGTGATGAGTATTCTGAGGACCCACCATCAGCGGTAACAAGGGGACACTGAGTGTGTGAAGGCGCAGAGGCCTCTGCCTTTACTATAGACTCAAAGCTCTTTAGCCCTGCTGAGAGTCATGCTGCTTCACCTTACAGAAGCTCAGAGCCACCATCTAGCAAAGCTGCTGGTGCTTCTCCACATCCTAATCCAGCTCGGGGTGTCCGCCCAGCTGATCTGTCACTGATCTGCAGGAGCGTAATGGTGACCGTGTGTGTTTGTGCACAAGTGCGTAACAGGCATAAGGAGAGAGACTGTTCATTTAACTGTGATTCACCGAGTTCCCGGCCACTATCTGGACACTGTGTTGGGTGCCTGGGAGATGTAGTTAGTAAAGACACTTCCCTGCTTTTGTGCAGTTTATGCCAAATCATCAGAGAGTAGTTAATCTAACCATCATACAAAGAAACATAAAAATTACACCTGTGATTAGTGGTACAAAGAGGTGCACTTTATGGAGGTATGACTGATAGGTAGAGCTGTATGTATTTCATGTGTACAACTTATACGCCATCTCTGCCATCTAGGACATAGATGGAACCATCACCTTCCAGGGTTTCCTCCTGCCCCCTTTGTCTTGTGGGTGTGGTGATTATATTCTTATCATTAGTGGTAAGAACACTTAACATAAGATCATCTGGTAGTGATTTTAAGTATACAACACGGTTATCATCAGCAAATGGCATGGTGTGTGCAGTAGAACGCCAGAATGTATTTATCTTGCATAATTACAAGTTTGGACCTTTGACTGTCACCTCACGGTTCACCCCTGCCCCGATCCCTGGCAACCATTGTTCTGTGCTCTGCTTCTAAGAGTCTGTTTTAGATTGCATATACAAGTGAGACAATGCAGTGTTTGTCTTTCTGTGTCTGCTTTATTGTACTTAGCCATCATGCACCCCAGGTTTGCACGGCATGCTCTTATCCATAGAAAACCCTGAAGACTCTGACAAAGACCACACCAGACCAAAACAATGGTTAGAACTAACGAGCAGATTCGGTAATGTTGCTTTCATTTTTAAAAAGAGTTTACTGGATGTGAGATTGTTGGTTGCTGAGCATTTTGAATGATTATCCCCCTCCTTCTGTCCTCCGTTTTTTCTGCTGAGAAATCTGCTCTTTATCTGATTGGCTTTCCCCCATACGTGAAGGGTCCTTTTCTCTTGTTTTCAAGAGTTTCTCCTTGCCTGAGGCTTTCAGCATCTTTTACTGTGATGTGTCTCAATCGCTTCTCATTTATCCTGCTCCGTGTTCTGGCACTCTCCCGCATCTCGGTGGGTGTTCTTAAGAGTGTCCCATATTGGGACGCCTGGGTGGCTCAGTTGGTTAAGCAGCTGCCTTCGGCTCAGGTCATGATCCCAGCGTCCTGGGATCGAGTCCCACATCGGGCTCCTTGCTCAGCAGGGAGCCTGCTTCTCCCTCTGTCTCTGCCTGCCATTCTGTCTGCCTGTGCTCGCTCTCTCCCCCTCTCTCTCTCTGATAAATAAATAAAATCTTTAAAAAAAAAAAAAAAGAGTGTCCCATATTTCTCTGCAGCTCCGTTTATTTTCCGCACTTGTTTTCCTCTCTTTCTTCAGATTCTGCAGCCTCTATCTGTCTTTCTTCAAGATGGCTGAATCTTTGGCAGTTCAACTACCGTCGATCTCCTTGAGTGAATTTTTTTACTTCAGTTATTGCGCTTGTCAACTCCAGAACTTTGATTCGGTTCTTTTTGGTAATTGTTCTCTCTTTATTGTTATTCTCTGTTTGATGTGACATTTTCATCATACCTTCCACTACTTTGATTGTGGTCTCCTTTTGTTCTTCGGACCTGTGTATAACAGCAACTTGGAATACCTTGTCAAATCTGTCATCTGGTCACAACCATAGGCAGTTTCTGTGGCTCACTTCTTCATACTTTCCTGTTTCTTTGCATGTATCCCAGGTTTTTTATCCTTGTCTGGAAACCTGACAATCTAAACTAGTCCAGGTGCTACACTGTCTAAAATACTGTAGCAGTTCTGGGTTCTGGACCATCCCACCCCTTCCCGGGTTTGTTACTGCTATTTGCTTGTTTAGGTGTTTAGTGTCTGGCTGGTTCATTTAGAGTCTGTTTTCACTCCTTACTCTCCCCCTAGCCTCGCCCCCATCCTAGCTGTGTTATGCTTCAGATTTTACTCCTCAGGGAGAGACGACTCGGGGATGCCCACTGTCACCCTGCGGAGACTGGTTCGGGCAGGGCTCTCTTGGATTGTCTCTTCCTCGGACCAAACCCCGCTGTTCAGGTCTACTAAGTGGGGGCCGCTTCTGCTGTTTTCAGCAGTACCTGGCTATGTTGCTTCGTAATAGAAACCTGTGAAATCCCTGCTCCTTTGAAGGGCTAGCTGTCCACGTTAGTGTTAAAGATCTTTTTTTCTGACCCCAAGCAGGCTCCTTCCAGCTGTCTCTTCTCCCTGATTGTCTCAGGTAATCCAGCCAGCCTACAGTTGATCCTCTACGTTCAAGAATTCCACCAATATGCTATGGGTTGCCTTTTCCACGGGCTCCACTGTTTTGAGAGTGCCCCTGGGCCTAACCTTCAAAACACTGATTTGAAAATGAAAAATTCATTCCTCTGGGAGGAACTATCTGCTTCCAAACCTCTGAGCCACAACTCTGTAGTTGGGAAGTGGGGACGATGGTGGCACATGGTGGCATGCTTCTCCTTCCTGTTTTTTAGTGTGCTACTTTGTAGTGTGGCTTTTTACAATGTCTGTTTTTGATTGTTTATGGCTGGTATATAGAAACAATGGACTCTATGGTACTGAAACTGTACTGATGTTGTATTTTGTTACTTTGCTGAACTGGCCTCTTATTTCAGGTAACTTTTCTGTGGATTCTTTTTAGGGATTCAGGTTTGCCTGTGACTAATGACTGTTACATCTTTCTTTCCTCTGGACTTTTTTATCGGCTGGAACAGGCAGTAAACTATTGACTAGAAGTGGCAAAAGTACACACACTTGCCGTGTTCCCTGTCTCAGAAGGGAAGCATTCACACCTTCAGGATTCGTGGTTATATTAGCTTTAGCTCTTTCTGTAGCTGCCAATTATCCGTTTAAGGATGTTGCCATAGACTGAATGAATACTGCCATCTCCCCAACATTCATGGTGAAGCCTTTCTCCAGTATGATGGTAATTGGAGGTGGGGCCTTTGGGAGGCGATCAGGTCATGAGTGTGGAGCCCACATGTGTGGTATGTGCACCCTAATAAAAGGGACCCCTGAGCGCTCCCTCAGCCCTCCTGCCATGCGAGGACAAGAAGTCAGCAGTCTGTGTGGCAGGAAGCAGGGCCTCACCTGATCCTGAATCTGGCTGGCACCTTGATCTTGGGCTTCCCAGCATCCGTAAGTCTAAGAAATACATTTCTCTTGCTTTTTGTAAGTCATCCAGTCTGTGGTAGTTTTGTTACATCCGCCCTAAGAGACTAAGGTAGAAATCCCTCTCTATAGCTAGCTGCTTTGCTAGGCGTTTTTATCAAGTACGTTTTAATCAAGTGCTTTTTATGCATCTGTTGAGATGCTCATGTATTTTTAGTCTGTTTTATGGTCAGTTAGAGGGATTGATTATCAAGCACTCAACCCATCTTGAAGCTGTAGAGCAAATGCCATTTCACCATGGTATTTTATCTTTTGTACGTATTGCTGGTTTCAAACAGCTAATATTTTGTTTTGGATTGCTGCATCTGTGTTCATGAATTACATTGCTCTTGTTAGCCTGAAAAGTAAAACAGCCAGTTATGTTACCAGCAAAAATGGGTTTATTCAGGAATAGCAGAGAATTAGAAAATTGGAGCAAGCAACCTAAGGCAAAATCCTAGGCAAGTCCAACAAACAAAGGAGAAGAACGTTATTTTGTGGAGAAGGAGGAAGTTGGGAGGGGTTGTTTGGAACAAAAGTCCATTGGAGAAACAGCAAGAGTTCAGAGTGATGACAGTTGCTGGCTGGCTGAGTTGCAGGAGTAGTCCCTATCTCATAGGTGATGCCATGTACATCTTGGCCTGTTGGGGCCAATAACTGAGGTTCTTTCATGTTGATTATTCTTCTGTTGGCTCTATAATGGACAGCCCTTCCTGTAATTGATGTTGAGCAGTATGGCTCTCCCTTCTAGGCTCTGGACTCTACTTTATACTGATATTTCCCTTTTTTTTTTTTTTTCACACTCTTTAATTTGTATTCTTAAGAGATGGTGTCCTGCTTTGGTGTCAGGATGTGGCTGGCTCTGTAACATGCTTTAGGAAGTTTAACTAAACTCTTCTTCAGTTACCTGGAAGCTAGAATGTAAACAACGAAGCCGCTTAAGCCTTAATTTTTTTGTGAGGGAACGGTTTTTATTTTGTGTTTGATTTATTGAATTCATTCTCTTTGACAGATGTAGGGCCATCTGGGTTAACGACTTTTTTTCTTTTTAAGATTTTATTCCTTTGAGACAAGAGCGCGAGCCAGTGCCCGAGAGAGCGAGCGTGAGCCACAAGCAGGGGGAGAGGGAGAAGCAGACTCCCTGCTGAGCTGGGAGCCCGACCCAGGGCTCCATCCAGACCCCGGGATCATGACCTGAGCTGAAGGCAGACACTTAACCTGCTGAGCCACCCATTCATTTTTACCAGTCTGGCTAAACCTATTAGATTTACTGATCTTGTGAAGGAACCAGTTCTTAGTCTCATTGATTCCTTTGTATTGTAGCGATTCTATGATTTCTACTAAGGTGATTTCTTTTCAGACCTCCATTAATTCTTTTTCTCCTTGCCTTGGGTTTAAATTGATTTTGCTTTTGTAATTTCTTAAGGTGACAGCTTAGATCATTGATCGGAGACGATTCTTCTTTTCTAATATAAGTATTTAATGATAGAAATTTCCCTCAGTGCATTGTTTTAGATTCACCTCACAAATTTTGATACACCGTGTTTTCCTTTTCAGCTTCTTGCAGTTTCTTCCTTGATCCCCACGTGACTTAGAAATCTCATTTAATTTCAAAACATTTTGTGGTTTTCTGGATAGCTCGCTGCAACCCATTTCTATTTTAATTCTTTGTGGTCCGAGAACCTAGTGTGTGTTTCAGTCCTTTAGACGCCGAGATTTACGTTATGGCACAGCGTATGGCCTGTCTTGGTGAGCACTGCCTGTGACTTTAGAAGAATGTCAATTCCACTGTCTTTCTGTAAGTATCAGTTAGGTCATTTCTGTGGGGAGTCATGCTCAGGTGTTTCCATAGAGTGTCAGATTGTATTGTCCACTTGTACTTTCAGTTGTGGGCAGGAGAATGCTGAAGGCTCTCATTATAACCAATTTGTCTTTGTTCTTGGTTTTATCAGTTTTTACCTCTTGTGCTTTAAAAACGCATGCACGTTCATGATTTTTTCATCTTCTCGATGACGAGACCTCTATTTTATTACGTCACTCTGTCTCTTCCCTTGTGATGATCCTCATTCTGAAGTTTACCTGGTGTGATAGTAATTTAGCCCCTCTAGCTACTCATTTGATTCACGTTTGCTGGGTATATGTGTCTCTGTGTGTTTGGGGTGCAGGCACAAAATACCACAGACTGGGTGTCTTATACACAAACTTATTTCTCACTGTTACGGAGGTTGGACATCCGGGATCAGGGGCCCACCTGGTTGGGGTCTAGTGAAGGCCCTCTTCCTGGTCACAGATTTGTGGTCGTGCCCTCACATAGTGGAAAGACAATGTGACAATGTGAGTGGATCTCTCCAGAGCTTCTTTTATTTAAGGCCCTGATCCCCTTCATGTGGGCTCTGCCCTAGGACCTACCCCTCCCGAAGGCCAGCCTCCTAACACTATCATCTTTGGGGGTCAGGCTTTAACGTAAGAGTATTGGAGGAGACACCTTCCGACCATAGCAGTAACATTTTCCATTCACTTACTTTTAACTTATGTATGTATTTATGCTTAAGTGCGATTCTTTTGATAGTATGTAGTTGGGTCTTGCTATTTTTACCTGAAGGGACAAATTAGGACTTTTAATTGACATGCAGGCAGTGTACATTGAGTGTGTTAACAGTTTACGTGTACATCTGCCATCTGGCTGGCTGTATATTTCTATCATATGTGTTTTTTATTTAGATTTTCCTATTCCCGCCATAATTTTGGATCAGTTGAGCATTTGCTGTTATTCCATTTTATCTCCACTGGCTCCACTGTTGGCTTACTAGTTAAACACCTTTAAACAGTCTTTTCAGATGGTTGCTCTAGGGTATACAGTGTA